>NC_141383.1:6815222-7505222 GCF_017979445.1 Akebia trifoliata | reverse complement strand
TTTTTCGTTTATTGTGAACCCAAGTTACAAGCTTTAAACCCGAAAAACATTGCCTTTACCTAAGCCGTAGAGCTAGTAGAGCATTGTTCATCATTATGATATGTATGGATGTGCAAGAAATAAGTGTGGGGGTGTCTAGATTTGTAGTGTGGGTATGACTTATGAAATGGAACATGTTTTCATTCTCAATTCATGAGTTCCATTGTGGATGTAAGTTTATTGTTCAGGAAAAAAAAAGGGAAGAAGAAAGGAAGTGATAGAGGAAATTATTTTTAATGTTACAAACTATTCATGTCCATAATTCTTCTTATAATTAAAAAAAGAAGAAGAAGAAGAAGAAGTAGAAGAAAAGGGGGGGGGGGGTCTGTTTATACGTGATACATACAAATGTGGAAGTTGTTGCAAAGGATTGTTCCTTGTTGTAAACGAAAAGTGTTCCTTTTGAACGATCTCTTTTTCAATATAGGAGTTGTACATGATTTAAATGCTTTAAAGCTAAATTCAAGAAGCTGCTGAATAGAGTGATTAGTTTTACATGTCTTATATATTCGAGCTTGAGTTGATTCATTTTTGCTTCACTAGTTTCTATGGATTTTGAGTTACATTCCCAAATATTTTCCCACCTTGATCTTAAATCCCGTTACAACCCTTGAAAAGTCCTTATGATTCACGTTATACATGTGATCCTAGTGGTGGAGAATGAGAAGATATGCAAGCCTATGGTAGATCATTTCCATTGGGATGAATTTGAGTGAAACACCTACCCTTCAAACACATGAGAGTTGAGTGTTTATTTTCGTAAGGGTCTACATATTTGATTTACTTCATCTTCGAGTGAAAATGCTTAATAAGTAATCATAAGTTATTTAAGAATGTTTTTTCATGATATGTTATGAGTTTTGAAGAGTTTGATTGTTCTTTGTCGATGGCGTTGTAACCTTGATGTTTTTAGGAAAATGAATTTGAATTTTGCCCGAGGACGAGCAAATGTTAAGTGTGAGGGAATTTGATAAGAATGCAAAATACCATATTTTTCTCCTCTAGTGTTTAGTCTTTTATACATATTTGGTTCCTAAATGTACTCATTATTATTTTATTTTGATTTAGGATGCAAATGGAGGTGTTAAGTAAAACGAAGTTAATTGGGCAATTTTGGATAATTTCAACATCACTTTGTAATCTGGGCATAACTCTCTCATCCGAGCTTTGATTGAGATAATTAAAAATAATATGGAACTATAAGAAAAATATTTACAACTTTCATGTTTTACGTTTTAAGAGATACTGGCTACATCAAGGTCGAAATCGGATTTGAAGTTGCTATACCTGCACTATTGACGCGGATTTGACGCTTATTTGATGCGATTTATTTTTAGAAGTCTCTAGATTTGGTGCACGAAAATTCTAGCTGAAAATACCACTTTCCTAATTATATTAGGACTTTATTTTATTTTAAATATTTTTTTCTTAATTAATCAGATTTGAAAATTGTTATTTTAGGATCAGATTTAGAATTTTTTAAGGAGATTTTTTAGGCTTCTAAGAAGTAAAAATAATGTGTATAAGAGGGAAAAAATTAAGAGACTTGAAGAAGACATCTCTCTCTCCCCTCTTCTCTAGCTTCTCTTTTGAGTTTTCATCATGGTTTTGTGTGGCTAAACTTTTCTAATTGGTCGAAGGAAACAAAAGCCTGGAAATCAATAAAAACTATGAGATTTAATTAATTTTTTTGTTCAATTTATGCTTTGAGTATTGGATGTTCTTCTATATCTATTTTCATGATTGTCTCGTTTAATTACTAGGAGGCCTACTAGATTTGTATTCGTTGCAATCTACTGCTAGGTTAGATATCAAATCCGTAATTATTTGATCATTCTAATTTGTGAAGCAACTAAGATTTAATGATTTACTGCGTAAAAAATTATTAGATCTTAGGAAGAACGTTCAAACTAAATTAAATACAACCGCTTGTGCTTGTATTGTTTAGCTTCATCAATCTCTCTAATTCTTGAAGCTACTACTAGATTAAACCTTTAGCGCTTGTCTTGGGTTATTTAGTAGTTAGGGCTAATTAGATCGTTTGTTTTCTATTTAACTGCGACTAAGGAGAGATAGGAAAATAGTTCTAACGGTGAATATTCAAACTGTGAATTGATATATACTTGCATCGACAATTAGTTGTAAAATTCCTATGGTTGATGTTGACTTAAACTAATGTTTGTTCTTTTGATTGATTTCGGTTCTTCAATTTGAATTGTTCTTTAGTTATTCTTCTTAAAATTATTTTCGTTATACTTGAAACCCCCTTCTTGTTCATGTAGCATAAAAACTAGGCTAGATATTCTCCGTGGGAACGATCCTTACTCGCACCACTACATTTATTTTTTAGGAGTATAAGTTTTATTTTTGGTTGCTTGCGACAGAACACCACCCATATAAGGGATCTTATTTCATGTCTCCTATATCTGAGACATTTCTTTTTATATCTCATACATTCAAGGCATCTCTTCTTCTCATATCGTAGATTCGGGCCTCTTAAAGATCCTCGACCTCTTAAAGGTCACCTTAGATCAAGTGTTTTAATGTTAAAAAGTCTAGGTAAGGACTTGTCTTCATTTTAAATAGCTCCAAAATTCTCAAGGCATAGACTTTTCTCTACTATTCATAGATCCAGATCTCTTAAGGATTTTTGACCTCTAAAAGGCCACCTTAGATCAAGCTTTAATTTAGAAGGTCTGAATAGGGACTTGTCTTCATTTCTATGGCTCAAATTCATAACCTCGCATTTTATTTCATAGACCTTATTTCTCAAAGACCTTTAGACCTCTTAAAAGTCAACTTAATGTAATTTTGTTTCATTGATCGGGTCATTCAAAGACCTTTGGACCTCTTAAAGTCAATTTAGTTTATAGTTTGGGTCTTTTAAAGACATTTGGACATATTGAAGGTCACCTTAGCATCTATTTCCTTCCTTTTCAATCCTTTTATCACCTAAGGGACTTTAGTAGAATATCTTAGATTCTCTTAGATTAGTTCTACTACATTCCACTAGGCATCCAAAAAAATAATAATAAAGGATTGCAACTATAATTATCTTCCTTTCACTTAAATTTCCAAGGTCTTTTTCGATTCGACCATGAGAAGGGCTTGTTTTGACTTAAAATGAAAAAAATATAATACAATTATCATGTTCGTGGTACTAAAATTGAATCTTTTGTCTTTTTCTTTAACCAAGGTACTTACATTTTGTGCAAATCTCTAAATACCAAGGGGAAAACATTGGGCGGTCAAAGAATAAGGGACAGAAAAATGGACTTATAGCATAGAGTTACTATCTTCATAGATCTATAATTACTATTATGGAGCCTACAGACAGAACGAAACCTTTTGTTACAGATAATCCGACCATCAGACATCTAATTAGTGAAAAAGCTTTTAAGAAATTAAATTATCAAGTGGAGATATTGAGAACATGCTATCAACGTTGATTCAAATCCCTGGGGTAACACAGGCTATTTGGAATCATGCAACCAATTTTGGATATTCCAGTCAACAAATCCCTATTGCAGTTAACCTAGCAATCGTACCTTATCTAGTGACACCAACTCTCTACCTTATATCGACACAAGTTCAAAACAATGTGCCAGAACTAGTTGTAAATATCCAATCAACTCTCCTTTTATCTTTACTCAACATCAACTTCCAGTACAATTCGAGGTGGCATATGAGGGAAAATCAAATTAGGCTAAGGGCTAGAGAAAATTTATGTTGAGGATAGATTATTGAGTCGCATGGATGCGATTATAGATGAATTGAATCACTTGAGAGGTGGAGAGTTCTAAGACAACTTCAGGTTTGATGATTTATGTTTTTATCTAGATTTTGAATCGCCACTAGACTTTAAGTATCCAGAGTTTGAAAAGTACAATGGCATTGGATGCCCTCTCATTCACTTCAAGCTATATTTTGGCACCATGTGCCAGTTTGAAAAGAATGACAAGCTGTTAGTGCAATTGTTTCAGAGGAATTTGACTGGGGTAGTTCAAAGATGGTTTGTAATGACATGGAAAATCTTAATATGTATATTAAGGAAAGAATGTTAAGTTTTTACGTTGATTTTAAAAGTATGGATTCTTAATTTCTAATATTTGAGGAAAATTAACCCCTTCAATAGATTTAGAAGGATCGAGAAACATACTTTAGCTTGTAAGTACGCCTAAATCATAGTTTGATCGAAAAAATTACCAAATCCTCGAGTTTTGCCTCAAATAATTACTAAGTAGGTAAATAACAATTTAGAGACGTAATTTGAGAAATTCGATCATACCATTAGGTTCGTATAAAAAAATCGACCGAAATAGAGTATAAAAATGTTTGAATCGATATTGGGAAAAATAATTCTCGAAATGACACTTATGTCCTACTTAAGTTATAAATATTTGAATTATAAAGAAAAATCTAATTTTTCTTATTCATCTCTCCAACCAAAATATCAGTCATAACTTTTCCTCAAGATTTACAACTCAGATATACGTCTAATGATAATGATCTGAGTTTTGTCGCAAGAAGGAAAGTTGTTCATCTAGTCGAGGGGTACATGTGGACGCTAGAAACTTCGATTTTTATCGAAAAAAAACCTTTGTGATTGGTCGGAGGTGATCCTTGGACTCCGTTGAACCATAAAAAATAACCGAGGTGGGTTGCCTTCCCTTCTACCTTGTAGTTATGCTATAATTTAATAGAAAATCCATGCGATCTTCCATATATCGATTATTTCATTACTTTTATACATATTTGAACGTATTAGATCATGTTTGCGTGGTTAGTTATGATTTAGTTTAGTTCATTTGTTGTATTTATGTATTTTATGAGTAGTATAATGTTTGGGTCGAGTTTCATTGACTTTCGAGAAAAAATATCGCGATCAAATTTTTTTAAATTTTGGCCTTCATGCTTGCTGATGGCATCGTCGTCAGACCCAAAAACTTTCAGAATTTGAATTTTTTTTCAGCTTTGTTTGCCACACAACATATACATTATTTTCCCAACTTTATTTCATTAAAAACATGTGAAATCGCCTCGACCCCGCGGCTGTTCGCTAAATAGCGGATTAGGCGTCCGATCTATGTATCTCGGGGATTTTTTAAAGAATCGGGAGTCGCCATCTAGTTTAGGTCTAGGAATCAAAATTAACTCCAAATGGATATGGGTCGGTCCGTGGATCAGAGAGATGGGTAAGGGGTCGGGTTACGGATTTCGAAAGGTGTTAGGCACCGAACCCGCCTGATCAAGATGATCAGTCTCTATTGCGATCTAAAAATATCCTACAGTCAATATTCAAAGACTAAAAGTCAAACTAAGGTCCAATTATCATCAACTTATATCGGATTTACAAACAAATCCTACGATTAAAATAATTACATGATTTAATGAGGCATACATGGCACCAAAAATTAATGGATCAATTCGATCATATTTTGAATAATATGAAATCGATTTTCAATGCCATGTATATAAGATTAGTGAATTGGCTCATTGACGATATTTTATCAAAGAGATTCGATTTTTGAACCGTCACGTGCATTAAAATCAGTGGGTTTTTTAATCCAAAAATTTTATTATCAAATAAATCTTGATTTTTGAAATGTCACGTGTATTAAAATCAATGAGTCAACTCACATGCCTGATTTTATAGAAAATCTCAATTTGAAATATCCAATGCATACAAAAAATCAATGAATCGACTCATGTGTCCATTTCGTGGGAAAATTCAACTTTAAATTTTCAATGTACACAAACTCAGTGATTCAACTCGATAATTTTGATTGAAGAAAAATTTTAATTGTTACGTGCATTGAAATTAGTGAGTTAACTCACCAATTTATTGATAAAAAAGATTCGATTTTTAAATTGTCACGTGCATATCAAATAAATCTATCAACATTCATCAATAAAACTCGATTTTTGAAATGCCACATGTATTAAAATCAACAAGTTGGCACAAAAATTTTTTTTTACCAAAGAAACTCGATTTTTGAAATAACACGTATATTAAAATCAGTGAATCAACCCACATATTTTTAACCAAAGAAATTCAATTTTTGAATTTCCACGTGCGTCCTAAAATCATTGATTCGACTCGCAATTTGTTAATCAAAAGAATCTTAATTTTTTTTAATTGCCACGTGTTTTAAAACGATGATTTAACCCACATGCCTAATTTAAAAATAAAATCGATTCAAATTTTAATGTTCCTAAAATCTGCGAGTTGACTCGTAATTTTTATTATGTAAATCGATTTTTTATTTTTATCTTTCAGGTACATCATTAATTTTTATTGAGTCGATTAATATCAACATTAATGAGTTGACCCAACAACATCAAAAAGTGACGAATCAACCCGATAAATATTAACACCCATTGAGCCGGTCCATCAACTTAGTATATGTGAATTGATTCAATCGATCTATTAATTAAAAAAAAATATATGGGTGAATTGATACACTAATATTTCAGAAACTCGAAAATTGTTATAAGTGCCACGTATACCCCAAAAATCAATGAATTAGTTCGAATGCATAAAGAACACTCTCCTATTCTTATTGATACGCAAAAAGAAGAAAAAAAATAAAAAAATAAAAAAAAAAAATAAAATAAATAAATAAATAAATAAATAAAAACTACATAATGAAAACCACTCTTCTAATCCTATTGATATAAGGCATATAAGTACATAAAAAAATAAATACTCTACCTTATCAATACACAAAATAAATAAATAAAATGTAGAAATACTGTTTTTCTAATTCTACAAACGTATAAAAATGAGTCATGAAAAATAAGGAGAAAGTTAGAAAAAAAATAAGAAAGAGCCCAAAATACACTTACCTATAGAAGAATGCGGTGAGGGTTGATTCCTTTAGATATAATCGAAGACCTATGAGTCCTTATTGCGGCTGCTGCGATGGGAGATGAGAATGAGGCTTTAAAGTAAGGTTGTGGTTGTAGGGGTAAATTTAATGAAGAGGAAAGGGCTGCTGCAGCAAAGGTGTTTTGGATTGGTCTGTATTGTAGATCTAATGGGGATGGATGCAGCGAGGTTGCCAAGACGTGAGAGATGTGATAAGGTGCTGCTGCAAGGCTGTTGCAGTGGCTAAAAGTTGCTGTGTTGCAGGGCTGTTTAAGATGTAGCAGTGGCTGTGTTGAGGACGTGGAGGGAGGGCTAATGTAAGGCTGTTGAATGTGCAGTAATCCAATGGAGAAGAGGACGTGGAGAGGGAGAAAAGAGTAGAGAGAGTGAGAGTGCCAAGAGATGTGAGAGCTGATATTGCTGATTTTTTCTTTTTGTTTTTCTTCTTCTTCCTCTCTTAAAAAAAAAAACATGGGACAGCAGGGACAGATTTGGAGGAAGGGAGATGAAGTGGAGATGAAGAGATGATGTGGAAATGAGTTATAGCAGCTTTTTATTAGGAGAAGAAAGCATACTGTTTTTTTTTTTTGGACATGAAGGGGTGCTATTTTTTAATGGAGGCAGCCCAAAAAATGTTTTTTTTTATTTTATTTATGGAGAGGAAGAAGATAGGGAAGGGTAGAGGTGCAAGGCAGAGAGAGGAAGGAACGTTAGAGAAGAAAACGTGGAGATAGGGACATGAGAAAGAGATGAGTTGCAGGTTTAATGGAGGAGTAAAGTTTTTTTTTTTTTTTTTTGAAAAATGGCAGCCAAAAAAAAAAGCCTCCTCTAATTCGTTGCTTCCCTTTTCTTTTATAATAGTATTCCTCATCAAAATGTGAGAGAGGGAGAGAGGGAGAGAGTGGGGAGAAAGAGGGAGAGAGGGGTGAGGACGTGAGGTAGAGAGGGGTCCGTTGGAGAAGAAGGGGTGTTGAGGGAGAAAAGACGTGGGTAGTTTTTTTTTTATTTATATTTTTATATTTTAAAACACAATTTTTTTTTTAGAGAATGGGGTGTGATCCGGTACTACTCGCCTTAATGGTAGTTTATTGTCATTGAATTTGTTGAATTTTATTATTATTATTATTTTTTAGTTGAATTTTGGATTCGTTGACATTTTGATTTAACTTTTATGTTTTAAATTAAATTTGAATTTGTGTTTAGTTTTAAATTTTGGATTAAAATTTAATTTGAATTTTGATTGTAATATTGGTTATTGGTCGATTTGATTTTGTTCCGATTGGTTGATCGTTCGATTTTAATTTTATTTTTACATTTTAATTGGTTGAGTGATTTTCAATTTGATTTTAATTTGAATTTTAATTGTTTAATTTGAATTTAATTTTTAATTTAAATTTTGAACGGGTTGATTAATTTGCGTTTTAATTTGAAATTTAAATTGATTTTAATTTTTAATTGGTCGGTTGATTGGATTTCGATTGGTTAAGTTTTGAGTTTTAATTTGATTTTAGATTGGGTTCGATTTTAAATTTTAAATTTATTGATAGAATTTGAGTTTAATTTTGATGGTTGATTACTTGAAATTTTTATTTTGGTTGATCGAATTTTTTATTATTATTACTATTTTTAATTTGAAATTTTTTTTTGATTGGATTTAATTGTTCGATTTTAATTTTAATTGTTTGATTTAATTTTTAATTGTTTGGATTTTTTAATTTGAATTGTTTAATTTTTAATTTAAATTTTATTTTTAGTTTAGATTGGATTTCGATTTACATTGTCCTAGGGATCGGGATCTCTAAATTGAGGGGTATTTTGGTCTTTTGGCGATTTTTACAGATTTTTCTCGAACTTGTCTGTTTTCATCGATTTGGGTCTCGTTAGACTCAAAATCACATTCTGAGTGCAATGAAGGTACTTTCGAGATTTTTCAGAAGTCTGAGGTATATGAGGGGTATTTTCGTCATTTTGATGATTTTTTATAAATTTTATAAATTTCTCTATTTTCATCGATTTAGGTCTCGTTAGATTCGAAATCACATTCTGAGTGCAATGGAGGTACTTTCGAGACTTTTCGAAGATCCAAAATTTATGAAGGGTATTTTTATCATTTTGATGATTTTTTAACAGATTTTTTTGAATTTTATCGTAAGGTTTCTTTCGGTTACTGTGTGAGTATTTCTAAGTTCTAAAATTATATTTTTCCAGCGTAGCGAGGTCTCCAAGTTATCGAATTATGTAACGAACCTATGCGTATGTGCTTGCTAAGTCGGGTGTAGGGTGTAACAATCCTAAGTGTGCGTAAATTTTTAGGTCGACTAGTGACGAGTAGGGGGGATGAAAATACTAGAAATGGAACGAATCAAGCAGTACTCACAAGCCTTCGAGTTCTTTTATATTCATCATTAGGAATTCACAAAAATCGGGTGACGAATTGTCGAATTAGGCAGATGCAATAATGGGGTGCCTACAACATGTAAGTAAATATCTTCTTTATTTTATAAAGTAAAATTCTATTTATTTTAAGTTCTTTAATGAAATTAAGGTTTTACCCCCCATTTCGAAATGTGGGAATGGTTATAAGATGAAAATCTCATTGTATCAAAATGTGATTTTTGTATCAAGAACAAAACATAAAATTCAACGTTTTCGTCTAATTTTCAAAACGTGATATCTTAAGCGTTACTTTGAATTAAGTTATAAAAATTATATGGTGTTTTTTATGTTATCGGAGCTTTCATTTACAAAAACTCATTTTCAATTTTGAAACTTTGAAAAATCACTTTTTTCAATACTTAGTCAAATTTTCACAGATTTTCAACTTTTACGTCTTATGGTTTTATCGTGTTTTTTGACTTAACCAAAATTGGTTGATGCCTTATGAGTTTCAAATTACTTTAAAGGTGAAATTACTTTGGTAGATATGTAGGAAATTAGATGATAGATTGATCGATTTGATTGATGGATGGATAGAGAAAACGTAGGTTATCGATTGATTGATGGGACAATGCCTTTAGTTCTATGTAGTGGCCATGCCACATAAAACATGATAGATAGATAGATCGACGAAAATGACAGATAGTTATCACTAGAGAACACTACCATACCTTATTTGTATTTTCGATAAAAAGAAACTAATGTATAGTATACAAAACCAACTATTTTGTTTTACAGAAAAAGTTCGTAGAAAACCTATAAAGAGTGACGCGTTACTATGTATCCGAAAGTGATGAGTCAATTTAGGATAATACTAAATGTCATATGCTCTTTTGTAGTATGGGATACCTTAGAGCATATTACAACTTATGAGATCTGAGAATTTTTCCTACTTATTTCTTGGGGAACATTGTGTGTAAAGGCAGTCTCTATAAAGTGTAGAGATAGGCGGGGTTTACATGTATTATCTCTTGATCACTTTTAGTTTGTAGTCGTCAAACGGTCGACCTTATCGTTATTTAAACTCATTATTGGGTGTTGGCCAACGGCTAAGCTGAGTCAGATAAATGATCATCCAACTGTGGTATGCTAGACCAGCCACACAAATTAGATTATAACGATGAGATTCCATGTCAGATTGGAAGTCTAGAAATTCAAATTGCCGCAACCGAGACGGTTATATTGATGTGATCCTCTACTCTCTTATCGACCACACTGTCGTGTTCTTATTATGCATATTTTCCTTATTTTATAATGTTGATAGATGTTTTCATTTGAAAAATGCATATGTTACTTTAAATGATAGAAATGATAGATTAAAAACTTTAATAATTGTTTACTGAGTATGCTAAGACATTTATCGTATGCTAAATTATGAAAAACTTGCATTATTTAACTGTTCTGGTGATTACTCATGCATGTATGACTCGTTATTAGAATGACGTTCATTCTGCTGAGTAATACTGAAAGCGCCCTCGATTCACGGGATATGTAGATCTGCTTTTAATTTTGGAGGTTTGGGAGTCGACACCTAATTATTACGATTTAGGACCGAGCATTGACTCAAGATGGATAAAAACAACTAATTTACAAAAGAAACTAAGTCAAAGGATCACGTTACGGGGTTGGAAGGTGTTAGGCACCAACCCTGCCCGACAAACGCCGGTCTCTACTATTTCCCAAGAAGATTACATTGTTAAAAAATCTAAAATAAATAAATTAAATAAAAAAGATAAAAAGAAAATATACCTATGGGATCGCAATGATTTGTTCCTCAGAGCTGGTAGAATGATTTTTCATAAGATACTCCTCGTTTTTTTTTCTGTCACTGAATTCGTTTCAGATCTCCAAGATGAAGTACTTCCTTCTTAGATCTAAATATTTCCTAAATCTTTCTGATGGCTTTCTAGGTGTTTTGTGAAGAGTTTCTTGGAGTTTATGAATAAAAACTAGGGTTTGGATGATAGGTAAGGTGTTACGACTTCAAAATCAGGGTTTTGGGAAGGCTAGGGAGGCATTTTGACCTACATTTTCTAAGGTTTTCTTTAACCTGTCAAATTAGGTTGTGGAGGCTCCTATTTATAAATTTTTTGAAAGAATTAGGGTTTGACTAGGTCTCCTTTTAGATTAGGGTTTTGACTTAAGTCTTATTTTAATTGACTAGATTTCTTTAGATTAGGGTTTTAATTAAGTTTTGACTTAAGTCTTATGAGATTGAGTTGATTTTTTAAATTAGATTTTTTTAATTTTACGTACAATGAAAGAATATATTTTTAAGTTTTGTAGAGAACCCCCTAATTATATCTTTAATTATTTGGACCCCCAGATAGAAGGGTCTTTTAATAAATATCAAAGGGACTCTACTTAAATAAGTGGGCAACCATCAACAATTTTACCTAAAGGCTTGATTGATTAATTTTCTTGGTTCAGATTTTTAAATTAATTTTATTAAGGTTTCACTTTACGTTAATTAATGTTTTATTTATTAATTTTAAAATTTTAAATATTTAAAATTAAAAAATAATCGTTTTGCCCTTAAAGAGGACTTTTGTGTTAAGGAGTCGTTTTTCGATGTTTTGAAATCTGTTTTTCGTAAGGAATTCAATAGGATTATGGATTTGTGTCATTTATAAATTTTTTGGTATAAAATGATTATGGACCCTATGAAGGGCATTTTCGTAATTTTATTGAATTTGGTGAAAATTGGTGAAATGGTTCATTTGATTTCAATTTGTTGTTTTATTGGTTCGAAAGGGTTTTCCTAAGCGTAATGTGAGCTCTAAGGATGTCTTTATGTTAGTGATATTTTGGTAATTTGGTCATTTTTTAGTGATTTTTATCGTAAAACTTCCTTTTGTCTACAAAATGATAATTCCTATGATTTTGGGGTTATATTTTCCTACCGTAGGATGGTTTCTACGGTTTTATTAGTTTTAGATACCTTATCTGAATTTCTGAAACATATCTAGTAACAAACAAAAACATTGAAATATTCATTTATCATTGGAAACCGTCACAATCGGGTTAACGAGTTGATTAATCAGGCGAATACAAAAATGGGGTGTCTACAGATGCCCCTCTTTGACTGAGGGTTGAAGCAAACTAGATAGCAAATCTATTTTGGTAGATAGTACGATATCTGAATGCCAAAACTAGTGACAGTTCATATTACAGCTTGATTTAGCAATTCGTCGGGACGTTCGGATCCTTGAGGGTAAAACTCTCCCCAAACTAAAAGTTGTCAGGTCCTGGAACATGAACTCTCACTGATGGTGTCAGATCCTTGAATTGTGAAAAATTCTCCTTGACAAATGTGCAAGTGTGTGTACTGTGTGAAACTGGATAAAAACTGAGCAAAAACAAAGTAAAATTGAGCATAATTTGTGCATAATTGAGCATAATCTAAGCAAAAGTTGAATATCTTACTCTACATATTCTAGGTGAAAGAGTAATGTTATTTTAAAGTTCTACTCTACTTATTCGGGATGAAAGAGTAATGGACTAATTTTCTGGAAATCCTACTCTAACTACTCAGGATGAAAGAATAATGAACTAAATTTTTGAGGAGTCCTACTTTACCTACTCGGGGTGAAAGAATAATGAATTATTTTCTTGGGAGTCTTACTCTACCTACTCAGGGTAAATGAGTAATGAACTATTTGAGTAAAATCTGAGCAAAATCTGAGAAAACCCCTGGCAGTAACTGGCTGAACATAATCTGAGAAAACCCTCGGTGGCAACTGCTTGAGCATAATCCGAAAAAGCCCTCAGCGGCAACTGGCTGAGCATAATCCGAGAAAGCCCTTAGCGACATCTGGCTGAGCATATTCTGAGATAACCCTCGACGGCATCTGAGTAAAATTCGAGATAACCTTCGACAGCGTCTGAGTAAAATTCGAGATAACCCTCGGCGGCATTAGAGTAAAATCCGAGAAAACCCTCGGCGGCATCTGAGCAAAATTCGAGAAAACCCTCGACAACAACTGAGCACAATTTGAGATAACCCTCGGCGGTAATTGAACAAAATCCGAGATAACCTCGGCGGCATCTGAGTAAAATCCGAGATAACCCTCAACTGAGCAAAATTCTAGATAACCCTCGGTAGAATCTAAGTAAAATCCGAGATAACCCACGGCAGCATCCGAGCAAAATTC
Organism: Akebia trifoliata; assembly: GCF_017979445.1. Classification (NCBI taxonomy): domain Eukaryota; kingdom Viridiplantae; phylum Streptophyta; class Magnoliopsida; order Ranunculales; family Lardizabalaceae; genus Akebia; species Akebia trifoliata. The sequence continues at coordinate 7,491,722 of NC_141383.1, read as the reverse complement.
GAGATAACCCTCAGCGGCAACTGAACAAAATTCGAGATAACCATCGACGGCAATTGAGCAAAATCTAAGATAAACCTCGGTGACATTTGAGCAAAATTTGAGAAATCCCTCGACGGCATCTGAGCAAAATCCGAGATAACCCTTAGAGGGATCTGAGCAAATTCCGAGATAACCGTTAGAGGCATCTGAGCAAAATCCAAGATAACCCTCGGCAGCATCTGAGTAAAATTCGAGATAACCCTTGGTGGTAACTAAGAAAAATTCGAGAAAACCCTCGACAACAACTAAGCAAAATTCGAGATAACCCTCGTTCGCAACTGAGCAAAATCCAAGAAAACCCTCGGTGGCCCTTGGTAACAATTGAGCAAACTCCAATATAACCTTCGGCGGCATCTGAAAAAAATTTGAGATAACCCTCGACGGTAATTGAGCAAAATCTAAGAAAACCCTCGACGGCAACTGAGCTAAATCCAAGAAAACCTTTGGCGGTAACTGAGTAAAATCAGAGATAACCCTCAGTAATATCTGAGCAAAATCTGAAAAACCCTCGACGATATCTGAGAAAGAATAAATTTAGGAAAGAATGGATGAATCTGAGAATGAATGAATGAATCTGGGAAGGAATTATTGAATCTGGGATAGAATGAATAAATCTAGAAAAGAATGAGTGAATCTGAGAGAGAATGAATGAATCTGGAAAAGAATCTGGGGAAGAATGAATGAATCTAGGAAAGAAGGAATGAATCTGAGAAAGAATCTAGGGAAGAATGAATGAATCTGGAAAAGAAAGAATGAGTCTGGGAAAGAATGAATGAATCTGAGAATGAATGAATGAATCTAAAAAAGAATGATCAAATTTTGGCATCGTTGTTAGGGAAAGGTGTAGTTGTTCTAAGTTGGATAAAGTTATTTTATGTTGTTTTCTTTATTTTATTTTTGTTTCTATTTTTGGTCGATATAAAATTTTTCAAAAATAAAAAAAAGTATTCTCATTGCAATTAGGAAGACAATCTAAGATCTGTGAAAATATTTCAGGCACAGAACTCGAGGTTTCAATGTGACGTAGTCAAAGTTCACTATGCCACATTGGTTCTAGAGAGTTGATTCTTTTGATTTTCATACATTACTTGAAATTAATTATGAATTGCAGTAGTAGGTATACTTTTTTCTTTTTCATTTATGTTTTGATCATTTTCTAACTCTCTGTTTCTTTTGTAGGTTGGCAAAATCTTTAGTTAAGAAGATCAAATGTAATCCATTAGATATAAGATTCATTCCATCTTGTTGTATTTTTCATTTTTTTTACATTTTAGTTAGGTTTTTTTTTTTTTTTTAGATCCATTTGTATTAAAAACATTGTAAAACTTTCATTAGTTAATTAATTATCCAAGAAAACTTGGATTTTAATAAACTAGTGAAGGATGACGACTGGATGACACCGTTACAACCCCTTAGCTTCGCACACCAAAATTGGAATTGGTGGCCTAAATCAACTCAACTCGTCTTCTGCCCGTCTAGTATGGGAGGTAAATTCTATTCACCCACGCCTTTCATTACTATTGGATTACTCCTTTCCTTTATTTGTTATTTTTCAATTTGCTTGCACTTGAATTAGTTAATTACGATTAGTGAAGACTATCCCTTTTCTAGGGATGAAACCATAAAAAAGTAATTGGAGATGATTACTAATTCCTTTCTCTAATTAGGATAATCAATTCAATAGTCATCCAATCAAATTAATTAAAATCAATTAGACTTGACAATAGGGTCCATGAGCTCAATAAGATAAATCTACTTCAAGTTGTACTAATTGCGCTTCTTGATAATATTTGGCATCTATTATGATCTTACCATTTAAAGGGGGATAGTATCAGTTTATTCGTGAAAGGAAGGTGATTTAAGAGTGTCCTTTCTTATGCATTGTGCACCTCCTCCGATTAAATATCTGAATGATTTGAATTTGATTTCATAGAAATCAAATCAGAACACTAGTTGTATAATTTCTAACTAGTTAGGAGCAATCTAGAGTTAGGCAACCTATCTAGGTCCAGTCTTTTCTTTCATGATTATTTAAAATATTTTATGATTTGCATACTTGGTGATGAGTGTCTCGAAATACTGAATTATACGCCCATTTCCTAGACATTTATCTTGATTTTTATCTTTATTTCTTCGTATTTAGATAATAATCATGATAAGCCTGGAGACATCATGTTGCATATTATTAGATAATAATTAAGCTTAATTATATATAGATATGAAAGTGCCCTTGATCTGTGGGGTGCGCGGATCTGCTTTTGACCTTTGAGGTTTGGGAGTTGCCACCTAGTTATTGCGGTTTAGGAACCAAGTCCGGGGATCACATTACGGGGTTGGAAGGTGTTAGGCACCAATCCTGCCCGGCAAACGCTGGTCTCTACTAATTCCAAAATAAACTACATTGCTAAAAAGACCTAAATAAAAATAAATAAATAAATTACCTTCACGAACGCGACGATTTTATTCCTTTAGATCTTGTAGAATAGCTCCTTGTACAACATTCCTCGCTTCGTTCTATCACCAGATTTGTTTCGGATCTCCAAAACGAGGTACTTTCTTCTTAGATATGAATTTTTTAATTTTTTTTTTCTAGATTTTTGGGTGTTTTTGAAGAGCTTCTAGGTGTTTTTTTAAGCTAAAATCGAAGCATGGATGTTAGGTAAAGAGTTGGGACTTCAAAATTAGGGTTTATGGGAGGCTAGGGAAGCTTTTTGACCTGTTTCTCTTCGGGTTTATTATTTGATACGAAAATAGGGTGTGAGGACCCCTATTTATAGATTTTTTTAAGGGTTTGTTTAGATAGAATTAATGTTTAATTAGAATTCTTTTAGTTAGAATTATATTTTAGTTAGAATTATTTTAAGTAGAGTTGTATTTTAGTTAGAATTCTATTAAATAGAGTCATATTTTAGTTAGAATTCTATTAAATAAAGTTATTATTTAATTAGAACTCTATTAGGATTTTGACTTTTGGTCTTATTTGATTGACTTTAATACCTTGACTTTAGTCTTACTTGATTGACTTTAATAGCTTGACTTTAGTCTTACATAATTGACTTTAATTTTGACTTTAGTCTTACTTGATTGACTTTAATACCTTGACTTTAGTCTTGCTTGACTGACTTTAATTTTTTGGAGAACCCCCCTCTATTATATCTTTAATTCTTTGGAACCCCAAATAGAGGGGTCCTTGAAGAAATATCTTGGCAACCCTCAACAATTTTGCCTGAGAGCCTGATTGATCGATTTTTTTAGTTTAAATTTTTAAATTAATTTTATTAATGTTTCAGTTTAATTATTTAATATTTTATTTATTAATTTCAAAATTTTTAATTAAAAAAATTGTAAAATTACCGTTTTACCTTCAAAGAGGACTTTTTGCGTTTTAAGTCAGTTTTTTATGTTCTAGGATGTTTTAGAATCGATTTTTAGTAAGGAATTCAATGGAAATATTAGTTTATGTCATTTATGAAATTTTTTGTGTGAAATGGTCGTGAACTTTATGAGGGGTATTTTCATAATTATGTCAAATTCTATGAAAATTGGTGAAATGATTTATTTGATTTCGATTTATTATTTTATGTGTTTGAATGGGTTTTCTTAAGCGTGACGTAGGCTCTAGGGATACTTTAAGGTTATGGGTATTTTGATAATTTGGTCATTTTTTAGTGATTTTCATCGTAAAGCTTCTTTTTGTCTACAAAATGATGATTTCTAAGCTTTTGGGGTTATATTTTCCTAGCGTAGCGTGGTTTTTACAGTTTTGTCAATTCGAGATATTTCATCTTGATTTTTTAAACATATCTAGTAACAAAATAAAACATTGGAATAAACATCCATCATTGGGAATCGTTGCGATCGGGTTGACGAGTTGATTAATCAGGCGAATGCAAAAATGGAGTGTCTACAGATGCCCCTCTTTGGTAGAGGGTTGAAGCAAACTAGATAGCAAATCTATTTTGATAGATAGTGCGATATCCGAATGCGAAAGCTAGTGACAGTGCATTTTGCAACCTGATTTAGCAATTCGTCGGGATGTTCAGATCCTTGAGCGTAAAACTCTCACCAAATTAAAAGGTTGTCAGGTCCTTGAGCGCGAGCTCTCACTGGCAATGTCAAATCCTTGAATTTTAGAAAATTCTTGTGGCGCCCCGCCAAACGCTAACACAAAACCCAAGGCCCAATCCCAAGGTACTAGGTGGCACCTCGAAATTTCGGCATGGTCTCCTCTGTTTATGTTAGCGTTTCACGGAACTCAAACCTGATAAACCAATTTATAACAAAACCTGTATATAAAAATGTAGATACAGGAAAATAACAGCGGAAGACTAATTACATCTAACATGTAAGTAGATCAGAGTGCGGAAGATTTATCAATATACAGGCTTACCAAAACACTCTCACTCTAACATATGCCTAAACTCTCAATCCAAAAACTACATACATCCTGGGTGAAACCGACAACACTAAGGGATGTGGCCCTAGTGCTCACCAGGCAATAAACTCTGATCGTCGATCTGATCGACCAGATACTCCTCAATTACTGCCTCTACGCCTGTCTCGGTAGCTGCAAGTGCTGAAACTAAAAAAAATAGGAAGGAAAGGGTGAGTAACAATGGTTACCCAGTAAGTCCACAGCCAATTCCTACTAATAACCCTTCCTAAGCATGATCGAATAAAGCATACTGAACATTTTAATACATGCAAGGTTTTACAAGGTAAAATACGATCAACTGGTACATATAGCCAGGGATGAGCAACTAAATAGTTTAAAAATTACACATAATATCAATTATCCATACTCATTATACATTTTCCATTTTATGCAAATAATGTTGACAACATTAAAATAATAGACATGCTTCTCCGTTTGTAATTCGAAATATAACAACAGATACATAATACAAGTGGTGGAGTATTGGAATTAAAGAGTTGGGATTCACGACTGGATCGCTCCCAGTCAGGACATGATATTACAACATAAATCTGGCTTTTAGTTCCTGATTTTGTGGCCGGTCGCTGCGCTTACCACACTGGTGACCATTTATCCGGCTCAGGCTGGCCGTTTGACGTGACCGTAAGCAATGGGTCTCTTTTCGATGTGTCAGAACGTTCGACTACTACTAGATTGTTAGTGATCACTGACTAATCATCTTCGTCTATGCCTATCAGGCGTGCATGTGATTCCCAAATGACACTCCACTCGTATACGACCACCTTTACAATACACGTTCACTGGTAAAGATAAGAAAGGAATGGACCCGGATTCCAGTTGTGACTCCACTCTCATACGCGTCCCATACCACGTATGAGTTTGGTGGTCCCTACCGTACATCCCAAGATAGTGTACCCCTCCGGATGATGTGACACACTATCCCTTCAGGCATTCACGAACCCTTTAACAGCTCACAAAATAGCTACGTACATATATGATTTTTCATTTAAAACAAAAGAGAAATTAACAGAACAGGGTTGAGAACGGATATCCAGTTCCTACCATGCAACCGTGGCCAATCGGCCTAAAATAAATAACAGTACTCAGCGCAAGCGCTAACATAATCGGAAATAAACATGCAACCCTTTCATTAATAACCTGGATATCCTTTCACCAACCTACATACAACATACCATGTAAAATGCAGACATCACCCCTCGGGCGTGATTCTGACATTTTATCGTTCATTCCCTTTTCCCATTCTCTCGACATTCTCACTTTTCATCTTTTCACATCAACCATCCATTTTCAATCTTTCAAAGTCATTCTTTTGGTCTTTCCATTGAAAACCATCGAAGTTTATTCAAAAACAAGGTCCCGGCAATGCACGAGACCAAAGTTGTTAAAAATGGTAAAAGCTGGTGAAAATTTGGCTAAGTGTTGGAAACTCAATTTTTCAAAGTTCTCGAAATTAAAAATGGGTTTTTCGAAATGAAAGCCTCGATCATGAGATTCGACACCATATAGTTTTTGTAATCTAATTCAAAGGAACGCGAAAGTTATTTCATTTTGAAAACTTGCCGAAAACGTCGAAAATTACGTTTTGTTCTTGAAACCAAAATTCGGATTTTGATCCTTTGAGATTTGGATCTTAAAACCATTCCCATTGTTCCGAAATGGGGGGTAAAACCTTAATTTCATTAAAGAACTTAAAGTAAATGGAATACTTAAATGTTTTTAATGAAATAAAGGGTGGAAAATAGTGTATAAGGTGTGAGGAGGTCAAGCCAAGAGTCAGAACACTATTCTGATCAAAACTGTGTCTGTCGGTGGCAGAATCAATATGCTGTCGGTGGGACCGACAGAATACACATCGGCAGGTGTCGGTGGGACCGACGGTCCTGCCGACAGAACAAAATTTTCTCGCGTTATTTGGTTTCGTCGGTGGCAGAAACCTCATTCTGTCGGTGGGACCGACAGAATGCCTTCGGTAGGTGCCGGTGGCACCGACCCTTCCCACCTACAGCCTGAACCTCACTCGCGACTTTTGGGTTTTTCGATCCCTTTTTCGATTTCTTCTTCCATTCTTCGAACCATTCGACCCACCCACGATTTTGTTATCAAAATTCGATAAAGCATAAACAAAACACCTACTTCTACCATGAATTTGAAATCAAACACCAATTTCTACGATTTAAATGCAAACAATAAGTTTTGTTTCAAAACCCTAAATGCACATTTCGGAAATCTAAAGCTACCAATAAGAATTGGAAGTCCCTTACTTGGTTGTGGACGCCAAGGATACAAGCTAGCACTACAATCAGGGTTGGATGGCTCGAGAGTCGAGGTTGGGCTGACTTGGATGCCAAATAAGCAAGGGTTTGCAAGGTATCCGATAATGACGTTCTCCTTCGCTTCTACAATGAAGTATAGACCTAGCTCCTAACTCGATGAAGCCCTCGGATGGAATGTGTTGAGGTTTACTCGAGCTACTCGGCTGGTTTTGATGGAGGATGGAGAAAATGAACAAGAATGGGTAAGTAAAGATGGTGAAGTTGTAGCTCTCGACGTGGCCGACAACTTTGTCTTCTTCGTCGAGGTTCAACTCGGCTTCGTTCGGGCTAGAACTTGAAGGGAATGGGTTGAAACCTTGGGTTGAGAAGTGGCTGCCATTTGGTTTCCTTGGAGAAGAAGAGAAATGAAATGAAATAAAAGAAATAAGATTTCTTTTATAATAAAGCTGAGGGTATACTTGTAATTTCCCCATCATTTCTAGTTTCGATCGTAACTTAACTATTCGGACTCGGAAAACGACAAACGAATATACCATTTCGAATAATTTTTCGATTCGGATCTAATGGTGTCATCAAATCTTTTCGATTCTCTCTCTAACGAAATTCCACTAGTTTGGGTCCCACTTAACACGAAATTCGAGGATTTTATAACTTCTCTATCCGAATTCGAATTCGAACTTGCTTACAGGCTAATGTATATATTTCGACCATTTTGAATCTAATGGCGAAGTCGGTTTTCCTCAAAATTAATCATAGCAATATTCGAGTATTTTACTCTAAGTCTCTCATTCGATATTTCCCTCCAAATCTCACCATTTACTTTCCTCGAGATATGAGTTGAAAATCCGGAGTGTTACAATTCTCCTTGACTGATGTAACAACTGTGCAAGTGTGTGACTTAAAATCTGAGATAGATTTCAAAGAGTTTGAGTAAAATCTGAGCACAAAGTGAATATAAATTAAGCATAAACTGAGCATAATCTGAGCATAAATTGAGCATAATCTGAGCATAGACTGAGCATAAACTGAGCATAAACTGAGCAAAATCCAAGATAACCCTTGGTGGCAACTAAGCAAAATCCAAGATAACCCTTGGTGGCAACTAAGCAAAATCCAAGTTAACCCTTGGCGGCATCTGAGCGAAATCCAAGATAACCCTTGGCGGCATCTGAGCGAAATCCAGGGGTTAACTTGGCGGCAACTGAGCAAAACTGGCAGAGGAATGAATGAATTTTGGGAAAAATGAATGAATTTGGAGAAGACTGATTAAAATGAATCGGAGAATAAATCTAGAAAATAATGAATCTGGAAAATAATGATTGAATCCAAGAATGAATGGATCTGGAAAAGAATCTGGGAACGAAAGAATGTCATATCTCCTACTCTAGGTAAGTGAATTATTAGTTATTCTCTGGGCACAGTCAAATGTGAGGTCCGGAATGCTTTTGTTTGAACCTCAAGGTTTTATCCAAAAGTTTTATGAATTTAAAACCTGAGTTTTTATTTCTTTTGAACCTCAAGGGTTTTTCGAACAACTGTTATCAAGAGGGTAACCTTAAGTTTAGGGTTCCCATTATCTTTTAGGATTAACATTGCTCAAAAACAAAATGCCCCTAGTTTGACAATAAACATGGCATTGAAGATAATTGAACACATCATGCAAAAATTAAAAAATACCCTTGGTATAAGGGGGAAACTACATATTTAGAGGAAAAAAGAAAATGCCCCTTGTATGAAAGTTTGAAATATTTGATTATCACAAGCGCAATAAAGATCTAACTTTTTATTTTGATTAATTTTATTGAAGATCTTGAGTCAAGCTCAAGAGAACAAAATATTTCCTTTTGAGACTCGTCATAGAATTCACCCTTCTCTCTCTTAGTTCACTTGGGGAAGTAAAAATTTTCAAATCGATCGTAGAGAAGATATTTGTGGCTTCTGAGTCTGTGCCTGGATTAAGCTAAGTATTGAACTTGATTATTCGGACTTCTCATGTTTCAGTTCGGACCGCTCTTAACTTTTTAACTCCCCGAAGATTTTCTTCTGTTTTTCTTTATTGCTCTAACTTTTGCCTAGATCGTCTTTTCAGGTTTTCAAACTAGTAAGCTTTCTTTTTTTTTTTGCTCTGATTGTTGCCAAAGTTGTCCTTTAAGATTTTCAACCTTGTGAGCTTGCCATAATTTCACCTAAGTCGCCCCTTTTCGGGTTTTCAACCTATCAGGCTTTTTCCTTTTTTTTATTTTTTTGATTTTTATTTTATTTTATGGAATTGCTATCTGATCATGCTTTGCTATCTTCCTTGACTTTTCGCACGGTACTTAGAAGGACTTTTATAGGTAAGCTTAGGACTGGGTATAAAAAAAATGGATTTTGAGGCTCAAAAACCCGAATGCCCCAAGTATGGCATTTCTTTTATTTTGCCTTGAATTTTCTTACCCATTTTGAAGATATTTCTTTTTTTTCTTTTAAATTTTTTCTTGATTTTTTATTGTGTAGGGAAATATATATTTTTTTATTTTGATGTGGTCGAGCCTGAAGTAACTTCTCAGGTTGCCTACGTACCCCAGAATTTTGGGATCAGACCAAAACGTAGTTCGAATTTTTCCCTCCCCTGGATTAGGTGATCGGACTGAGGAATAAAAATGATATTTTTTTACTTTATTTTTTTTTTTGAAAAAAAAGGCTGCAAAGGGCTGAGACATGAGATATTGAACTTTTGAATTGGGCAACAGGAAATTGATTCGGTCAAAGATGGCCTCCTTAAATGTAGTTGTAGACACCCCATTTTTGCATCCGCCTGACTTGGCGATCCGTCACCCGGTTGCTGTGGATTCCTAATGATGAGCGCAAAGAACTCAAAAGTTTGAGAGAAGCCTCCTTCCAATTCCTTTCTGTCTTCTAATTCTATTCCTTTCTTTCTCTTTGCCACGCGACATAGAATTATGCACGCTTAACATCGCTACACCGTATAACTCGACTTAGCAAGCACGTACGCTTAGGTTCGCTACACGTTTGGATAACTTAGAGACCTCGCTACGCTAGGAAAATATAACCACGAGACTTAGAAATAATCACATTGCAATTGAAAGAAACTTCACGCCAAAATTCACCCAAATGGACAAAAATTGAAAAAATGACGAAAATACCCCTTATGAATTTCGGACCTCCGAAAAGTCTCGAAAGTACTTTCATTGTACTCAGAATAGGATTTCGAGTCTAACGAGACCCAAATCGATGAAATCAGAGAAATTTAGGAAAAAATTGAAAAATGACCAAAATGCCCCTCAACCTCCAAACCCAACTTAGAGATCTCGATCCTTAGGAAAATATAATAAAAATTAAAATCAAATTAAAATTAAATAATTAAAATCTAATCCAAAATTAAAAAAATTAAAACTTAAAATTAAACAATTAAAATATAATTCAAAATTAAAAAATTAAAATTTAAAATTAAACAATTAAGATCTAATTCAAAATTAAAAAAATTGAAACTTAAAATTTAATTCAAAATTAAACAATTAAAATCGGATTCCAAATTTAAACAATTAATTTGAAAACTTTAAACCAAAATTTAATCAACCCATCAACATAAATAAAAATCCAAGCAATCGATAATATTTAAATCAAATTGACCAATCAACATGCAATCAACCAACTAAAATAAAATCGACTAATCAAATCAACCAATCAACTTGAAATTAAAATCCAAATCAACCAATCAACGTTCAAATTGAAATTAAAACAAACTAGCCAATGAATCAATCCAACCGATAAACTTAAACTACAAACCTATGCGATGCGTGGGATCACCTCCTCTAAGAAGCCCAAAAAATTAGAAGTAAAATCTCTACCTTCCTAGGTTCGGTCAACAAAGTTAGTAAGAATAAAAAATAAAATCAAATCAAATAAAATAAAAAGAAGCAAATAAACAAAAAAGGAAAAAAAAATAAATGAAACAAAGAAAGAGAAAAAATAGAAAATAGTAATAAGATATTATAAAAGGGAGAGAGTTTTCTCTCTTAGAGGAGGCTTTTCTTTTGGGAAAAAAGGACTGAGAGACAATAAGAGGGAAGAGCTGACGTTTTTTTGGGGAATAACCAAGAAAAAAGAGAGAAAAGAAAGAAGAAAAGAAAAGAAAGGGAGGGGCCCCATTGGTTTTCATCTTCTCCAACTGTTACAGTCCATTGCTGCCTTTCTTCCTCTCCACTAAATCAGCAAACCACTGTTCAGAACAGCCCCTATCATCACCTCACACAGCCATTGAAATCAGCCCCCCTACCTTCACGTTCTATTCTTCGTTTCATCCCTTCTTCAACCCCAAACGGACTCCACCTACAGCCTTCATTACAACACCCAAGTCCCCTCTTGAATGCCTCTATTTCAGCCCCATTAACAGCCCCAACGGCAGCCCCAAACACCCTCTCTCTCAGCCTTCTTCTTCTTCGTCAGAATAGCCACCATTAACTATTCACAGCCACTTCGATTTTTTTGTCCTCAAACAGCCACCATTATCGCCCCACAGTCGTCTCATTCTGCTTCTTCTTCTCACGCTAACAGCAGCCATGTTCTCTTCTTCTTCTCTTTTATATCCGCGCTTTAGACAGTAGCACCACCATGCTCACAACCTCCGTTCAACACCAATTACAACAGTCACCATAAGACCGGCCAACTTACTTCTCATAGTACCCCACATAGATGACAAGGTCTTCGACATCTCTTTCTCGGTTCAATGACGTAGCCACCAATAGCTTTGCTGCTATTTCTTCTCCCTAAGCGACTCCACAGTCCAACACTCAATCACAGGCTTCTATCTCGGACGTTATTTTAATCGAGCCTCTCTTTGATATCTTGCAAATCCTCAAACTCTGAAGGAATCTCGGCAGCCCCATTAGATTAACGGGTTAACTCAATCAGCCAAATAAAAGGTAATGCATCGTTTCTTTTGTTTACTACTATGATACAAGTATTAATCCATTGACTGTTGCAGGGATGATGTGGAGACCCGAATATTCAACCACAAACATCGGCTATTTTGGAGTTCATTGCCCTCATTGACTAAAGATGGAATTTTAACGTGAAAGTGATGACCCCCTGATTTTTTTCTTGATGAAAATTTAATACAAAATTGGCTATTCTTACTCTATAAATGTAATTTTATATAAGCATAGGACCAATCAAATTGATTTTTTAAAGACAGTGAGTCGACTCATTGAATTTCTGTGAGTATGGAGACAATGAAATTATCTCGTGGCAAAGTTTTTGCCAATAAATTGACACATTGATTTTTGTGCACGTGGCACTAAAAACGATCCTTGATTTTTCAAAATATTAGTGGATCGACTCACTGATTTGTATGCTCATATGGGTAAAATTAATTTTCTTTTTAATATTTCCATGTGAGTTAATTCGCTGATTTCTATGTACATTGGAATTTCAGACTTGATTTACCAACAAAATGGACATGTGAGTTGACTCACCGATTTTGGTGGACATTAGGGTATGGAAACTTATTGTGGTCAATGAGTTGACTCGCTGATTTGTGTTCACGTGACAAAAATGGATTCTTTAAAATTCACAACTTGCTAATCTTGGGGATTTATGGATTTTTCATTGATTTGGTGATTTTCCTAAAATCATGATTTTCTATTGTTGGAAAATTGAAATTTGTAAATTGCTAATTTGGGAAATCCAATTTTGATAATTCTCTAATGTGGAAAATCCTTTTTTCCAATTTCTAATTTTAATCTCCCAATTTAGGAAATTTCTAATTTTTAATTTAGAAATTTCATGAATTCTCAAAGTAGAGGTTTCATATTCTCAGTTTTCCACTTTAGAAAGTTTTTACAAATTCCTATTTTGGTCGATTCAGAAAATCTTCACATATTTGGATTTATAATTAGAATGTTGCCATGTGGACTTTGGAGTATAAGGAAATTAAGGCTTTTTCAAATATTTCCATCTTTATGCAAAATTCGAGAAATTAGATGATATTTGGAAAATATTGGCCTTGAGATTCGTTTAGCATATTCAATATAATTTGATGATGATGGTGATGATGATTGGACCATAATCTTGACTCTAGTCTCTACCCGTTGACCGTAGGACAGTTTAGATCATAGTAAAGACCGATCATCTCGATCGGACGGGTTCGGTGCCTAACACCTTCCGAAACCCGTAATCTGATCTCTTACCCATTTATCTGATCCGTGGACCGACCCGATCCATTTTGGAGTTATTTTTGGTTCCTAGACCTAAACTAGGTGGCGACTCCTTATTCCCTAATAGTCCCCATTGAATAAATTTGACCTTTACCCACAATTTGGTGGAAAACGGGTCGAGGCGAATTCAGTAGTACCGTTTGATCTAGTAAAGGTTGGTTGGTTTTGGTAATTCGATTCCATCATGATCTTGAAGTCTGACAGTTTTTCCGGGTAATATTTTCTTGATGATGAACGATCCACCCCAATTTGGTTTGAACTTCTTTCTAAGGTCAAAGATAGGTGTCCGATTTTCTTGAGTACGAAATCTCCAACTTGTAAGTGACGGGCCTTGATCTTTTTGTCAAACGCACGGGCGATTCTTCTTTGATAAGCTTGCAAGTGGTACAAAGCTCTTAGTCGTTTTTCTCCGATCAAGTTTAATTCTTTATACCATTAACTAACCCAATCTATTTCTAACAATTGACTTTCCCTGAAGACCTTGAGATACAGGATTTCCATTTCAACTAGTAAGATTCCTTCCATATCATACATTAGAAAGTAGGGAATTGTTCCAGTGGAAAACTGTATTGAAGTATGATGTGCCCTTAGTGTGAATGCTAACTTTTCTAACTAATCCTGGTTTGATTGACACATTTCCTTGATGATTGTTTTGAGATATTTTATTGGCTGCTTCAACCTTTCCATTAATCTAAGGATGGTAAAGAGAAATGTGATGTCGAATTTCGAACTTTGAACACAGAGTGATAACCTAAGCTTTGATGTACAACCCATTATCATAGATCAATATCGCTTCAACTGTTTTATTAATCTGAGATTGGTAATCTATTCTGGGAGCTCTACCATTTTGAGAAGTGTAGCACTAATACATTTTGTAACATCTTCCTTGATCTCATTTTCTCAAGCCAGTATCTATTCTGTGTCAGACAACACCTAAGCTTGCACTTAACATATCCTCATAGGCCCATATGAACAAGTCTTTTGAAATTTCTGAGAAAATTAATTATCCCCTTGTGTTCCTTTAGGGATAGGATGGTTTCTATTTGAATCTCTTTAGGAATTAATTTTTGTTCCGAGGTTAATGACCTTTGCTTTCTTGATTAAAAGTTGAGCCCGACTCTTATCTTTCTTGTTTAGGAGAGAAATCTATCAAATTATTAGTTAATTCGTTAATGCATTAGAGGTATTCAAAAATTTTCTTTATCCAATCAAATTCAGAAGAGGCGACAAACACCTCTATGACTTGACAAACTAAGTCGACTCAACAGAAAAAAGAGTCGACTCAAAAAGAAGACATGACCTTGCTGAAAAAAAAAGAACTCGAGCTAACCCAAATGACTCATGAAAACTCAAGACTACTCACAACGGGTTTGATTATGGACTGAGGATTCGAGACAATGCTTATAATCGGCAAGACTGAAGTACTATGATCTTCAGGGAATAACTGGGCGATGTTGAAAAATTTTGAAGTCATTTCTGACCGTTGACTTGATATTGACGTTTGTTAGACTTATAACCTTAGCTAGACGATAGACGATTGAGCTTAGGTACAATGATAACTATTAAACCTCATTGAAGGTGAATTTAATTAATTCCAGTATTACCCCCTTGATAACATTTTAAATGAACCCTAAAAATTCATGCAATGATTATTCAGAAGGAAAATAATTCTATTGCACTCTTGAAAATTATTGACAAATAATGTTTTCATTAAATAAAACTTTCACAAATCTAATTATTTTTTGGAAGTCATTTTCGTTTTAGAAAAATACATTTCAGTAATTTTTCAAAGTCCATGCAAAAAAGAAAATTTCCAAGGTTCATGCAAAAATATATCTTTTGTAAATCATTTTTCCTTCTCTTTTCTTTTGAAAAATATTTTTCTAGAAAACACTTTTTTTCTTGAAAACATTTTCTTCTTTTAAAATGGGTTGGAACCCGAATTTAGAAAAGGATTTGATTTTCATTTTGATCTAAATGGCCCGGCCTATTATGATTGTTGGATCGAGATGGACTGGGTCATTATGAATTATTGTAAGAAATGGATTTTTTATTGGGTCGGTGCACCCATTTTATTTTTCAAAAGCAAAATTTTTTCTTCTTGAGGACAATCATACATTCTGATCTCATACATCATTCACATACATTCATCAATTACAAGGTCTCATTCAAATAACAACTCGGGAACACCCATGATAAGTTTGAGTTGTGACTTATAGGGAAGGTTTCTAGATTCTAAGCTTACTACGTGCAATGCATTTTTATCTGGCTACCTTTGCCCAAATACACCTATATACCTCTTGAGCGTACTCAATCAGACGGTATGTGGTGACTTGGTTTGATATACCATATAGGTGATAATCTAAAACTCCAACTCACTTCTCTAAAGTTAAAAACAGCCAGTTTGATCCCTAGTTGAGAGGTGGTGCACGATGCTGATTAAGGGCCCACTTAAATACCTCTTGTCTAGAATAGACGTAGTCTATCCCCCTCGTACAGTAGGGTACAACGGGGCAGAATCTCGCTTAGGCACTGGTTTTGACCAAGAAGTGCAATTGATGTACTTGTATTATCTTTTATATACCTACGGGTATGAGTCAAGAGTTGTAGCCTTCATAAATGGTTTGGCATCCCACGAGGGGACCGACCACGTATTAATACTACGTTGGCAAAGGGACATGTGACTGTGTGGTTTATAATAGGTCAAAGGCTTAGGTCGCTTCAGCCTGGGTTGCCAAGATATAAACGTGTTAATGGTGTGTGCAAAATAAGGTGGGGTGTGCCCGGGGCCTCTTTCAAACACATGGGCCCATGGGCCACAGAAATCATTTGGAATTCCAACATGCAATATCAATCAAGATCACAAAAGATATCCAACAATGCATAATCAAGATCAAGATAAGAAGATATTATCAAACATGATATCACTTATCATAACATGCTTCAAAGCACTTATAAGGATCAACTATCAAAAATTCAACCACATGATCGAATCAAACAAGGCATCAAAAAGGGCCATCTGCCCAAGTTAGCACATGATATGTAAAAGCATGGGTTTTCTGAGTCCATTGAGTTGATTTGACAATTTTTTTATTGGGCCGACCCATTTGTCTAAATTTTTATATAAAATTCTCTTACTTTATGAAGTTTGTCACCCAACAAACCTAGGATGAAAACGAAGCTTTCCCAACTAGCACAATAGAATTTCAAATTTTACTAAGGGTCAACTCACCAATGTGATCACCTCATCGATAATCCAATACCATAGCCCTTTTAGATTTGATGAAAAATTTGGATCCGAAAGAAAAAAAAAATTTTAATTAAATTTAGATCCAAGGTTTTGAAAATTGGTGGCGATGAAATCTAAGATCAACATTCAAAATAAAAATTAAATTTAAAAATTTTCCTTTAAAAATTCTTAGAATTTTATCTGCCATAAGCATATGGTATTGGATCATGCTCTTAAATGCCACGTGGTGAGATAAAAAATCATTAACAAGATTTGAAATCTTATTACATTAGTAAGAAAAGAAATCTCCTTTTTCTTTTTATGCTAACACACACAATCCACATCGTGCTACCAACACCACCACCAAACAACTCACACATTTTTATTTTATTTTTTTAGCTGGCAGCACACACATAACATTCTAACTCATGTAATTTAAAAAAAAAAAAAACTGCTGCCATGTGGGGAGGTCAATGACCTTAGTAAGATTTGAAATCTTACAAAATTGGTGAGGATATCCTTGCCTTTTGGGTTTGGTTGCTGCCAACACACACAACTCAATTTTTTTCTTACTTTTTTATTTTTAAATGTTGCTGGCAGCAACAATGCACGACTCACAACTCGTAACTCACAACTCACAACTCACAATGCATGATTCATGACTCACATTTTTTTATGCTTGCCACCACACAAAAAAAAATTTGTATTGCTACCAACGCACACCCAGCACACCACACAACACAGAAATTGAGTAAAAAAAATTAAAAATGTGTCGCTGCCAATTACTACTCAGCCCATTCAGTTTTTTTTTGTTTTGCTGCCACACAACTATATGTTGCTGCCAGCACATGCAACTCACACCACCCAAACTTCACATTTTTTTTAAATGTTGCTGCCACACAATCATTTTTCCTCTTTTATGTTGCTGGCAACATACGCACACTCACACACCCAAACCATATTATGTTCTCTCACATCAACCTCCCCCCCCCCCCTTTTCTTTTTTTACCATTGTTACTGTTACTTAACAACACACCTTTTGCTAATTTTTTTTTTTTACTCACATAACACATTAAACATTCCTTAGGTTGACGAATAACTGCATCAGGACCTTCCATTGATTTGGTCAAATTTCCATCTGTAACCACATATGCAATCTCCAATATTCGATCTATTTCGATGTTCAAACCAGTCACCATGTACAATGCTACAGATACGTTGCATTAGTAGACAAGTACCCTGGATCATACGTCGAGAATTAGGGTATTCCGATTAAGACCCCATATTAAGGCCAACAATCATGCACAAAGTATTTGATCTATTTGGAAAGAAATAGCTACCCACTGTCAATCAAGGTAATCAGACTCAAAACTGATGATGCCCATGAACCCTTTCTTCTATCTCCAAATGGCAATAACATCGCCGAAATTGCGCATCAGAATGATTGAACCAGCAAACAGTCCAACCGACCTTAACAACTTAAGGCCTATTTCTCTTTGTCGTTGACCTGGGTGTAGCAGAACTCCTTTACTTTCTGGAGGAAATAACAGAGTTCGCAATGGCCGAAAACTCGAACGAGAGAGAGAGAGAGGGATGAAGGAGACGTCCTACTGTCCTCTTCTTTCTCATGTTGAGAAGAAGATGGAAAAGGTAAAAAAAAAAATTCTTTTCACACACCGGCCATTAAGTTAAAACATATAGGGTTTAATAATTAAAAATAATTTTTAACTAACAACACACTTTTTAGAAAAGTCAATTTAAAACTCACATGCATTGCTGTTGTCAACAGCACCCTAAAAAAAATCATTTTTTTTTCTTGTGCTTATTGCCAATGGGCACACCTAAATACTAGTAAGAATAATACGGCTAATGGGCAAATCGACACACAATAAAAAAAACAAATGTTTTTGTTATGTACTATCAAAGGACAGATGTACATATCTAAAAAATAAAAATTTCAAAGGGTAGATCTACACACGTACCTAAATCAAAAACCCTTTTTTTTTTAAATAAATAAAATAAACTAAATCTCATGATCCAACAACCATTATCTTATCCTCAATGAAACTACTCTCTTGAAATTTTGCATTGTTTACAATCGTTCTGAATGATCTTAGATTGAACCATAAAAAATGTGTCGATCAAAATATTCAACATAACAATCAATAATAGAGCTAAAAGAAGGATAAACCATAAACAAATAAACTGAAATAATAAATAAGTAAAATAAAAAATAAAAAATAAAAAGATCTCTACTGGCAATGCTCCCATACTTGGGGCTTTTCAAGTCTGATCCTCAATGATCCCTAGTGGAGCCGCCATTGAAAGTGCCCTTGATTTGTGGGGTGCGCGGATACGCTTTTGACCTTTGAGGTTTGGGAGTCGCCACCTAGTTATTGCGGTCTAGGAAACGATCATTGACTCTAAAAAAAAAGACAACTAATCTACGAAAGAAAATACTGAGTCCGGGGATCACATTATGGGGTTGAAAGGTATTAGGCACCAACCCCGCCTAGCAAATGCCGGTCTCTACTAATTTCCAAATAAACTACATTGCTAAAAAGATCTAAATAAAAATAAATAAATTACCTTCACGAACACAACGGTTTTACTCTCTCAGATCTGGTAGAATAGCTCCTTGTACAACATTCCTCGTTTCGTTTTATCACCAGATTCGTTTCGGATCTTCAAAATGAGGTACTTTCTTCTTAGATCTGAATTTTCTAATTTTTTTCTGGATTTTTGGGTATTTTTGAAAAGCTTCTAAGTATTTTTTTAAGCTAAAATCGAAGTATGGGTGTTAGGTAAAGAGTTGGGACTTCAAAATTAGGGTTTATGAGAGTTTAGGAAAGTTTTTTGACCTACTTCTCTTATTTGATACGAAAATAGGGTGTGAGAACCCCTATTTATAGATTTTTTTAAGGATTTGTTTAGATAGAATTAGTGTTTAATTAGAATTGTTTTAGGTAGAGTTGTATTTTAGTTAGAATTCTATTAAATAGAGTTATATTTTAGTTAGAATTCTATTAAATAAAGTTATTATTTAATTAGAACTCTATTTGGATTTTGACTTTTGGTCTTATTTGATTGACTTTAATACATTGACTTTAGTCTTACTTGATTGACTTTAATATCTTGACTTTAGTATTACTTAATTGACTTTAATTTTGACTTTAGTCTTACTTGATTGACTTTAATACCTTGACTTTAGTCTTTCTTGATTGAATTTAATTTTTTGAAGAACCCCCCTCTATTATATCTTTAATTCTTTGAACCCCTAAATGGAGGGGTCCTTGAAGAAATATCTTGGCAACCCTCAACAATTTTGCCTGAGAGTCTGATTGATCGATTTTGTTAGTTTAAAATTTTAAATTAATTTTATTAATGTTTCACTTTAATTATTTAATATTTTATTTATTAATTTCAAAATTTTTAATTTTAAAAATTATGAAATTATCGTTTTACCCTCGGAGAGGACTTTTCGCGTTTTAAGTCGGTTTTTTATGTTCTAGGATGTTTTAGAATCGATTTTTCATAAGGAATTCAATGAAAATATTGGTTTGTATCATTTATGAAATTTTTTGTGTGAAATGGTTGTGAACTTTATGAGGGATATTTTCGTAATTTTGTCGAATTCTATGAAAATTGGCGAAATGATTTATTTGGTTTCGATTTGTTATTTTATGTGTTTGAATGAGTTTTCTTAAGCGTAACGTAGGCTCTAGGGATATTTTAAGATTAGGAGTATTTTGGTAATTTGGTCATTTTTTAGTGATTTTCATTGTAAAGCTTCTTTTTGTCTGCAAGATGATGATTTCTAAGCTTTTGGGGTTATATTTTTCTAGCGTAGCGTGGTTTCTATAGTTTTGTCAGTTCGAGATACCTCATCCTGATTTCTGAAGCATATCTAGTAACAAAATAAAGCATTGGAATAAACGTCCATCATTGGGAATCGTTGCGATCGGGTTGACGAGTTGATTAATCAGACGAGTGCAAAAATGGGGTGTCTACAAAATAATTTTATTTACTAGATAAATTTGATTACGTGTGTTTCTTGTGCAGAAAATTAGTATTTTTAGAGTCAAAATCTCAAGGCAAAAACATTTGGGCCTACTTTAGAATGTCCTAATCCTTAACTCATGTTCTCCTATTTTGTCCTTTCGTGTAAAGAAAAGTGGAGGCTACTTTTGGACTCTTCTACATACATTTTTCTCTATAAATAGAGCCTCAATCTCTATAGAAATGGTCTCTTGATTCTTTCATTAAAGACTCAAAACTAAGGCTCTTGGCATTTTCTTTTATATTTTTTAGATTTTTATCTTCTAATTTATTTTCTTTTTGGCTAAATAGTTTTATAAGAAGTAGTAGAAGAAGAATTTATAAGTTTCTCTATGAAATGAAGAAAAATTCTTCAATTTCTTATCTTTCCTCTCTTGCGAGGACATTACGCTAAGCTCCTTTCCAGTGGAGACTGGAGAAACCTAGAGCAAATTCTTATGTTGTTTCTAGTTTCATGTCTTTATTTTATTTAAAATGCTCATGAGTTCTCTTTAAGATTTATTACACCTTCTATTCTTAATATCGATATTTTATGCTTAAATTAGGTCAAGATAAGGTATGCTAAAAGTAGATAATTCTTAGAAGGAAATTTAAAGAATTCTACTTTGTTTATGTTCCCTCATTTGATTTCATCTGCTAAACTTTTCGATCTAAGGAGCTAACACCAAGCCTTGACGATTGAGTTATAAAAAGGCTAGAGACTAGGAGTTGCTCATTAACCTGTTCTAAGTAGATTCACCTCCAATAGTGCTTTAATTTCATAAGTTTACTTACTTTTAACTTCATTTACTTTGGTTCATTTTCCAGCAACTTTATATTTTCTTGATACAATTTTAATTCCTTTTGGTTAATACGAATTTTATCCTCTTAGTTTAATTTTACTCCCCCTTTCTCTTGAGTTCGATCTTTTACTTGTCCCACAAGTAAGGTAAAAGTAAGATTAATATTAATTCTAATGGGAAGAACATCGATAGTCCCACCACTTGGTTGACAATCTAGGAGTACCACATGAGAACTATTTGATCCTAAGATCGAGCGTACCATCAATAGAATTGTAAAAAACCCTCATTAAATATGATGGGTGATCGAGAATGAACTATAAATGAGTAATTCGCTCCTACTTCTACTACCCTACCTACGTGTATTGTGTTACCATTGAACACTACACTTCAGTTTGAAATTAAGGTAGTTACCATAAACATACTCCATAAATTTCACGATTTAGAACGTGAACAACCTTACACCCACCTCAATCAATTCTTGAACATATGTCAAACCTTGAGAAATCAAAATTTTATTGAGAAGAATATTAAGCTCATGTTGTTTCCATTATCCTTGGAGGATCACGCAGCTATGTGGTTGAACACCCTAGCTCCCAATTCCATAAATTCATGAGATGTTCTATCTAATAAATTCATGGCCAAATTTTATCCTGTGGTCAAAACTTAGTGAATGAAGGATACATTAGAAATTTTAAAGGGCGTTCGAATGAATAATTCTCCCAAACTTGGGAGAGATTCAATGATTTTTTAGTCAAATGCCCACACTATGGCATTAACAAACATAGTTGGTACAATACTTCTATCGAGAATTTATGATTAATAATGAATCAATGTACCTTAATTGAGTCTATGCATAAGGGTCAATTCATGAACCAAATTCCCATCCAAGCATACGATTTTCTAGTTGAGCTAGTCGAGAGTACTAATAATCAAGAGTTTGATAAAGAAGACCTCGATAAGAAGCTAGGAATGTATGAAATGAAGGTAGATTTAGATATCAAGAACATTATATCTAATCTAGTGAGTGGTAAGTGTAGTCTTACAAAGAAGCTAGATGCTTTTACCATCTCAATATCTAACCCTCACTATGATTATCTCTAAGTTTCACAAGTTTTAGTCGAGTAAACTTCTTTTTTTGTTTTGTGTGATGGCAACGACCATTTAATTGAATACTGTCCCAACTAGCCATACATTAAAATTGAATAGACCAATACTATTAATGGCTACAATACTTTTAGAAAGTTCTCCCAGAATTCGTATAGCCAAACATACCATCCAGATAATAAGTTCCATTTGAATTTTTCATTAAAAAAAAAAAACTTATTCAATCTAGTGGTCCACTAGATTACAATATAAGCTATCCTAAACAAATCGATCCTTCCATGAACCAAGCCATTGTTTCATAAGTATTTTATCAATATTGACAATCCACTGAATGTAGAGCTATAATTCTAGGTTCCATGCCCAATTATAATCTACCTGGCCAACAATAGTCATCTTTAGAATTTATGTCAGAAGAATTGATAAAGTAGCAATAGTAACTCATCCAAACTCAATAGCTAAAAACGCCCTCAATCCACGGGTGCGGATCCGTTTTTGTTATTTTTGTAGTCGCCACCTAGTTTTATATTCTAGGAATCGAAATATGACTCAAAAAAGATACAAAATACTGATCTACAAAAGAATGGTCCAAGGATCACGTTATGGGATTGGAAAGTGTTAGGCACCAATCCTGCCCGACAAACGTCGGTCTCTGTTTTTACAAAAGATTTTACATTGTAAAAAATGACCTAAAACTTAAAATAAAAATAATGACTTTTTTACATAGGTAATTGTGACGATCAATTCCCTTAGAACTGGCGGAGAGCGTTCCTCTTGTTAGTCTCCTTCACTATATCCATTTCTGATCTACGAGATGAGGTAATCTCTCCTAGATCTGAATATTTTCTAATTTTTTTGATTATTTTGAGGGTTTCTAGGTATTTTTTTAAGGATTTCTAGATATTTTTTGAGTAAAAAATGGGGTTTTGGTGTTAGATAGAGACTTGAGGCTTCAACTTTAGGATTTTGGAAAGGTTTAAGAGAGTTTTTAACCTCTCTTTCCTAGGATTTTTCTTGACCTGCGAATTTAAGTTATGGAGGCTCCTTTTTATAGAACTTTTTGGAAGAGTTAGTGTTTGATTAAGTTTCTTCAAGATGAAGTTAGGTTGTTTAATAAGAATTTAATTAGGATTTTAATTCTTATGTACAATGAAAATTTTAAGTTTTTGGAGAGCCCCCCTAATTATATTATTAATTCTTTGGGATCCCAGATGGAGGGGTCTTTTATAAATATCATGTGGGCCCCACTTAAATAAATGGGCCACCACTTAAAAGTTGGCCTGTGGGCTTAATTAATTGGTTTTATTTGTTTAAAAATTTTAATTTGATTTATTAATATTTCACTTTACGTTAATTAATATTTTAATTATTATTTTAGATTTTTTATTTTTAGGGTTTGAAAAACTATCGTTTTGAAATATTTTCAAATCAGTTTTTCATAAGAAATTAAATGAGAGTATTGGTTTGTATCACTTATGAGTTTTTAGCATGAAATAATTGTGTGCTCTATGAGGGCATTTTTGTAATTTTATTGAATTTTGTAAAAATTTGCGAAACGATTTTTTTGATTTTAATTTGTTGTTTTATTTTGATGTTATGGGTATTTTGGTAATTTGATCATTTTTTGATGATTTTTCTCATAAAACTTCTTTTTGTCTAAAAATGATGATTTCTTTATTTTAGGTCATATTTTCTTATCGTAACGTGATTTTCTAAAGTTTTACTTGCTTAAGACACCTTATTTGAATTTTTGAAACATATTTAGTAACAAATAAAAAATATTAGAATATTCATCCATCATTGGGAACCGTCGTAATCGGGTTGACGGGTTGATTAATCAGGCAAGTGTGAAAATGGGATGTCTAGAGATACCCTTCTTTGGCAGAAGGTTGAAGCAAACTGGAGAACAAATCTAATTTTGTAGATAGTGTGATATCTGAATGCCAAAGCTAATGATAGTTCATTTTGTAGCCTGATTTAGTAATTCGTTAAGGTGTTCGAATCTTTGAGGGTAAAACTCTCCCCGAACTAAAAGTTTATCAGGTTTTCAAGCTTGAACTCTCATTGACGATGTCAGATCTTTGAATTTTAGAAAATTCTCTCTGACTAATGAAAAAATGTACGTGTGTGCAATAGTGTGATGCCTACGGAGTATTTTATCGGATCATTGAGAATAAACTCTCATCGATTAAGAAAGTATCAGATCCCAAAGATCTTGTCTCACTAACAATAATGATTCAAACTGAAATACACTTTTTCAATGAAAACAATCATGAAATTATGGTAAGGTTGAACAACGAGATAATTGGAGTCATAGCATTATCGACATCAAGTGATGTAGGAGCTTTATTAAATCTTATTTGAAATTCCTTTTTAGTTTGAAAAGTTTAAGTTTTTTTTCTTGGACTCGTACTTACTAGAACCACGCTTCTGAGTTGATATTGGTAGGAACTTATTAAAATCCTTATTCAAAAGTTAGTGTCTCATTTTTTGGACTCAAACTTACTAGAGCCACGTTTCTCGGGCTGGGGCTTGTAGGAACTTATTAAAATCCTTATTCAACAATTAAAGTCTCATTTCTCGGACTTGAACTTACTAGAACCACGCTTTTCGGGCTTGAGTTTGCAAGAACTTATTAGAATCCTACTTAAAAAAATTTTGAGTCTTGTTTCTTAGACTCGAACTTATTGGAGTCATGCTTATCGGGCTTGGATTTGCAGGATCTTACTAAATTTCTACTTTAAAAAATTTAGAGTTTCATTTCTCAGACTCAAACTTACTGGAATCACATTTGTCAAGCTGGGATTTGCAGGAACTTATTAGAATCCTACTTAAAAAAAAGTTGGAGTCTTGTTTCTTGGATTCAAACATATTGAAGCCACGCTTCTCAGACTTGAATTTGTAGGAACTTATTAAAATCCTACTTCAAAAAAGTTGGAGTCTCATTTCTCATACTTGAACTTATTGGAGCCATGCTTCTCAAGCTTGGATTGTAGGAACTTAAAAAATCCTACTCAAGTTGGAGTCTCGTTTTTCGTATTCAAACTCATTGGAACTACACTTATCGGGCTAAGGTTTGTAGGAACTTCAAAAATCTTTTTCAAGTTAGAGTTTCGTTTCTCGGACTCGAACTCACTAGAGCCACGTTTCTTAGGCTAAGGTTTGTAGGAACTTAAAAAAAATTTATTTATTCTATGATTCAAAAAAGTATGAGTCTCATTTCTCGGGCTCGAACTTCTTAGGCTGAATTAGTTAGAGACTCGGTATTATCAAGTTTAAAGTTTGAAAGATCGGGCCTTTATTGGCTTATCATGCATCTATATTCATAATTATCATTGGGCTTCGTCGAACTTTTAAGTTTTCGAATAAGATTTTTCTTTTTGATTATGGGATTAAGAATAAAAATTTTGGAATCACCATTATTCTCAAAATGCCCTAAGTTTCAAGGTTGGTTTCTAACTGGAACTTGACTATGAAATGATGGAATGAATTGTACTTGGAAAATATGGACGAAAACTATAGACTTTAATACATGACAGATAGAATAATCGACATTCCTTTAAATTTTCAAGACTTTTAAAATTATCATATGTGCAATAAAAAATTTGATTATTTTCTTTTAAATTTCTTTTGAGAAATGCTTGAGTTGGACTTAAAATCTTGATAATTATTGTGATAGAAGATCTTTCTCTTCAAGTAGTCGATGGTTCTACATTTTTCTTTGACGAACACTTGGACAAGTAAACATATTCTTAAAGATCTGATATGCTTAAGATGACTTCTGAATTTCGTCGACTTCAACATTGTCTTCATCAAATGTGAGATCTTAACTGAAAAATGAATGTTGTAGCTTGACTAATTTTCTACACTTCGTAGTAGATTTCTTTTTGAATTTTTCTTCTCAATAGGATTTTTCCTTTCCCTTTTTCTTGCGTCCTTATTTTTGCATAGGTCACCTTTTCAGGTTTTCAACATAGCGGGACTTTTGTTTTTCTGAAGATGCTTTAATTTTTGCCTAGGTCACTTTTTCAGGTTTTTAACTAAATAGGTTTTTTTTATGGTTATACCCTAACTTTTGCCTAAGTCACCCTTTCGGGTTTTCAACTTAGCGGGGGTTTTTTTTTTATGATCTTGAATATTCAACTTTACAACTTCCTTCTGAATTTTTCTTCTCAGTGGAATTTTTCCTTGATTTTTTCTTAACTTGTCTTTTCAGGTTTTCAACCTAGCATGCTTTCTTTTTTTATAGTTATGCCCTAAATTTTACCTAAGTCACCCTTTTGAATTTTTAACTTATCAGCTTTTCTTTTTTAAGGTTATGCCCTAACTTTTGACTAAGTCGCATTTTCGATTTTCAACTTAGTGGACTTTTCTTTTTTCTTGATAATCTTGAATATTAAACTTGACAATTTCTTGGTTCCCTGCACCTTAACCAATTCAATTAGCATTCAGGAAGACTTAATAGGTAGGCTTAGGATATGATTTATAAAGAAAATGTATAAGGCTCGACTTCCCAGATTGCCTCTAGTTTGATATTCTCTCTTTTTTGTTGATTCTTTCAATTATATTTTTTTATAATGCCCCTAGTTTGGCATTCTTTTCTTTTTTATAGATTCTATTGATTTTTTTTTCTAATGCCCCTAGTTTGGCATTCTCTTTTGAACATTTCAATAGGGGATTTTCCTTTTGGATGACACTTCTCGTAAGAGAATACATTTTTTTGTATGTGACCGAGCTTGAAGTAACTTTCCAGGTTGCCTACGTACCCCAAATCTTTTTTTTTCTTTTGGGATCAGGTAAAAACATAATTCTTACCTAGACTTTCCTCCTAAGGTTGGTTTTTGTGGTTTAAAAAGAAGAGGCTATTAATTTTTTTAAACACGACGGGAGCTAACGAAGATTATCTTTTTCTTGGCAAGGTAGAAAAATTATTCGATCAAAAAATACCTCCTTTGATGAAATGCTACTTGATTTGGTCAAGGTTCTAGGAACTCTATGTCTTAATTGCTTTGTCGAATAAGACATTCTTTTGATGATGAATAACCTTCAATCTTCATTGTGAAATCGAGTATGATTAAGTTCTTTGTATTTGACATTAACTTATTCAACTCTTTCAGAACTTTGAAAAATCTCTTATTCTTTGCGAATGACAACTTTCTTCCCTTAAGTGAGCAGTATGATGGATCCTTCTTGTGGGTCTTAAAATCTTTGTCAATGGTTTCAACTACATCATTCTTGACCGATAAAATTTGACTTTGAAAATCACCTTTGACTTTATGTTTTGATCTATTTTGATGCAATCTGTTCTTAAGAAAGGCAACATGGTGATTATAACTAATATATTGTCATAGAATCCTACGAAAACACTACTAAATTTCTTGAGTAGGTCTATCGTTTTCTCATGTTCCTCTAATGATAATGTACTACCAATTTGCATTTCTTGAGGGTGCTCTTTAATTCAAATATTTATCAAGTTGGATTAGTGAGCTCTAAGTTATTTCTTAAGTTAGATTTTATGTTCAGATCACTATTGCACGCATGACAATTAAAAGCTTCTTTATTTATTGGAATAAAAAAATATAGACTGACAAACTTGCCTAAAACTTGAAAGTTAAAGAAAGACTGATAAAAATTGAACTAAAACTAAAAAGAAACTTAGGGACGCTTATCTACAAAGTAGGGAGGTCCTTCTGGCGGATGGGCATAATTCTATGGTGCAAGGGTAGATTATTCAGACTTGACATTGGAACTTTAGTTTGACGACTATTTTGACAGACCCAAAGTGGCATAGACGATGGTTTAAAATGTCTAGGAGCAATTATTTCCTGATTGGAAGTAAATCAAGATTAACTATTGAGTCTGAAGATTTGACTCTTAACCACATGATTAAAATTTTGATATAAATTAGCCCAAGTCCGGTGGAAAATATCGAATCCAAATGCACTATAAGTCTACAGTGACCAATAAGGTGAGAAAGGTTAGTCATGGGTCTACCCCTGATTGGGATTGAACTTTTGATCAAACAAATTAATTTGAATCTAAGATCAAATTTTTTTAATATAAAATGGCCTGAATCTTTGAAAGTAAAATTAATTGGTTTAAATTGATCGGTACATTTCACAGATTGGGTTGAATCGACATTGCGGGTTTAGTTTGAATGGTCTAGACTGCTCTACCCACTTACCTGTTGGTTGGATTAAATAGAGCAACCTAGGAACACCCATAGTCGATTCGAGTCGTGACCTATAAGAAGGCTCCTAGACTCTAGGTTTACTACATGCAATGCAATTTATCTGGCCACCCTTACCTAAATGTACCTATATACCTCTCGAGCGTACTCAATCAAATGATATGTAGTGACTTGGTTTGATATACCATATTGACATTCGAAGTGATAATCTGAGCCTTCAACCTAAATCTCTGAAGTCGAAAGTAGCCAGTTTAATCTCCAATTGAGAGATGGCACACGATGCTGAACGAAAATACTCTTAAGTCACCTCTTGTCTAGAATAGACATAATCTATCCCCCTAGTACATGAGGTATAACTGGGGCAGGATGTCGTTTAGGTACTGATTTTGATCAAGAAATGCAATTAGTGCAACTTAGACTAGCTTTGCTAAAGTCTAGGGTTGTAGCTTTCATAAATTGTTTAGATCCCACAAGGGGATCGACAACGTACTAGTACTACGTTGGCAATCGGGATATGTGACTTTACGGCTTACAATATGACAAAGGCTCAGGTTGCTCCAATGTAGGTGTATCAATATACCTTTCAAGGTCACCTGATCGAACGGTACTAATGTCTCAGTTTTATATACCATAAAGGTATGTGACTGAAGTTGTGGTTTTCATGAATGACATCATGTCTCACAAGGAGATCGGGTCACGTACTAGTGCCATGTTGGTTATAAGGGACATGCAACCGTGCAATGCAAAGTCATTTAAATGTGTTAGTGGTGTATGCGAGGAGTGTGCCCGAGGCATTTTTCGAATGAATAGGCTCGTAGGCCAAATCAAACCATCAAAATATGGATATCATATAAATATTGATCAAAATACATAAAATCCATAACATCAAAATCAAGATCAAGGCATGCACATCGAAATATATATCAATCAGGATCATGGCATATTAGATAAACAATCAATCAAGGTAATGCAAAAGAGAATGAAAGTGATCAATTAAAATAGCACACAAATAACCAATCATCGAGCAACCATTGAGATAGGTACAAAAAGAACCCCTTTTTTAAAATGAAGTATAAACAAAAGGATTCCTTTTTTTTCTATAGTCCAATTAAGGATCGCTTTGGGCTACCCAAAACCAATAGAGATTTTCATGAATATTGAATTGAGGATAAAATGATAGTTGTTGAGATAGGGAGTGATGACTTAAAAGAATCTAATTGATCTTTTTAAAGAAAAGAAATATATATATATATATATATATATATTTTTCAAAAAGAAAAACAAAACTATTACTAATTATTAAAGAAACCTAGAAAATGTTTATTAAAAAAACTCTACTGCCACACCAACTTATACATTTGCAATCAAAATAGAATTACTAGACATCCAAATGTGGTGTGCTATAAGTAAAACTCGATGTGACAAAAAAAATGTTCTCTCTTTAACACCATTGCAACAGAGAAGGGGGCTGCTAGCAAGTCTATTTTTTTTTAATTTATAAAATAAATTTTTTCTTTATGTCACTCCCTTTTTAAAAAATCAAAGGAGATTGCCACATCTTTTGGGAAAATTCAGACGTCATTTGAGATGGAGGTTGATTTGATTGTGATTCCTCTACTCGGATTGGTTATTTGTGCAATTGTTTCCTTCTAAATTCATCCATCAATACCTTTTGTACTTTATAAAGACGGTGGAGTTCGGAGACTTGATTCTTGAATATGACTTCAAGTTCAAGCATCGTCTGCTTCAATATTTCCTTATCATCCTCTGAATATCCATTTGTAATAGGCCTTGGGAAGAAACCATTGTAGTATTGTCTACTCTTAAAGGATTTATCTTTGTAGATGCACTTTCCCACACTACCTCAAGATAATCTTCAAAGACTCATAGCTCGGTGGGACCTGCGATAGGACCACTCCGACAATCAAGTTAGAATCTATGCCGAGCTATTAAAGAGTTCTTAGAGTTAAATTTTTCTAACCTTTAGTTTGAATTGCTCTTGGGTATTTATAGGAATCCTGACCAGTGGATTTCTTGAGATATCGGTGATGATTAGTGTCAAGGTTGTGGCACCTATCCTCTGACCTGACATCTTCAGGAGTTGGCATAACTGCTCTGACAGCTCTGGGGCAATTACAAATGATCCTCTGGACCATGAATTGTCACATCTACCTTTTCTTTGTCAGTGCGGTTTACCTGTCAATTCATCACCTAGCTCGGTATGTCATGATATACTCGGTGGATCAAATGCTGCTTATTAAAAACGCCACGTGTCAATGGACTCGAAAATTACCTTCTACAATCTTCATGATAAAAAGGCCAGTTACGACTATTAGCTTCTTCATTAAGATCCCTCATGGAGTAATATCCTGGAAAGTAGCTTTTACACTGTACCTTTGCTACCATTTCTCATATCCACATCTTCTCTATCACAGCTCTTCAAAAATTCATCACAGATTCAACAAAACATCAAAGACAAGCCAAAAATAACCTATAAACCCAATTTTCTCCATGAAAGTTACACTGGAAACACCAACGAAGAAGAAAAATAACAAGAATTGGTCTAAAAGGCATAAAACGAAGCAGAGGATCTCAAAGAGAGAAATAAACAAAATGGGTATTTGATTTCTACAACGCCATTGAAGAAACTCAGATCTTCATCTCATGTAGAAGAAATGATAGAGAAATATCGATCTATTAGGCTAGTCTCTTTCTCTTTCTCTATATCTATTGTTGAGAGAGAGAGAGAGAGAAAGAGAGAAATCCTAGATAAGAAATCTCCACACAAAGAAATGACCTTCTAAGAACAGTGACATGAAATTTGTCAACATCCGATCTCCTTTTATTCTCTACTTTTTCTTCTTCACTTCTCTCTTCTTAAATAAAGTACAAAAAAGAAGCTTTTTGAAACTCTACTTTTAATTTTCAATGTACCTTCACAAAAAAGATTTTACAGAAATGGAGACTTGTATTTCAGATCTGTGAAGATGGATCTGAAGTGGCTTGTGGGTGGGGCCATTGACGACGGTGGCGTCAGTCATTGCAGCTCTAAGCTTCATATCGCCAGCATTAATGGCGAAAGATGCAGTACTACAGTTTTTTTTTTGTATCGTATCTCCCCTTCAGTGCAGCCTTCGTCTTGTGAGAAGTGAAGTTTGGAGTAATTGAGGAATTGTGAGGTCAAGATCTGATTTGAAAATTGAGAATTTGGATGAAAATTTTTTATTGCTCTTTTCTTTGATGCCCTTTTATTACACACAAATGGAAAAAGAATTTTCTTTTTACTAATAGAGCACCCCACCATGCATATTTTTCTTCAGTTTTTTAACACATAACGCACATCACTACCAATGCAAAAAAAAAAAAAAAATTCATGGCTCCATCATTCCATCCTCAATTCATTAACTTTTTGAAATCTTGAATTATTTTGGTTAATCAAAAGTGACCCTCAATTGGATCGTGGAACAAAACAAATATAAAAAAAATAAAATAAAATACCCAAAAATCAAACAAATGATCCACAATCAAGCCAAAAGAATAAAAAAAATACATGAATAAATAAATAAATAAAAAAATTAGGTCGATTTTGCAATGCACCAATATTTGAGAATTTTCAAGCTTGATCCTCAAACTATCCCCAGCGGAGTAGCTACTGAAAGCACCTTCGATCCGTGGGTACAGACCTACTTTTTGTTGTTTTGGGAGTTGCCACCTAGTTTTACAGTCTAGAAATCAAAACATGACTCAAAAAAGATAAAAAGTACTGATCTATGAGAAGAATGGGTCCAAGAATCACGTTACAGGATCGGAAGGTGTTAGGCACCAATCCCGCCCGACAAACACAGGTCTCTATTTTTTCCAAAGATTTTACATTTTTAAAAATGATCTAAAAATAAAAATAAAAATAATACCTTTTCTACCTGGGTGATTGTGACGGATAATTCCCTTAGAATTGGCGGAGATAGTTTTTTGTATGAGTCTTCTTGCTTTTGTCTCTGTCAATAAATCTATTTCTGATATTCGAGATGAGTTATTCTTCTCCTAGATTTGAATATTTTCTATTTTTTTTTTGTGTTTTGAGGATTTCTGGGTGTTTTTTGAGGATTTTAGGTATTTTTTGAGTAAAAATGGGATTTGGGTGTTAAGTAGGAGTTTGGGGCTTTAAATTTAAGGTTTTAAGAAGGCTTGGGAGAGTTTTTGTGACGTCCCGCCAAATGCTATCACAAATCCCAATGTCAAATCTCAAGGTACTAGGTGACACCTCAAAATTTTTGACATAGTTTCCTCTATTTATGTTAGCGTTCCACAGAAATCGAAAACCTGATAATCCAAATAACCAACAAATCCTATATATAGAAATGCAAACACAAAATAACAGTGGAAAACTAAATACATCTAACACTCAAGTATATCAGAGTGCAGAATTTCAACAATATACAAGATTACAAAAAAAAATACTCACTCTAACATGAGCCTAACACTCAACCCCAAAATTTATATACATCCTAGACGAAATTGACCCCACTAAAGGGTATAGCCCTAGTGCTCACAATGCAATAGACTCTGGTTGTCGATCCGACCAACCAAATACTCTTCACTTGCCAACTCTGCGCCTGTCTCAGTAACTGCAAGTTGTGAAACTAAAAAAAATAGGAAGGAAAGGGTGAGTAACAATGGTTACCTAGTAAGTCCACAAACAATTCCTACTAATAACCTCATCTAATAAGATCGAGTAATCATATTGAGTCATTTCAAAATATGCAAAGCTTTTACAAATTAAACTACGATTAACTGGTACATATAGCTAGAGATGAGCAACTCAACAGTTTAAAAGTCCACATAACATCAGTCATCAATACCCACTGTACGTTTTCAGTCTTATACAAATATAATTGATAACATTAAAGTAGTAAACATACTTTTCGGTTTATAATTCAAATTAGAACAATAAATACATATTACACAATGGTGGATCAGTAGAATTAGAGAGTTGGGATTCACGACTGAATCATTTCCAGTAGGGACATGATATTCCAAAATAAAGCATTAGTTCCTGATTTTGTAGCTGGTCGCTATTTACCACACTTGTGAGACTATTTATCTAGCTCAGGCTAGCCGTTTGACGTGACCATAAGCAATGGGTCTCTTTTCAATGTGTTAAAACTTTTGACTACTACTAGATTGTTAGTGATCAATGACTAATCTTCTTCGTCTATGCCTATTAGGCGTGTATGTGATTCTCAAATATACAACTCCATTCATATACAACCACCTTTACAATACAAGTTCACCGATAAAGATAAAGAGGAATGGACCCGGATTTCAGTTGTGACTCCACTCTCATACGCGTCTCATACCACATATGAGCTTGGTGGTCCCCACCGTACATTCTATGATAGTATACCACTCCGGATGATATGACGCATTATCCCTTCAAGTATCCACAGACTCTTTAACAGCTCACAAAATAACTACATATATATATATATATATACATATATATATATATATATATATATATATATCATTTTCATTTGAAAACAACAGAGAAATTAGCCATAAAAGATTGAGAATAGGTATCCAATTTCCTATTATGCAACTATGGCCACCCGGCCTAAAATAAATAACAGAACTTAGAGCCTCTATGCCAACAAAATTTAAATAAATATGCAATCAATCATTATCCTTGAATATCTTTCACCAACCTACACATTACACATCATTATAAAATGTAGACATCATGTAACACCCCGTATTTTCTAACTCGTATCTCGAGGAGATTAGATAGTATTTATTCGAAGAATATTCTAAAAAGAAAACTTAGAGTAAAGTGCTCGGATTATGCTATGCTCGTTTGTTAAAAATCGACTTCGTCATTAGTTTTAAAATGATCGAAATATATACTTTAACCTATAAGAGAATTTAAATTCAGGTTCGGATAGAAAAGTTAACAAATCCTCGAATTTCGTGTTAAGTGGGATTCTAAAATAGTGGAATTTCGTTAGAGAGAGAATCAGGAAGATTCGACTACCCCATTAGGACCGCAACGAAAAATTATTCGAAATGGTATAGTCGTTTGTCATTTTTCGAGTCCGAATAATTAAGTTACGGTCGAAACTAGAAATAGTAAAAAAATTACAAGTATGCCCTCAGTTTTGTTATAAAATAAAAATCTGACTTTCTTTCATTTCATTTCATTTCTCTTCTTCTCTAAAGAATCCAAACATCAGCCCTTTTCTCAACCTAGGGTTTCTTCTCTTCACCTCAAGATTCATTGAGAAGGAATGACCGTTGAAGCCCGACGAAGAAGATAAAGTTGTCGGCTACGACGATAGCTACAACCTCACCCTCTTTGTTAATCCATTCACGTCCGTTTCCTCACCCTCCATCAGAAATCATCGAGTAACTTAGGGTATCGTCGCACTCGGAACTTCACCATGTTAGTAGAGGCTTGTCTTCTAAGATAGAATTGAAGGAGAGTGTCGTTGTCGAAAGAGTTGCAAACCCTCGTCCTCTTTACATCAAACTCAGCTCAACATCAACTCTTTCACCACCAACTTCGATCCTTGTACGAGTTCATCACTTTCGGCGTCCACAAACAAAGTAGTGGACTTTCAATTCCTATTGGTAACTTTAGATTTCTAAAATATGCATTTAGGTTTTGAAACAAAACTTATTGTTTGCATTTAAATCGTAGAAATTTATGTTTGGTTTCAAATTCATGGTAGAAGTAGATATTTTGATGATGTTTTATCAAGTTTTAATTACAAACTCGTGGGTGGGTCGAATGGTTCGAAGAAGGGAAGAAGAAATCGAAAAGGGGATCGAAAACTCAAAGGTTCAAGTGAGGTTCAGGCTGTAGGCGGGAAGTGTCGGTGCCACCGACAGAATGAGACTTCTGCCACCGTCGAAATCAAGAACTGTTAGAAAATTAGTTCTGTCGGTAGATGCCGTCGGTCCCACCGACACCTGCCGATGAGTATTCTGTCGGTTCCACCGACAACATCCTGATTCTGCCACCGACAGAAACAGTTCTCTTTAGAACTGAGTTCTGACTCTTAGCTTGACTTTCCCATTGCCTATACTTGATTTCCCACCCTTTATTTCATTAAAAACATTAAAGTAAATGTCTTCTCTAATTTTTACTTTCCATTTACTTTAAGTTCTTTAATGAAATTAAGGTTTTACCCCCCATTTCGGAACAATGAGAATGGTTTCAAAATCCAAATCTCAAAGGATTAAAATCCGAATTTTGGTTTCAAGAACAAAACGTAAATTTCGACGTTTTTGATAAATTTTCAAAATGTAATAACTTTCGCATTACTTTGAATTAGATTACAAAAATTATATATTGTCAAATCTCATGATCGAGACTTTCATTTCGAAAAACCGTTTTCAATTTCGAGAACTTTGAAAAATTGAGTTTCCGACACTTAGCCAAATTTTCACCAGCTTTCCTTATTTTTAACAACTTTGGTCTCGTACATCGTCAGGATCTTATTTTAAATAAAATTTGATGGTTTTTGATGAAAAGACCAAAAAGACTTTAAAAGATTAAAAATGGATGGTTTGATTTGAAGAGACGAAAAGTGAGAATGTCACGAGAATGGAAAAAGAGAATGAACGGTAAAATGTCAGAATCACATCCGAGGAGTGACGCATGTATGTTGTATGTAGGTTGGTGAAAGGATATCCAAGTTATTAGTGAAAGGGTTGCATGTTTATTTACGATTATGTTAGCGTGTGCGCTGAGTACTATTATTTATTTTTAGGCCGGGTGGCCACAGTTGCATGGTAGGAACTGGATATCCATTCTCAACCATGTTCTATTAATTCCTCTTTGGTTTTAAATGAAAAACATGATATATATGTAGCTATTTTGTGAGTTGTTAAAGGATTTGTGAATGTCTAAAGGGATAGTGCGTCACATCATTCGGAGGGGTGCACTATTCTGGGATGTACGGTAGGGACCACCAAGCTCATACGTGGTATGAGACGCGTATGAGAGTAGAGTCACAATTGGAATTCGGGTTCATTCCTCTCTTATCTTTATCAGTGAACATGTATTGTAAAGGTGGTCGTATACGAGTGGAGTGTCATTTGGGAATCACATGCACGCCTGATAGGCATAGACGAAGTTGATTGGTCAGTGATCACTAACAATCTAGTAGTAGTCGAACGTTCTGACACATCGAAAATAGACCCATTGCTTACGGTCACGTCAAACGGCCCGCCTAAGCCAGATAAATGGTCACCAATGTGGTAAGCGCAGCGACCGGCCACAAAATCAGGAACTAAAAGCCAGATTTATGTTGTAATATCATGTCCCGACTGGGAGCGATCCAGTCGTGAATCCCAACGCTCAAATTTCATTACTCCACCATTTGTATTATGTATTTGTTGTTATGTTTCGAACTATCAACTGAAAAGCATGTTTATTATTTCAATGTTGCCAACTGTATTTGCATAAATGGAAAAATATATAACGAGTATGGATAATTGATGCTATGTGTTATTTTTAAATTGTTTAGTTGCTCATCCCTGGCTATATGTACCAGTTATTCGTAGTTTCAATTGTAAAACTTGCATGTTTTGAAATAATACAGTATGATTATTCGATCATGTTAGGTAAGGTTATTAGTAGGAATTGTTTGTGGACCTACTGGGTAACCATTGTTACTCACCCTTTCCTTTCATTTTTTTTAGTTGCAGAGCCTACAGTTGGCGCAGCGAGTGCTGAGCTATTAGCCAAGGAACACTTGGTCGGTCAGATTGACGACCAGAGTCCGTTGCCCAGTGAGCATCATGACTACTTCTACTAAGAGTCTGTTCGTCCTAGGAGGTGTACCTAGTGTTTTGGGACTTAGTGCTAGGTCTATGTTAGAGTGAGGAAAACTTTGTAATCCTGTATAACTCTATCCCTTTTTGCGCAACTCTAACCTTGCTTTTTGTCATTCATAAATTATTCCGTCTTCCGTTTCATATTCATTATGGATATATTACTTTATACAGGATTGTTGGAGTTGGTTTATTAGGTTTGAGTTCTGTGAAACGTTAACATAAATAGAGGAGACCATGCCGAAATTTCGAGGCGCCACCTAGTGCCTCGAGGCGGCCTTGGGATTTGTGTTAGCGTTTGGCGGGGTGTCACACATCACCCTTCAGGTGTGATTCTGGCATTTTACCATTTCATCCCTTTTTTTATTTTTTGATGTTTTTACTCCTCAACTTTTCAAACTAAATCTTTTTTTCAAGCTTTCAATTTCATATTGATCATCTAATAAAAAAACTATCTAATTTTTATCAAAACAGGGTCCCAATAAGTACACGAAGTCAAACTGCCAAAATTGAAAAAGTTGGTGAAATTTTGGTTAAGTGTCAGAAACTCATTTTTTCAAAGTTCTTGAATTCAAAAATGGATTTGTGAAAATGAAAGCCTTGAACACAAGATTCGACACTATGTAATTTTTATAACTTAATTCAAAGTAGCGCGAAAGATATTAACTTTTGAAATTTTGTTGAAAACGTCGAAATTTACGTTTTGTTCTTGAAACAAAAATTCAGATTTTGATCTTTTGAGATTTGAATCTCGAAACCATTTCCATTATTCTGAAATAGGAGGTAAAACCATAATTTCATTGAAAAACTTAAAGTAAATGGAGGAAAGAGGACATTTACTTAAATATTTTTTATGTAATAAAAAGTGGGAAAACATGTATAAGTCATCAGGAGAGCAACCCAAAAATCAAAAGTCTGTTTTGATCAAAAAAAATTGATGGTGACTGTCGGTGGCAGAAGCTTGATTCTGACGGTGAAACCACAAGAATGGCCTCCGACAGGTGGCGGTGGCACTACCAGCTCCTGTAAATAATACTGAACATTTACATGAACTTTCAATTCTTCGATCCATTTTTTGGATTTCTCTTCCGCTCTTCAAATCCTTCTACCCACCCACAAATTTAACATTTAAACCTAATAAAAACACATCAAAACTCTATTTCTAACATGGATTGCAA
Organism: Akebia trifoliata; assembly: GCF_017979445.1. Taxonomy (NCBI): domain Eukaryota; kingdom Viridiplantae; phylum Streptophyta; class Magnoliopsida; order Ranunculales; family Lardizabalaceae; genus Akebia; species Akebia trifoliata. Next base: position 7,453,359 of record NC_141383.1, on the reverse strand, counting down.
TTCAAATAAAGATTTCTACGATTTATAAACTCGACACATGTTCAATAAAATTTCCTAAATGCATATATTGAAAACTACGAATACCAATAAGAAGTGAGAGTCCCCTATGAAGTTTATAGATGCCAAAGGTGATGAGCTAGCACTAAAAATCAATGTTGGATGGAACGAGAGTCGAGGTTGGGCTGACTTGGATGCAAATAAGCGAAGGTTTGCAAAGGATCCGATGACGACGCTCTCCTTTTCTTCTACAATGAAGATAGACCTAACTCATAACTCGATGAAGCCTTTGAATATAGTGTGTTGAGGTTCAAATGGTACATGGTGATTTGGTTTGATATACCTTATAGGTATGAGGCTGAGGTTGTAGCTTTCGTAAATGGTTTACCGTCGTACGAGTATTATGTTAGCAATCAAGATATGTGACTTTGCGGGTAACAATAGGACAAAAGCTCGGGTCGCTCTAGTATGGGTGAATCAGTATGCCTCTCAAGGTAACCTGATCGAACAGCACTGATGTCTCAGTTTTATATACCACAAAAGTATGTGACTAAAGTTGTGATTTTTATTAATGACATCGCATCCCACAAAGAGATTAGGCCACATACTAGTACTACGTTGGCTATAAGGAACATGCAAGCATGCAAAAGCATCATAAATTAAACATGATAGTGGTGTGTGCAAACAGGGTAGGGTGTGCCTGGGGTGTTTTGGGATAAATTGGCCCATGGGTCACATCACATCACTAAAGTATGAATATTAGAAAAATATGATCATAAAGCATAAATGCATTAATAACATCAATCAAGATCAATGCACGCACATTAAATAAATATATTAATTAAGATCATGGCATATCATACAAGCAATCAATAAAGATAGTGCAAAAAGGAATACATATGATCAATCAATCAGGATAGCTTAAAATAATATCAATCATCGACCAACCATTGAGATAAACACAAGAAAAACATTTTTTTTAAATTTTATTTTATTTTATTTTAAAAAAATTGAATTTTGTTATATTAAACAAAACAAAAAATCTTTTTTTCTTATATATATATATATATATGTTTTGTGAGGGACATGCTTGGAAAACTTTCTTGTTGAATTTTTAACATAAAATTTCCTTACTCTATGAAGTTTGTTACCTGAAAAAATTTTATGAGTAAGAACATAGACTAACTTGACCAACTCATAAGGTTTCAAATTTTGCTAAGAGTCATTAGGCCAACGTGGTTCATCGCATCAATAATCTAATACAATAACCTTTCTTATTTGAAGGAAAAGAGTTTGGATCTAAGAATAAAATTCAATTTTAAAACCAATAAACCTAGATCCAAGGTTTCGAAAATAGGTGGCTATGAAATCAAATTAAAAATTATAAAACTTTAGTGACATAATTTATTATGAAAAAAAAAATCAAAGTACAAAAATTTTGTCTCTTAAAGTTTGTTTTAGATGTCACAATGCAATCTCAAAGACCCTTAGTAAGATATGAAATCTTACTAGGTTAGTGAGTTAATCTTGTTCACTTGAAACCCACAAATTCTGTCATCAGAAACTTAGAGTTGGTTAAATTTTTTTTTTTTCATGTGAACAACAAGAGAACTACTATTTCTACATCAACTTTTACTAATGCTCCATCAATTCTAATACAAATCATTAAAATAATCGCACATAGTTGATGTAGCGCTATTAATAGTTGATGTGGCAATAGTAACTCTCGAATAACACAATAAGCTATTCTTTCCTCAACAATGGCGTAATAGAGAGAGCTGCCATGGTATTTCCCTATTTTGCTTATATATATTTGTTGCTAATAATACACACTTATTTTCCTTTTGCTATTTTTTATTTTGTTGCCAAAGAACTGATGCACACACCCAAAAAGATTTTTATTTTTTTAATACTTTTTCATGGCTCCTCATCTCAACAACTACCATTCTATTCTCAATTCATTATTTTTTTGAAATATTGAATTATTTTACATCATCAAAAGTGACCCTTGATTGGATTATAGAAAATCAAAGATAAAACACCCAAAAATTATAAAATAAATCAAACAACTACAACCATGCCAAAAAATAAAAATAAATAAATAAATAAATAAAACTAGGCCAATTTTGCAATGCCCAAATATTTGAGATTTTCAAATTTGATCCTTGAACAATAAATCCTCGGCAAAGTCACCACTAAAAGTATCCTCAATCTGTAGGTGCGGATTCGATTTTTCTTTTTGGGAGTCACCACCTAGTTTTATGATCTAGTAACTAAAAAATGAATCAAAATGGATAAGAAACACATAATTAAGAATAGATTATGGGGTATGGGGATTAGGTTATGAGATTGGAAGGTGTTAGGCACTAATCTCGTCTAACAAAAGTCAATCTCTACCCTCTCAAATATTTACATTGTCAAAAAAAAAAATGCCTAAATTCAGAATAAAAATAAAAATAAATTATCTTTTCTTTTATCTGAGTGATTACGATGATGGTTCCCTCAGAAACTGGTAGTGAGTGTTCCTCATGTGAATCTTCTTAATTTAATTTTATTTTTAGATCTACTCCCGATCTTCGAGATGTGACTTTCTTCTTTTAGATTTGAATATTTTTATGGCTTCTTTCAGGTGTTTTAGAATCAATTTTTTGTAAAAAATTCAATAAAAATATTAGTTTGTTTTACTTATGGGCTTTTGTCGTGAAATGATCGTGGACCCTATGAGGGGTATTTTGATAATTTTATCAAATTTTGGGAAAATTGGAAAAACAGTTTATTTGATCTTAGTTTATTATTTTATGTGTTTGAAAGAGTTTTCCTAAGCATAACATAGCCTTTAGGGATGTTCTAGTGTCAAGGGTATTTTGGTAATTTGATCAATTTTTGATGATTTTTCTTGTAAAGCTTATTTTTCTCTCAAAATGAAGGTTTTTATGTTTTAGACAATATTTTCGTAGTGTAATATGGTTTCTAAAGTTTATTTGCATAGAATATCTCGTTTGAGCTTGAGAAACATATCTAGTAACAAATAAAAAAAACTTTAAATAGGAACCGTTGCAATTAAGTGGATGACTTTGTTAATAAGGCGAGTGCAAAAATGAGGTGTCTATACTATGATGAATTGAAAGTCGTAAATGATTGTGGGCTTGTGAGGTTTGTTAATGGTGGAAAGGTTTGTGTGATTCGTTAATGATAGCAATGTCTGCAAGGAAATAGGTGGAAGAAGAAAAATATGAAGATGAGATTTAGGTCTAGTTTGGGGATAACAAAAATAAAAACTTGTAGTTCTTCTTCTTCTATTCTTCTACTATTATTTTGTTGCGTTCTTTTTATTATCTTGCTGCTAGTACTAAGGAAGAAAGATTAAAAGGGAAAGTTGTGAGGGAAAGCATGAGGATGTGAGAATGAAGGAGAGAGATAGATGTCCTCTTGAATATATTTTTCACTTTTTTTTTTTTTGCTTTTTTTTCATTCTTCTTTTACCTTTTTGTGGGTCGAACCATTGAGAAAGATTCATGATGTTTTGGTATAAATTAGAAGGGGGATAATGTTCCCATGCTCTTCATGGCCTTAACAGTGCTCCAATTAGCTAGAAATTGATTCGAGGGTCGATTTGATGAATAGGGAATATAGATGTATTGATTTAGGACTGAGTGGTTATATTTGGATAATTTTTAATTTTTTGATTGGTTAATTAGGTTAATGATTAATTTATTGGTGATTTTTAAAGTTGATCGAAATTAGATGATTTGGTTGGATTTAAAATTTTTAGGTTGGCTCATGGATTGGATTAATAGGATGTGAAATTGATCGAATTGAGTTATATTGATGTTTAAACTTCGATATATGATGATTTGATTGATTTTTAACTTTTAGTTTATGATTGGTTAAATTCTAAACTGATTGGTTAATTTTAAATTTCAATAATTACTATTGGCACCTCACCTTCTTTCAAATTGGAGTGTAATAAGTAAAATTTCAAATTGTTATCGACAAGGGTCAAATACCTAATTTCATGATTAAAATTAAAATTCTATTTTTATTATCTCATCACGATTCATTAGTGTCATTTTTGTCATTCCTTGCAATGGAAAGCATCATTTTATATGTAAAATCTCATCATTTTATATGCAAATTTTTAGTTTTTCTAAGAGTGGTATTTCTAGATTTTTCTCATTGTGTGTAAATATTTTTTGAAGTTTAGTTTTAGTCATGTTTCCTAGGAATCGAAGTTTCTAAGTAAAAGTCGAATGTCAATGAGCATTTTAGTTATTTTTGCAATTTTTATAAACTCCTCCGTTTTCATCGATTTTAGTCTAGCTAGACTCGAAATCACATTCCGAGCACAACATTAGAACCTTTGAGATATTTCAGAGGTTTATGTAATTTCGTCTAGTCCTAATGTTATTTTTTTCTAAGTTTCAAGGTCTTTTTTTCCTAACGTTGTGAGATTTCTAAGTCATCGAAATGTGTAGCGATTCTAAGCATGAGTAATTCTATGTCGTACATACTTGCTATGTCGAATATAATTGTGTAGCTATCCTAAGCGTGTGTAATTCTATGTCGAAGGTGCCAAGAAAAGAAGAGGGGAAATTAGGACTAGAAGGGGGTAAAAATAAGAAATGGTCTCTTACAAGAATCCAACTTTTTCGCATATTCTATAGTCATCACCACAACAATCAGATGACGAATTATCGAATTAAACTGATGCAAAATGGGGTGTCTACAACACAGTATTTTCAGTATATCCTTTCGAGCTATACCCCCCAGTGATTAAATGTACCACGCTCATCTCTTCATGCTCTTGACGCCTCCCCTCTTTCCAAGTTGGGAGAGGACGCATATGTTCTTTATCTCGCTATCTTGTTCATTTTTTCCTAGTGGCTGCGACAATAAACCTTCTGAGTTTTCATCTTGTATCATATCTTGGATGATTTGCCTTAGCTTATAACAATCATTAGTTGGGTGATCTTCTACCCCGTGGTACTCATAATATAGCTTCCCCGACTTTCCTCAGTAGTCTTGGGATGGCGTACAAAACTCAAGCATGGGAGACTAGAAAAGCAGAGTCTTCAATCTCGCAGCTCAACTCAAATCCCAATATCACAGAGAAAGTTGGGGGTACCAAAAGGGGGGTCCAAATTAGATATTCAAAAAAAATAAAGCATAATTTGAAAGGGCACAATGAAAACCCAAAAGAGCGCTATAAATAAAAGAATCCAACTATGACAAGATAAAAAACTATCGACTTGACGAAAATCCCAAAAGGGCGTCTATGTGCAAAAAATGGTAGAAGATCGGACCTAGTGAAAACCGTAAATGGTGCAAAGGCAAAAAATGTTTAAAAAATAAAAATAATAATAACGAAAAGACAAGCGGCCAAAATTTTTAGAATCCTAACTCCATCAGTCCAAATACAACCTTTTGTTCTTTCTTTCAAGTATACCCAATCGTTTGAATAATTTCCTAACCAATTAGACCAATTTGTGTTTTTTAAAGCCCAATTTCCTTTTGGGGATGAGTGTGAAGAATGTAAAGAAGGATTGAGAATTGATCCAAACTATTCGGACGAAACACTCTACCTTGACACTCCAAGATGTTCTGGCCAAGCTCACACACTCGCATCATAACTTTTTCTGACTCGAGCAATTTTAGGAACTTTTAAAAATAAAATAAAAATACTCATTGTTTTTAGCATTGCATTTCACATAAAGAAAATTAAAAATATCAAAAATATCATAAAAAAACTATATTTTTGGCATATGAGGAAAAATGTAGGATTTAAACAATAGTTTTTTTTATTTTTAAAAAGTAGATATATCTAAGGTCAATAACAATAAAAAAAAACTATTATTCTCATTCATTGCATAATTGTACATCCTTAGTTCAGTGTGCAGGAAAGAAATATGAAGGAAATATAAAGGAAATATAGGGAAGTTACGTGAAACATAAGATGCATCTAGGAGAATCTCTAAGTTATGAACCCGAGCCACCAGATCAGCAATCATTCATTTTGCGTCAAAAGGATCTTCGCTCACTAGATATGATGTCATATCATTAACATGAGTACTAGAGCTTAGCCTCATTGTGAGATCATCAATCTCAGTTGGTAGCTCTTACATTGATACATCTCAAAGTCTCATTATCAAAGCGACACTCAAACGATCAATATCAGACTGTGGCCTCTGCTCGGATTGGGACCAGATACACTCAATCGCTTCAACGAAAGAGATATTATCAAATAGCCAAAGCTACACTCAAACAAGGAGTAATAATAATAATAAAAATTAATAAAATCAGCAAAAAGAGTTTTAAAACTAAAACTCATAAAAATTCAAAAATTTGAAAAAGCTGTTGAAAAATAAAATAAGTGTTTTGTGTTTTTACTTGCAAAAAAGGGTGCACACCCCAAAGAACTGGATACTTCTCCAATTACTCATTCTTGGACGTTTGATTAGTTCCATTATCGTAATATTTTCCAAGAAAAATCACAATTTGTATATTTAATTTTTTTTTAATTTTAAAATTGTAGAGAGTTCTCGTCCATGGTTCACCTTTGGACTTGGAAAAAGTTTTGCCTGACTAAACCTAACATTCGGTTAGGTAAAAAATTTATCTAGAATTTAACTAACCTTCAACCAGCAAACTAATGGTTGTGCCTTAGGTTGCCTTCAAACCAAAATAGTTTCATTCAAATCTTCTCAAAAATCCCATTTTATTTTTAATAAAGCTTTCTCGTTATCCAATCCCTAAGGAGTCCCCTTTTGTTTGCAGATCTAACCTATCAATTTTTACAAAAAAGAAGAGTCTTTTTATCCTCGGTGGAGCATACTCTTCATGATAACAACCTAATTGCAAGTACATTCTTCAGAAAAATCACAAATACCTCAAATGGATTCCTTCATCAATAGCTTTTCAACAAGAGCTTAAACTGAATGTATGCTCCTCGATATGAGCCTAAATTATATGCTGCTCCTCAACATGAGCCTAAACTGTATAACAACTCCCCGGCACGAGCCTAAACTGCATGTCACTCCTTAACATGTGTATAAACTATTAAAAAAAGTAAATTTATTTATCAAAAAATATATAAAAAATTTTGGAAAAAGAATTTTAACCTACCTCCATCTTAGCTAGTTCATTATTAAAAGAAAAAACGTTGAATTACTCATATCGAAATACACTTAGACTACAAAACTCATTTCCATCTTTAACATTGGTTCAATCCCTATCAAATTTCCTGTCTGAGAATTTTTTTTTTACATGGTCCAATTCCTATCAGACTCCATGTTTGGGAGACCATTTCTTTAGTAGTGGTTCAGTCTGAGAAATCGTTTTCTTTACATGGTCCAATTCATATCAAACTCTGTGCCTGGAAGACCATTTCTTTAGTAGTAGTTCAATCCTTGTCAGACTTGTGCCTGGGAAACCATTTCTTTAGCAACGGTTCAATCCCTGTCAGACCCTGTGCTTGAGAAATCATTTTCAGTAGATCTCATCCCTATTAGAATCAAAATTTGGGAATATCAATCTTTTTTTCAGCCATCGTAGTCCAAAAATGTTAGGATATGTCTGAGAGACTCTTCAGAGTGGAGTTGCCTATGTACTAAAACATACTCCTACTAGTCTTTGGTCTACTAAGGACCAGTGGTATCCGCAAACCTTTTTTCATATAAAAAAGTTGATTTTTCTTCATCAGGGAGTATGCCCTTACCTTTTGGGTCAAACCTGGCAGTATTTATTTAAAAAAAAAAAAAAAAAACTTATCCCCAGTAAGTGCACCCAATTTTGGATAAACCTATAAGCACTCAATTCAAAAAAATATATATATATGGTATCTTTAGGGGAGCTTTTTAAATTTCTGATTGATGATTTGATTGATTTTTTTTTCAAAATATCATGTACACTTATCGATTGATGGTCATAATAAATTTATGTAAATTAGTCTTATTTAAACTCTAGTAAAGCTTTCTAAGTTTTAAATGACTATTCTTGAAAGTACATTGATCAAGAATAATAAAAACGGAGACAAGTGAGCAAGACAAGATACACGAAAAATATCCTTCCTTGTGGGTATGCCCAAAAAGAAAAAAAATCCAGTAGATGTATTTGAAAAAAAAACGAAAAAAGCAAAAAGAGAACACAAAAAAGTAAAATTCAAAAATAAACAAAAACTCAAAAAAATAAAAAGTGCACAAAAATTAAATATTAAAAAAGAAACAAAAAAAGTCAAAAAACAATAATAGAAAAGGCCAAAAAATAGAAAATAGCAAAAAAAAAAAATTAGTTTAATGTAGGGACACACAAATTAAGGAGAAGGAAAAATATCACAAAAAGTCATTTCAGAACATACAAGCAAAGTGATATTAGAGAATGTAAATACAATATAATAAGAAAAATGAGAAATTCTCGAAGATAAATTCAACATCCACTTTTCCACCAAGGGTATGGCATAGTGATCCCAAACCACTTTTTCAAAAGAGCAAGATTTATTTTCTTTTTTGAGTAAATTTTATTCACTTAGAATCTATCCGTGGAGGTTCAATCATCGAAAGAACTCTTAGATCGAACTCAATTTTTGAAAGTTTATTCAATTTTAAATACAAAGTTAATTCTCACCAAATTAAACATAGATTTTCACCTTGAAATCATTTTCTTTATCAAATAGTTTCAAGAGTCCTACATCATGAAACTTGTTCTTTTCAAAAGCTTTGAAAGCCACACAATGTGCCAAAAAGCCTAAAAATTAGGTCTAATCCCTGTCAAGGTTTGATCATCAAAAGAATTCCTAGATCAAACCCATTATTTGAAAGTTTATTCAATTTTAAATGGAAAGTCAATTCTTACCAAATTGAACACAAATTGAAAATTTCACATTTAAATCATTTTCTTTATCAAACAGTTTCAAAAGCCTTATACCGTGCCACAAAACTTGTTCTTTTCGAAAACTTTGATAGCCATACATAGTGTGAAGAAGCTAGAAACTAGGTCTAATCCCTATCAGACCCCAAGCCTGGGAAGACTGACTCTTAGCTTTAATAGGTTCAATCTAAGTTCACTAAAGTGAGATACGAATAAGCAAGCATACTCGAGCTCGTGCAAACAAAAAAAAGGTTCATATTTACATTTTTGTGATTAGCTGCACGCAACTTTCACAAAGAGGGATAATTTTAGACATCCCATTTTTCCTAGGCCGATTTTGAGAGTACTAAAAACCTTTCGAAAATGGGCTTGACCGTAGAATTTTTCAAAATATTTTCAAACCCAGTCTTTGAGAAATCGAATGGCTTGAATTTCATTTGTAGAAAACATTTTAAACGTGGCCAAACCTTACCTTCGGGTAGGCCATATTTAGTCCAGGAATGACCTCACCAATGTCAAAGGTAATTTTTTGTATGGCTGCACCTTAGGTTTGGCCAGGCCATTTTTTAGCTTAATCAAACCAAATCAGGGTTAAAGTTTTGCTTAGTTGAGCCTTAAGTTCGGCCAGAGTTAAATTTAGCTTGGCCTAACCTTAGGTTCAACCAAGATAGTTAAAATAGTTAAAACTCATGTGCACTCAAATTTTCATAGGAAAAATGACTCCTTAACCCTATCTCTTAGTGATTTATTCTCTAAGAAATCCTTTCTTAATTCCACTTTTACCCATGCTAAAACCCTCATAATTTCTTTCACATAAGATCTTTTAGTAAATCACTTATTCTCCTAATCTTGAAGGTCTTGTTTGGTCCTCATTTAAGGATAATTACCTCTATAACCAAAATTTATTATAATTCATTAGAGTGGATTCCCACTTCTATCCTTCTCATATTCCTCAAAACTCAAAGAGTTTCCATGGCATTCAATATGATTTAAGTTCAAGAACCCAAGACACTTTCGTCTACCTTCAAGAATTCTCTAGAAATTTTACCCAATGACCAACCTATCTTTAATTTGTTGGAGATTTTTTCAAGGAAAAAGACTAAAAAGGCCAAAAACCTATCATCTAAGTACATGCCATTCGGTTTGATTCCTTTACAATTGATTCAAATCATAAGTCTAGGACTATTCTACCCCCCACTACAAATTCTTTAGAACTTTTGGTGTAAAGACTATCCCATCCCTTGATCATCAAGATTGGTGTGACTCTACAAGAGGTTAAAAACTATCAAGGCCAAGGTTAGAAGGTGAAATTGCTGCTTTTCATAAAAAAAATTCCTAAATATTTGGGTATTCAAGGTATTAGGACAAATTTACCCCCAAGGATCTTCCCAAGTCATATAAATAGAAGAAACTTCCAAGGTAAATAGAGGGGCTCATTTTGGTGATCCAAAATTTTGCCCAAATCCCTCTCTAGTCTTTTAAGTTTTCCTATTTGATGCCATCGTCATTTTATCAGAAATTAATATTTTTATACTCTCCTTAGTTTGTGAGTAAGGGATCGAACCCAAGAGAAAGGGGGGATGTTACCAAGTTAAAAATGAAGTTAATCTAAGTACGAATTTAAAATGTTTTTACATTTTTATGAAATAAAATGGAAAGTAAATATTGTTGAAAAATAAAGCAATAGAAAGGAAATTAATACTAAGAAAACAAGAGAAATAAAATCATTAGTGATTAGAGTAACCTAGGATTAGTAAATAAAATTGTATTTAAGTTTATCATTTTTTTGCACTCAACCTTAAGGACTTGATGTGAGCTCCTTGGATTGGAAGATATGGCATGACGCTTAAAATAATAATATAGTTAAGATTCCTTTACTTACTAATGTGTGAAGTCCTTAAAGCATATTCAATCTTAATCTTATCTAAGCATACAATATATAAGTTAAGCATATGAGGTGTAGAGATTCATTTAAAACTTTGATCTATTAGATTCGGATAAAACTTTGAAGAGAACCCTATAAACAACATAAAGAACATGTAAGGATTAAGAAATAAATACAAAATTAAAGCTTATTCGTAGGCTTCATCATCTCATTAATGGAGGAAGTCTAGCCTATGTTTAATATAAGAATACAAGAAGAAGTAAGAAAAATAATATTTGTATTCATGCGGTGGTAACCAATTTACACTATTTCCTTAAGAAATTACAGAAGTTGCTAAAATAAAAATTACTGAAAAAATACCAAGGACATTAGGGAAAAAAGAGAGAAGGGACAAGGGCTAAATGATTCTTTCCTAATTGGGAAAAATGATCCATTTATAGACTTAAGATGCTCTGGAAGGATCCAAAAATAACTTCCATCACTCTTGTGTATAATCTCATGTGTGGAGCACACTTGAGCGTTTTAGGATTATCCATTTGAGGTGGACTGTGCCACATTACTTTGTGACTACGGAGCATACTGGAACCTTTTTAGGATGATCCATTCGAGGTGGAGTGCGCTACATTGCTTTGTGACTATGCCACATTGATTTGGAAGCATCTAGATCTCTAATTTTGCATAGCATCTTGATTGGTCTTTCTGATTATAGTGTACTCTTGATTGATTGATTTGGTGTTCATTTGGATGAGTTGATCATTGACCTGTATAATGAACACATGCGATCACTTTTTCGATAATTACATTTATTTTGTGCAATTAAGCTTAATTAGCATGGTATAACGTGAAATGTGATAAATAGAGTTTTAACATACTTATTTAATTAATCTAATTAAATAAGAACATAAATCAAGATAAATGTCCGGGAAAAGTGTAGATAAGTTAGTATTTATAGACATAGATCATTGTTCTCTCAAACCTCTCCCAAAATTCAGAGAAGAAAAATCCAAAAATAAGAAAAAAAAAAAAAAAAAAAAAAAAAGAAGACTAAGGTGGGGTTAAACCCTTTATTTTCCCCTTTAATCTTCCCATTCTTATTACCCCCTCCTTTTTTTTTTTTTTAATCAATTTTCCTATTTGCAAGTTTAAATTCATGTTTTCTAATGTATTCCTAAATCTTTAGTATAGAGGCTTGGGGAGAGAGAGTAATCTCTCCTAGAGGTCATCTCCCCCCAATAAGTCCTTAATAAGCTCAGTGAGAGCATTAGATTAGGATGCTTTACTTTTATTTATCATTTTATAATTTAAATTTTACAGTATAATTGCTTTACATTTCATTTAGTTTTCTTGAAAATTTAATCTTCTAGATTAGATTTGAATTTTCTTTTTTTCTTTGATGGCAACAAAGCTAGATAGTAAATTTTATTAAGAGGTAATCTTCTTTTGATAAGTCCATCACATACATACACCATGCACATACTCACTTCTAAACTAGCTACAACCAAGAGTGTAAGTATCTATGAACCTTTATTCAACCTTTAGAGCTAACGAAAATAACTCAAAAATGGAGAAAAATTTCATGCATAATGTTTAATTTCAATATGATTTTGTTCAATCCATGAATATCACTTAAGGACCAAAATAACAAATAGAATCTCCCAAGGGTGCACTTAAAGTTGTTTTGAAGCTTTGGGACCTCAAATGATGAAATCCATGTGGATTTCCATCAAAGTGCCAAGCTCACAAAAAAATTCAACTAACACTTACTTCTAGTAGAGGCTTGCTCATCATATTTTTTTTTTGCTTATTTTCCAAAACAAAATTATAGTCAATTTTTTCTAAATTTTCTCTACAATTTCTTCTATTTTTAAAATCTAAAAAATGAGTTTCTTAGTTCACCTTTGGTCAATAATTAGTAACCATCTTTAGATATGATGGACAAGGTGTCTAACACATTTCTTGCCCCTCAATTGAACCCCCTACCTTAGTTTTCTAGGTGTATTTTTCCTTTATCCTTTGGATATTTGAGTCACTATAAGTCAAGAAAAATAGATTTTAAAATATTTTTATGGTGTCCATTCATACATAATTGAATCGTGGTGACTCCTAAATCCATGTAGATGAGCTCAAACCCCCAAATGTTTTGAAGCTCGCGTATCTAGTGCTTGGTGACCCTGTTTGGGATATTCAAGGGTTCAAACCAGATTTTTAATTGATCATTGATGAAATTTGAAACATTTAACTTGTCATTGTTTTAGATTAACTTTGTTTTTTTTGTTTTCCTTTTATTTTGAGGTGATTGACGTAATAACTTAGGACTGTTTTGCTTATGTTAGGACTGATTTACCTGTAAAGTTGACATGCATTTGTTTTTTAAATCATACTTGTGCACTCTGAATCATAGTCAATACACAAACCAACCGTCAGATAAAAACAATCTAGCCTGAATACAAATAACCTTATGCCTCATATGTCATTTACCTTGAGAAACGGAAATGAAAACATCCTACTTAATCATCAACTAATGACATGCTTGCTTCGACTTGTATAGAAGTTTGAAGATTTGAGAACCTTCAACATACCTATCATCAATTATGTATAGCCTTCAGCTAGAAGTTTTATGACACATAATTTGAAAATGAATCCCAATGGATTGTGTTCCAATTTTTTTAAAACTTTATAAGTTCAAGTTGACTCGTGAAAGTCAAATTGTAAGGTCCTTCCAATTATTCATGTAATAGAGTAGGATGTCCCTCCTTTGGTAAGGGTGGGGTTTCACTTTATCATTTTTTTAAGTTTTACAATTTTCATTTTAATAGGCTAGACCTCTTAAAGTCAATTTTTAACTCAAAAGGGTTTAAAATCCATCGATTCAAATCGAAAATAGATGTTGGGAAGTTGTTGGAGAGCAAATATGGACAAAATTTTGTTCTAGTCAAACTTTAGGTTCAGCCATACTAAAATTTTAACCTGGCAGAACTTCAGGTTTAGCCAAACAAAATTTTGTTCTAGCCGACCTTTAGGTTTAGCCAGAGCAAACTTTAGCCTAACTGAACTTTAGGGTCAGCAAAGCCAAAATTTTGTCTAGCTGAACCTCATGTTCAGCCTGTACAAAATTTTAGCCTGACCGACCTTTAGTCTATTATAGCGAATAACTTATTGTATATATTAAGTATCTCATGATTTTCACTAAAGCTTCTCAATGATTATGTCATGGGTTGGTAGTGTATATACTTAGTCTATTTATTGAATATGCACTGTCTGGCCTTGTACAATTCATGATATACATTAAATAACTAGTAACTTTAGAATATTCTGATTGAGGAACACATTACTAGCATTTTTCATCAATTTACAATTTGGATCAAAATGTGTTTTTATAGACATACAATCAAACTAATTAAAATATTTTCAATATAATGAAATTGAGATAAACCAAATCCATTAACATTTCTAGAAAATTTTACTCCGAGAGTTACATTTGCAAGACCTAAGTCTTTCACGTTAAAATTTCTAGACAACAATCTCTTTATTTAATTCATAAAATTAATATTAGATCCAAAAATAAGAATGTCATCCACATATAGGCAAATAATCATATAAGAATCAATTATAGTTTTATAATAAACCCATTTATCCGTTTCATTAATTCTAAATCCATTTAAAATCATTACATTATCAAAATTTTCATGCCACTATTTTTAAACTTGTTTTAAATTATATAAGGATTTAATTAATCTACAAACTTTATTTTCATGTCTTTTAATTACAAATCCTTTTAGTTGGTCCATATATATATTTCTTCATTAAGTTCTCTATTGAAAAAAATAATTTTACATCCATTTGATGAATTTCTAAATTAGAAATGAAAGTTATAGTAATAAGAAGTCTAACAGAAGTGATTCTACTAATAAGGGAATAAGTGTTAAAAAAAGTCTAAGTCTTCTTTATGTTTGTACCATTTAGCTACTAATCTAGCCTTATATTTATCTATAGTTCCATCAAGTTTTAAATTTCTTTTTAAAATCTATTTACAACTAATGATTTTATTTTCAGGAGGTCAATTAACTAATCCCCAAGTGTTATTGCTCATAATTGAATCTATTTCACTATTTATAGTTTCATTTAAAAAATAGAGTCTTAGGTGTCAAAATTGCATCCTTAAATATTTGCGTGTCTCATTGTAAAAAAAACTAATCAAATCAAATCCAAAGGATGTATCTATTCTAGGTCTCTTACTTCTCTTGGGTTCTACATCAGATTTTTGTTCTTTAAATGCATTATTAGATATTTCATCTTAAGGTCCCTTTTAAAATTTATCAATGTTATTCTTAGAAGAATACATATCCTCAAAAAATTCAGTATTTCTGAATCAATTATATTATTAGGATTGATATTTTTTACATCAAATTTATGCACCAAAAATCTGTAAGCATTAACCTACTATTAGTAATTGTATACACCCTATTTTACGATTATCTTATTCGACAACTCGTCACCCGGTTGATATGGATCCTAATAATGAGCGCATAATACATGCGAATAGCCGAAAGCTTGTGATAGGCGCTTTCCCATTTCTTTCCTCACTCATTACAGTTTCTGTTATCTTCTATTTTATTTTCTCTCCCTTTGAAACATTTAACTTAGAAATTATGCATGTTTAGTATCACCACACATTTACACTAGATTTAGCGAGCATGTGCGCTTAAGATCGCTACACGTTGTGATAAGAAAAATAACTCGCAACACTAGAAAAATGAGATTTTAAAACTTAGAAATAATCATATTATGACTAAATGAAACTGTTAATTAAATTTCACAAAAATTGACAAAATGACAAAAATACCCATCATTGGTTTCACATTTCTGAAATGTCTTAAAAGTATTGTCATTACTCTTGAAATGTGATTTCGAGTTTAACAAAATTAAAATCAGTAAAAATAGAAAAATTTATGAAGAATTACAAAAATAATTAAAGTACCCCTAGCGTTCAATTTTTACTTAGACAGTTAGAAAAATGTGACTTTGGGACTAAAAAATAACCTTTTTATAACACTCGCGCAAATCAATTAAATTTAAAGACTTCCATGTTTAGGAAGACGACAAAATTTCACATGAAATGACGATTTTCATTACATGAAATGATGATTTTCATTTATTTGGAATGACACTCAAATTTTTATGAAAATAATTAAAAAATTCACATGAAATGACAATCCCCGATCGAAACTAATTAAAAATCGAAACTCTAATTCAAAACTAAGATTAAATTTTTTAATTCAAAATTAGTTCTAATCCGAAAGAAAAATCTCTTTAAATTCAAACTTAAAAAATTTAGAACCTAAAATTGGGTATTGGATATTTGTGAATCAAAATTAAAATACACCTTAATGAAAAAGAATAAAAAAAGAATCGATTTATTTTGAAACCTTAATTAATAGATAATCGTTGAGCCAAATTTCTAATCATTAATCGATAATCAATTTTTAATTAGTACTAATCCCATTAAATAGTCCAAGTTAAAACACAAAGATGTTTACATACGGAAAAATCATGCTCAAGTTGAAAATCCTAGAAAACACTAATCAAATCCTCGATCAAACCTTCTAAACATCTCTCCCACGCAATTGGCCAGAATTGATGAATGAATTCTTTATTCTAGCACATGTGAGATTCATGAGATCATAGTGGATCACAATGAATGGTTCGACTAAAATATGATTTTCATATGTGAAAATTTTCATATTCATCCGATATCCAATTCAACAAAACAAGCACATGTACACAATTTTTTATTCTCCCAAAATAATCATCACCTAAATATGCATATTTGTCGAGAGAAAAAAATGCGCATCATTACTAAACAATTCTCCAATTATCACAAATTCCTAACCCCAAAATTTAACCCATCACATAAACCATTTCAAGCATGAAATTATGAAGCCCTTACAAGGAAAACATAAATTTTTGTCTAATATCCTATCTACTAAAAAAATAAAAAATGAATTCCTACCATCATTATCATAAGTCATACAAGATCAATTTGAGCATAATAATTATGAAGTTATCAAAAACAAAGAAATATTTTCTTAACCTTACTAGCAAAAAATAAAAAAACTTAAACTTCTTCAATCGTAACTCAACCTAAACATAACGATTATGATGCCAAGAAAAAATACATAATTCTCCTAATAAAAGTATTAAAAAAAATTTCTCCTTTGATGGACCCAACGATGATCATGATGTTAAAATTATAACGTAAGATATTAGTAAAAGATAAATATAACTATAAAGACATATGAAAATAGAAGAAGAAAATAAATGAATTTTTCATGAAGAATTAAGAGAGAAAGGAGAGAGTAATAATATAAAAAGACTTACTTAAACGAGGAAGTAATAGGTTTGTTCCTTCAAAAATAACCCGACAAACTCGTGAGCTACTGTTGTGCTAGCCGATGCAGTTAATTTAATAAAAGAATAAGCTAGAATGAGAAAGAGTAGTGTTGCTATTGTAATAGAGACAGAAGACGTAAAAGAGAGTAGCATTGCAGTAGTAGCAATGATAGAAGACGTGAGAGATATATGTAGTGGAGCAGAGACGTGAGGAAGAAGGAGTGTTATTGGTTTAAAAGCTAAATATGAGAGAGATGAGTACAGAGAGAGAACGTGAACTAAGAAGAATGTGAGAAAGATGAGAGTAATGAGAAAGTGTAGGCTCAGAGAAGTCTGAGAGTGAGTTGGACAGAGAACATTCAGAGATATCGAAGAGCACCTATAGAAGAAGAAGTGGAGAAATCAACCAGCATTCTTCGAGAGAGAAAAGGGATGACGTTCAACAATCACGTTTTCAGCCCTTGAGAGAGATATGTCTCTATGTTTTTATAGAAACAAACCTTCTAATTTTTTCATCTTTCTTCTTTTAACATTTTTTTTTATTTTTCTTACCATCTTTTTAAGTAAGATAATGGGAGGGGTGATCCCACGCTACTCACCTTAATGGTCTTTCTTTGATGAATTCTTATTTTTTCAATTTTAATGTGATTAAAATTTTATTTTAACCTTGAATGATTTTATTTTAATCTTGAATCGTTTGTTTAATCTTGATTGAACGATTGAGTTTGATTTTGAATTTTGAATTTTGAATTTGTGGATTTAATTTAGTTGTGTTTTGATGGAATTTTAATTTGAGTTAGTCAATTAATCTTTGATTTTAATTTTGCATTGATTGGTCGATTGGATTTTTATTAGTGTTGATTTATTAGTTGATTGAATTTTGAATTTTATTTTTAATTTGGTCGATCAATTTTTAATTTGAATTTGAATTGTTTGATTTTTAATTTGAGTTTGATTTCAATTTGATTTTCATTAGATTAGATTTTCTATTTAATTTCAAATTTCAATTATTTCATTTTTTTCATATTTTCTCAAGAATCAGGGTCTTTAGGTCAAAGTTGGACATTGAGAGGCATTTTAGCCATTTTTGTGACTATTTCTAAATGTTTCTGTTTTCATCGATTTGGGTCCTGTTAGACTCAAAATCACATTTTGAATGCAATTGATGTCCTTTCGAGAGTTTTCAAAGGTCTAAAATTCGTGAGGGGTATTTTTGTCATTTTGATCATTTTTGTAGATTTTTACGAATTTTGATGTGAGATTTATTTTAGTCCCAAAGTGATTATTTCTAAGTTTCAAAGTCGTATTTTCCTAGGGTAGTGAGGTCTTTAAGTTATCGATCTCTGTAGCGGACCTAAGCGTACGTGCTTGCTAAATCGAATGTAAGGTATAGCAATCCTAAGCGTGTGTAAATTTCTATATCGAATCATAACGAATAGGAGAGATGAAAGGACTAGAAATAAAAAGATTGGGGATAATACTCATAAGCCTTCGGGTTCTTTGCGCTCATCATTAGATATTCACCACAACCGAGTGACAAATTGTAGAATTAGGCAAATGTAAAAATGGGATGTCTATAGGTGTATTACTATGGAAGGACTAATTCCTTTTATGTCAATTATAGTCTAACCAATAGTTTCTTGATGTTCTCTTAAAACTTTTAACAATTTATCTTCCTAAATTATACTAAGGTGAGAGGAAATTATCATAGGCAAAATTTAATTTTTGCTAAGAAATACGTATCTTAAAGTCTCTAGGAGTACTTTGAGTTCTAATTAAGGAGACTCGATTTGGGTAGGAATGAAAATGGAAGTACGTATAGGAAGACTTTTGACTTTTGCATGCCAACACATAGAGTCTAAGTATGGAACAGATTCAAGTAAAGTATTGACTTTATTTATAGACTCTTTTATGTCAAAATCTTAACCAAAATGAGTCAAACATCTTTCTAAAGGATCATAATACCTTAAATCTTGACACGTTTAATTGACTAGCGTATCTAACATATTTACTTCCTCCATATCATCGTCTACATCAATTCCTTAAAAATAATGGAAGACGTTCAATTTGAATTTTTATATTCTCGAATGCTAAAGTCATAATCTTGTTTCCACAACAAATGACTACATCAGAAAGTTGTTAAAATGGACGTCCTAATATTATATGAACATGACTACATGGATTGATAACTAGCTCTGTGTCTATGATAATAAAGTCAATTAGGAAATAGAAATCCTTGACTTTCACTATCACATCTTCAATTATACCTTTGATAACCTTAATGGACATATCGACTAAGCTAAACATGATATCGGTGAGTTTCAAAACCCCCAAAAAAAGTTGTTTATAAATCGAGTAAAGTAAAAGATTTACATTTACCCGTATGACTAAGAGACATTTTTCAACCACTTGATCTCCAAAGTGAATGAAAATTGTCAGACATCCAAGATCATTAAATTTCGATGCAATCATTTGTTGTATAAGAGACGAAGCATGGATTGCCATGATGTCTTCTCGAGGAAATGGTATTTTCCTCTTAGTTGTGGTCAAATCCTTAATGAATTTTGCATAAAAAAGTATTTGCTTAGTGTTATCAAATAATGAAATATTGATGTGCATATTTTAGAAAACTTCAATGACACCCTGAAATTTCTTACTTTTCTTATTGTCTCTAAGATGATAGGGAAATGAAGCTTTGGAATTGGTGGAATGATGAGAAGTTTCTCCAAATCTTTCTCTTTCTTCTTATGAGATTTTACAATTTCTTCTACTTGAATTTTGTCCTTCTCTAGGACATCATCTTCCTTGTTAATAGGTTGGATTTTGTTGTCCACTTTTTCAACTGACCTCAAGGTGTGGATAGCTTGGACGAAGTCTTATTAATCTACAGAATGACTTTTTACCTTGTATTAACCTTTCGATCCATTGAAAATCGTAAGTTGACCTTTAGAGTTAAGAATAGTTTGATTGGGGAATTGACCTTTCTCTCTTCCTCCAAGAAAAAAAGTGAATTAACCCAACTGAACTTCTATCTTAGCTATGGACTAAGCAGCGACTTGATTAATCTAAGTTTGGTTTTCATTGGTCTACTACTGTAAACACCCCATTTTCTTACTTGCCTGATTAATCAACTCGTCAATCCGATTGCGACGGTTCCCAATGATGGATGAATATTCCAATATTTTTTATTCGTTACTATATGTTTTAGAAATTTGGATAAGGTACTTCAAACAAACAAAACTTTAAAAACTACACTATGTTAGGAAAATATGATCCAAAACATAGAAATCATCATTTTCAGGCAAAAAGAAGTTTTACAAGAAAATTCATTAAAAAATTATCAAATTACTGAAATACCCCTAACATCAAAACATCCCTAGAGTCTATATTACGCTTAGAAAAATTCTTTCCAACACATAAAACAACAAATTAAAATCAAATAAATCGTTTTGTCAATTTTCACAAAATTCGACAAAATTACGAAAATGCCTTCATAAAACACATAATCATTTCATGCTAAAAACCCATAAGTAATACAAACCGATACACTCATTGAATTCCTTATGAAAATCTGATTCAAAAATATTTCAAAACACAAAAATCAATCTCTCAATGCAAAAGCCCTCTTTGAGGGTAAAACGATAATTTCTCAAATCCTAAAAATAAAAAATCTAAAATAATAATTAAAACATTAATTAACGTAACGTGAAATATTAATAAATCAAATTAAAATTTTTAAACAAATAAAACCAATTAATTAAGCCCACAAGCCAACTTTTAAATAGTGGTCTATTTATTTAAGTGTGACCCACATGATATTTATAAAAGCCCCTCCATCTAGGATCCTAAATAAATAAAAATATAATTAGGGGGATTCTCCAAAAACTTAAAAATCTTCATTGTACTTAATAATTAAAATCATAATTACACTCTAATTAAACAACTTAACTTTATCTTGAAGAAACATAATCAAACATCAACTCTTCCAAAAATACTATAAAAAGGAGCCTCCACAACTTAAATTGGTAGGTCAAGAAAAATTCGAGGAAAGAGAACTCAAAAATTATACTATCCCGAGTTTTTAACTCGTATCTCGAATAAACCAAATGGTGATATTTTAAGAAAATTTTGAAATAGGGACTTAGATTAAAATATTCGGATATTGTTATATTCATTTTAAAGGAAAACCAACTTCGTCATTAGATTCAGAAAAATCGTAATATATACTTTAGCCTATAAGCAAGTTCGAATTCGAGTTTGGAGGAAAAAGTTATGAAATTCTTGAATTTGGTGTTGAGTGAGACATAAAATAATGAAATTTCATTAGAACAAGAATCAGGAAAATTCGACATCACCATTAGGTTCGCAACGAAAAAATACACAAAATGAAATACTCATTCGCCATTTTTCGAGTCTGAATAGTTAAGTTATCGCCAAAACTAGAAATAATGAAAAAATTATAAAAATACCCTCAACCCTTTTCTATTTAAAATAAAGTTGGCTTTCTTTTAATTATTTATCTTCTTCTCCAAAGAACCAAAAATCAGCCCACTCTCAACCCAAGGGTTTCGACCCATTCCCGTCAAGTTCTAGCACAAACGATGTCGAGTTGAACCTTGACGAAAAAAGCAAAAGTTGACCCACTTTCATGCCCTTCGTGAGACAGATCGGATGAACTGCCTATTTGTGTTGGTGAATAAGGCACGCAAGTTATGTTGTCCAAGTATTAATATTATATAGCTACTTTTCCTGCCCTTGGAGAGTCGGCCACCATTATCATAAGTCAGAATGGCGACCCCTTGAGTTTTTGAATTGCATTTCGAGTGTGGTATCCTGGATCCTTTCCTCAAATGTTTTCCTTGTCTATTCTCCACAGCAACTCCTTTGCCTCTTCCTTTGTCATAGGATTCTGAGTTTCGAAACTCCTTTGTTGCATTCCTACCATTTCCAAGTTAATAGTGTGCTTAGCCTTGGTTCTCTTCATGTCTTAGTACCTTCACCTGACCACTGCTTGAGCTCTTCATTTTCTTTTCTCATTACCAAGATCTCCTCGTTTTGTCATTCTAGCCCCTATCGCAATTTTTCCTCCAGTTAGCAAGTGATACACTGACTACATTGGGTCTTATGAATTTGGTAAAGGGTTTGCTAGTGCAGGATTTACTTCTTCTCCATTTCCTTCATGCCTTATTCTCACCATATGGTTGTGAGTTCAATTCCCATGGGAAATGCCAAATTTTAGATGCAAAAACTTGTACTACCTTGAGATCTCCAATGGATGGTTGATCATCCATTATTCTTAAATGTACCTTAAACAACACCTCTCCGACGCCCAAGTCAAAATCTTAGTATAAGAAAAATAGTATAGGGGTTTGCAAGAAAGAATTTTATAATTTTTTCGTACCCCTACCCCTTGTATTTATAGGGATCTCAATCCTCAAATCCTACCTAATTTTTCTTTAAATTTATGCTTTGCCATTTTAGTGGTTCCTTTTTATTAGGAACATATTTTTTCCTTATTTTGTGTATGTCATCCATTTTAATTAGGAATTTCCCCTAATCCTCATGAACATGACTAAATTCCTAATTCTCGGGGATTTGATTTTATTGAATCCTTCCTCCATTTCTGGGCATATTCTTTCGAGTTCTAGAGTTGATTTCCCTATGAATCTGGCTTTCCTTCCTCTGACCTTATCAAGAAGTGAATATTGACAAGTTGGATTCTCTTCACATCTCGGGGATCAGAGCACGATAAACATTTTTCATGTGTACCACGTGTGGTTTTTTGATGTGGTATGAAAATTATTATCCATAGTCACTAATCAGTATCTCAAAACACTAATTTATCCACACTTTTCTCAAGTATTTATCTCAATTTCTGTCCTTATTTTATTAGATTAGGCAAATAAGTATGTTAAGCCTCAATTCAACACATTTCATGTTATAACATGCTACTTAGGCTTAATTGCACAAAATAAATGTAATTATCGAAAAATTGATCGCATGTGTTCACTAAATAAGTCAATGATCAGCTCGTCCAGATGAACACCAAATCAATCAATCAAGAGTGCATTGCAATCAAAAAGACCAATCAGACAACCTTGTAAAATTAGAGATCTGGATACTTCCAGATCAATGTGGCCCAATCAAAGAGTAATATGGCACAATCCACCTTGAATGGATTGTTCTAAAAAAGCTCTAGTGTGTTCCGTACGTGAGATTATACATAAGAGGGATGGAGACTATTTTTGGATCCTTCTAGAACACTTCGAGTCTATAAATAAATCATTTTTCTTATTAGGAAAGAGTCCTTGGGTCTTTGCCCCTTCTCTCTTCTCCCCTCAATGCCCTTGGTTTTTTCTCTGTAATTTTTTATTTTTTTAAATAGATTTTATTTCAACAACTTCTATAATTTCTCAAGAAAAAGATAGTGTATATTGGTTACCACATGAATACAAGTGTTGTTTTTATTACTTCTTACTGTATCTTTGCAATGACCATAGACTAGACTCCCTCCATTAGTAAGAGGAGGAAGCCTCGGAGAAAGATTTAGTTATGTGTTTATGTCTTTATTGTTCCATGCTCTTATGTTGTTTATAGGATTCTCTTCAAGGTTTTATCCAACTCCAATGGCTCCAAGCTTTAGATGAATCTCTACATTTTTTATGCTTAACTTAGATATTTTATGCTTAGATAAGATCAAGATAGAATATGCTAAATCTAGATATTTGGTGGTAGGGACTTTACCCATCAGTGAGTGAAAGAGTCTTAACTATAGTTTTATTTCAAGTTTCAAGCCATATCTTCCAATCCAAGGAGCTCACACCAAACCCTTGAGGTTGAATGAAAAAAAGGTTAGACTTAAATATAGTTTTATTTACTAATTTTAGATTACTCCAATCACTAATGACTTTGTTTATCTTATTTTCTTAGTATAAATTTCTTTTCTATTGCTTTAAATTCCAACAACATTTACTCTCCATTTTGTTTCACAAAAATACAAAAACAGATGTTAAAATTATAACTTAGATTAACTTCATTTTTGCTAACTTGGTAACACCCCCCTTTCTCTTGGATTCGATCCCTTACTTGTCCACTAGCTAAGGAGAGTTTAAAAATATTAATTTTTTCTAAGATGACAATGACGACATCAAAATTTAGCACCACTGGAAGAGAAAGGTGTAGTTGTTTTAAGTTGGTTTGAAGTTGTCTTTGTTGTTTTTCTTTATTTGATTTTTGTTTATGTTTTCTATCTATAAATTATTTAAAGAAAATCAAAAATATCTATTCTCATTGCAACCAAGGAAACAATCTAAGATCTGTGAAAATATTTCAGACAAAGATCTCGAGGTTTCAATGTGAGGTAGTAAAAGTTCACTACGCCAAATTGATTCAAAAGAGTTGATTTCTCTGATTTTGATACATTTCTTGAATTTTCTTCTAGATTGCAGTAGTAGTAAGTATAGTTTCTATTTTTTCTTTTCTTTTTTATTCATTTTCTAACATTTTGTTTCTTTTGTAGGTTAGAGAAATCTTTGGACAAGAAAACCAATTGTAATCCATTAGATCCAAAATTCATTCCATCTTATTGTATTTTTTTTTTTTTTACATTTTAACTAGGTTTCTTTTCTATTTTAGATCCATTTGTATTAGGAACGTTGTCAAACTTTTAATAGTTAATTAATTATCTAAGAAGGCTTGGATTATAATAGAATAGGGAAGCACGACGGTTGGACAATATCCTTATGGCTTCTTAGGTTCGTATACCAAAATCAGAGTTGGTAGCCTAAGTCGACTCAACCCGTTTTCACCCCATTTAGCACAATAGGTAATTTCCATCCACCCATGCATCTCATTACTAGTGGGTTAATTCTTCCCTTTGTTTTTTATCGGAATACCCTGGATTTTCAACTCATATCTCAAGGAAATTGAACGGTGAGATTGGAGGAAAATGCTGAAGGAGGGACTTAGAGTAAGATACTCGAATATTGTTATGATTAATTTCAAGAAAAATCGACTTCGCCATTAGGTTCAGAAGGATCAAAATATATACATTAGCCTGTTACCAAGTTCGAATTCGAGTTCGGAGGAAAAAATGATAAAATCCTCAAATTTTACGTTAAGTGGGATCCAAGATAGTGAAATTTCGTTAGAGCGAGAATCAGGAAAATTTGATGATACCGTTAGGTCCACAACAAAAAATTATTCAAAATGGAATATTTATTCGTCATTTTTCGAGTCCGAATAGTCGAGTTATCGCCAAAACTAGAAACCATAAAAATAAATTACGAGTTTACCCTCAAGTCTCTTATTTAAAAGAAAATTAGGTTCTTTTTATTCATTTCTCTTCTCCAAAGAATCGAATGACAATCACTTCCCAACCCAAGGGTTTCAACCCATTCCCATCAAGTTCTAACGCGAACGAAGAAGGCAAACTTGTCGGCCACGACGAGAAATACAACTCCACCATCTTTGGTTGTCCATTCTCGTTCGTTTTCCCCATCCTCCATAAAAAATCAGCTGGGTAGCTCGAGTGAACCTCAGCACACTCCATTCGAGAGTTTCATCGAGTTAGGAGTTAGGTCTATCTTTTATTATAAAGGAGAAGGAGAACGTCGTTGTCGGATACCTTGCAAATCCTCACTCATTTTGCATCAAAGTCAGTCCAACCTCGACTCTTGAGCCATCCAACCTTGATTTGTAACGCTAGCTTAGATCTTTGATGTCCACAACGGACTCTCAATTCTTGTTAATAACTTTAGATTTTCAAAATGTGCATTTAGATTTTGAAACAAAACTTATTGTGTGCATTAAAATCGTAGAAAGTTGGTGTTTGATTTCAAATTCATGGTAAAAGTAGATGTTTTGATTATGTTATATCAAATTTTAACCATAAACTCGTGAGTGGGTTGAATAATTCGAAGAACGGAAAAAAATCTGAAAAATGGATTAAAGAACCAAAAATTTCATGAATGGTTCAGTGTTGTCGGCAGGAGGTGTCGGTCCCACCGACACCTGCCGAAGGCCATTCTGTTGGTGCCACTGACAGAATGATGCTTCAACTACCGACAATCACAAACAAAACTATCTTCAAAATAGCTTCTGACTTTAGTCTATGTTCCTTATGTGTACATGAATTCCCACCCTTCATTTCATGAAATAAATGTCCTCTTTAATTTTTACTTTCCATTTACTTTAAGTTCTTTAATGAAATTAAGGTCTTACCCCCCATTTCGGAACAATGGGAATGATTTCGAGATCCAAATCTCAAAGGATCAAAATCCAAATTTTGTTTCAAGAACAAAACGTAGATTTCGACGTTTTCGACAAATTTTCAAAATGTAATAACTTTCGCGTTACTTTGAATTAGGCTATGAAATATATATGGTGTCAAATCTCGTGATCGAGGCTTTGATTTCCAAAAATCTGTTTTCAATTTTGAGAATTTTGAAAATTTGAGTTTCTAACACTTAGCCAAATTTTCACCAGCTTTCCTTATTTTTAACAGCTTTGGTCCCGTGCATCGCCAGGATCTTGTTTTGAATAAACCTTGATGATTTTCGATGGAAAAACTAAAAATGACTTTAAAAGATTAAAAATAAATGATTTGATTTGAAAAAACGAAAAGTGAAAATGTCGAGAGAATGAGAAATGGATGAATTGGTAAAATGTCAGTCATACCTGAGGGCTGATGTCTACATCTTACATCGTATATTGTATGTAGGTTGGTGAAAGGATATCCAAGTTATTAATAAAAAGGGTTGCATGTTTATTTAAGATTATGTTAGCGCATGCGCTAAGTACTATTATTTATTTTTAGGCCGAGGGCAAAAAATATCAGGAATAGGGATTACAAAGATGGGCTGGTTGTTTACGATGGCAAGGGAATTTTTAGTACAACTCATGTTTGGTGGATGTCCCGAATGTTTGGGAATGATAGAGCCTGGACGTTAGATGAAGGTTTGCCACAATGGCACGCTTCAGGATTTGGTTGCATCTAGTGTTTCAAGAGACGTTCTTTTGAAAGCTAGTGCTACGAGTGACGCATTAGAGAAGTTTACTTTTTCTGAATCTGAATTAGGAAGGTTAGTTGTTGTTTTGTTGGTAACGAGCTTCTTAAAAAAAACAATTAAAAAAGGTAAACCTTGATCCATGTCCGAGTCAGACTCGATCAAGCCGAATTCGCTGGGTTACAAGTTTGTTTGGTACCTTATGAGTCGTTTGAAAAGAAACCAAAGATCACAAAATAGCACAAAAAACATAACTGTGTGTGCTGTCAGTAAATAATAAAAAATAAAAAATAAAGAGAAAATAAAAAAAAAGCTAGCAACTACATGTAGAAAAAAATAATAAGTTTTGAGGATGAGTTTGTGCGTGCTGCAGTGTGAGTTGGAGTGTGGGCAGCAACTTTTTTTAAAGGAATTTTTCAAAAAAAATAAGTTAGAATGTTTTGTGTGTCCTGCCAGCCAAAAAATAAAATAAAATAAAAATATGTGAGTTGTATGGTGGTAGTGGTAGCATGATGTGGATTGTGTGTGTTAGCAAAACAAAAAACGAGATTGATTTTCTTACTAATGTAGTAAGATTTCAAATCTTGTTAAAGATTTTTTATCTCACCACGTGGCATTTAAGAGCATGATCCAATATCATATGCTTATGGCGGCGGATAAAATTCTAAGAATTAAAAAAAAAAAAATTCAAGAAAATTTTTAAATTTAATTTTTATTTTAAAGGTTGATCTTTAATTTTAGATTTCATCGCTACCAATTTTAAAAACCTTAGATTTAAATTTTAAAAAAAAAAAATTGAATTTTATTGTTGAATCCAAATTTTTTTCCATCAAATCTAAAAAGACTGTGGTATTGGATTATCGATGAGATGACCACGTTGGTTTATTGACCCTTAGTAAGGTTGAAAATATCGTTTTGTTGGTCAAATTAAATTACTTTTCAGTTACAAAAAAAAATTGTGCCTATCTCAATGATTGATTGATGATTAATTATTTTTGTGTTAGCCTGATTGGTTGATCATTTTCGTTTCCTTTTGCCCTATCTTGATTGATTGCTTGTCTGATATGCCATAATCTTAATTAATATATATCTTTGACGTGTGTGCATTGATCTTGATTGATGTTATGAATATTTATGCTTTATGATCTTATTTTTCTAATATCCATATTGTGATGATTTGATTTGACCCATAGACCCAAAAAAATGCCCCGGGCACACCCCACCTTATTTTGCACATACCACTAGCACGTTTGCATGTCCCTTCTAGCCAACGTGGCACTAGTGCGTAGCTCGATCTCTTCGGAGATGCGACGTCATTCATGAAAATCACAACTCTAGTCACGTACCTTAGGGTATATCAAACTGGGGCATCAGTACCATTTGATCAGGTGACTCTGAAAAGGTATATCGATGCACCCGGGCTGGAGTGACCTGAGCCTTTGACTTATTGTAACCCGCATAGTCACATGTCCCGATTGCCAACGTGGTACGAGTACGTGGTTAGTTCCCTCGTGGGATGCCAAACCATTTATGAAAGCTATAATTCTTGACTCGTACCCATAGGTATATCAAAGATAATATATGTACATCAACTACACTTCTTGGTCAAAATCAGTGCCTAAACGAGATCCTGCTCTGATGTACTACAGTACTAAGAAGATAGACTACGTCTATTCTAGATGAGAGGTATTTAAGTGAAATGTACCAATCAATTTGAACCAATTAAACTAGTTGTCCCAATTGACAAATGGATCAACTGATCAATACCAAATCAGTTGGACTAATTGGTTTCACTTTTAAAGATCCAGACTACTTTATATAGATAGATTCGATCTCAGGATAAAATTAATTTGTCTGATCAAATGTTCAATCCCAATCAGGGGTAGACCCGCTCTAACCTTTCTCACTTTCTTAGTCACCATAGACTTATAGTGCATTTGGATTCGATATTTCCCACCGGACTTGGGCTATTCTATATATAAAACTTTAATCATGTGGTGAAGAGTCAAATATTTAGAGTTAATGGTAAACCTTGGTTTACTTCCAATCAGGTGATAATCTCCATCTGTATCACTTTGGGTCCGTGAAAAAAGTCATCTTTCCAGAGTACCATTGCTAAGTAGTCAGTCATTGCCACAAGAAGAAACGAGTATCATGGATGAAGCTGCGCTCCGTCAGATTTTAGAATCTTTTCAAGCACAGATTATTGCTTCAGTCTAAATACAAATTGAATCCTTGAAAATTGAAAAGGGAAAAGATAAAGGTATAAAACCTCAGGATGTGTTTGACCTTGTCGAAAACCAAGAAGATGATCAATTACCTGTCGACCCTATCTTAGCTCATCGAATAGTTCAGGTTGAAACTATTTTGAAGAATATTAAAAATCCCGACGATCTTACTCTTAGATTAGAGGCAATGACCTTGTTTGCCACGGTCCATCTGCTAGAGTAGTTCACAATGCCAGATATGGAGACGTTTGACGGTATTGGATGCCCTAGGACTCACTTAAAAGTATATGTCGACATAATGCAATCTAAGGGTCTGAGTAAAGAATAGATGACTCAACTTTTTCAAAGAACCCTTATAGGTCCTGTCCTACGCTTGTTAATGTCATTGGACTCATCTCGGGTAAGAACATGGCATGAATTGATGAAAGAGTTTATTGGTCGATATTCATTCAACACAGATATTGAACTCACAAGAAGAGACCTAGAAACTACTAAACAGAAATCCGGGAAAACTTTCATTGAGTTCATTGCTCGATGAAGAGCTAAAGCCGCTCAATTATGGGATCAACCTCAAGCGAAGGAACAAGTCAAGATTATCCTCAGAAATCTAACTTCAAATTATGCCAAGTACTTGATGCCTACTCACCTTCCCACTTTTCAATCCCTCCTTGAGGCTGGAAATCAAGTTGAGGATGCCTACTCTTCGGGATTTTTTAGTAACTTGTCTGAGTCAAAACCCAAACATTTCAAACCTAATGTCAATTCCTTACAAGTGGCCAACACCTCCTTTGCATTATTTCCTCAAGCTACTCAACTTTCACAAGCTAAGCCTAGGAGACAGTTTGCCAATCTTGGAATATCCCTTAGTGTTGCTTATCAAAAATTGATGAAAAGGGGATTGTTGACACCTTTACAACCTAAGCCTTTGCCTAATCCTCTACCCCCAAACATGGATAATGGGTAATTCTATGAATTTCATCAGATGCCTGGTCATATTCTTGACAAATGTATTACTCTCCGATATGCTATCGAAGACCTTATTGAGTAAGAAAAAGTCACCATACCCACTCCTACTACTCCCAATGTTAAGACTAACCCTTTGCCTACTTTTCAAAATCAACCCCCTCCTATTCTGAAACTAATATCCATATCCAAACCTGAATCAGTTGACCCAGTTTCCTTCATTCACCCAATTGGTCTTAACAGTGCATTCACTTTATGCCAGAGCTCAACTACCCTAAGGCAATGACAGAACTAAAGAATAGATAAATTATTGAAGTAACGGGTTGTCCTGCATATGACAGGCTTGAATCGGAGTATGAAGAGATAGTAAAAGCAGGCAAGTTCAAGTCATCCATCGAAGATAACCGAAGTGGCATAGACTCTAGAATTGTATCCCTCCATTCAGAATGATGTCGTCTTTTTAAGTCTTCTTAGTTTTTTTAGCTTCAGTTGCTTCAGTTTTTGAATTTAGTTAGTCATATTTATTTTTGGATTTTAGTAAGGTTTGTCAGTCTATGTTCTTTTTTATTCTAATAGATAAAGAAGCTTTTGATTATCATGTATACAATAATGATGTGAAAATAAAATCTAACATGAAAAATGACTTAAAGCTCACTAATCAAATTTGATAAATATTGGAATAAAAGAGTATACTCAAGAAGTGCAAATTGGTACAATATTATCTTCAGGGGAATATAAGAAAATAATAAACTTACTTGAAAAATTAAACAATGTTCATTCATGGTCTCATGAGGATATATTGATAGATTTCACCCAAATAGATTAAGGCATAAAGTCGAAGGCGGACTTCAAAGTCAAATATCATCAAAAATGATATAGCTGAAAGTATCGACAAAGACGCTAAGACGTACTAATGGATTTACCATGTTTTTCACTCAAAAGAGGAAAATTTTCATTCATAAGAGAATAAAAAAATTTCTCGAAGTTTTAGAAGAGTTGAATAGTCAGAAAACTCGATCATACTCGATTTCATAAAAGAAGACTAAAGAATGTTCATTCTCAAAGAAGACCTTACTCGACAGAACAATCTAAATATCGAATTCCTGAAACTTTGATAAAGTCGAGCAACATTCACCAAAGGAGGCCTTCTTTGGTCGAATCATTTTCTTATCTTACCAAGAAAAAATAACTTTCTTTATCCCTTTGCAGCCTTTAAAAAAATCAAATAGCATGTTTCTTTCTAAACCACACCAACCAACCTCAGGAGGGAAGTCTAAGTATGAACTGCGTTTTGATTTGATCCCAAAAGAAAAAGAAATATTTGGGGTACGTAGGCAACCTGAGAAGTTACTTCAGGCCCGGTCATGCAAAAAAATGTATTCTCTTAAGAAAAGTGTCATCTAAAAGAAAAATCCCCTATTGAAAGGTTCAAAAGAAAAAATGTCAAACTAGGGGTATTAGAAAAAAGAGTCAAAAGAATTTACAGAAAAGAATGACAAAAAAAGATAATATCATACTAGGGGCATTTTGGGAAGTTGAGCCTTATATATTTTCTTTCTAAACCATATCCTAAGCCTACTTATTAAGTCCTCCTGAATACTAATTGACTCGGTCAAGGTGCAGGTGAAAGCGCCCTCAATCCGCGGGGTGCACGGATCCGCTTTTGACTCTTGAGGTTTGGGAGTCGCCACCTAGTTATTGTGGTCTAGGAATCAAACTGACTCTAAAATGGATAAAAAGAACTAATCTACCACAAAAAATCTGAATTCGGGGATCATGTTACGGGGTTGGAAGGTGTTAGGCACCAACCCCGCCCGGCCAAAGCCGGTCTCTACTAACTTTCCAAATATATCACATTACTAAAAACCTAGATAAAAATAAAAAAATTACATACCTTTTCGATAGCAAGGATTTTGTTCCCTCAGATCTGACAAAAAGAGCTCCTTGTACTGTACTCCCTTGCTTCGTTCTGTCTCCGGATTTGACTTCGGATCTCCTAGATCAAGGTATCTCCTTGTTTTTGGATCTGAACTCTTCAAGTTTGTTACGGATTTGGGGGTGTTTTTGGATGGATTTTAGGTATTTTCTAGACTAAAATTGAAGGAGGGATGTTAGGTAAGGAGTTGGGGCTCCAAAACTAGGGTTTATGGGGGGGCTAGGGGAGCTTCTAGACCTACTTCTCTTAGGGTTTATGATTTTATACGAAAATAGGTGTGAGCACCTCTATTTATAGAATTTTTTAAGGTTGATTTGGATAGAGTTAGTGTTTAATTAGAGATCTTTTAATTAGAGTTGTGTTTTAGTTAAAATTGTTTTAGGTAGAATTGTGTTTTAATTAGAATTGTTTTAGGTAGAATTGTTTTTAAGTTAGAACTCTATTAGATAGAGTTATTATTTAATTAGAATTCTATTATGACTTTTGGTCTTATTTGATTGACTTTTAATGTTTTGACTTTAGTCTTAATTGATTGACTTTTAATATTTTGACTTCAGTCTTGCTTAATTGACTTTAATTTTGACTTTAGTTTTATTTGATTGACTTTAATATCTTGAATTTAGTCTTGCTTGATTGACTTTAAATTTTTGGAGAACCCCTCTCTATTATATCTTTAATTCTTTGGACCCCCAAATGGAGGGGTCCTTAAAGAAATATCTTGCGAACCCTCAACAATTTTGCCTGAAAGTCTGATTGATCGATTTTTTTGTTCACATTTTAAAATTAATTTTATTAATGTTTCACTTTACATTATTTAATGATTTATTTATTAATTTTGAAATCTTTAATTTTTAAAATTGTGAAATTACCATTTTACCCTCGGAGAGGATTTTTTACGTTTTAAGTCGTTTTTCCATGTTCCAGGATGTTTTGGAATCAGTTTTTCGTAAGAAATTCAATGGGAATGTTGGTTTTTGTCATTTATGATGTTTTTTTGTATGAAATGGTCGTGAACTTTATGAGGGGTATTTTCGTAATTTTGTCGAATTCTGTTAAAATTGGTGAAATGATTTATTTGGTTCTGATTTGTTGTTTTATGTGTTTGAATGGGTTTTCCTAAGCGTAATGTAGGCTCTAGGGTTGTTTTGATGTTAGGGGTATTTTGGTAATTTGATCAATTTTTAGTGATTTTTATCGTGAAGCTTATTTTTTATTTGCAAGATGATGATTTCTATGTTTCTGGAGTCGTATTTTCCTAGCGTAGCGTGATTTCTAAGATTTTGTCAATTCGAGATACCTCATCCGGATTTCTGAAACACATCTAGTAACAAAATAAAGCAATGGAATACACATCCATCATTGGGAATCATTGCGATCGGGTTGACGAGTTGATTAATCAGGCGAATGCAAAAATGGGGTGTCTACAGATGCCCCTCTTTGGCAGAGGGTTGAAGCAAACTAGATAGCAAATCTATTTTGGTAGATAGTACGATATCTGAATGCCAAAGCTAGTGACAGTTCATTTTGCAGCCTGATTTAGCAATTCGTCGAGGCGTTCGGATCCTTGAAGGTAAAGCTCTCCCCGAACTTAAAAGTTGTCAGGTCCTTGAGCGAGAGCTCTCACTGATAGTGTCAGATCCTTGAATTTTAGAAAATTCTCTTTAACTAATAAAATAAATGTGGAAGTGTGTGCATTGTGTGAAATTGAGTAAAACAAAACTCGAGAAAATTTGAATGAGATTTGAGACAAATCTGAGCAAAAGTCGAGAGAAAGTTGAATGTCCTACTCTACCTACTCTAAGTAAAAGAGTAATGAATTTATATTTTTTTTTAGAGTCCTACTCTACCTGCCCAGGGTGAAAGAGTAATGAACTAATTTTTTTTGGGAAGTTCTACTCTACCTACTCGGAGTGAAAGAGTAATAAACTAATTTTTTGGGAGTCCTACTCTACCTGCCCAGGGTGAAAGAGTAATGAACTAATTTTTTTTTATTTTTTTTTTTGGAAAAGTTCTACTCTACCTACTCTGAGTGAAAGAGTAATGAATTAAGCTTTTTGGGAGTCCTACTCTACCTGCCCAGGGTGAAAGAGTAATGAACTAATTTTTTTGGGAGTTCTACTCTACCTACTCGGAGTGAAAGAGTAATGAACTAACTTTTTAGGAGTCCTACTCTACCTACTACTCAGGGTGAAAGAGTAATGAACAAATCTTTTTTTTTTTTTTTTTTTTTTGGGAAAATTCTACTCTACCTACTCGGAGTGAAAGAGTAATGAACTAAGTTTTTTGAGAGTCCTACTCTACCTGCCCAGGGTGAAAGAGTAATGAACTAATTATTTCGGGAAGTTCTACTCTACCTACTCGGAGTGAAAGAGTAATGAACTAATTATTTTGGGAAGTTCTACTCTACCTACTCGGAGTGAAAGAGTAATGAACTAATTATTTTGGGAAGTTCTACTCTACCTACTCGGAGTGAAAGAGTAATGAACTAAGCTTTTTGAGAGTCCTACTCTACCTGTCCAGGGTGAAAGAGTAATAAACTAATTTTTATTGGGAAGTTCTACTCTACCTACTCGGAGTGACAGAGTAATGAACTAATTGTTTTGAGAGTCCTACTCTACCTACCCAGGGTGAAAGAGTACTGAAATTGTTTTGGGAAGTTCTACTCTATCTACTCGGAGTGAAAGAGTAATGAACTAAGTTTTTTGAGAGTCCTACTCTACCTGCCTAGGGTGAAAGAGTAATGAACTAATTATTTCGGGAAGTTCTACTCTACCTACTCGGAGTGAAAGAGTAATGAACTAATTATTTTGGGAAGTTCTACTCTACCTACTCGGAGTGAAAGAGTAATGAACTAAGCTTTTTGAGAGTCCTACTCTACCTGCCCAGGGTGAAAGAGTAATAAATTAATTTTTTTTGGGAAGTTCTACTCTACCTACTCGGAGTGAAAGAGTAATGAACTAATTGTTTTGAAAGTCCTACTCTACCTGCCCAGGGTGAAAGAGTAATGAAATGTTTTTGGGAAGTTCTACTCTACCTACTCGGAGTGAAAGAGTAATGAACTATTTTTTTGGGAGTCCTACTCTACCTGCCCAAGGTGAAAGAGTAATGAACTATATTTTTTTTGGAAGTTCTACTCTACCTACTCGGAGTGAAAGAGTAATGAACTAATTTTTTTGGGAACGAACAGGAGATTAACCTCGCATTTGAAATTTTTAATAAAAAGTTGGATTTTATGAAGGTCGGTAAACATTTTAACTCTCTTTGAATCTGAGGAGGAGTTTTCAAAATTGCTATCAAGAGGGTAACCTTTAATTCAAAGTTAACCTTATCCTTTGGGGTTGAAATTGACCAGGCATCAGAACAAAAATGCCCTAGTTTGACAAGGAACATTGCACTGGGATAATCGAATATAATTTGAAAATAAATGCCCCTAGTGTAAGGGGGAAAACTGTACTCTTTAGAAAAAGGAAGTGCCCTTGTTATGAAAGTTTGAAATCCTTGATTACCGCAAGCGCAATAAAGGTTTAACTTTTAATTTTGACTTTTTAAATAAAGATTTGAGTCAGGCTCAAAGAAATTGGAACAAAATATTTCTTTCTGAAATTCATCATAGAATTTGTTCTTTCTCCCCGTCGGTTCACTTAGGGATATGAAACTTTTCAGATCAATCATAGGCGAGATACTTGTATCCAATGAGTCTATATTTGGTTCAAACTGGGTATTGAAACTTGATCATTCGAACTTCTGATGTTTTGGCTCGGACTGTCTTTTCAGCTTCTCAACTCAACGGAGATTTTCTTTTATTTTTTCATTGCTCTAAATTTTGCCTAGATTGCCTTTTCAGGTTTTCAATCTAGCGAGCATGCCCTAGTTTTTGCCTATATCGCCTTTTTAGGTTTTCGATCTAACGAGCTTACAATTTTTTCTCTTTTCTTTGCTCTGATTGTTGCCAAGGTCGTCCTTTCAGATTTTCAACCTTGCAAGCTTGCCTTAATTTTTGCCTAAGCCGCCCTTTTTGGGTTTTCAACTTAGCAGACTATTTTTTTTTTCTTCTTCCCTTCTGAACTTCTGGAGTTGATGTCTGATCATGCTTTGCTATCTTCCTTGACTTCTCACACGGTACTTAAGAGGACTTTCATGGGTAAGCTTAGGACTGGGTATAAAAAGAAAGGGATTTTGAGGCTCGAAAACCCGAATGCCCCTTGTGTGGCATTTCTTTTATTTTACTTTGAATTTTCTTCCCCATTTTGCAGATATTTCTTTTTTCTTTTGAATTTTTTCTTTTAGATTCTTTCTTTGTCGAGGAATCTATTTTTTTATTCTGATGTGGTCGGGCCTGAAGTAACTTCCCAGGTTACCTACGTACCCCAAATTTTTGGGATCAAACCAAAACGTAGTTCGAATCTTCCCTCCCCTAGGTTAGGTGATCGGGCTGAGAAAGAAAAATGCATCATTTTTTTTTAAAAAAGGCTGCAAAGGGCTGAGAAAGGAGATAATGAACTGGGTAGTAGGAAAATTGATTCGGCCAAAGATGGGCTCCTTAAATGTAGTACCATTTGATCCGGTCAAGGTTGGTTGACTCTGGTAGTTCACTTCCATCATGATCTTGAAGTCTGACGAATTTTCCAGATAGTATTTCCTTAATGAATGAATTTCTCCAATTGGGTTCAGACTTTCTCCTATAGTCGAGGAGGAGTGTTCAATTTTCTTTGAAGTCTGATAGTTAAATCCTTGACTTGTAAATGATGAGCTTTGACCTTTTTGTCAAATGCACGGGTGACTCTTCTTAGATAAGCTTGCACATGGTACAGGGCTTTAACTCGTTTTCTTCGATCAATCATACTGCAGTCGAACCCAATCTGTTTCTAACAAATGATTTTCCAACAAGACCCTGGGAGACGAAATTTCCATTTCAACTGGCAAGACTACTTCCATGTCATACACTAAGGAGTAGGGAGTAGCTCCAGTAAATGATCGAATTGAAGTTCGATATGTCCATAACGTGAATGATAATTTTTCTGACCAATCTCGATGTGATTGACATATTTTCCTGATGATAATCTTGAGACTCTTACTAATTGCTTCAACCGTTCCATTGATCTGAGGACGATAGGGGGATGATTTGTGCTTCCGGATCTTCAACTTTAAACATAAAGTAATGATTTATGCTTTGAAGTACGACCCATTATCAGAGATCAGTTCAAAAGGTACCCCCATATCGATTGATAATATGTGATTTGAAACTCAAGATGTAGTAAGGATAGTGCTGATACATTTTATAACATCTTCTTTGATTCCATCGATATAGACGAGTATCTATTCCGTGTTGAACAATACCCAAGCTTGTACCTAACATACCCTCATATGATCACACAAACAAGTCTTTTGATATTTCTGAGTAAATTCATTATCCCCTGGTGTTCCTTTAGGGATAAGATGGTTTCTATTTGAATCTCTTTAAGAATTATTTTTTGTTTCAAGGTCAAAGACCTTTCCTTTCTCGATTAAAGGTTGAGCCCGACTCTTATCTTCTTGTTTAGAAACGAAATCTATCAAATTATTAGTTAATTCGTTAATGCGCTCGAGGTATTCAAAAATTTCATTATCTGATCAATTTCAGATGGGGCAACAGACACCTTTATAGACTCGATGAACTAACTTGACTCAATAGGAAAGAGTAGACTCAATCTAAGGAAGACATGACCTTGCTGGAAAAAAGGACTCGAGCTAACCCAAATGACTCATGAAAACTTAAGACAAGTACCCACATGAGTTTGATTAGGACTGAGGACTGAGATATTGCTTATAACCGGTAGGATTGAAACACGATGATCTTCAAAGAACAACTCGACGATGTTGATAAATTTTGAGGTCATTTATGACTGTTGATTTGATATTGACGTTTACTCTAACTGACCGGATTTACAACCCTAGCAAGACGATGGACGATTGAGCTAGACACAATGATAACCCTTAAACTCTTTGAAGGTGAATTTAACCAATTTCAGTGTCACCCCCTTGATAACATTTTAAATGAACCCTGAGATTTTATTAAATATATCATTTGTAAATCATTTTCCTTCATTCTCTTTTCTTCTAGAAAACATTTTTTTTTTTTTTAAATCTTGTTCTTATGGAAAACACTTTTTCTGGAAAATATATATATTTTTTAGAGAACATTTCTTCTAGAAAATATTTTCCTTTTGTAAACCATTTCTCTTCTTTAAAAATGGGTTGAAACCCGAATTTAGAAAAGAATTTGATTTCCATTTTGATCTAAATGGCCCGACCCATCATGATTATTAGATCGAGATGGACTGGGTCATTATAAATTATTGTAAAAAAATAGATTCTTTATTGGGTCGGTGCACCCATTTTAATTTTCAAAAAGAAAATTTTTTATCCTTGAGGACAACCATACATTCTTGATCTCATCATACATTCATCAATCACATGCATTCATTCAATAAACAACCCGGGAACACCCACGATAAGTTCGAGTCGTGACCTACTGGGAAGGTTTCTAGACTCTAAGCTTACTACGTGTAATGCATTTTTATCTGGCCACTCTTACCCAAGCACACCTATATACCTTTCGATACGTGGTGACTTGGTTTGATATACCGTATAGGTGATAATCTAAAAAATCAATTCACTTCTCTGAAGTCAAAAACAGCCAGTTTGATCTCCAGTTGAGAGGTGGCGCACAATGCAGAGCAAGGGCCCACTTAAATACCTCTCGTCTAGAATAGACGTAGTCTATCCCCCTCGTACAGTAGGGTACAGCGGGGCAAGATCTTGCTTAGGCACCGGTTTTGACCAAGAAGTGCAATTGATATACTTAGACTATCTTTTATACCTACGGGTACGAGTCAAGAGTTGTAGTTTTCATAAATGGTTTGGCATCCCACGAGGGGACCGACCACGTACTAGTACTACGTTGGCAATCGAGACATGTGACTGTGTGGCTTACAATAGGTCAAAGGCTCAGGTCGCTCCAGCCTGGGTGCATCAACATACTTCTCAGAATCACCTGATCAGATGGTATTGATGCCCCCAGTTTGATATACCCTAAGGTACGTGACTAGAGTTGTGGGTTTCATGAATGACGTCGCATCTCCGAAGAGACCGGGCCACGCACTAGTACCACGTTGGCTAAATGGGACGTGTAAGTGAGTAAAACAGTAAACGTGCATGTGGTGTGTGCAAAACAGGGTGGGGTGTGCCCGGGACCTTTCTCAAACAAATGGGCCCATGGATCCAATCAAACCAATCATACATTTAATCAAAACCAAAATCATTCAAATCATATGAATATTCAATTAAGATCACATTATTCCCATCACATAAGCACATTAACATTACGATCAACATCAATCATGTATTTCAAGTAAGATCATGGTAAATTAATCAATAAATATGGCATATGATAATGATCAAACAAACATTGCAATAGGCATAATTTTTATAATTTTTAAGGTCCAATCAATGATCACTTTTGGGTGATCCAAAATAAATCGAGATTCCAATAGGTGTTACATTGATGATAGAATGACAATGGTTGAGATGAGCTCACTCTCAAGAACATTAATTGTGCCAACATTAGATAAATTCAGATTTTCTGTGAATTAGGAAAATACAATCTAACTTGCATCGATGATATCTAAGGCTCCTGATAATGAAATCGAGTGAACTCAAGTTCTAAATTAATCTACTCGATGAGATCTACATTTTATTAATAGGTGTCCAGACTTAGTTCTCACCAGAATGTTCTGTAAAAACGTTTTAACGTTGCTATCCCAACTTTTATTCAGAAATAATTCCAGATTTACAGATTGAACTTGCATCGATGATAACGAAATTCAGTGAACTCAGATTCTAAATTAATTTACTCGACGAGATATATGTTTTATTAAAGGCTCCCAGACTTAATTCTCACTAGAATATTCTCTAAAAACGTTTTAACATTGCTGTCCCAACTTTCATTCAGAAATAATTCCAGATTTACAGATTGAACTTGCATCGATGATATCTAAGGCTTCCGATAACGAAATTGAGTGAACTCATATTCTAAATTAATCTACTCGACGAGATCTATGTTTTATTAAGAGGCTCCCAGACTTAATTCTCACTAGAATATTCTATAAAAACGTTTTAATATTTCTGTCCAACCTTCATCATTCCATCATTTTCATAGGTCAATTTGAATCTTTAATTATTTAGGGGTAATCAAAAAGTGATCCTTAATTGGAAAAAAAAATGCAATACCCAAAATCATCTACAATCAAGACAAAAAATAAATAAACAGAAAAAATAAATAAAATAAATCCAACTAAATAATAAAAAAAATCTAGGTCATCTTGGCAATGCTCCCATACTTGGGATTTTTCAAGTTTGATCCTCAATAGTCCCCAGTGGAGTCGTCACTGAAAGCGCCCTCGATCCGCGGGGTGCGCGGATCCACTTGAATCTTTTGGTTTGGGAGTCGCCACCTAGTTATTATGGTCTAGGAACCAAACTGACTCTAACATGGATAAAAAGAACTAATCTACCACAAAAAATCTGAATTCGGGGATCATGTTACGGGGTTGGAAGGTGTTAGGCACCAACCCCGCCCGGCCAAAGCCGATCTCTACTAACTTTCCAAATATATCACATTATTAAAAACCTAGATAAAAATAAAAAATTACATACCTTTTCGATAGCAAGGATTTTGTTTCCTCAGATCTGACAAAAAGAGCTCCTTGTACTGTACTCCCTTGCTTCGTTCTGTCTCCGGATTTGACTTCGGATCTCCTAGATCAAGGTATCTCCTTATTTTTGGATCTAAAATCTTCAAGTTTGTTGCGGATTTGGAGGTGTTTTTGGAGGGATTTTAGGTATTTTCTAGACTAAAATTGAAGGAGGGATGTTAGATAAGGAGTTGGGACTCCAAAACTAGGGTTTATGGGGGGCTAGGGGAGCTTCT
Source organism: Akebia trifoliata (assembly GCF_017979445.1). NCBI lineage: Eukaryota > Viridiplantae > Streptophyta > Magnoliopsida > Ranunculales > Lardizabalaceae > Akebia > Akebia trifoliata. Next base: position 7,412,123 of record NC_141383.1, on the reverse strand, counting down.
AGACCTACTTCTCTTAGGGTTTATGATTTTATACGAAAATAGGTGTGAGCACCTCTATTTATAGAATTTTTTTAAGGTGATTTGGATAGAGTTAGTGTTTAATTAGAGATCTTTTAATTAGAGTTGTGTTTTAGTTAAAATTGTTTTAGGTAGAATTGTGTTTTAATTAGAATTATTTTAGGTAGAATTGTTTTTAAGTTAGAACTCTATTAGATAGAGTTATTATTTAACTAGAATTCTATTATGACTTTTGGTCTTATTTGATTGACTTTTAATGTTTTGACTTTAGTCTTAATTGATTGACTTTAATATTTTGACTTCAGTCTTGCTTATTGACTTTAATTTTGACTTTAGTTTTATTTGATTGACTTTAATATCTTGACTTTAGTCTTGCTTGATTGACTTTAAATTTTTGGAGAACCCCTCTCTATTATATCTTTAATTCTTTGGACCCCCAAATGGAGGGGTCCTTAAAGAAATATCTTGCGAACCTCAACAATTTTGCCTGAAAGCCTGATGATCGATTTTTTTGTTCACATTTTAAAATTAATTTTATTAATGTTTCACTTTACATTATTTAATGATTTATTTATTAATTTCGAATCTTTAATTTTAAAATTGTGAAATTACCATTTTCCCTCGGAGAGGATTTTTACGTTTTAAGTCGTTTTCCATGTTCCAGGATGTTTTGGAATCAGTTTTTCGTAAGGAATTCAATGGGAATATTGGTTTTGTCATTTATGAATTTTTTTTGTATGAAATGGTCGTGAACTTTATGAGGGGTATTTTCGTAATTTTGTCGAATTCTGTTAAAATTGGTGAAATGATTTATTTGGTTCCGATTTGTTGTTTTATGTGTTTGAATGGGTTTTCCTAAGCGTAATGTAGGCTCTAGGGTATTTTTGATGTTAGGGGTATTTTGGTAATTTGATCAATTTTTAGTGATTTTTATCGTGAAGCTTCTTTTTGATTTGCAAGATGATGATTTCTATGTTTCTGGAGTCGTATTTTCCTAGAGTAGCGTGATTTTAAAGATTTTGTCAGTTTGAGATACCTCATCCGGATTTCTGAAACACATCTAGTAACAAAATAAAGCAATGGAATACACATCCATCATTGGGAATCATTGCGATCGGATTGACGAGTTGATTAATCAGGCGAGTGCAAAATGGGGTTTCTACAGCAGGGAACCAAAACATTGTTGAGTTGGTTATTCAAGATCATTAAGAAGAGAGAAACCCGCTAAGTCGAAAATCCGAAAATGCGACTTAGGCAAAAGTTAGGGCATAACCATAAAAACAAAAAGGCCTGCTAAGTTGAAAACTTGAAAAGGTGACTTAGGCAAAAATCAAGGCATTGATGAGTGTCTCCAAACACTCAATTATACGCACATTTTCTGGATATTTATCTTGAGTTTTGTACCTATTTCTCTATATTAAGATAATAATCATGATAAGCCTCAAACCACCACGTTGCATGTTAATTAGGCTTAATTATATATAAATAAATTCATTTACTAGATAAATCTAATTACGTGTGTTTCTTGTGCAGAAAATCAACAATTTGGAATCAAAATCTCAAGGCAAAAGCATTTGGGCCCACTTTGGAATGCCCTAACACTTTGGAATGCCCTAATCCTTAACTCATATTCTCCTCTTTTGTCTTTTTGTGCAAAGAAAAGTGGAGGCTACTTTTAGACTCTTCTACACACATTTTTCTCTATAAATAGAGCCTTCATTTCTAGAGAAAGGGTCCCATCTTGGTTCTCTTATCCAAGACTCCTTTAATCTAAGGCTCTTTGCCTATTCTCTTATTTTTTGTATTTTCATTTTCTAGTTATTTTCTTTTGGTTAACTAGTCTTGTAAGAAGTAGAAGAAGAAGAAGTTGTAATTTTCTCCATGAAATGAAGAAAAGTTCTTTCATCTCTTGTCTTCCCTCTCTTGCAATGACATTAGGCTAAGTTCCCCTCCATTGGAGAGTGGAAAAGCCTAGAGCAAGTTCTTGTGTTATTTCTAATTTTATGCCTTTCTTTTATTTAAAATGCTTATGAATTCTCTTTAAGTTTCTTGCACATTTTATTCTTAATATAGATACTTTATGCTTAGATTAGATCAAGATAAAGTATGCTTAAATTAGATAATTTGTAGTAAGAAGTTCTCAAGAAATTCTACTTTGTTTTTGTTCCTTTATTTCATTTTAATTGCAAAACTTTCCGATCTAAGGAGCTAACACCAAGCCCTTATGATTGAGTTATAAAAAGGCTAGAGACTAGAAATTGCTCATTAACATGTTTAGGTAGATCCACCTCCAATGGTGTTTTAATTCATAAGTTTACTTGCTTTTAATTTCATTTACTTTAGTTTATTTTCTAGCAATTTTACATCTTCTTATAAGTTCAAAAATACAAAGAAAAACAGTTTTAATTCCTTTTAGTTAATTTGAATTTTATCTTCTTAGCTTAGCTCTATTCTCCTTTCTCTTGGGTTCGATCCCCTACTTGCCCCACAAGTAAGGTAAAACTAAGATTATTATTAACTCCGGTGAGAAGAACAACGATAGTCTCATCAGAATTTTGGCGCCGCTGCCGGGGAAAGGTAAAGGTAGTAGTGGTAAGTTTTGATTTAAAATTTTTTTTTTTTTCATTTTTATTTTTTTTTCTTTTTTTTTCTTTTGGTTTCTTTCTATAAGTTCAAGTGTTCTTGAGATTTTAAGAGAGAAGAAAGAAGAAAAAAACATTGAAAAAAAAAAAAAAAGTCATTTTCGTTTTCTTTTTCACCTTGACAACAGAACTTAAACTGACTGTAACTTTCTACTCCGATCTCCGATTATCTATTAGTATATATCGATTTGGGGTAGAACGAAATTTCTATAAAATGTGACAAAGTCAGCAAGATAGCGGTAAGTCAGATTCTATTTTTGAGTCCATTTACTATCATTTCTGCTAACATTTCTGTTTTGCTTCTTGTAGGTGAACTTTTTTTTTCTTTTTTCTTCTTTTCTTTCAATTTCCTTTAATCTTTAGTTAGGTTTATTTTTCTGTTTTAGAAACTCTTGTATAGGATTTCTTGTAATTTTTATTAATTATCCAAGAAGGCTTGGATTGTAATAGACTAAGGAAGGACGACGGGTGGACAATACCGTCACGGCTCCTTAGGTTCGCACACCAAAATTGGAGTTGGTGGCCTAAGTCGACTCAAACCGTCTTCACCCCGTCTAGCACGGGAGGTAATCCCGAAACACCCACGCCTCTCTTTGCTAGTGGGTTACTCCTTGCCTTTGTATGTTATTTTTCCAATTTGCACACACTTGGAATAGTTAATTAGGTAGTAAAGAGCACCCCTCTCCTAGGGATGGCATGATAAGATAAGGATTGGAAGTCATTACCAATTCCTTGCTCTAATTAGGATAATCAATTCACTAGTCATCCAATCAAATTAATTAAAATCAATTAGACTTGACTATAGGGCCCACGAGCTCAATAGGAGAAATTTCGCTTCAAGTTGTGCCAATTGCGCTTCTTGGTCATTTTTGTATCTAGTAAGATCTTGCCCTTTGAGGGGATAGACTCAGTCTATTCAAGAAAGGAAGGTATTTAAGCGTGCTCTTGCTTATGCATTATGCGCCTCCTCCGATCTGGAGATCCGAATGATTCAAACTTGATTTCATAGAACCGAGTTGGAAGGCTAGTTGCGCTATTTCTACCCAGTTAGGAGCTGTCTAGCTTTAGGCAACCTATCTAGGTCCAGTCTTTTCTTTTCGTGATTGTTTGATCGACTGTGTGATTTGTATGCTTGGTAGACGTTCACAAAATAACGTGTTAGAACCATTTGATCCTGAGATCGAACGTACCATCAGTAGGATACGCAAGACACCATCAGTAGTTATGATGGGTGATCGAGAGCGAACTCTCAATGAGCTCTTCGCTCCAGCTTCCGCATCTCCTCCCACATGCATTGTTTTACCATTGAACAATGCACCTCAGTTTAAATTAGGGCTGCCACCATCAATATGCTCCCTAAGTTCCACGGTTTAGAGCGTGAACAACCTTACACCCATCTTAATCGATTCTTGACTATATGTCAAACTTTTAGAAATCAGAATCTAGATGAGGAGAGTATATCAAGCTTATTCTGTTCCCGTTATCCTTGGAAGACCACGCAGCTGCATGGTTGAACTCCTTAACACCCAATTCCATATCTACCTGGGATGTTCTATCCAAGAAATTTATGGCCAAATTCTACCCCGTGGCCAAAACTGAGAAAATGAAGGACTCTATTAGAAATTTTAGAGCCCGTCCTGATGATGAATTTTCCCAAACTTGGGAAAGATTCAATGATTTATTGGTCAAATGCCCACACCATGGCATTGACAAAGCACAGTTGGTGCAAAGTTTTTATAGAGGATTAACAATAAATCAACGTACCTTAGTTGAGTCAATGCATAAGGGTCAGTTCATGAACCAGACTCCCAACCAAGCGTATGATTTCCTCGTAGAGTTAGCTGAGAGTGCTCAAAATTGGAGCACTAACCAAGAAGAATTTGATAGAGACGATCCGGTAAAAGACAGGCATGTATGAGATGAAGGCAGACCCTGATCTCAAAAATGTCATGTGTAGTCTAGTAAGTGGGATGAATAATCTCACGAAGAAGTTAGATGCCTTTGCCATCTCAGCATCCAAACCTCACCTAGACCCTCGTACAATTTCGCAAGTGACTGTCGAACCGAGTTCTTTGTGTGTCATATGCGACGGCAACGACCATTTGGTGATGTTGTCCACCTTGCCTCAAATCAAAGCTGAACAAGCAAATGCGATTAATGGCTATAGTACTTTTAGGAAGCCAACTCCAAACTCTTTTAGCCAAACGTATCACCCAGATAATAGGTTCCATCCTAATTTCTCATACAGACAGAATGAACCTATTCAATCTAGTGGTCCGTCAGGTTACAATAGGAGTTTTCCTAGGCAATCTGGTTCTTCCACAAACCAAGCTATTGTTCCTCAAGTCCCTTATCAACCCCAACAATCTACCGATTGCAGAGCCATCATACCAGATCCCATGACCAATTACCAGCAGCCTGCCCAACAACAGTCGTCTTTAAAATCTATGATTGCCGAGTTGATGAGGCAGCAACAGCAGTTCATCCAAACTCAACAGCAAACCCATCAAAATCAAACTCAGATTAACCAGGTCACTGCACAATCCATAGCTAAGATGGAAGTTCAGTTGGGGCAGTTAGCTCTTTCCTTGAGTGGGAGAGAGAAAGGTCAATTTCCTAGTCAGACTATCCCTAATCCTAGAGGTCAACCTTTGATTCCAAACGGATCAAAAGGTCAATACGAAGTAGGAAGCCATTCTGGAGCTCCACAAGACTCAGTCCAAGCTATCCACACCTTGCGTTCAGGAAAGAAGGTAGACAACAAGGTCCAACCTATTGAAACAGGAGAAAAGGTCTTAGAAAAGGACAAAGTTCAAAAAGAAGCCATAGAGTCTCCTACAAAGAAGAAGAAAGATTTGGAAAATCCTCCTATCATTTTGCCAATTCCAAAAGCTCCATTTCCCCATCGCCTTAGAGATTCTAAAAAGGGTAAGCAGTTTGAGGGTGTCTTAGAAGTCTTCCAAAATGTGCATATCAATATCCCATTCCTAGATGCCATTAAGCAGATACCTTCTTATGCGAAATTCTTAAAGGATTTGACCACAGCTAAAAGGAAAACACCATTCCCTCGGGAAGCTATTATGGCAGCCCAAGCTTCGTCACTCATCCAACAAACGATTGCACCAAAATTTAAGGATCCTGGATGTCCGACAATTTCTATTCATATTGGAAATCAAGTGGTCGAAAAATGTCTCTTAGACTTAGGGGCCAGTGTGAACCTTTTACCATACTCGGTTTATAAACAATTAGGTTTGGGGGTTTTGAAACCCACAGATATCACGTTGAGTCTAGCTGATAGGTCCATAAAAATTCCAAAGGGTATAGTTGAGGACGTGATAGTTAAAGTCAAAGATTTCTATTTTCCTGTTGACTTTGTTGTCTTAGACACAGAGCCAGTCATCAATTCGAACAGTCATATTCCTATCATCTTAGGACGTCCATTCTTAGCCACGTCTGACGCAGTCATTCGTTGTAGAAACGGAATTATGACTTTAGCATTTGGGGATATGAAAGTGAAACTGAACGTCTTCCACAATTTCCAAGGAATTGATGTAAATGATGGTATGGAGGAAGTGAACATGATAGATACGCTAGTCAATCAAACGTATCAAGAATTAGGGTACTCTGATCCCCTAACGAAATGTTTGGCTCACTTTGGCCTTGACTTGGACGTAGAAGAGTCTATAAGCGAAGTCAATGCTTTGCTTGAATCCGTTCCACTCTTAGATTCTGTGCGGTGGCACGCAAAAGCTGAAAGTCTTCCTGTACGCACATCCAATCTTGTTCCTTCTCATGTCGAGCCTCCAAAATTGGAACTCAAGTCTCTTCTAGAGACCTTGAGATATGCATTTCTTGGCAAGAATCAAATCTTGCCTGTGATCATTTCCTCTCACCTCAATGAAGTCCAAGAGGGAAAGTTGTTAGGAGTATTAAGGGAACATCAAGAAGCTATTGGTTGGAGCATAGCTGACATCAAGGGATTAGTCCATCTGTGGTGATGCACCACATTCGTTTAGAGGATTTTGCTAAACCTTCCTTAGAACCTCAGAGACGACTAAATCCTGTCATGAAAGACGTGGTTCGGATGGAAGTGATGAAATTGCTAGATGCGGGTATTATCTATCCTATCTCTGACAGTCGTTGGGTGAGTCCTATACAAGTAGTTCCTAAGAAATCTGGTATCACTGTGGTAGTGAACCAAGACAATGAATTAATCCCCACTCGAGTCCAAAATGGATGGAGAGTGTGTATTGACTATAGGAAACTCAACTCGATGACTCCTAAGGATCATTTCCCCTCACCTTTCATTGATCAAATGTTAGAGCGTCTGGCAGGACATTCTTACTATTGCTTCTTAGATGGTTATTCCGGGTACAACCAGATACCTGTTGCTCCAATCGATCAAGAGAAAACAACGTTCACCTGTCCCTTTGGAACTTTCGCGTATCGTCGCATGCCTTTTGGATTATGCAATGCACCCGCTACTTTTCAACGGTGCATGATGAGTATATTTTCCGACATGCTAGAAAGATATCTCGAAGTGTTCATGGACGATTTTTCAATTTTCGGACCAAGTTTTGAGGAATGTCTCGATTACTTGACTTTGGTCCTTCAACGTTGCAAAGAGGTCAATCTAGTCCTCAATTGGGAAAAATACTATTTCATGGTAACATCGGGGATTGTGTTAGGGCACATTGTTTCTTCTAAAGGGATTGAGGTAGATAAGGCAAAGGTAGGTCTAATTGAAAAATTACCACCTCCTAGAACGGTCAAAGAAATTAGGTCATTCCTAGGCCATGCGGGTTTTTTCGTAGATTCATTAAAGATTTCGAGAAAATCTCGAAGCCTTTATGTGAGCTATTGGGAAAGGATGTTCCTTTCGACTTTTCAGAGTCATGTCTCTCTGCGTTCAACAAGCTCAAGTCCGAGTTAACCTCGGCACCCATTATTCAACCTCCAAACTGGAGCATTCCATTCGAAGTTATGTGCGACGCTTCAGATTATGCAATAGGCGCTGTTTTGGGTCAGCGAATTGAAAAACAACCTCATGTTATCCAATATGCTAGTAAAACCCTAAACGATGCTCAGCTTAATTACTCTACAACAGAGAAGGAAATGCTAGCAGTGGTCTATGCCATTGAAAAATTCCGCCCCTACCTCATAGGATCTAAAGTCGTGATCTACACAGACCACGCAGCATTGAAGTACCTTCTATCAAAGAAAGATGCTAAAGCAAGGTATAATCCGTTGGATTCTACTTCTACAAGAGTTTGATCTCGAGATCCGAGACAAAAAAGGGGCAGAAAATGTCGTAGCTGATCACTTGTCTAGGATAGTTAACAAGCCATCCGAGGAATCCTTACCCATCTCTGAATCCTTTCCTGATGAGCAACTTATGCAAATCTCTCAAGCCAATGCTCCATGGTATGCGGACATTGTCAACTACCTAGTTACAGGTCAATTCCCAGTCAAAATGACTAGTCAAGAGAAACTTCGTCTTCTGTCAAAAACAAAATGGTATTTCTGGGATGAACCATACTTATTTAAGTATTGTCCCGATCAAATCATTAGACGTTGTATTTCAACCTATGAGCAAGTCAGTATCCTAGAGTTTTGCCATAATCATGCCTGCGGAGGGCACTTCAGTGGTAAGAAGACCGCCATGAAAATCTTACAATGCGGTTTTTTTCTGGCCTAGTATTTTTCGTGATGCCCACGAGTTTAGCAAATCTTGTGATAGATGTCAAAGATTAGGAAAAATCTCTAAGAGAAATGAAATGCCTCAAAATCCTATACTGATCATCGAAATTTTTGACGTGTGGGGTATAGACTTCATGGGACCTTTTCCTATCTCCCAGGGTTATCAATACATCCTAGTTGCCGTTGACTATGTGTCAAAATGGGTCGAAGCTGTGGCATGTAGAACTAACGATCACAAGGTTGTGATAAAATTCATCAAGGAGACGATTTTTTCAAGATTTGGTACTCCGCGAGCTATCATAAGTGATGGTGGCTCGCATTTTTGCAACAAGATCTTTGCTGCGTTGATGAAGAAATACCTCATAACGCATAAGGTTGCCACACCTTACCACCCACAAACAAGTGGACAAGTGGAGATTTCTAACAGGGAAATAAAGACTATCTTAGAAAAAACAGTCAATCCTTCAAGGAAAGATTGGTCTTTGAGATTGAGTGATTCACTCTGGGCCTATAGGACTGCATTCAAGACACCCATAGGGATGTCTCCCTACCGGTTAGTTTTTGGCAAGGCCTGCCATCTCCCTGTAGAACTAGAACATCGTGCATATTGGGCGATCAAACGCCTCAACTTTGATTTTGATAAAGCGCGGTGAGAAGCGAAAGTTACAACTAGACGAGTTAGAAGAGATTAGAAATGACTCGTATGATTGTGCCAAAAGGTACAAAGAGCGTACCAAATTCTTTCACGATAGGCACATTCTTAGGAGGAATTTCATTCCTAATCAAAAAGTTTTGTTGTATGATAATAGACTCCACCTTTTTCCTGGAAAACTTAAGTCTCGATGGACTGGCCCATATATTATCCAAACAGTTTACCCCCATGGTGCTGTTGAAGTCCTTAATCCTAAGGACGGATCCACTTTCAAAGTGAATGGCCAACGTCTCAAACCGTTTCTCGAGTATGTTCCGCAGGAGGAAGTTCTTTTTCTCGATGATCCCGTCTATCAAAATTAACTATGTTTTCGTCTAGCTAAAGACGTTAAACTTAGCGCTTCTGGGAGGCAATCCATGCACTTCAAGGGACATTGTGTTAAATATCAACAGGACTATAAGGTCTTTCTCAGGTGCTATCTAACCCACTTCATTTCATTTTGTCAATTTCAATTTTACCTTTGCATGTATTTGTTGAAATATTGAGGACAATATAATGTTTAAGTTTGGGGGTGTATGGGTTGGATTTCCACTTATTATTTTCTTCTTCTTTTAAAAAAAAAAAAAAAAAAAATTGAAAAATATTTGGTTGGCAACTTTGTTGTATTTTTCTCAAAGTCTTAGCTTGTATCTTTTAAGCACTTAGTGAAAATATTTAATCAGTCTTTCATTGGAAGCTATGATCTGGAGTCCCCATTTATGTTTCTCTTAGGCAAAAATTAGAGCAAAGTTATCTTTTGGTTTATAGTCACTTCTAATAAGGTTACCAAGAGTCTAGATTGTATTAAAAGAGCTTGTTACCTTCTTTCTACCTAGAGTTTAAGGAAAAACTAGGTTTGATGAACTTTGACTTCCTTGTTCAATTGGTTGGTTGATTAGAAGAAAAACAGAACTGGATTGTATACACCTTGTACAGCAACCATTGAATTAGACTGGGTACCTTGAAAAGGGCTGCCTACTTTTCTTAGAAAAATAGTGAAGAGTATAGAAAAATAAAAAAATAAAAATAAAAAAAAAAAAGAGAAAAAGTTAAAGATCCAAAAGTTTATGTAAAGTTTTAGTAGGGTGAAAGCCATCAAGTGTAAAAATGTGAGTATACTGGAATATCACAGATAAAGCCCCTTAGAGGTATTAAAGTGAATATCCACACTTCTCACTACCCCAGACAGGATGCTAAGTTTAGAATTAAACCCTAAGTTACTCCAGTTATTCTTGAGTAGTTAGAAGGTTGAAACTCTCATTTTGAGAAATCGAATCTCTTAAATTTCTAAGTTAGAATCACTATCGCTCAAAGGTCAATTTAAGTCTAAGTTTTGTCGTAGAGAAATAAGGGTTGGGACTCTATACCAAGCAGTACTTCTAATTGATTGACAAAATAAAATAAAAAGACTTGTGCTTTTCAATATAAGTTTTGATTTTGACTATTTTTACTTCAAAGTTGTTTTCAAATTTTGTGGGTATATTTTCTGCAAACCCTCACGAGTCAAACTCGTCCACTAGGGGTAACCTAGCGGTTCAAGGGCTTGCTGCATTCGCTAAATGCAGTCGAGGTGCCTGCGAAAGTGGCAGTTTTATTTTCTAGGGACTAGAAAAAGGTAAGTTTGGGGTGTGATGAGTGTCTCCAAACACTCAATTATACGCACATTTTCTGGATATTTATCTTGATTTTTGTACCTATTTCTCTATATTAAGATAATAATCATGATAAGCCTCAAACCACCACGTTGCATGTTAATTAGGCTTAATTATATATAAATAAATTCATTTACTAGATAAATCTAATTACGTGTGTTTCTTGTGCAGAAAATCAACAATTTGGAATCAAAATCTCAAGGCAAAAGCATTTGGGCCCACTTTGGAATGCCCTAACACTTTGGAATGCCCTAATCCTTAACTCATATTCTCCTCTTTTGTCTTTTTGTGCAAAGAAAAGTGGAGGCTACTTTTAGACTCTTCTACACACATTTTTCTCTATAAATAGAGCCTTCATTTCTAGAGAAAGGGTCCCATCTTGGTTCTCTTATCCAAGACTCCTTTAATCTAAGGCTCTTTGCCTATTCTCTTATTTTTTGTATTTTCATTTTCTAGTTATTTTCTTTTGGTTAACTAGTCTTGTAAGAAGTAGAAGAAGAAGAAGTTGTAATTTTCTCCATGAAATGAAGAAAAGTTCTTTCATCTCTTGTCTTCCCTCTCTTGCAATGACATTAGGCTAAGTTCCCCTCCATTGGAGAGTGGAAAAGCCTAGAGCAAGTTCTTGTGTTATTTCTAATTTTATGCCTTTCTTTTATTTAAAATGCTTATGAATTCTCTTTAAGTTTCTTGCACATTTTATTCTTAATATAGATACTTTATGCTTAGATTAGATCAAGATAAAGTATGCTTAAATTAGATAATTTGTAGTAAGAAGTTCTCAAGAAATTCTACTTTGTTTTTGTTCCTTTATTTCATTTTAATTGCAAAACTTTCCGATCTAAGGAGCTAACACCAAGCCCTTATGATTGAGTTATAAAAAGGCTAGAGACTAGAAATTGCTCATTAACATGTTTTAGGTAGATCCACCTCCAATGGTGTTTTAATTCATAAGTTTACTTGTTTTTAATTTCATTTACTTTAGTTTATTTTCTAGCAATTTTACATCTTCTTATAAGTTCAAAAATACAAAGAAAAACAGTTTTAATTCCTTTTAGTTAATTTGAATTTTATCTTCTTAGCTTAGCTCTATTCCTCCTTTCTCTTGGGTTCGATCCCCTACTTGCCCCACAAGTAAGGTAAAATTAAGATTATTATTAACTCCGGTGAGAAGAACAATGATAGTCTCATCAGGCATCGTTAGAAGAAGAAAAGAAAAATCCGCTAGGTTGAAAACCTGGAAAGGCAACCTAAGTAAAAAATTTGGGCATTATCAAATGGGAGGAAATGTCCCATCAAGAAGAAAAATTCATAAGGAAGCTTGTATAGAAACTAGAAAATGCAGAACCATTCAAGCCACAACATTCGTTTTTCAGCCAAGAGCTTACATCCAACGAAGACAATGTTCAAGTCGAAAAAATCAGATCTTGAACATTGTAGGATCTTCAAAAGTATGTTTACTTGTTCAAGTGTTCGCTAATGAAAAATGTAGAATCATTAACCACTTTGAAGAGAAAGATTTTCTATTCTAATATTTATCAAGAATTTTTTTAAGTCCAACTTAAGTATTTTTCAAAAGAAATTCAAAAGAAAATGATCAATCCTTTATTGCACATATGATAATCTTAAGAATCTTAAATTTAAGGGAATGTCAGTTCTTCTATCTGTCATACATTAAAGTTCATATTTTTCAAGCGTAATCTATTCCATCAGTCTTGTAGTCAAGTTCCAATTAAAGCCAACCTTGAAACTAGGGGCATTTTTGAAAGTCATTTAATTCCAAAGTTTTGTTCCTAATCACATGATAAAAATGAAAATCTTACTTAAAAATTCGATGAAGTCCAATGATAATTATGAATCTAGATGCATGATAAGTTAATAAAGGCCCGATCTTTCAAACTTTGAGCTCGATTTTGAATCATAGAATAAATTAATAGGATTGTTTAAGTTCCTATAAATCTAAGTCCAAGAAACATGGCTTAGTAAGTGCGAGTCATAGAAATGAGACTCCAATTTTTTGAATTATAAAATGAGTAGGTTTTTTGAAGTGCCTACAAACTTAAGTTTGAGTCCGAGAAACGAGACTCCAACTTTTTGAATCATAGAATGAGTACACTTTTTGAAGTGCCTATAAACCTAAGTTCGAGACTGAGAAATAAGACTCCAACTTTTTGAACCATAAAATGAGTAGGTTTTTTGAAGTGCCTACAAACCTAAGTTCGAGTCCGAGAAACGGGATTCCAACTTTTTGAATCATAGAATGAGTAGGCTTTTTGAAGTACCTACAAACCTAAGTTCGAGTCCGAGAAACGAGACTCCAACTTTTTGAATCATAGAATGAGTAGGTTTTTTGAAGTGCCTACAAACCTAGGTTCAAGTCCGAGAAGCGAGACTCCAACTTTTTGAATCATAGAATGAATATGTTTTTTGAAGTGCCTATAAACCTTAGTTCGAGTCCGAGAAACGAGACTTCAATTTTAATAGGATTGTTTAAAGTTCCTGTAAACCTTAGTCAAAGTCCGAGAAACGAGACTCCAACTTTGTTTGAATTATAAAATGAATTAACAGGATTATTTAAGTTTCTTAGCCTGAGAAGCGTGACTACAATAGGATCGAGTCCGATAAACGAGACTCAAACTTTTTCGAACTCTAAAAAAGAATTTCAAATAGGATTTAATGAAGTTCCTACAATGTTATGACTCCAATTACCTCATTATTCAACCTCGCCATGATTGCTTTCGTTGCATAAGCACATTTCAATTTTGAATCATTATTGTCAGTGAGAGAAGATCTCTTCTCTAGGACCTGACACATTTTTACTCAGTAAGCATCACACCATTGCACACACATGCACTTTTGCATTAGTCAAGAAGAAGATCTGATATCGTCAGTGAGAGTTCAAACTCGAGGACCTGACAAACTTGTTCAAGGAGAGTTTACCCACAAGGATTCGAACGTCCCGACGAATTGCTAAATCAGACTACAAAATGAACTGTCACTAGCTTTGGCATTCAGATATCGCACTATCTACCAAAATAGATTTGTTATCTAGTCTATTTCAACCCTCTGCCAAAGAAGGGCATATGTAGACTCCCTATTTTTGCATCCGCCTGATTAATCAACTCGTCAACCCGGTCGCAACGGTTCCCAATGATGGATGTTTATTTCAATGCTTTATTTTGTTACTAGATATGTTTCAGAAATTCGGATGAGGTATCTCGAACTGACAAAACTGTAGAAACCGCGCTACGATAGAAAAATATAACCCTAAAAGTTTAGAAATCATCATTTTTCAGATAAAAATAAGCTTCACGATAAAAATCACTAAAAATAACCAAATTACCAAAATTCTCCTAACCTTAAAATATCCCTAGAGCCTACGTGACGCTTAGGAAAACCCATTCAAACACATAAAACAACAAATCGAAACCAAATAAATCATTTCGCCAATTTTTATAGAATTCGATAAAATTATGAAAATGCCCCTCATAAAGTTCATGACCATTCCACACAAAAATTTCATAAATGACACAACCAATATTTCCATTGAATTCCTTTGAAAAATCGATTCTAAAACATCCTAGAACATAAAAAATCGACTTGAAATACAAAAAATTCTCTCAGAGGGCAAAACGATAATTTTACAATTTTTTAATTAAAAATTTTGAAATTAATAAATAAAACATTAAATAATTAAAATGAAAAATTAGTAAAATTAATTTAAAAATTTGAACCAAAAAAATCGATCAATCAGGCTCTCAGGTAAAATTGTTGATGGTTGTCAAGATATTTATTCAAGGACCCCTCCATTTAGGGGTCCAAAGAATTAAAGATATAATAGAGGGGGGTTCTCCAAAAAATTAAAGTCAATCATGTAAGACTAAAGTCAAGATATTAAAGTCAATCAAGTAAGACTAAAGTCCAAATTAAAGTCAATTAAGTAAGACTAAAGTCAAGATATTAAAAGTCAACCAAGTAAGACTAAAGTCAAAATCTTAAAGTCAATCAAATAAGATCAAAAGTTAAAATCCTAATAGAATTCTAATTAAATAATAATTTTATTTAACAATCCGAATTAAATAATAACTCTATTTAATAAAGTTTTAACTAAAATATAACTCTACCTAAAATAATTATAATTAAAATATAACTCTAACTAAAAGAATTATAATTAAACACTATTTCTATCTATACAAACACTTAAAAAATCTATAAATAGGAGCCTCCACACCCTATTTTCGTATCAAATAATAAACCCTAAGAGAAGTAGGTCAAAAAGCTTCCCTAACCTCCCATAAATCCTAATTTTGAACTCCTGACTCCTTACCTAACACCCATACCTCAACTTTAGCTCGAAAAACACCTAGAAGCCCTTCAAAAACACCAAGAAATCCATAAAAAAATTCGAAGAATCCAGATCTAAGAAAGATATACCTTACCTCGGAGATCAGAAATCAAATCCGGAGGTAAAATGAAGCAAGGAGTACTGTACAAGGAGTTACTTAATCAGATCTGAGGGAACATGTAGACACCCCATTTTTGCATCCACCTGATTAATCAACTCGTCAACCCGATCGCAATGATTCCCAATGATGGGTGTGTATTCCATTGCTTTATTTTGTTACCCGATATGTTTCAGAAATCCGGATGAGGTATCTTGAATTGATAAAACCTTAGAAATCACGCTACGCTAGGAAAATACGACCTCAGAAACATAGAAATCATCATCTTGCAGACAAAAAGAAGCTTCACGATAAAAATCACTAAAAATTGATCAAATTACCAAAATACCCCTAATCTCAAAACAACGTTAGAGCCTACGCTACGCTTAGGAAAACCCATTCGAACATATAAAATGAAAAATCGGAATCAAATAAATCATTTCACCAATTTTAACAGAATTTGACAAAATTACTAAAATGCCCCTCATAAAGTTCACAATCATTTCACATAAATTTTTTTATAAATGACACAAACCAACATTCTCATTGAATTCCTTACAAAAAACCGATTCTAAAACATCCTAGAACATTAAAAACCGACTTGAAACGTGAAAAGTCCTCTCCGGGGGCAAAACGGTAATTTCACAATTTTCATAATTAAAAAATTCGAAATTAATAAATAAAATATTAAATAATTAAAGTGAAACATTGATGAAATTAATTTAAAATTTTGAACCTAAAAAATCGATCAATCAGACTTTCGGTAAAATTGTTGAGGGTTCGTGGGATATTTCTTTAAGGACCCCTCCATTTGGGGGTCCAAAGAATTAAAGAAATAATGGAAGGGGGTTCTCCAAAAATTAAAAGTAAATCAAGCAAGACTGGAGTCAAGGTATTAAAGTCAATTAAGCAAAACTGAAGTCAAAATTAAAGTCAATCAAGCATGACTGAAGTCAAGATATTAAAAGTCAATCAATTAAGACTAAAGTCAAAATATTAAAAGTCAATCAAATAAGACCAAAAGTCATAATAGAACTCTAATTAAATAATAACTCTATCTAATAGAGTTCTAACTTAAAAACAATTCTACCTAAAACAATTTTAATTAAAACACAATTCTACCTAAAACAATTAATTAAAACACAATTCTACCTAAAATAAGTCTAACTAAAACACAACTCTAATTAAACACTAACTCTATCCAAATCAACCCCTAAAAACATCTATAAATAGAGGTGCTCACACCCTATTTTCGTATCAAATCATAAACCCTAAGAGAAGTAGGTCTAGAAGCTCCCCTAGCCTCCCATAAACCCTAGTTTTGGAGCCCCAACTCCTTACCTAACATCCCCCTTCAATTTTAGTCTAGAAAACCCCTAAAATCCCTCCAAAAACACCCCTAAATCCGCAACAAACTTGAAGAGTTCAGATTCAGAAACAAAGAGATACCTTGATCTAAGAGATCCGAAGTCAAATCCGGAGACAGAACGAAGCAAGGGAGTACAGTACAAGGAATTTTTTTTTGTCAGATTTGAGGGAGGAAAATCCTTGCTATCGGAAAGGTATGTATTTTTTTATATTTATTTTTATCTAGGTTTTAGCAATGTAATTTACTTGGGAAGTTAGTAGAGACCGGCTTTGACCGGGCGGGGTTGGTGCCTAACACCTTCCAACCCCGTAACTTGATCCCCGAATTCAGATTTTTTATGGTAGATTAGTTCTTTTTATCCATGTTAGAGTCAGTTTGGTTCCTAGACCACAATAACTAGGTGGCGACTCCCAAACCTCAAGGGTCAAAAGCGGATCCGCGCACCCCGCGGATCGAGGGCGCTTTCAGAACAAGACTGTTGTCTTAAGAAAGATATCTATTTCTTATTATTTTTTTTATTACTTAGGTCTTTTGGCAATGTAATTTATTTGAGAATTAGTAGAGACCGACATTTGCCGGGCGGGGTTGGTGCCTAACACCTTTCAACCTCGTAACGTGATCCCCGGACCATTTTTTTTCTTTCTTAGATTAGTAGTATTTGCATTTTTAGAGTTAGTATTTGATTCCTAGACCGTAATACTAGGTGGCGACTCCCAAACCTCGAAAGTCAAAAGCGGATCCGCACACCCCACGGATCGAAGGCGCTTTCAATACCCGATGCACCCAAGATGTACGTGCTAAAAGGTGACGAGCTGATCCCTTATCATGTTAAGCGATACTCGTAGCTACTTTTCCAGCCAAAACCTTAGGAATTAGTATTTTTCTTTAGTATTTTTTTTATTGATTTTTAGGATTCTGTTTTAGCAAATTAAGATTTACTTAATTAGTGTTTATGTCATTTTATGATTGTTTTCTTAGTAATTTAAGATTTTTTTTGACTCAAGGGTAATTTGGAAAATTTTCATCAATCCTAAAATTAAATAATAATCCCTTATCTCTTACTCTTCTTCTCCATCTCCATTTTCAAATTCATCCAAAACCATAGCCATCAAGAATCCATTTTGTAGATATTCTTCCTCAACCGTGTTTGTGCAAATCTGAAGTGATTAACATAGTCAACATCAAATTGCGACGAACTCATAGTTACTGCGTTTGCAGAATCATCACATTCACTGCGTTGCATTTAGTATTCACTATGTCGCAATCTTCTGATCGCCAATCAACATTAGATTTTTAACAGTCAATCATTTTTCCCTCTTGATTGTAGTGGTGCCCATGAGTTCTTTCAAACGAACAATTTTTTAGGAGTATTTTTGGCCTTTTCTTTCAAGGCTTCTGTAACACCCCAGATTTTCAACTCATATCTCGAGGAAAGTAAATGGTGAGATTTGGAGGGAAATATCGTATGAGAGACTTAGAGTAATATACCCGAATATTACTATGATTAATTTCAAGGAAAAATCGACTTCGCCATTAGATTCAAAAGGATCGGAATATATACATTAGCCTATAAGCTAGTTCGAATTCGAGTTCGGAGGAAAAAGTTATAAAATCCTCGAATTTCGCGTTAGGGGGGACCCAAAATAGAAAATTTTCGTTAGAGGGAGAATCAAGAAAATTTGACCACACCATTAGAACCACAACGAAAAATTATTTGAAATGGTATATTCGTTTGTCGCTTTTCGAGTCTGAATAATTAAGTTATGATCGAAACTATAAATGAGGGAAAATGACAAGTATGCCCTTAGTTGTGTTATAAAAGAAAAGTCTGATTTTCTTTTATTTCATTTTTTCTCCTTCTCTAAGAAACCCCAAACGACAGCCACTTTCAATCCAAGGGTTTCGACCCATTGCCATCAAGTTTGTGCGCAAACGAAGCCGAGTTGAACCTTGACGAAGAAGACAAAGTTGTCGGCCACGTCGAGAGCTACAACTTTACCATCTTTACTTACCTATTCTTGTTCATTTTTCCCATCCTCCATCAAAACCAGTCGGGTAGTTCGAGTAAACCTCAACATCTTCCATCCAAGGGCTTCATCGAGTTAGGAGCTAGGTCTATACTTCATTATAGAGGAGAAGGAGAACGTCATTGTCGGATACCTTGCAAACGCTCGCTCATTTCGCATCCAAGTCAGCCCAACCTCGACTCTCGAGCCATCCAACCCTGATTTGTAGTGCTAGCTTGTATCCTTGGCATCCACAACCAAGTAAGGGACTTCCAATTCTTATTGGTAGCTTTAGATTTCTGAAATTTGCATTTAGGGATTTTGTTAAAAATGTGTTGCTTGTTTTAAATCGTAGAAATCTTTATTTGAATTAAAATTCATGCTAAAAATAAGGATTTGATGTGTTTAATCTATGTTTTAAATATTGAATTCATGGGTGGATTGAGGGATTTGAAGAACGGAACAAAGATCCAAAGAAGGGATCGAAAAACCCAAAAATCGCGAATGAGGTTCAGGCTGTAGGTGGGAAGGGTCGGTGCCACCGGCACCTGCCTAAGGCATTCTGTCGGTCCCACCGACAGAATGAAGCTTCTGCCACCGACGAAACCAAACAACGCGAGAAAATTTCATGCTGTCGGTAGGACCGTCGGTCCCACCGACATCTACCGATGACCAATCTATCGGTTCCACCGACAGAATCCTGGTTCTGCCACCGACAGACACAGTTTTCATCAGAACAGTGTTCTGACTTTTGCCTTGACCTCCTCACACCTCATACACTATTTCTCACCCTTCATTTCATTAAGAACATTTAAGTAAATGGCATTTACTTTAAGTTTTTTAATAAAATTAAGGTTTTACCCCCCATTTCGGAACAAAGGGAATGGTTTTAAGATCCAAATCTCAAGGGATCAAAATCCAAAATTTGGTTTCAAGAACAAAACGTAATTTTTGACGTTTTCGGCAAGTTTTCAAAATGAAATAACTTTCGTGTTCCTTTGAATTAGATTACAAAAACTATATGGTGTCGAATCTCATGATAGAGACTTTCATTTCAAAAAATTCGTTTTCCATTTCGAGAACTTTGAAAATTTGAGTTTTCGACACTTAACCAAATTTTCACCAGCTTTCTCTATTTTTAACAGCTTTGGTCCCGAGCATCGCTGGAACCTTGTTTTTGAATAAACTTTGGTGGTTTTCAATGGAAAGACCAAAAGAATGACTTTGAAAGATTGAAAATGGATGGTTGATTTGAAAAGATGAAAAGTGAGAATGTCGAGATAGTGGGAAAATGGAATGAACGGTAAAATGTCAGAATCACACCCAAGGGATGATGTTTGCATTTTACATTGTATGTTGTGTGTAGGTTGGTGAAAGGATATCCAGGTTATTAATGAAAAGGTTGCATGTTTATTTCCGATTATGTTAGCGCGTGCGCTGAGTACTGTTATTTATTTTAGGCCGGGTGGCCACAGTTGCATGGTAGGAACTGGATATTCATTCTCAACCCTGTTCTGTTAATTTCTCTTTTGTTTTAAATGAAAAATTATACATATATGTAACTATTTTGTGAGCTGTTAAAAGGTTTGTGAATGCCTGAAGGGATAGTGTGTCACATCATCCAGAGGGGTGCACTATCCTGGGATGTACGGTAAAGACCACCAAACTCATACGTGGTATGGGACGCGTATGAGAGTGAAGTCACAACTGGAATCCGGGTTCATTCCTTTCTTATCTTTACCAGTGAACGTGTATTGTAAAGGTGGTCGTATACGAGTGGAGTGTCATTTGGGAATCACATGCACGCCTGATAGGCATAGACGAAGATGATTAGTCAGTGATCACTAACAATCTAGTAGTAGTCGAACGTTCTGACACATCGAAAAGAAACCCATTGCTTACGGTCACGTCAAACGGCTAGCCTGAGCAGGATAAATGGTCCCGCAAGCGTGGTAAACACGACCAGCCACAAAATCAGGAACTACAATGTTATTGAGAAATATCATGTCCTGACTGGGAGCGATCCAGTCGTGAATCCCAACTCTTTAATTCCAATACTCCACCATTTGTATTATGTATATGTCGTTATATTTCGAATTGCAAACTGAAAAACATGTCTATTATTTCAATGTTGTCAACATTATTTGCACAAAATGGAAAATGTATAATGAGTACTGATGATTGATGTTATGTGTAATTTTTAAAACTGTTTAGTTGCTCATCCCTGGCTATATGTACCAGTTGATCGTATTTTATCTTGTAAAACCTTGCATGTATTAAAATGTTCAGTATGCTTTATTCGATCATGCTTAGGAAGGGTTATTAGTAGGAATTGGCTGTGGACTTACTGGGTAACCATTGTTACTCACCCTTTCCTTCTTATTTTTTTTAGATTCAGCACTTGCAGCTACAGAGGCAGGCGTAGAGTCAGTAATTAAGGAGTATCTGGTCGATCAGATCGACGATTAGAGTTCATTGCCTGGTGAGCACTAGGGCCACATCCCTTAGTGTTGTTAGTTTCATCCAGGATGTATGTAGTTTTTGGATTGAGAGTTTAGGCCTATGTTAGAGTGAGAGTGTTTTGGGAAGCCTGTATATTGATAAATCTTCTGCACTCTGATCTACTTACATGTTAGATGTAATTAGTTTTCCGCTGTTATTTTTCCTGTATCTACATTTTTATATACAGGTTTTGTTATAAATTGGTTTCTCAGGTTTGAGTTCCGTTGAACGCTAACATATACAGAGGAGCCCATGCTGAAATTTCGAGGTGCCACCTACTACCTTGAGATTTGGTATTAGGATTTGTGTTAGCGTTTGACGGGGCATCACAGCTTCAATAGAACGTGATTTCATGAGACCATCGTCAAACAAGAATGGAACAAATTGCTCTACACCGATTTTGAAGTTTATCGTAAGGAATTAGTGAGAGAATTTTATGTTTTCATTGTTTCAGGCAATCTCATCATTCCTTCGCTTACCATTCTCAATTATAAACAATCGAGACTTTCATTCTCGATTTCAAATTTAAACTTAAATATTTCATATATATATATATATATATATATATTTATTTATTTAGATACTCACCCAATGAAAATATATTTCAAAATAGGGTGTCTTAACAGTTTTTAAAACTAATATTCTAAGAAAATTTCTATGAAAATCAATTTGTTAAACAAATTGATTTTCTAGTTACATTCACCTAAATTCATTTATTTTTATTTCACGATATTTAAATATTAAAGAAAAAATATAAAATGAATTATTCTACAATTCGACGTATGAATTTTAAATTTAAATCATAATAAATTTGAAACTAATTATCAGAATTAAAATAAAATAGATTTCATTGAAAATTATATTACGAATTTGAAATTATAAGTTTCATACCTTTGCAATTAGATTTTATGCGTCCCTACGATATTAAAATGATTTTTCTAGCTAATTTCCTCGGTGATTCGACTAAATAATTTGGTGCCTAAATAGATTTCTAAGTCATGGATATTTTCTTCTTTAGTATCGGATCTTAATTCACACCTCAAACATATTTAAATCTCGATTGAACGCAACGTGCGCAAACCCACTTTTGAACTCACTTGTCTTTGTTTCGATTTCAATCTCACAGGTATAATAAACATTAGTTTGTTTTTAACTTTATAATAGTATAATATTTTATATTTTAATATATAAACGAATACAGTTGTATATCATATTTTCTAACACATTTTTTACTTATAATATATTATAATATTATATTATATAATGTAATATAATAATATTTTATATTTATATTTATATTTATTTTAATAATATTTTACCCCTTTAACATTTCAAAATTTTCAAATCTATCATTTTTATATAAATAATTATAATTAAACCTAATTTTTATAAAATAATTATTTTAATAATATAAAAATAATTAAATATTATTTTTTTTCATATATTTTTCTTTTCTCTGTTATGTCTATTACATTTGAGCAATTTGAATTGTGTATGGATTTTTTAAACTCCTCACTTATTTTTCTCTATTGATCAATACTTTATACCCTAAGTTTTCTTGATAAAATTAATATTTTCATAACTTATCATATTAAACTCGGATTTAAGTATGTTAACAGTTTAAACTATGTTGTTCGATGTTTTTGAATTCAATGGTAATATTCATTTGATAAAAAGAGTTTCTTATAAAATTTTGAATTTTATTTATTTTGACTAAATATTCTAATGCTTCAAAAATAATTATGATAAGGTTCTCTGAATTGTACATTTCATTTAACAAATTTTCCTTTTAGAAATTATTATTTTATAATAATAATATCATGATTTATTTTTAATAATTTATTTATTTATTTCATTTTTTTAATAGGAAAACATGTCAATATAGTTGACTTAATTCATCGATATACGTAATAAATTTCATGGCGTTCCAAAGCTAAATTTGTGTTTGGCCTTGGGTGACCCATGGCTAGGTTTAAAAGTTGCCTTGGTCGTAGGTTACCCTTGGCTAGGGTTAAAAAGTCCTTTAGTCGTGGGTTATCCTTGGCCAGGTCAAAATTTGTTGAAAATGGAATCTTGGTCCTCGAAACTTGGTTGCTTGCAAATTAGGATTTTCGGACACCCTGGAAAACTACCTTAAGTCAAGCCCTTCCTTGAAATTTTTTTAATACTCTCGGATTTGGCTTAGGCAAAAATGGGGTGTCTAAAGTATTATTATCTAAAAAAATAATTTTTTTTTTCTTACATCTCAATTCTATGGTTGATGGACAGAATCAAACAACGTTTGAGGTAAGAATTCTTTTTTTTTTTTTTTTAAGAAAAAGGAAAGAAAGAGAAATTTAAAAAATCATAATTTGTAATAATAGCTTTGCAGTTTCTGGTAAGAAAAATCCTAATTAGTAATAACAACTTTTCAGTTTCTGGTAAGAAAAATCCTAATTAGTAATAATAGTTTTTCAGTTTCTGGTAAGAAAAATCCAAATTTGTAATGATAGCTTTCAGTTTCAGTTTCAGCTTACCGTACCACTTGCGGCACACCGTTTTTTTTTTTTTTCCCTCGACCGATCCATAAATAGTTTTAAAGTTCGACTCAACTTGTATGACCATGGAGTCGAGTCAAGTCACAACTCACCAATCAATAACTAAAAATAATATAAATTTATAAATATTAAATTTTTTTTAATATTTTAAAATAAATGCAATTTTTTTAATGTTTGTACAAAATATTTTAGTTGACCCGAGTCATTTCTAAGCCAACTGAGTTGATTCGAGTTGACTCGTCCGAGTTTTAAAACTCAGATACAAACGACAACAACATCGGATGTCTGAAATCTGAACTGTTGTCCCCACAGAATCTTTTGTCCTCAGTATAATCACCACAGTAACAATAAGTAGTAATTATGAAATTTCCTGTAAAAAGGATTCTACTTCCAACACGTGTCATTACTAATGACGGATGGAGACTGAGCTCTCGAGAATCTGACACGTGCTGCAACCTGCCACCGCCTCTCCTTTGCATGCCAATATCACCTGCAACGAACTATAAACCCCACCTTCTCTTCTTCCTCTTCTCTTCTATATAAACCATCTCTTCTCCGTCACAACTGTCTTTTTCTTCTCTTTCATGGCTTGTTCTTTCAATCAACGGCAGGCAGACCCCCTTGTTGTGGGCCGTGTGATTGGTGATGTTGTGGACATGTTTGTTCCGAGTGTGACAATGACTGTGTACTATGGGTCCAAGCATGTCTCCAATGGTTGTGACATTAAGCCATCCATGGCTATTGCCCCTCCAAGTGTTTTTATCTCTGGTCATGCAGATGATCTCTTCACTCTGGTTCTCACACACTCTCTCTCTCTCTCTCTCTCAAGTAATTTTTTTCTTTGGAGAACACTAGCCTCAGCCATGGGTTGAGGTTCTCCATCAAACAGATGGTAGAGATATCAGGGAAATTCAAGAAAAATGTGTCTATAAAAGAATTGTTTTAATCTCGAGAAAACAAGAACTAATCGATCTCTTAAGGAAGATTTATTTTTCCTCTTATGTGACACACGCAGTAACTTTTCTTTCTATAAGTAGCTCATATAAAATTTATTTATTTCTCATGCATGGTTGTTGTTAATGCAGGTAATGACTGATCCTGATGCACCAAGCCCTAGTGAGCCTAGCATGCGAGAATGGATCCATTGGCATGCATCTCTCTCTCTCTCTCTCTTAAAATTGATTTAATTGGTGGTTTCTAAACCTAGTATTTAAGCATAGTCTTCTTTGAAAAATGTTAAATTTTCAATGGTTACAAACCATCAATAGGGTTTTTGGAGACGGACTTTGAAGCCAGCCGCTTCAAAATTTTGAAGAAACCCTCCTTTCAATACGACACGTAAATTTTTGTTCATTTCATGTCCCTACATTTTAATTAACATTTGGAATACCACCCTAGAGCACTTCACGTGTCATGTAATGGAGGGGTAGTTCAAATTTTTGAAGCAGCATGCTCGCTACAAAGAATGTGCCACTTGGCTTGTTTGGAGCCCTTGTTTTATCCAAAATTTGTGACATCATCCTCACAAAATTTTATGGAAAATGCTTTCCATCAACATGACCGCTGTCGGGATGTTAGGATTCCCAAGAAAAATGTATTCCTGGGAAAGAGTTTATGAATCCTTTGAAGATTGAAATCGATCTCTAGGAAATCTTGTTTTTAACCCAAATCCGGAAGTTCTTATTTATGGAGAGTCTCGGCCATGCGTTGAGGTTAGAAGAGTCCAAATTTTACAGTTTGATGTAACTCTGTCTTTGTCATTTTTTATGTCAAACAAAATTTGTAGTTCTCCATTAAATACACGGTTGAGATAATAGAAAAATCCTAAAATACAAATTTTCTGGAGATTGTTTCAAGATATTAGCAATTGATGGTTAGAAACTTTTTGTGGAATCCTCCCATCTCAACACTTTTTTGTTTTGTTTTATTTTTTTTAATGGTTAAAATAGTTAACGTTGTTAAAAGGGAACAAATCCATGAGGATCAGTACGACTCAATTTAGGGTTGGATACAGCTTTACGGATCTCTATCCATCTACCGAGAGTCTGACTAGCCTTACTAATTAGTGAGATTTAAGCTCTTACTAAGGGTCGTTGAGCTCACCTTGTGGCATCCTAAATCATGATGCGATGCCACAGGTTGCACAAGGGACAAATATTTATGAATTTTGAAAAAATAATATTTAAAATATATTATTTTTTTAAAATTTGGGAGTTCCATGGTAGTTCAATAGCCATCTATGCAGAACCTTGGATAATAATAATAATAAAATTATTTCTTGATTTATATTTTTTATCAGAGTTTTTTCATGAAATCTAGAGGGCTGTGGTTTGAATTACCAGTGTGGTAATCCATGAGATCTCAAGGGCCCAAAGTAAGAGTTAAAATATTACTAACTTAGTTAGGAAAGTGCTTTTTCCATCTACTAACATGCATAAATGTAAATTTCAGGATTGTAACGGATATTCCAGGTGGCACAAACCCATCTCAAGGTTAGTATTTTTATTTGATTATTCAATGTTTAAAAAGTGAAAAATACTCTCCACTAAACAGACGCTTGAGATGAGGTCCAATCTTGAGGTCAGCCTCACATGACTCTTTTAAAATTCTTCCACTTGTCTTGAAACTAAACTGAGTTGACATGACTCGACTTGGTTATAATGTGACTCGAGTTGGGTTGAATCATCAAATCCTCTAAGCTATTGAATCTATTCTTTGTCAACAATTCATATAGTGGAGACTATAGGAACAGTTGCGAGTTATAAGGTTCATTGAGTTTGGAGCTTTGTCACCTCGAAATCAATCAAGTTGAGTCAATGTGACTTGGCCTAATTTCAAGTTGACTCGAGAGTTTTAACACTAATACATATAGCCTACAATTTTGAACTTTATAAAGTGAAAGTTTCCTATTTGGTTGATGAATTAACCGTGAAGATTTTATTTTACTCCAAACATCGTTTGAAAACTTAAATTAATAAATCAAAATTTGACTAAAATCGAGATTTCATTTGTTAATTCGTAAAGAAAAAAGGAACCTTGACTTTTTGTGGATAAACCTCATATTGCATTTTGTAGGGGGTACAAGGTTTAAAATGTTGTATCCATTGAATATTTTGGTTAATGAAGAAATCGATATGATATCAATTAAAACATTGGATACAAGCTGATACCTTCCCCAAAATTACAAATCGGTTTCATATTGATCTTGGCCATACTGACAAAAATCTGTGATTTTTTTTTGAAAGGTTCACGATTTTAATAAGGGTAAATTACCCTTTGACCTCCTTTAGTTTGGCATAATTCTATGTTGACTCTTTAAAGTTTTGAAAACTTCACTTACCTCCCCTGTGACAAAAATTGATAACCTTCAAATGTCATTTTACTATTTTACCCTCTTATCTTTCTTTCGTTGAAAAATTAAATTAAAAAAAAAAAAAGAAAAATTTAATGCCCTGATCAAAACATTCTCTCTTTCTTAGGCATGAACCCATTTTTTACTAGGATATTTTTGTTAATGACGAAGAAAGACATTTTAAAAGGGTAAAATGATACTTTCCTGACTTTATCACTACAGTCTCGGCTACCTATTATAATATTTTAAATCAAGGGGTGTAAACCTAATATAATATGGTTACTAAAATTACCATGTAGATGTATATATGGTTTAGGGATTCTTGACCTGTTTATTTTGCGGTGGCAGGGAAAGAGATCCTTCCCTACATGGGTCCACGCCCTCCTGTGGGCATACACAGGTTCGTCTTGGTGCTATTCCAGCAGAAGAGTCCTGTAACTGTTGTGGAACCACCAACAGCTCGCGCCAACTTCAGCACCAGAAACTTCGCGAATGGTCTCGACCTTGGCCCTCCTGTGGCCACTGTGTACTTCAATGCTCATAAGGAGCCTATGAATAAGAGGAACTTCAAGTAAGTCAACTCTTCAGAAGGGGATGGAAATGGTACTCTGGGTTTTATTAGAAGTTTTAAGTGTGGTTTAGGGTTTGTATTGGCCTGGGTTGTAAGTACTCTGGTTAGTGATGTTTGAATAAAATGTGTGTTTGAATGAGAGCATGAAACGGTATCTATTTTGGTAATTTTACTCATTAGTTTTTCTCAGAAACAATTGTGGACTACAACGACTTTTTATCTTCTGTATTTTGTAGGGCTGTCAAGTGTCAATGGGCCGGGTCTTGGCCAAACCCGTAGAGGGATTGGTTCCAATTAAGTTTATCTGGCCAAGATTCGATTCAAGAGCGGCCAGGCCCAATAGCTTATATTATAATATTACTTAATTACAATATATTATATCTATTAATTTTTTTTTATATATTTAAGAAAACTTGGGAGCCGGGGCAGTTGGACATAGGTGCATTTTTATTTAGCTTTGCCCAACCTTGTCGCATTATATTTGTGAAATAAAATGAATGTGATGTAATAATTAATTTGCATACCGACTGGAATTCACTGAATTTTTTATTGGGCCATTGACGAACCGAATTTGGAAGATAATGTAGGCAAAAAAAAAATACTTATACATCTAAGAAATAGATCTTTAGGTACTATTGAAAAAATTATAATAATACCCCATCCCCCTTCCCCCAAGATGAAATTCCAAAATTCTAAAGTCGTAAAACCGACAATATAACAGAAAACAGAAATGGAGACTAAAAGAATAAAAAGAAGTTAAAATTTCAATCTAACATAAATAGAGATAAAATTTCACCAGGTATTTTTGAAAATTTTAATTATGCCACTTAAATCTTTCTTCTTCATCCTGTTTGGTGTTTAGGGGGTAGTAGAAGAACAACTAAAGTTGGATGGGCATTATTGAAAAAGGAATAGTAGAGAAAAATAATAAAGTTGGATGAGTATTATTGAAAAATGTATAGTAAAAAACAAATAATATAGTTGGAGATGTACTCTTTGAATTGGAGGTAGGCGTTTCTTTTGTTAAAAAAAAAAAAAAAAACCAACAAGACAAATGAACAAATAACCTTCAATTTATAGAAGGTAGAAAGAGATCTATGCAAGGTTCAACCCAACGACAGTAATTATAGAAATAAATAAAAAAATCACATTACTTGGGATTAGTAAAATTACCAAATCAACGTATTGGGCCCAGTTCAATTCGATTCAACCCAAACTAATACGAGTCGGATCAAATATTTAAAGAAGGATGAACTTCTTCTCCATTGACCCTCATTCCATTATGCCACGTTGCTTCACCTCATCTCTCTCTACAACTCTCTAACAACCTCCTCTCTCTATCCGACCATCTTTTTACCTCATCTCCCTAACTCCCTGCAATGGCCCTCTCCAGTTCTCTCTAACAACCTCCTCTCTCTGCCCAACCCTCTCTCTGTCACATCCTCTACTCAACAACCATCATAGCAGCTCTAAACACCATCGTTAAGAGCCCTAAACACCACCGTTAGTAGCCCTTTAACAACCACCATTAGCAGTCCTAAACATCATCATTAGTAGCCTTTTAACAACCACCATTAGCAACCCCGAACACCACCATTAATAGTCCCAACCAACCCCCATTAGCAACCCCTATTTCACCACCATTAACAGCCACAAACGTCCCTCTATTAGCAGTTCCTTTCTCTCACAGTAGTAGCCTCTTTATCATCCTTTCAACGTATTCTTTTCACAACACTTCTTCATCGTCTACAATGACTGACCACAACAATCTTCATCAATTCCTTATCTCATGTCGGCACTTTCCTTTTCATTCGTAGAAATACCTTCTTCTCCAAATCGTAGCTATCTTCCACTACGTCATAATGCGCCAAAAACGACTGCCCCTACAGTCGGAAAAAAAGTCGGACAAAACGACTGTTCAAGACAGTCGTAAAAAACGACAACTGCTACAGTAAAATAGTGATATAGCGACGGTCGGCGACCGTCGCTATAGGGTATTTTTTTTCAAAAAAAAAATTTATTTTACACCTGCCCCCTCACATGTTGTTGAATATTGGAGATACCCCTATATTTTGACATTGATGACCTAGACCCAAACTAACATGGAAAGACCCAAATGCCCCTCGCCTTCAACTTTCATAAATCTAACTATTTTCAGAACCACGTGCTATAAATTATTTATTTTTAGAAGGTAAAAGCAAACAATCATACAAATATAACATGATCCCGTTTAAATCCATCTTCTAATGACTCCACACCCACCACCGCTGGCAACAAATCACCAACTTCACAAGTCAATTTCATACAACATAAATCCATCCTAGGTTTTTTTGGTTTTTTTTTTCAGTTCATGCCTCGGACATGGCCTCTGCTGCTTGGACACAGTTCCTCTGCCTATCAACATCTATTGAAACCACTTGTTCTTCGACAAATTCCGGCCTTCGGATCCTAACTTCTTTGCCCTCTGAAGTCAAGGCTTCGTTCAAAACAGGATCCTTGTAAACACATCGCACCTTTAGCAATGCTGTCTCGTTGCTAGGATCACAGACTGGAACGTTGACTGATAAGCAGCGTTGCCATGAGAGTACAACACAGTGAGCGACGCCAACAAGAGGACATTAGCGTAAAATGTTCAACAATATATCAAGGCTCAGTTGTTAAACATCTACTACTCCTGCAATGCTACTTGCAGACTAAATGAAATATTGAGCCTTCATTTACCTGTTTTGTATGGATCCTCCAATTAAATCAGAGGGCATTGGGCTATGCTGAAAATCTATCTTAGAATGCAGAAGTACCAACAAGTGACTGCATCAAGAAACAATAATTATAATTAATTTCCCAACAAAAATTCTAGCACAAGAACATAATTAATTATTCTGCTTCAAATATACAGCAAGTGAATAGTCAGCGAGATTTACCTACGAAGTATGAGACCAATAACAAGCATCTCTCCATCCCGTGCATGATCTACAACCTGGATCCAAGACAACAACAATAAATATAAGTTAATGATTGTGGCACTATAAACAGTACAGACATGTCAATTTACTGGATTTATAGGAATCAGTGTGCGTGACACAATATCGGTGTTGGTCACCCAGACATGTCCCCATATGTTTGTCACATTGCTACATAGTGCTGGTGCTCAGATCCTATCGCATGATCTTAAGAACTGGAACATTTAATGCAGAAAATATTCCATTCTTGGATGCCTCAAGATGGTTATTGATCAGTTGGGGATCCTTCAAAACACATTCATGAATTGTTTCCTATATGCAGGAGCATTTGTCTTGAGGTTACTCGCAAGTCCACCATAGTGTACTTTTTCTACCTTATACATCAAACAGACCAAAAGAGGATTTCATGCTTTAATTTTTTTGAATATCTTCTTCCATTCAGAAACAAAAAAATAAGACATGGCTAAAGTGATTCTAACCTGTGAATAACAATAGAACAAGGAGGAGGCATTTGGAATTTGTAAAATTAGTTATGAGTGTATTCTCTGATTTCTCATATGTATGTACATGATGGTGATAGCTTGGAAGCATCTGTAGAAGAACCTACATGTAGAACCTTGGTCAGTAGAAGGTTGGTTTAAAGATTCACATTATCTTTAGCCATTCAACAATAAATACCATGTCCAAAATGAAATAGTGAAAGTTAACATAGGATAGAGTGCATCCCCAAATCCCTATGCAGATAAATTGGCCGGAAGTAAATTACTAAAATCATCATCGTCTACACCATATCACAAATTAAGAGAGAGCAGTAACAAAAATAAGAACTAAAACTACCGATACTACTTTTTCTTACTTTCCAAGAATCTAATGGTTGATAATTCAGTACAAACCATCAGAGTGTCTTGTTTTACAATGTAGTGCAAAGTACTCTCAAACTCCTTTGATGGATGCCCAACACCATTCATCATTTACACATACTCACACATTTACATGAACAAGTACACTAAATTCAGATTCATAGTTTCAACTATTGTAGAACCCTCCTTCATCGAATGAAAGCTAAGCTTCACTAAAACTGCCATCTATGTAGTTGCAACTAATTAAAATGCTTGACACTATAAAAGGATTAGAGACTTAAAGCAACCGAGACAAAAAAAATTCTTCCAAGAATATATAAGTTAAACTCTCATCCATCAAAGTCAACCATAAAAAAAACCCAAGAAATTTTTGAGTAAGAAATTACATTTTTTCCGGCTGTAGCAAGACAAGTGACATAATCAGAGTGTTGACGGAGAGTTCTGGTACAAATCCCATCAGACAAGCAATCCCATGTCTGGTATATCAACAGAATAAAATAGTTAAATAAAGCATAAATTAGAAAATCATAAATAGTTTACAAGAAATAAATGAACCTTGAGAGTGCTCTCTGAAGAGCACGAAATGAGGGTATTATTGCCGGCAACCACTGCATCATTAACCTGCCCCAATCAAAGGGATCTATGTTATAAGCAGTCAACGCATAAGCATACAGTGGATTACCTCACCCACACAACACAGACAGAAACTACCAAAGGGGGTTTGACAGTTATATGCCATTTTGTGAGGCCTGGGCGTATCTGGAGGGACAATTCCTACTTCCAAAGGGGGTTGGGAAACCCTAGATCATCACACACACATAGGCACACGAAATAGAAGTAACCATCAAAACTCCCTTTCCAAATGTCAATAATATGCAAAATTAAATGTACAAGCATGTTGACATACTGGGTTTGCCTAGAACAATCTGTCTCACAACCCTCATTTTAAAATTACAACGGTGTGCTAGCATGCCACCTAAGGAACCTTCTAAGTC
This sequence comes from Akebia trifoliata, assembly GCF_017979445.1. NCBI lineage: Eukaryota > Viridiplantae > Streptophyta > Magnoliopsida > Ranunculales > Lardizabalaceae > Akebia > Akebia trifoliata. Next base: position 7,379,829 of record NC_141383.1, on the reverse strand, counting down.
AAAAACATTAAGGCCTGGCCAAGTGTCAAGTTTTCTCTTTTTTCCTTCTTTCTAGTTCTTTCAACATTTTTCTTGTTTTTATCGATTTCTAATCATAAATCTCAACAAGTTCATATTCAGGTCTCTAAAAGGAATGGAAAAAACATAAATGTAAGGGAGGAAAACCTTTCGGCCATGGCATCAAGTATAAAAGTCAAGATATTTAATGAGTTCATGGATCTCTTACTTCGAATATGGAAGTAATGAAACTAATATAAGATCAAGCAAATCCCATCTTTCCAACAGATCAAGTGGATCCTAAATCTCATTTGACAAATCAAGTGGATGCCACCCCATCTGCAACAGATTAAGTAGATTCCACCCAACCAGCAACATAGCAACTATATTTGGAAGTAACTGTCCTTTTTCTGTTTGGAAATGTTTGCATCTATGTTCAGTGGTAAGAACACAGAAAATGGCTCACAGAACCTTACCCTAACATTTCCTCTTTAACAATCAGATCGCGACACTAAAACAACCAATTTACATAGGATATTTTATGCAAGTCATTATATAGGGAATTTTTTTCATTCAATAGAAAACAAGACATATGAAGATCATTTTTTGCCATTCAAAAGCAAAGGTCATATACTAAGACTATAGTAAAAAAACAGAACTGACCGCAAATTGAAGTTGACCCAAACCCCACTTATGATTTTCACAGCTATAAAAATGAAAATTTTACCTCCTTTGCCTGGTGTAGGAGAAACAACCATTCTAACTTCTTTAACAGATTGATCAATAGCTCCTCCGTATTCTTGACCACCAAAAACATCTGAGACAGGAGAAGTACTTGAACTCCAAACAAACATGGTTGGGGGTGAAACTAGCAGCTTATGATTTGTAAGCAGTTTGTGTTCCTAGATTAAAAAAAAATTAACAAACGAAAAACAAAAGCTATTTCATCTGTAAAACATGAAGAAATTGAAAACATGATCCAAATGAGTATAGGCATACCTTAATCAGCTCACCTTCACAGTAACCATCAAACTCTGCTCTGCAAAACACGAAGAAATTGAAAAAGACCAAACTAAGACATTTGTGTCTACATAAAAAGACGTTAAATCAGGGAATACAGGAGATGAAAAATACTACATACACAACAAGTTCTTTTTGTACACACACTGCTTCCACTTCGACAACCATTTGTACCTTCTTAACAGTTTCATATAGATTTTGCATATTTCCAAAAACTCCAGCATCATTTCTATCCAGAAATGCGAGAAACTCAAGAAGAAGAAAAACAAGAACATGCACATCTAACGAAGTACATTTAGGCATTTAGCAAACACAAACAAGAAATTTTTAGAAATTAACAATACATCAAGTAACATAAGTAACACACAAACAAACCCAAACAAACAAGAAACAATACACCATTTTCAATCAACAAGAATAACAGAACAACAGTCTCACTTCCTCATATGAATTTTTTTTCCAATTTAAGCCTTCTATTTCAGCCTTGGGAGGATCAATTTACAATGTTGTACTTGATGAGGGTATAGTAGAAGCACAAACATAATAAAATAAAAGTTTTATGCACTTCGTTGTCATTTAAGGTAAAAATATGCCCTCAAGAGTTTTATAATACTAAAGTTTCATCCACTAAAAGAACAATGCAACAAAAATAGAAAGCTAATAAATGTACATAGCTTACTATAAATAATAATAATACAAGTTCAAACAATCACTTCATGTCCTAAATCTAAATAATAATAATAAAGCTTGCTAAGTATTGTTTACTAAACTGATTTATCTCTCATTCCCTTTGAGCTGTGAGCGCCTCGTCTTTCTTTAATTTGGACATTTGATGATGATTAAACCCCTGAAGAGATGAAGCAACAAATTAAATAGAATTCAATGACTATCTAGTATTTTCTTTACCAGGATCAAGATTTTGGGCACTATTCTGAGAGGCTAATATTTCCTGTGATTAAGGTAGAGAGATTTTTGTGACAATTTTAAAGGTCATTTGGTAGTACAAGACTCTTCAAATGAATCCTATTATTGTCTTCTCTATTGTGCTTAGGAGTCGTCGTGAATCCATGGAAATAGAGAATTTGATTCAAGATAACAAATAAACTCAACACTAACCCAAAAAAAAAAACGAAATAATTAGTACAAATCTGTCAAATCTACATTAAATTTAACTAAAATTTGACCTAAACAACAAATAAAGATCAGATTCAAGCAAAAACCCTAAAAAATTATACTCCAAACAAAACCTTATCTCTAACAAGAAAAACGAATCCATTAAAAAGAAACACAAAACCCTAAAAAGATAATCAAATCAAATAAAAACAAAATCAAGAAATAATTGAAGAATCGAAGCTCACTTGTAAGGCGATGACAAGGGTTCTGAAGAGCCTCCTTCAAGAAAGGATCCACGGCGTAGATCTTTCGATCAAACTTCGATCAATTTCTTTCTAAAAAATAAAATCCGATCGATTTACTTTCTAAAATGAAAAAAATGGATCCATTCTAAGAGAGAGTCGAGTGAGAGAGAGAGGGAAATGCTAGATCAAAACTTAGAGAGTTGATTCGAGAAGAGAGATCCGAGAGAGAGAGACTCGAGAAGAGAGATCTGACAGAGAGATTCGAGAAGAGAGATCCGAGAAGAGAGATTCGAGAAGAACGACGGATTTGAGAGAGAGAGAAAGAGAATAGCAGTCGAGTTTGTGCAATGGCGGAGAGACAGAGACAGAGAGTGAGAATGGCTAACAAGAGAGTGAGAGTCAGAGTCAGAGGAGAGACAGAGACGAGTTCGACAATGGCGGAAGTCGAACTTCTGTTCGAAGAAATTGTTAGAATGGCTATCGGCACCCCAACTTTTACTTATTACACTCAAATAAGTGAAACGACGTTTAAACGACAGCCAAAAATTGTCGCAATTAACGACAGCCTTTAGCAGTCGTTTTTAATGCAATTTTACCGTCGCATTAAACACAATATGACGTAGTGTTCTCTTATTTTTCCACTTATCTCTAAGCCATCAGACACAACAACAAAACCACATTCTCTGTTACGCCTAGCAATGCATAGCAGTCACATTCTTGTGTCTTTTCTACAATCTTTTACATAGTTCTTCTTCATCCTTTACAATAATCCCAACGTCCATTATCAACTTTTTTATCTTCTACTATTACACTACTCGTTTTGAGTTACGCCTGAAGGAATGTACAGTAGCCACAATTTTGTAGTGGAGGTAACTCTAGTTTATTTTTGGTTATTTACTTATTTTTATTTTATTCTCTTTCTCCTCCTTTTCTCGTTTTTTTATTTTGTATGGATGATTGTTCGACTTTCGTTAATGTGTTCATAATGATCATCACATATTCCTAATTTTTTCTACTATTCAAAATTTTTACATATATGCATGAATCGATGATTCATTGATTTGCCATGCGTTCGTAAATTTTTGGATTAAGAAATTTTGCATATCCATATAAAATGGTGATTCACCGATTTGTCGCTTATTTCTAGATTTTTTATTTTAAAATTTTACATGTGTGGATTTTTTTATTCGTCGATTTGCTCTATGTTCACAATGTTTCGACTTAAAAATTATATATATATATAATATATATATATATAATATATATATATATATATATATATATATATATATATATGAATCTCTAATTCAGGAATTTGTAATATGTCCAGATTGTTCATGATTTGATAATTTTGCATGATTTTGATTTTGCTAATTTTGAGATTCATGTGATCATAATTTTCTGATTTGGTAATTCACACGATTTTGATTTTTACTAATTTTGAGATTCATGTTTGTTCATAATTTTCTGATTTGGTAAGTTCACATGATTTTGATTTTTATTAATTTCGATATTCATGTATAATTAATTTGGTGGTTTTGTGAGACATAGAATTTTGTCGATTTATTGAATGGCTATGTGTCTATGATTGTCTAATTTAAAAATTCATAATTTATTTTTTTTGAGAAAATTCATATCCATGAATATCTAATTAAGAAACTCCAAATTTTTTGTGATTTTCCAATTTGAAGGTTTTGCATTTTTCTTATTTAGAAATTTCATGTTCATGAAAATTATGATCTTTGACTTCGAAAATTTCATGTTTTTTGGTAGTTTTCTAATTTGGAAATTCATTCTATATTTGCAAATTTCTAATTTGAAAATTTTCACGTTCCTAATTTAGAAATTTCATAATTGCAAATTTAGAAATTTCACATTTATAATTGCCTAATTTAGGGAATTTTTTTTAGAAGTTTCCATTTTATCTGAGTTGGAAAATGTTGCTTATGTGAATTCTTAATTGAACAATATTTTCATGTGAACTCTAAAACACAAGATATGATTTGGGCTTTTTCAAAATTTTCCCTTTTTATGAAATTCGAGAAATTATGTAATAATTGGGAAATCTTAGTTGTAAGATTCATTTGGCAATTTCGATATAGATTGATGATGATTGGGCCATAGTTTGACTTTTAGTCTTTGTATGTTGACCATATGATAGTTTTAGATCGTAGTAGAGATCAATCATCTTGACCAGGTGGGTTTGGTGCCTAACACCTTTCAAAACTTGTAATCTGACCCTTACGAATTTCTTTTATTCATGGATCAATCCAAATCCATTTGGTGTTATTTTTTATTCCTAGACTTAAACTAGGTGGCGATTTCTATTTTTAAAAAAAATCTCCAATTTACCAATTAAGCTCCTTTAAACTATTCAGTGAAAAAGGGTTGAGGCGATTTTAAGTCTATGGCATAAGTGGGTGAAAAAAATCAAAATACCCTTTTTGCCATTTCTGATCAAAACGAGCTTTCGAGAAGTCTGATGATGAAACGGTTCAAAGGTACAATATATTTTACCTATATAAAATTCTCAAAGAGTCACCAAGGACAAATGATGGTAAGAGGTGGTCAAATTTCTAATGTCCCCTTTTTGACCATATGTGGTTCCTGAAATATTCGATGAAAAAGTGGGTCGAGGAAAGATTTTTCCCAATCAATATGGTCGATCTATCAATCATCTAAGTGTTGAAAAATGATTTTGATGGTCTCATTATCTTTAGGAATTTGTGCACACATGTTGGAGCTTTTTGTTGAGGTGCGTGAGGTTGAACAGTTTTATTGAAGTCTTCATATATCTTCAATGACAAATCGATTTGACACTCAACATTAGTCTTGGAATTAACAAAATATGGAACTAATAATCTTTTCAAGTACAAATCATTGCCTTTGTTCAAGCACAACTTGAGAGCTTGGAAATTGAAAAAAAGAAAGACAAAGTTAGAAAACTTCAGGTTGTGTTTGACCTCATTGAAAATCAAGAAGATAATCAAACCCATTAACCCTATTTTAACCCATCAAATAACTTAGGTTGAAATTACTCTAAAAAATATCAAGGACCTAGATGATCTCGCCCTTGGATTAGAGGTAATAATATTATTTCCCATTATCTATTTGCTATAAAAATTAACAATGTCATATATGGATATGTTTAATGCGATTAGATGCCTTAAGACTTACTTAAAATTATATATCCACATCATGCAATCTCAAGGATTGAGCTAAAAGCAGAAGACTCAACTTTTTTAGATGACTCTCAAAAAGCCTGCCTAGTGTTGGCTCATATCATTTGACTCATCTCATGTAAGAACATGGATCAAATTGATGAAGGAATTTTATCGGTCGATATTCATTCAATGCAGATATTAAACTCACAAGAAGAGATTTGAAAACTACCAAGCAGAAGTTCGGGGAAACTTTCATTGAGTTTATCATTTGATAGAGAGTTAAAATTACTTAATTGTGGGATCGACCTCAACTAAAAGAACAAGCTAAAATCATTCTTAGATATCTCATTCCCACTTATGCCAAGTATCTGATACCTCAATACCTTATTATTTTTTAGTCCCTTCTTTAAGCTAGAAATCAAGTTGTAGATGCCTTCTTTTTGGGATTCTTTGATAGCTCGTCTAAGTCAAAACTCAAAAGTTTCAAACCTAGTACCAATTCCTCGCAACTAGCCCATGTCTCTTTCATACTAGCTCTTCAAACTCTCAACCCTTACAGCATAAGCCTAAGACACAATTCTTTAATCTTGAAATGTTCCTTAGTATTGCCTTTCAAAAACTAATGAGAACGGGATTACTAACACTATTGCAATCTAAGCCATTGCCTAATCCTCTTCCTCCAAACTTGGATAATGGACAGTTTTATGAATTCCATCATATAACTATCCATATTCTTGATAGATGTATTACTCTTTGTTAGGTTATTCAAAACCTCATTGAACAAAGGAAGGTCACCATATTTACCCTTGCAACACCGAATGTTATAACCAATCCGTTGCCTAGATTTCAAAACCAACCTCTACCCAATTTGAACCTAACCTTCTTAATCAAACTTGAGCCGGTAGACCTAATTTCTTTTATTCACTTGATCGATCTTAATGGTTTGTTCTTACTCCATCGAAATGAGTTCATTTACCCCATTATAGTGACAAGGTTGGAAGACGAAGAGTTTGTTGAAACAATGGGTTATTCAACATTTGATAGGTTCGAATTAGAACATAAAGTGATGGTAAAAGTATATGAGCTCAATCTATCAATCGTGAAGATATTCAAAGTGGCATAGACCCCTAATATCAAGTCCATCCATTCAAAATGATCTCCCAGCTTTGTAGTAAAGCGTCTATGAATTTCTTTTTAGTCAATTCAGTTGCGTCAGTCGTTAATTTGTTAGTTATCTAAGTCCTTATTAGTTTTCAAGTTTTAGCTTAGTCGGTCGGTCTATGTTTTTCTTAATTCTAATAAAGTAAAGGATTCTTCTAATTATCATGCATGTAATAACAATTTGAACATAAAATCTAATATAAAAAAGGGCTCAGAGCTCGGTAACCAAACTTGATAAATATTGGAACCAAATAATAAACTCAAGAAGTGCAATTTGGTACTGATTTGTCCCCAAAAGAGCATGAGAAAACAATAAACTTGCAAAATTTAGTAATATTTTCGTGTGGTCCTGTGAGGATATGTCAGGTGCAAGCATTGTGTTGTCTAATATCAGAGTCAAGGTTATTAGTAAAAAATAATGCAGTTGAAACCATAGACAAAGATGTCAAGATGCAAATTTATAAAAAAGAGCCATCACATTTTTCACTCATGGAGAGAAAGTTTTCATTCCACAAAAGAGTAAAAAGATTTTTCGAAGTTCAGAAAATGTTGAACAATTCAAAGTCAAAACTCAACTTTGTGAAGGAAAATCAAATTTATCACACTCAATTTTATAAAAAAATTATAGTCCAATTAAGGATTGAAAACACACTCGAGGCATTGTTATACATTCTTAAGAAACGACATTACTCGACAAAGCAATCAAGACATTAAGAAAAAAAAGTTCTTTTCGCCGGCCCTTTATAGCCTTTGTAAAATCGATAGTCTTTGTAAACCACACCAATTAACCTTGGTAGGGTAGCTTTATCTGAATTACGTTTGACCAAAAAGAAAAAAATTGGGGGAGTTGGCAATCTAAGAAGTTACTTTTGGCTCGGTCATCCACAATATATGTAATATTCTCTAAAAAAAATGTCATTTAAAAGGAAATCTCCCATTGAAAGGTTAAAAAAACAAGAATGCTAAACTAAGGACATTATGAAAAATGGAGAATCAAAAGAACTGATAGAAAAAAGAGAATACTAGACTAGGGACATTTTAGGAAGTTGAGCCTTACACCAATTCTTTCTAAATCTTGTCCTAAGCTTACATATTAAGTCCTCTTGAATGCCAATTAATTTGATTAAAGTGCAAGGAGCCAAAAGTTGTCGAGTTAAATCTTTGAGATAATAAAAAAAAGGAAGTCCTCTAAGTGAAAAACTTAAAAGGTAACTTACGTAAAAGATAAGGAATAAACATGAAAAAGAAGAGCTTGCTAGGTTGAAAACTTAAAAAGATGAACTAAGCAAAAATTAAGGAGCCCCTAGAGAAAGAAAAACAAAGTCTACTAGGTTAAAAATTCGAAAAGGTGACGTATGTAAAAACTAGGGTACCAAAAGAGGAAAGGGAAATCCTACTAAGTTGAAAATCTTAAAAGAGGCTCACATAGAAGATTGGGAAATGTAGAAAATTGTTCAAGTCATAGCATCCATTTTTCAGCAAAGTGTTCGTCTCCAACCAAGACAATGTTAGAGTCAACTTCAATAAAACAAAGAAGCCATCTCAAACATGTTGGATCTTCAATAGTGTGTTTACTTGTCCAAGTGTTCTATAAAAGAGAAAGTAGAACCATCAACCACTTTGAATAGAAAGATTTTTTAATCCAATAATTATCAAAATTTTAAGTCCAGCTCAAACATTTCTCAAAAGAAACTCAAAAGGAAATGATCAATTCCTTATTGTGCATATGATAAACTTAAGAATCTTGAAAATTTAAAAGAATGTCAATCCGTTTATCTGTCATTTATCAGAATCTATAGTCTTTTGTACATACTTTCTAAGTACAATACACTTTATCAACTTCGTAGTCAAGCTCCGATTAAAGGTCAACCCTCAACTAGGGGTATTTTTGGAAAGTCACCATAATTCAGAAATATTTTATTCCTTAAACCACATCATCAAGAAAATGAAAAATATTCATCTAAAAGCTAAAAGTCTGGTGGAGTCCAATGTTAGTTATGAGTCCTGTTTCATGATAAGCCAAAAATTAAGGCCCTATCTCTCAATCTTTGAGCATGGAAATATCGAGGTTCTAAGTAATCCAAGCCCAAGAAAATGACCCTCATGAGTTTGAGTCCAAGAAACAAAACTCAAAAGTTTTTTAATGTGAGTTCAAGTAAGATTTTAATGAAGCTCCTACAAACATAATCTCTATAAATGTGGCTCTCATGAGTTTGAGTCCAAGAAATGAGACTCCAACTTATTGAACCCTAGAATATGAATTCAAGTAGGATTTTAACGAAACTCCTACAAATCTTAGTTTGAGAAACGTAGCCTTCATAAGTTCGAGCCCTAGAAACAAGACTCCAACTTTTTGAATCCTAGAATGTGAGTTCAAGTTCAATTTTAATGAAGCTTCTACAAATCCCAACCCGAGAAATCTGGCCCTTATGAGTTCAAGTCCGAGAAATAAGACTCCAACTTTTTGAATCCTAAAATATAAGTTCAAGTCCGAGAAATAAGACTCCAACTTTTTGAATCCTAAAATATAAGTTCAAGTAAGATTTTAAAGAAACTAGAAATTCGAGTCCGAAAAATGAGAGTTTAATTTTTCGAACCTTAAAAAAAAAAAGTTCAAGTAGGATTTAATGAAGCTTCTACAAGCCTGAAAATATCATGGCTTCAATCTAAGTTTAAAGATACCGCGATTGTATCACCTGAGTCTGACAATACCGTGAGTCCAACTATCTTTCAATCCAACTATATTATGACATCAACAAATTCAAATTCAGTATCATATAATTACTTTTGTTGAGTATGTGCACCTCAATATTCATCATTCTCGTAAACGAGAAAAGATTTCTAGGAGTTGACACATTTCAAATCGAGGAGAGTTTATACTCAATGATCCAATAATAAGTGCTTTAGAAACATCACACAATCACACACACATGCACGCTTGCATCAATTATGGATAATTCTCAAAATTCAAGGATCTAACACTTTTTAGTCTAGGGAAAGCTTTACTCTAAATGATTCGAATGTCTTGACAAATTATCAAATCAGGCTACAAAATGAACTGCCACTGGTTTTGGCATTTGACTGTTGCACTATCTATCAAAGTAGATTTTTTATCTACTTTACTTTCATTCTCTATTAAAAAATAGAGGCATCTGTAGGCACCCCATTTTGTATCTACCTGATTAGACAATCTGTTACCCAATCGCTATGTATTTCTAATAATGAACGTAGAATATGCGAAGAAGTCGAAAGTTTGTGAGAGACCACTTTTTGATTTTCCTTTCATTTCTTTCCAAATTCTCATAATTCCATCTTTATTTATTTCATCGACACGCTTGACGTAGAAATTACACACGCTTAGGATTGCCACAATCTACATTCGATTTGGCAAGTACATACATTTAGTTCGCTATACATTTTGATGATTTAGAGACCTCGCAATTTTAAAAAAATGGGACCATGGGACTAAAAATTAATCACATTGGGACTAAAAGAAATCTCACGTCAAAATTCCCACAAATTGAAAAAATGATCAAAATACCCTTGACATTCAACCCACACTTAGAAATCTCGTTTTACTAGGAAAATGAAAACCCGAGAAAAATCTAAGCCCTTAGAGAACATTTGTAAAATTTGGAAACCCTTGTGCTTAGGATCACATAAAATGATGAGTTCCAACCACGTGAAATTACCAACTTTGAATAATTGAAATATTAATTCTAACATTTGAATCTTAAAATTTAAACTTGAAATTTGATATTGGATTCCTATTGCTCAAAATTTAAGTTTTTACTTATTACATCCCACTTTATAAGCAGAATGTTAAATTAAATAAAAGGGGGATGCCAATAATCCTTTCTTGAATTAGAAGTTAGGATTCTTCATCCGCAAATCGCAAAATCATAATCACCTAGTAATAAAAATTTCAGAATTTCAGAATTAAATAATCCATGTAAGTTGCCAACAAATATGAACCCGATCAACTGGACACATTTAAAATAAAATGTTGACCACTAACCAAGTTAACCAAAGCAATCTTGAATCCATTGATCGAAATCAACAATTGATCATAAATCAACACTAAATTAAATAAAATTTCCAACCAATCGACAAATTAAGTGACCTTAAACCAACTAAGTCAAGAAACATGGGATTATCCCCCATACATACACGTCCTCACATCCCTCCTAAATAGTTTGGCCAACATAAAAAAATAGAAAGTAAAAAAAAATAGAATGAAAGGAAAAGAGAATAAAAGAAATAAAAAAAGAAAACAAAAAAAAACTTATCAAATGGGGGCTCAGACTCACGGATTGACAGACCCCCTCGTCTCTTTCTTTTCCACCCTCTCTTTTCTCCCACACACAGATGACAAAAAGGTACCTAAGAGGCAAAACAGAAAAAGAAGAAAAAAAGAAAAAGAAAAGAGAAAAAAAAACTTCTTTCAATCCCTTGTCTCCCATTCATGTCTACACTAGCAAACTTCCCTCTCTGAACCCATCAATCTTTCTTACTCTTTTGGACTCTTTTCGGACAACAACAAAAAAAGTGAGTTAAAAAGAAAAAGAAAAAGAAGGAAAGGGAAAGGAGAGAAGAAGGAACTGACCTCTTCCACTACTCTCATTTCACCCCCCCTCTCTCTCTCTCTCTCTTTCTCTCTCTTCCTTTAATGCCCAACAAAAAAGTCATTATTTTAGCCTGGTCCAACTCAAAAATCGAGAATTTTACAACTTTTCTGTTCGGACTCGTATTTGAGCATGCTTATAGGTTAAAGTATATTTTCCGACCATTTTGAATCCAATGGTGAGGTCAGTTTTCATTAAAAATGACCAGAGTAAAATCCTACAATTTTATCCTAATTTCCACTTTCAGGATTTTATTAAAATTTCACTATTTATTTTTCTTTGAGATACGAATAAAAAACTTGGGATTTTCCAATGCTATAGGCCATAGCGAATGGAGATATCCCTGTGGAAGCTCTGGTAATTGTCCAGTAAACCCATAACATGCCATGCAGTACTACTGTCCGCCTGCCTTTCGTTTCTTTGAGCCTTTTCTTTAAAGTATCTATCAATATCCTGTTTGTAACCTCTTCCTGTCCGTTGCCTTGTGGGTACTGCGGCATGGAGAATAACTGTGTTATTCCATGCTTTGTGTAAAATCTTTGATCTGCTCTTATGTGAATTGTCGTCCCTATGGTATGCGACAGACCAAATCTATAGATAATATTCTCCCACAAGAACTTCTAGATTTCTTGCTAACATATTCTAGCTAGAGATAGTGCTTCTACCCACTTGGTGAAATAATCTGTGCCTACTAGGTCGATTCCCCATTGTACAAATGATCAGGTTTGATGAAGGAATTGAGCTAAATCACGGATTGTCGAATTATCTTTCCATGCCTCTGGCAACTATCGCAGTGTTGTGTCTTTCTGCAAGTAGGTCCCGAAATACCCCTAAGATAGTACTTTTTAGGCCAAAGACCTTGTCCTGAAATGATTTCCACAGTCTCCTTCGTGAATTTCACTTAACACATCTTTTGCCTTCTCTGGTGCTAGGCAATGTAGGAGTGGTCCTCCAACAAACTTTTTGTACAAAATCCTGTCTAGAATAGTATACTTCTTTACTATACTCTTGATTCGTCTAGCCTCCTTGGGATCACTAGATAGCTCCCCTTGCTACAGGAAGACTAGGTTTAGGTTCATCCATCCTTGTTCCCTATGATCGTTACCACGCTAACCAGGTTGAGGTCATCTACTGCAGGACGCTTCTGGTAGCCCAATGGCAATTCTCTCTTGTCCTTCCCTACCTGCATCGAGGCTATGTAGGCTAAGGCATCCTTAGGCCTATTGTTTACTTGAGGTATATGCTCCACTTTGATCTCTCCTACTCGAAGCATGGCATACCTAACTTTTTTAGGTAAAGTTGCATCCTAGGATCTCGTACCTCAAATGTCCCATTGACGTGATTGGCTAATAAGTGTGAATCACTATAGACTGCTGCCTTAGTTACCTTTAGTCCTACTAAAGAATTGAAGTTGAGTTGCATCGCCTCATATTCTATTTCATCGCTCGATGCCCTGAACCCGAGTTGACTACCTTCTCTATCCTGGACCCGTCTAGAGTACTCAGCACCACCCCTACTCTTGACCCTTCCTGGTTGGATGATCCATCCAAGTAGACTTTCCACCTTGGGTTATTGTGCATTTATTGCTCTTCTTCCACATGATCCAACTCCTCTACCAGTAGATCCACATTTTCTTCTATTGGGAAATTTTGTAAGAAATCAATTACACTCTAGGCTTGAACTTGAGCCCAAACTCTGCCAACTGTATAGCCCACTTCACTATTCTACATAATCCCTCTGTCTTCCCTAAGACAGACTTCAGAGGGTACTTTGTAATGACTTGTACTCTATGCGCTTAGAAATACGGCCTTAGGCGTAACGTTGTGCAGACTAATGCTAACCCCATCTTCTTGAGCCTGGAATAATGCGTCTCCGACTCAGTGAAAGTCTTGCTCAAGAAATAAATGGGTTGTTTTACTGCTATTCCAACCCTGACCAAGATTGAACTCAGTATGTGCTCCGAGATGGCCAAGTATAGCCCTAATTCTTTTCCCACTTCTAGCTTGGAAAGTATAGGTAGTCTACCAAGGTACTTTAGTTCTTCTGAGGCCCGCTCACATTCTTCTGTCTATTTGAATCTGGCATTCTTTCGTAGCAATTGGTATAAGGGTTTGCACCTATTAGAAGACCTAGAGATAAACTGATTTAGAGCTGCTACTATTCCTGCTAACTTCTAAACTTGCTTTCGTATTTTTAGGGAGGGCATTTCTAACAGTGCTCTGATCTGGTCTGGATTGGCTTATATTCCTTTTTTCGTGACCAAATAGCCTAAAAACATCCCCGAAGTTAATGTGAAAGTGCACTTTTTTGGATTAAGCTTCATCCCCACTTTTCATACGTGAAAGAAGATTTCTTCTAGATCAGCAACCTGGTCTTCCTTCCTTTTGTTTTTCACCAGTAGATCGTCGATCTAGACTTCTACAGTCTTACCTAGCAGATCCCTAAAAAGCTTTGTCACTAGCCTTTGATAAGTAGCCCCTACATTATTCAATCCAAAGGACATCACTTTATAGCAGTAAAGCCCTTGCTCAGTGATAAAGGCTGTCTTATCTTGATCTATCAGGTTGAACTATGTCTGATGTATCCAAAATAGCGATCCATGAAGGACAACCTCTCGTGGTCTGAAGTCGCATCTACTAGCTAATTTATCTTTGGCACAAGAAAACTATCTTTGGGACAGGCCTTGTTCAGGTTCGTAGAGTCAATGTAGACTTATGGTTTTTTTAACTCAGTATCACGTCTTGTCTTGTTCAGCTCCAATACCGAGTTGACTCGAATGATAGGTCTCATCTCATTCAAGTTGTCTCGTTCGACATTGAGACACTAGTTTTTAACCATTTAAAAATCTAAACAATTCTGTAAAAATTTAGAAATGAATCTTATTAAAAAATGAACCCAAACAAATATAAAATTAAAAAAAAATGATTTCAGGGTAAAAGAATAAAAGGTTGAGGCTTTAACTCATTTGTCTCGGTTAACTCAGATGAGATTTTGAAAATCTCGTCCGAAACGTCCCGTTTAGTTCGTGAGTTAATAATTTTCTACGCTGTCTTGCTTGTATCGCCTGAGATATTAGAAAATATCGTCTGAGACGACTTACTTATCTCACGATATGTGATCATCTCAAAATACTTTATGATTTGGTCTTGTTCAACTCCAATATCGAGTTAACGCGGGTGATACGTCTCGGTCTTGGATGAGTTTAAAAATCATGTGTAGACTCTAACCTTCCTGTTCTTCTTCAGCACTGCCACAATATTTGCTATCCAGTCTAGGAACTGCACCTCCCTAACGAACCCTACTCTGATCAATCTGCTCACTTTTTCGTTCACTACTTTTTTGAATCGAGGTGCTAATCTTCTTGGCTTATGCTTCACTAGTTTAAAAGCTGACTTCACATTCAAGTGGTAACAAATCACCTTTGGGCTGAACCCTGACATCTCTTTTATGGACAGGCGAAGACATCTTGGTTCCCCTTAGAAAATCAGTCAGTTCTCTCAACTCCTTTGATGCCAACTCTGTCTTTACTCCTATCTATCTACCTTCTCCTAGATCCACCATCTAGATACTTTCCAGGCACGAGGGATCAACAGGCTCGCTCTCGCCCCACTGTAACTACTATTACTGGACCTTGACCTTAGAAGGATCCTCTTTACCCAATATACACACCTGGGCTACTACTTGATCTTCTTGTATATCTTACATCCCTTGCGACATTGGGAATCGTAGGACTTGATAGTACATAGAGGGAATGGCCCTCATCTTATGTGTCCACTATCTACATAGGATGACGTTGTATAGAGAACTTGCCTCGATAACCATGAACCTAGTCATCAAGGTTGTCGGCCCTATTTGCACGGGTAAAACTATCTCCTCCCAAAGTTGGTTTGTCCTTCTGTCAAACCCAATCAATGGTGCTCTTGTTGGTGAGCACATTCCTACTAAAGCCCATTTTCAGAAAAGCTGAAACGTAAAAAATGTCGATAAAGCAACCGTTGTCGATCAGCACTTTCTTGAGAATAAAGGTGCCCCACCTGTAGAATTACCACAAGGGCATTGTAATAGGGCCTTACTACCCCTTCCAGATCCTTCTCTGTGAATGCCATAGTCAGCTCTCCATAGAACTCCATTTGCTTTGTAGGCCTTCTCCTTGATGTGTAGATGTAAGCCAGGTACTCTATTTTATGTCTCTTGATCCTCTCGTCAGTGCTGCTCTGACCTGACTTTCTACTTTCCTTCCCGAGGACAACATGTATCATAATTTCCCTCCCATTTTGTCCTTTCACAGGTGGCTGATCAGGCCTGTAGTTCCTGTCTTGGGGTTGATCTTCCCTCTATCTTTTGGGCAAATCTCTCAGCCTGTCCTACTCTACCAATCTTTACAAGAACCTTCTTAAGGCCTGGCATCTATTGGTGGTGTGTGCCCACACTTTGTAATACTTGCAGTACCTCTCGTCTCGATTTATCTGATTTTGAGGAAGTGGTGTCGACCACTCAAAGTAAGGCTCATGTGCAATAAGTGACAAAATCTCACTGGGAAGCATGGCAACATACATCCTATCTCTTCTTTGCTTTTATCCTATTCAACTGACATTTTCTTACTCTATTGCTGCTTATTGGGCTTTACCACCGTGTGTATCACCTTGTTTTTCCCAACAGAATTCTGGGGATCATATTCCAAATGAATGCACTTTTTTACTCTTTTGAACAATTCATTCAATGCTTCTGGTTTCTTCTTTACGAGAGATTTATACAACCCCAAGCCAGATGCTAAGGAGTTCCTAAATGCCTCCACAACAGTTGTTTCATCACAACTCTCTAGGGACATCGCTTCTTCTTTGAATCTTCTTGCAAACTCTCTGAGATTTTCTCCATGTTGCATCCTCATGCTAAGCAGCACATTAGCGTCCCCATCGCTCTTTCTATTGCCAATGTAACATGTTACCAAGGTAGTGCGGAGCTCCTCGAAAGAAGTTGTGGACCCACCTGGCAACTTGTAGAACTATGTTAACACATTCTCCTGCAAGCTCGAAGGGAACAGTTTGCACATCAACCCTTCCTTTCCTTCCCACAAGGCTAACATCTATCAAAAATGGAAAAGGTGCTCCCTGGGTCTTTTGTTCCTGAGTAAGGAGTAAATCATGGTGACATGAACTTCTTCAAAATTTCTTCTACTAGGATCTCTATCATAAAAGGGTGATTTCTGAATCCCTCTAACGGTTTGCATTGCCGTTAAGCCTATATCAATACTCTTCACCACCTCTTTTTCCTTTTTGATCATCTTTCTTATCTCTTCTCGAGTCAAACCTACTAAAGGCTCAATTTGAGTAGTTGTAGTAGCAACCTCTGTCACGTCTTTTCCCGTAGGGATCAACAATGGTGCGCTCCCTTCCGTATGTGAATCATGATCATCCTTATCTGACGGCTAAAGGTTCCTTGGTGGGCTGTCATGTCTCGGTGGTTGCTGGTTATTGAGACGTTGACTCAAATTCTGATTTGCTCCACCAAATCTTCCATCTTCTTCTGTATTTCTTATTATTACTTTCTCATGGCATCTAGCATTGCCAAGAGTTGAGCATCTGCGACTGGTGTCACTATTGGGGGTGCATTTACTTTATTAGTTCTTGTGGATCTCACCATTATTTCAATTAAAATCAATTTGCTACTGGTGTTCCCACAAACGACGTCAATTCTGTGCTATCAAAATCCGGTGGACGATTCTGATGAACTTTGCCTTATTGATCTGAAGTCATTTCAAGTACTTTCCTCTTCTCGGTTGTGTGGTACCCACTAAAATTACTCTAACACTCAAATTAGAGAAGCAAAGGAATAGCCTAAGAAAATTGGTTAAACCTCTGATCCTTTCAAAAAAGATCCTCTCAATAGTGCTTACTGTGTTATTTATCATCCCCAGCAATGAATACATATTTCTCCCTTTTTAGGTGACAATCCTAGGATCTCCCCTGACTCTACGGGGTTGTTTACCTAACGAGGATCTTCTAGATTGATCATACTATTCTGTAGACATCTCCTTTGAGGTCTCTATGATTGACGTGCATCAGACTTATGATTACTCTATGACCTGGCCTTCCCTGCTTGGTTGACCTGGTTTCAGTTAATGTTGTGCTACCCCTCAAGCTATACTAGGGAGATCTCTACTTTGACCTACCCTGCCTGAATCCCAATTCCCTAAAAATCCCCCAATATCATTAGATATTTTTTATGTTCATGTGTAAAAAGTGTTGAAGTGTTTTCAACAACAAACAAAGAAACAAAAGAAAGGTTTTTTTTTTTAGAAAATTAAATTGAGAATAACCTAAGCAAACCTACCCATTGCATTTTTCATCAAAAGTACAGATAAACCATATGGGGCCACATCTATTTTATTTTAATATTTGTCTTTTCAAATTTACTCCCTACTTCAAGTTTTGATTGAATAAGGATGTTTTTCTAACCACAATAAAATGTGATTTTCAAAATTTAAGATTAAGTTACTAACTGATTAGTGTCTCGAAATACTGATTTATCTATACTTTTTTTAGGCATTTATCTCAATTTTCATTCCTATTTTACTATATTAAGTAAATAATCATGTTAAGTCTCAAATTATTACGTTGCATATTCCACCATGCTAAATAGCCTTATTTACAAAAAATAATTGCATTTGTGAGAAATTTGATTGTGTACATGATCATTGTGTAAGTTAAAAATCAAATCAACAAAGAAGAACCCTAAATTAAGAAAGAAATTTTACATTACAACCAAGAGGGCAACTAGCTTAAAAAGTGTTGACTTCACCATGCGTCGGTGAGTCATCACAGTGCGACGGTGGAATTTTGATGGATCGTCCTAATATTTTGGAAGTTTTCTCTACACATGATCTTATCCAGAAATGCGATGACGACTCAAAATGAATCCTTAGAAAATCTCGAATTTCTATAAATAGAGCCTTTCCCAAATGAGGAAGGGGTCCCTTTTCTTAACCTAAGACCATTGGCTTTTTCTTTTGTATTTTCTATTTCTAGCTTAAGTTTTCATTAAAGTTCAGTAAATTTGTAAGTGAAAGAGTTAAGAAGAGATTATACGTACCTTTATTTAATGAAGTAAGGCTTATTCTTTTCCATTTATTTTTCTCTATCACATATAATGACCTTAGACTATTCTCCCCTCCATTAGAGAGTGGAGAAGCCTAGAGCAAGCTTACTTTTTACTATTATGTAATTTTAATTTTCTTATCTTGCTTCAATGTTTATGAGTTTACTTCAAGGCTTGTCCAACTCTTATGGATTAAGGCTATAGTGAACTCCTACACTTATATGTTAGAGTTGATAGATCATGCTTAGGTAAGATCAAGATGTTCATACTTTTTTAGATGTTTGGTGGTAGGAGCATTACACTTTAGTGAGTAAAAGAGTTCTATATATAATTTTCTAAATTAAAATTTTCTTTGATAAATCTTGCAAATCAGGAAACTAACACCAAGCCCTTAGATTGAGTTAAAAAAGAGAATAGAAGTTAAGTTTGGTAGGTTAGTTATTCTAGGTGGATCCTCTCTCAAATGGTGATTTCCATCCATTATATTTAACTTAACTTTCATTTCTATTAGTTTAATTTTTAGTAAGCTTTATTTTTTTTTTGTTACTTCAAAAACATAAAAATAGATTTTACATTTTTGGTTTGATTTAATTTCATACTCTTTGCTTGATTCTACCCCCTTTCTCAGTGTTCGACCCTCACTTGCCTTCCAACAAGTTTGGTTATAAATTTAAGCTCTATCCATTCTACATCACTAACCTAGTAAGATTTAATTCTTACTAAGGGTTGTTGAATTCATGATGCAATACAAAACATGGTAGATACCTATCTTGAAGCATGAGAGAGAAAACAGTCTAAAACTCAACTTTGTCAAAATGACTCTAGAAGACCCTAGTTCAATAAAACATTTCCCAATGATCAATACCAATCGTTATTACATTGCCTATGTCAGATTTTGGCCGAATTCCTTCGTTTAAGCCCTCAAATTAGTATATTTCCTATTTTAGGAAAGTTTTATTTTTGTTATAACTTTCTTTAGGAAAGTATGTTTTTAATTCCATTTGTTACTTTAGATTTGTCTTGATTAGTAGTTTCTAAACTTGCGGTTAACACAAAAATGTCCATTTTAAGTAATTTTTCAGACTTTCATTAATTAACAATCTTTGCTTTATAAAAGGATGTAATAGGTGATTTTTAGAGAATTAATAAAATTTCATAGTTTATCTTATGTTAAGTTTTAGGAGTTTTTCTTATTCTAACATTGTACATTAGTTCGCCACCTGGCACCTAAAAGTATAATTGAATGCATAAGGCGTAGAGGCTGAAATTTTAAAAGTTTTTTTTTTCAAACAAAATCAATTTTCTTAAAATTAAAAAAGAAATTGGATTGGCCTTAAAAACCCCCCATTGGGGTGAATTTTCTTAGGCAAGCCAACTTAGATGAACTCGCATTAGACCAAGTGACGTGTTAATTGTGCTTATTATATGGTACCTGTTTTTAACATATTCTACGTTTTCTTTGTGTAATTTTGCCATAATATATGTTTTATGATACCCCAATTTTGAATGTCATGAGTCGACAAATTCCCTCTTTATGTATACCATCTCCTTCACCAATAAAGATATATACATATATATATATATATAGGCAAATGTTCAACACTCTAAGCTTTACTTTAACAAATGTGTTTTGTCCTACATGGGTTAGATGTTTTGTAATGGGCTGATTTTTGGTGAGAATGATCTCTATGATTAGAAGATCATTCTCACCAAAAATCAGCCCATTCCGAAATTTTGTAGCCCCATGTTTACAAGTTGAAAAATCGTGGAACATCTATTTTTTATAAACCATTTTTGATGGGGTTAGAAGTTTTTGAATGAGCTGATTTTTGGTGAGGATGATCTCCTCACCATAGAGATCATCCTCACCAAAAATCAGCCCATTCCAAAACTTCTAACCTATGTAGGACAAAACACATTTGCTAAAGTGTAGGGTAAAGCTTAGGGTGGGGAACTGGACCCATATATATATATATATATGTTGTTGTTGTGGATTGTTGGATGAATTCCCTCATTTTTTATTTTTATCATCTATTTTTACCTTTTTTAGTTTGAGCGAGGGCATCTATAGCATGTTATTTCTTAAACACCGTGATATATATATCGCATTTTCTTATGTGTACACGATTAGTTACACTTCTTCAATAGCATTCTTCATGAACAAATGCCATGAAAAAAATTGTTCTGCAGTTCATAATTCTAGACACCCCTTTTTGCACTCACTCGAAATATTGACCCGTTAACCTTATTGTGGCGGTTCCTGATGATGGATGGATATTCCTAAGGTTTTTGTTCATCACTAGACATATTTCCAAAGCTTAGATGAGATATTCAATGCATGCACACCTTAAAAACTACACTACAATAGGAAAATGTGACTCGAAACATAGAAATCATCATTTTGGGGTTAAAAGAAGTTTCACGAGAAAAATTATCAAAACAATGGCCAAAGTATCAAAATACCTATGATGCCAAAACACCCTTAGAGGCTACATTACGTTTAGGAAAAATCTTTTGAACACATAAAATAATTTCTAGAACTAAATAAACTGTTTTGCCAATTTTCATAAAATTTAGCAAAATTACCAAAAAACCCCTTGTGGGGCCCGTATCTATTTCATGCAAAATTTAATAAATGAAACAAATCAATATTCTCAATGAATTTTTGTATAAGAACAATCGATTCCAAAACATCTCAAAAGGTCAAAAAATGACATCCTATTGCAAAAATCTTTTTTGAGGGCAAAAAGATAATTTTTTAATCCTAGAATTTGAAATTTTGAAATCACTAATTAAAAATTTTAATTAATGTAAAATAAAATCTTAATAAATTAAATTAAAATTTTTAACAAATAAATACAATTAATTAAGCCCATTGGCCCAATTTCAAGTGGCGGCCCATTTACATAAAGTTGGGACCACCTGACATTTAATTAAATAACCCTCCACCGGGGGTCTCAAAGAATTTAAAATAATTAGATAAACCCTCCACAAGGGGGGGGGGAGGATTCTTCAAAAAATTAAAATTTTAGTTCTACATAACTCAATGAAACTGAATCCAAATAAAAAATCATTTAAATTTTATTTAAAATAACTTGAAAATTGGTTAGATATGAACTCTATCTAAAAGAAACTTAATCTAACTCTAATCCTATCAGAAAATTCTATTAAAAAGGCATCTCTACTGTCAAATCTCACAGGTCTTCAGAAACCTTAGAGAAAATAGTTCAAAGCTTCTCATAACACTTACAAAACTCTAAATTTGAAGTCCCAATTCAATATCTAACCCACAAACTTTAATTTTCAACCTAAAAATTACTTAGAAACCTTAAAAAAAACACCCATAAAAGTCATAAAACAGTTAGATCTACCACAAGAAGTTCTCATCTTCGAGTTCAAGAACAGATCTAGGAGTGGATACAGATTGAAGAACTTTGCACAAAGAACACTCACTGCTAGTTTTTGAGGGAACAAATCACCGTAATCATACAAGTAAAACAAGTAATTTTCTTATCTTTATTCTAGATTTAGGCCATTTTTACAATAGAGACTTTTTAGAAGAGTAGAGACTGACTTTTTCCTGGTGAGATTGGATGGGAGTTGTAAATTCATGGAATTCATCTGAAAGCGCCCTCGATCCGCGGGGTGCGTGGATCCGCTTATGACCCTTGAGGTTTGGGAGTCGCCACCTAGTTATTATGGTCTAGGAACCAAACTGACTCTAAAACGGATAAACACTAATCTACCACAGAAAATCTGAATCCGGGGATCATGTTACGGGGTTGGAAGGTGTTAGGCACCAACCCCGCCCGGCCAATGCCGGTCTCTACTTATTCTAAATATAACTACATCGCTAATGACAAAACCTAGATTAAAAAATAATGAAAAACCTTACCTTCGATCTGCAAAAGTACTATTCCCTCAGATCTGGTGAAAACAGCTCCTTGTACCGTACTCTTTACTTTGTTCTGTCTTCGGATCTGATTTTTGATCTCCGAGGCAAGGTATCTCCTTCTTGGATCTGGATGCTTTGAATTTGTTGTGGATTTTTGGGGTATTTTTGAAAGGTTTATAGGTATTTTTTAGGCTAAAATCGGAGTAGGGGTGTTAGGGAAGAAGTTGGGACTCCAAAATTAGGGTTTTGGGGAGGTTGTGGAGGCTTCTTCACCTACTTTTTCTAGGGTTTTTTCTTTGATACGAAAATAGGGTGTGGAGGCTCCTATTTATAAAGTTTTTAGAAGCATTAGGGTTTGATTAGGGTTTCTTTTAGAGTTTTAATTAGGGTTTTGACTTTGATCTCATGAGATGGACTCAGTCTTTAGGGCTTTGACTTAGAATTTTGACTTTAGTCTTATGAGATTGACTTGATTAGTTTAGATTAGGGTTTTGACCTTAATCTTATGAGATTGACTTGATTAGTTTAGATTAGGGTTTTGATTTAGGGTTTTGACTTTAGTCTTATGAGATTGACTTTAATACTTGACTCTAGTCTTACTTAATTGACTTTAGTCTTATTTGATTGACTTTAATATCTTGACTTTAGTCTTGCTTGATTGACTTTAAATTTTTGGAGAACCCCCCTCTATTATATTTTTGATTCTTTGGACCCCCAAATGGAGGGGTCATTAAAGAAATATCTTGCGAACCATCAATAATTTTTCTTGAAAGCCTGATTGATCAATTTTTTGGTTTAAATTTTATAATTAATTTTATTAATGTTTCACTTTACATTATTTAATTATTTATTTATTAATTTCGAAAATTTTAATTATTAAAATTATGAAATTACCATTTTGCCCTCGGAGAGAATTTTTTACGTTTTAAGTCGTTTTTCAATGTTCCAGGATGTTTTGAAATCAGTTTTTCGTAAGGAATTCAATGGGAATGTTGGTTTTTGTCATTTATGAAATTTTTTGTGTGAAATGGTCGTGAATTTTATGAGGGGTATTTTCGTAATTTGATCATTTTTAGTGATTTTTATCGTGAAGGTTCTTTTTGGTTTGCAGGATGATGATTTCTATGTTTCTGAGGTAGTATTTTCCTAGCGTAGCGTGGTTTCTAAGTTTTGTCAGTTCGAGATACCTCATCCGGATTTCTGAAACATATCTGGTAACAAAATAAAGCATTGGAATAGACATCCATCATTGGGAACCTTTGCGATCGGGTTGACGACTTGATTAATCAGGCGGATGCAAAAATGGGGTGTCTACACCGTCATCGAAACAAATTGGTGTGAGTTTAAAAATGGATTTATAACTCTAACTCCCACCAATGCTTTATTCTAAACACAGCGTTAGAGCTGGAGTTTGTAGGCTCTTAGGGAAAAAAAGACGATTTTTGGAACAAGAGATGGTTTGGGAGTTGTAAATCTGTCATTAAAATAGATTGGCGTTAGTTTAAACAAGGATTTATAACTCCAACTCCCACCAACGCCATATTCCAAACACACCCTTAGAGTTGGAGTTTGTAGACAATACAATAGAAAAAAAACGAAGAGGACTTTTGGAACAAGAGGTTGAAGACAAACGCCTTTTGTAATTTTATTAGTATTTCATGGATGACAAACTTCAAAGGATTTTTCATTTGTTTGAAAATCCAGGGTTATCTCTACTTTTCACCAGAAAGTCAAAGGGGTATCAAAAAATAACTCATAACAAATTTATTGTCAAATGATGTGACATACATAGACTTCTAATGTTGTAGCTTATTGATCTAAAAAAGCCAAGATAATTCGTTTACACACCCTTAGCTGTCTTAATAAAGGCTAGCATAAAAAAACATGCATGAGTCAACCTGTCCGCTAGAGAAATTACGTACGCTGCATTTGGTGGAAGAAATTCTTGCATGACATTAGGGAGAAAGAAAACCCCCCTTCCTTTAAAATCATAAAATTGATATCCACATTGATTATGTTAATTTACTAAATAAGGCCCATCGGTCGGACAGGGTTTCCTCGTGGTTGGGCCCACATAACGTTGGGTCGGATAAGGTCAATATGGCTAGTATTCGATCGGCTGAGCATGAGAATGAGTTTGGTGTCATATACGATGCATCATCATTATGTAAATAAATTATTTATTTATTTATTTTTTACTCAACAAGTAAGGGTTAGCATCCACTATGTGAAATCGCCTCAACCAATTTATCCACTAAATAGTGGATATAGATCCAATTCGTAAAATTGGGGATTTTTAAATAATAGGAAGTCACCACCTACTTTAAGTCTAGGAACTATAGATAACTCTAAAATAGATCGGATTGGTCCATGAGTAATGGGTCGGTTTATGGATTTCGGAAGGTGTTAGGAATCGAACTTGCTGGATCAAGATGATCAGTATCTATTACGATCCAAAAATATCCTATGGTCAACATTTAAAGACTAAAGGTCAAACTAAGGTCCAATCATCATCAAATTGCATCAGATTTACTAAACAAATCTCATGGCTAAAATAATTATATGATTTATTGAATTTCGCATAGTGGAATCCTACGATTGATGAGGCTTATGTGGCACCGAAATTTAGTGAATCGATTTAGTTACATTTGGAAGAGTATAAAATAAATTTTTAATGCCATATACACAAAATTAGTGGATTGACTCATTGACGACATTTTATAAAAAGAATTGATTTTAAACTTCCTATGTGCACAAAAATCGATGAATTAGCTCGCACATTTTAATCAAAGAAATTTGATTTTTTTTTATTTGTCACATGCACCCACAAATTATTAATCAAGAAATTTGATTTTTTTTAAATCACCACGTGTACTAAAACCAGGGAGTTAACCCACAAATTATTAATCAAAGAAACTTTATTTTTTGAATCGCCATGTGTACAAAAATTAATGAGTTAACCCGCAAATTATTAATAAAAAAAATTGATTTTTTGAATCGCCACGTGTACCAAAATCAGAGAGCTAGCCCACGCATTTTTATAAAAAAAATTTGATATTGAATTTCTAATATACACAAAATCAGTGAGTCGACTCGCATATCCATTTATAGAAAATTTCAATTTGAAACTTCTAATGCATACAAAAATCAATGAGTTGACTCGCTGATTTTTATTGAGAAAATCGATTTTAAATTTTTTGTGTACGCAAAAATGAATGAGTTGATTAATATCAATATTAGTAAGTTGGCCAAATAACATCAAAAATTGATAAATCGACCCGAAAATATTAAAACCCAATGAGTCGGTCCACTGACTTGATATACGCGAGTTAATTCAATCAATCTATCAACAAAAATGGGTGATTCAATCCATTAATATTTTGGAAACTTAAAGATTGCTATTAGTGCCACGTACACTTCAAAAATCAACGAATTAATTTAAGTGCATTAAAAAAATAAAATCAAGAATAAAAATAAAACTAAAATAAAATAAAAATGAACTTACCTAAGTATAGTGGGTTGATTTCTTTAGGCAGGACTTAAAGACTTGTGAACACTCGTTGCTATGGAGATTAGAGAGATAAGGGTAGAGAGAGATGTGCTCTCGCCAACAATGAAGAACATGGAACTGGACAAGACATGAGAGATGAAGACTGAGATACGATGCTGCTATTAGAGAAGCAAGTTGAAAGGGAAAGCAAGGACGTGAATATAAGAGGCTATGGTTGTGTTGTATTGCATTGTGAGGGAGATAAGATGGAGAGAAGTTGTTGTGGGAAGTTGCTAAAGAAGATTAATCATAGAGACATTGGCTATTGGAGAAGATAATGGTAGAGAGGTTAGTTGTTGAAGATGAAGGTAATGGCAGAGAAGAAAAAACAAAAAGAAAAAAAGAAAAAAAATCTTTTTTTTCTTTTTTTCTTTTTTTCTTTTTGTTCTTTTTTAAAAAACCTGGGAGAACAATCTGTTTTATGGAGAAAGTTGGAGAGGGGGAGGTGGTTGCTATTTTTTTTTTATGATAGATAATGGAAAAGAAATGGTGGCTGATTTTAATAGTGAAGAGAAGGAGAGTTGCAGATTTTTTGAAGATGTTAATGGAAAAGAAATGGTGGTTAATTTTAATGGTGAAGAGAATGAAAGTTGTAGGTTTTTTTGAGAATGTTAATGGAGAAGAAATGGTGACTGATCTTAATGGTGAAGAGAAGGAGAGTTGCAGCTTTTTGAGGATGTTAATGGAAAAGAAATGGTATCTAATTTTAATGGTGAATAGAATAAGAGTTGTATCTTTTTCTTTTTGGAAGACAGTCAAAATCCTTTTTTGTAATAGTTCCCTTGATGCTATTTTTATGGTGGTTCTACCATAAAATATGAGAGAGGGAGAGATAGGAGAGATGATGGAGAATGTGGGTACTTATGAGACGTTGAAGAGAGGGAGTAATTGGAGAAAATGATGAGTTAAAGACATTTTTTTCTCTTTAAATATATATATATATTTGGAGAATGGGAGGGTGGTGATTCCATGCTACTCGCCTTAATGGTTGGATTTTCAGTTTTTAAATCGATTGGTCGGTTGGAATTTGATTTGAATATGATTGGATTTGGGCTTTAATTTCGCTTTGATTGGTCGATTTGATTTATTAGTTGATTGATTTTAAAATTTGATTTTGTATTTTAATTGGTTGAGTAATTTTTAATTGGAAATTAAATTTGATTTGGATTAAATTCGATTATTTGGTTTAATTTGCAATTTGATTGGTTAATTTTTATTTTGAGTTTTAATTTGATTTCGAATTTGATTTGAACTTTTAATTTGAATAAGTTGATTTTAAATTGATTAGTCGATTTTTTATTGGATTTGGTTGATCACTTTTAATCTTAAACTCGATTGATCAATTTTAATTTTGAATTTGGTTGATCGACTTTAATCTTAAATTTGATTGATCGATTTTTAATTTTGAATTTGATTGATCGACTTTAACCTTAAATTTTATTAGTCGATTTTAATCTTAAATTCGATCGGTCGATTTTAATTTTGAATTTGGTGGATTTTGATTTATATTAGAATTTATTGGTTGTTTTTTTTTTAATTTAATTTTACGTTTTAATTGGTTGAATAATTTTTATTTAAACTTAATTTCGATTTTGCATTTTAATTTGATTTTTGGTTAAATTTTAATTTTATTTTCGATTTGAATTTAATTTGAATTTTAAATTGGTTTCTTGATTAAATTTTAGTTTAATTTTGGATTTGAATTTTATCTTGATTTTCAGTTTGAATTTGATTTAAATTTTAAATTAGTTTCTTAGTTAAATTTTAGCTTGATTTTCGATTTGAATTTTACTTTTTTCAGGATCAGGGTCTCTATGTTAGAATTGGATATTGACAGCCATTTTAGTCATTTTTATGATTTTTTGTAAATTTTTCTATTTTCATCGATTTGGGTCTCGTTAGACTCGAAATCACATTCTGAGTGCAATGGAGGTACTTTTAAGATTTTTCAGAGGTGCAAAATATATGATGGGTATTTTTATCATTTTGGTGATTTTTACAAACTTTTACAAATTTTAACGTGAGGTTTCTTTCAGTCTCTGTCTGATTATTTCTAAGTTTCAAATTCATATTTTCCTAGCGTAGCGAAGTCTTTAAGTTATTGAATTATATATCGAACCTGAGCGTACGTGTTTGCTATGTCGGGCGTAAGATGTAATGATCCTAAGTATGCGTAAATTTCTATGTCAAGTCATGACGAATAGGGGATGAAAAAAAATTAAAAACGGAAGGAATCAAGAATAATACTCATAAGCCTTCGAGTTCTTTATGCTTATCATTAAGAATCCACAACAACCGGGTGACGAATTGTCGAATTAGGTAGATACAAAAATGGGGTGTTTACAGATGCCCCTCTTTGTCAGAGGGTAGAAGAAAATTAGATGCTCAATGTATTCTGGTAGATAGTGCGACATCCGAATGCCAAAATTAGTGACAGCTTATTTTGCAGCATGATTCGATAATTTTTCGATGTGTCCAGATCCTTGAGGTAACCTCTCCTAGGACTAAAAATGTCAAATCCTTGAATTTTGAAAAACTCTCCTTGACTGATGCAAATGCAATGTGAGTGCACTTTTGTGCAATTGTGTAGTGATGATTTCGAAAAGGAACACCTCCATTCTGCACATTCATGCTGGGAGGATAACAAACTCAATAATAAAAAAATGTGTAATAGTTAGCATAAAATCTGAGCAAAACCTGAGAAAATTATGAATAAAAAATAAGTGAAATTGAGTAAAATCTAAGCATAATTCAAGAAAAATCTTGGTGGGGTCTGAACATAATCTAGGCATAATTTGAGAAAAATCTCAACGATTTTGAGCAAAATTTGAGAATGATCTCGGCAGGTTTGAGCAAAATCGAAGAAAAAATCTTGGCAAGTTTGAGAAAAATTTGAGCATAATTTCGGTAAGTCTGAGTAAAATCTGAGGTGGGTCTGAGCAAAATTCGAGATGAATCTCGGCGGGTCTGAGTATAATCTGAGACGAATCTCGACAGATCGAGCAAAATTTGATAAAGATTCTCGGCAGGTCTGAGCAAAATCTGAGGCAAGTCTGAGTATAATTCGAGAAGAATTTCTACGGGTCTGAACAAAATCCGAGAAAGAATTTTGGTAGGTCTGAGCAAAAATTCAAGAAAGAATCTCAACGTCTGAGAAAAATCTGAGGTGGGTCTGAGTATAATACGAGATGAATCTCAACGGGTTTGAGGAAAATTCGAGAAAGAATCTTAGTAGGTCTAAGTAAAAATTCGAGAAGAATCTCGATGGGTCAGAGTAAAATCTCACTCCACAGGAATCACATTTTTTTCTTTATTTATGAAGGTTAGGTCAACATTCTAACTTTCTTTGAACCTCAAGGGTTTTTAGAATTGCTATCGAGAAAGTAAACTTTAATTCTAGATTTTTCTTATCCTTTGGGACTGGAATTGATCAGGCTTAAGAACAAAAAATGCCCCTAGTTCGATAGGACCTTATACTAGGGATAATTGAACATGTTTTGAGACATGCCCTTAACGTAGAGGGAAAATAAATATACTTCCAAACAAATAGGAGAAGTGCCCTTCAATATGAAAATTAGAAGTCTTGGATTACCACAAGTGCAATAAGGATTCACTTTTAATTTTGACTTTATTGAAGATCATGAATCAGACTCAACCTTTGGGACCAAATATTCACTTTTGAGATTCATCTTGGAGATCACATTCTTTCCCCTTTGGCTTGCTTAGGAAAGTAAAACTTTTCAGATCAATCATAAAGAAGATACATGTGGTTTCTGAGTTTTTTCCTGATTTAAGCTAGGTATTGAAGCTTGGTCATTCGAATTTTTGATCTTCTGACTTGGCTCGTCTTTTCAAATTCTCGACCCGATGGAAATTTTTTTTTGAGTATTCTAACTTTTGCTTAGATTGCCTTTTCAGGATATCAATCTAGCAAGTGTGCTTTAATTTTTGCCTAGATCGCCTTTTTAGGTTTTCGATCTAGCGAGCTTATAATATTTTTTTTGCTCTGATTGTTACCAAGGTTGTCCTTTCGGATTTTCAACCTTGCGAGCTTACCTTGATTTTTGCCTAAGTTACCCTTTTGGGTTTTCAACCTAGCAAGCTTTTTTTTTTCTCTTCTGAACTTCTAGAGTAATTGCCTGATTTTGCTTGCTATTTTCCTCGACCTTTCAATACGGTACTTAGAAAGACTTTCATGGGTAAGCTTAGGACCGGGTATAAAAATAAAGGAATTTTGAGGCTCAAAAACTCGAATGCCCCTTGTGTGGCATTTTTTTGAATTATTTTTTCCTTTAGAATTTTCTTCCTCATTTTGAAGATAATTTTTTCTTTGTCTTTGTATTTTTTTTTCTCTGTAGGGAAATATTTATTTTTATTTTTTAACTAGTCGGGCATGAAGTAACTTTTTAGGTTGCCTATGTACCCTAGAATTTTGGGATCAGACCAAAACGTAGTACAAATTATCCCTCCCCTAGGTTTGGTAATCCAACTGAGTAAGAAAAAAGCATTATTATTTTTTAAATTGCTGTAAGGGGCTGAGAAGGGAAATATTTAACTGGGTAACAAGAAAATTGGTTCGACTGAAGATGGCCTCCTCAAATGTAGTACCGCTTGATCTGGTCAAGGTTTGTCGGTTATGGTAATTCAATGCTATCGTGATATTGGAGTTTGACGGCTTTCTCAGGCAGCACCTCTTTGATAATGAAGGGACCTCTTCAATTGGGCTTGAATTTACCTCTAGGATCGAAGATGGTTGCTAGGTTTTCTTTAAATATCAAGTCTCCAACTAGTAAGTCACGAATTTTAACCCTTTTATCAAATGTCCGTGTGACTCTTATCTAATAAGCTTGCACATGGTACAGAGCTCTAAGTCATTTTTCATCGATTAAATTCAACTCTTCGTACCGATTATGAACCTAGTCTACTTCTAATAACTAACTTTCCATTAGAATCCTGAGGGACGGGATTTCCAGTTTAACCGGTAAGATAGCTCATTCCGTACACTAGTGAATAAGTGGTGGCTCCGGTAGAAGATCGTATCGAGATGCAGTATGCCCATAGTGTAAATGGTAATTTTTTAGACCATTATCTACGTGATTGACACATCTTCCTGATGATCGTCTTGAGATTCTTATTAGATACTTTAACTACTCCATTAGTTTGGGGACAATAGGGTGATGATTTGTGGTATCAGATCTTGAACTTTGAATACAGAGTAATAACTTCAACTTTGAAATGTGACTCGTTATTAGAGATCAGTTCAGAAGGTATCCCATATCGACTGATAATATGTGTTTGGACGAACTTGGCAACTTTGGATGTAGTAAGAATAGTATACGAAGTGGCCTCAACCCATTTTATAAAATAATCAATGGCCACGAGAATGTACTCATGTCCATTCGATTCTTTAGGTGTGATTTTGCCAATTATATCGATTCCCTAGACAGAAAATGGCCATGGGGAAGTTAAACCAACTAATTAAGATGGAAATACATGTGTGAGGTTAGCATGTATCTGACATTTATGGCTGGTCTTGACTAAGTGATGATAGTCTGTTTCCATTGTTGGCCAATAATACCCTTGTCTTATGATTCGTTTGGCTAATATTTTTCCATTCATATACAGTCCACAGTTTTTGGAATGCAACTCTACCATTATCCGTTCAGCCTAATTTTCATCAACACATGACAAATGAATTTCATCATAAGATCTCTTATATAAGTTTCCTGTGCACATGATGAATTGGGATGCGAATCTTTGTAGGATTTGTCATTCTTTTCTTGAAGTTTCAACTGAAAACTCTTATTTTTCCAATACTTTCCTGATGTTAGTATACCAATGCTTTCTGTCTGGGAGTCGAGCAGCAATGTCGACCTGATGACAATATGTAGGTTTATCTTTGATTTAAACGGTAATAAGCCTAAGTTCCATGCCTGAAGGCAAATGGATCATTGAAGAGAGAGTGGCCAGAGCGTCAGCGAATCTATTATCTTCTCTTAACAGATGTTGGAACAAGATGGTCTTGAATTTTCTTACTAAATTTAGCAGGTACTTGTGATAGGATTTCAGTTTCACGTCTTTAGTCTTCCATTCCTCCAACGACTGATGTATGACCAAGGCTGAATATCCAAATACTTCAATTTATGTGATATGTAGATTCAAAGCAGCCTTAAGTCTGATGATGCAAGCTTCATATTCAGCTGTATTATTAGTATTGGAGAAAGCTAGCTTAATAGTAATCGGAATGTGGCATCCTTCGGGAGAGAACAAAACTGCCCCTATTCCATACCCATTCTGATTCGCCATTCCATCGAAATATAACTGCCATACTTAGTCTTGTGACTCTTCTTCAAGGTTTAGGATATTCTCATCCGGGAATTAATCGAAAGGTCTTGTTCTTACTACCACTAGATGATCAGCAAGGTATTCTACTACTGCTCTTCCCTTGATAAACTTTTGTGTAACATGCGTATTGTCAAATTCTGATAACAATAACAACCATCGTGCAATTCTTCCTGTCAATGCTGACTTTTTGAAGAGGTATTTTAGGAGGTCCATTCGAGATAATAGAATGACTGAATGGGAGAGCATATAGTATCAAAACCTTTGAGTAGCCCTTACTAGTGCTAGGCCGATTTTTTCAAGAGTCGAATACTTTCATTCGTACTCTAACATTTTGTTGCTGATGTAGTAGATGGCCCTCTCTTTGTGATTGTTTTTGTCGTACTATGCTAACATACATCCCATAATCTCTTCTGTGAGTGACAGATAAAATCGAAGAGGTTTACCCAAGGTAGGCGGAACCAAAATGGGCGAATTTGAAAGACACTCCTTAACTTGGTCAAAGGCTTATTGCATACAGTTGGTTCATTTTTCTTGAGAAGCTTGAATATTGGTGAGCTGAGCGATGAATCTGCTGACATACTGAATTCTTCCTAAGAACCCTCGAATCTGCTTTTCAGTCTTAGGAGGTGCCATTTCTTGTATAGCTTTGATCTTTCTAGGGTCCACCTCAATCCATCTTTGACTGACCACGAATCCTAATAATTTTCCAGAGGTCACTCCAAATACGTACTTTTACTGGTTAAGGCATAACTAGTATTTTTGAATTCTAATGAGAAACTTCTTTAGTGCAGCAATGTGTCTTGATCATTCTTTGAATTTCACTATCATGTCATCCACATAAACCTCGAATTTCTTGTGTATCATGTCGTGCAATAAGGTCGTAGCTACTATATGATAGGTGGCTCCAACGTTGTTTAAACCAAAAAACATGACTTTGTAACAAAAGATTCTTTATTACGTGATGAATGATGTCTTTTGCATGTCGCGAGGGTTTATCTTTATTTGGTTGTATTCTGAAAACCCATTCATAAATGAAAGCATGGCATGTCTTGCTGTGTTGTTGACCAATATGTTTATGTGAGGTAACGGAAAGCTATCTTTTGGATTTGTCTTATTTAAATCTTTGAAATTTATGCATATTCTTACTTTCCCATCTTTTTTGGGAACTGGGAGGTACTCCACCACTTCCAAGAATCCGACATTGATCTGCTTAATGACTTCTTCCTTAATTTTCAAAGTCCGTTATGACTTCATACGTCAGAGTTTCTACTTTATTGGTCGAGTATTGGGATGTAATGGAATCCGATGTTGAACAATATATGTACTTACTCCTGGCATGTCCTCATATGACCACACGAATACGTCTTTGAACTTTCTGAACAAATCCACTATCCTTTTGCATTCCTCGGGAGATAAAGTGACTCCAATTTGAATCTCTGGAGGGTTTTCTTTTGTTCCAAGATTAACTACTTCTATTTCTTTCATTACAGGTTAAGCCCGACGTTCATCTTCTTGTTCAAATAATTTAATTAATTCGATAAGAGTTTTTTCGTCAAAAGATTCGTCCTTCAAAGTCAGATTATTAGTTAAATCATTATTGCACTTGGGGTAATTAGAAACTTCTTCTATTTCATTAAAGATGGATAGGGTGACAGGACTTACTGCGGACTCGACAGACTTAGTAGGACTAAAATGACAAGACTCAACATACAATAAAAGGCTCATTACATGATAATTGGAAAGAGACCTGACTATGGGTTTAATTATAGACTATGGGATTTGAGTACCACTTTTGACTGACAAGATTGACATGTTTCCTTTTTCAAGAAACATTTGAGCGATATTGAGTGAATTCACAGTTGTCTGCCAATCACTTGCTCCTTCGAGTTCTTTCGATGCTTTGTCTTCTTCTTTGTCAGGCCAACTCATCTCAAAGAAAATCTTAAATCCTGGCTGGCAAATACCCGTGAGGTGGTCGATGAAGGATTCTGAAAAATCACAATAAGGGAAATCTTCCCCTGCTTTTATGAAATGCCCATTAAGGATTTTGTGATAGGCGACATGCCTTTGTCTCCTCGCATTTGCTTTATCTTTCCTTATCTTCCAATATCGGGTCCAATCTTCTTTGATAGGTTCATACTCCAATTCGAATCTCCTAACTACTTCTTGAATGGCTGGTATAGCTTTGACCCCCTGTTGTCTACGACCTAAGCTCATGCTTAGAAAGAATCTCATGTTTTTGAACATACTGGCCACACAACAACTGAATGTATTATCAATAGGAATGAACTCTTTTGCAGAATTATCCCACTGAACAACATGAATATTTTCAAATTTAAACTCACTGAGTTGTATTTGTTGTTATTCAGGTTGAATTTCAAACAGTGACTTTTGATTTTTATATCGTTCACAATCCCCATAATTTTGACATCCCCATGAAGTGTGATCACTAAACCATCCTTGATGAATTTAATTTTTTGATGTAGAGTATAAGGTACAACCTTGATTTGATGCAGCCACGGTCTTCCTAGTAATAGGTTGAATGACAACTGAATATCCAAGACTTGGAATTCCACAGGAAAATCTGTTATACCTGTCGATATTCGTAAGTGCAAAGTTCCAGTACATCCTTTTTGGTATTATCGCAAGCTCTAATACCTTGGCTAGTTGGCTTGAAGTCTTCTACCTTTAATCCAAGACAAGTTATGATTTTAAGGGGACAGACATTTAGTACGCTTCCATTGTCTACCAAGACTAAAGAAATTCTCATTCCGTTGCAGTCAACTGTGATATGTAGTGGCTTTGTGTGACTTGACCCTTCTTTTGGTAGGTCTGAATCTGAGAAAGATAAACTATCATCGACATAGGTTGCCTCTACTATATTAGCCAGTTGATTAGGAGAAGTGTCAAGGGAAACTTGGGCTGCGTTTAATGCTTTGAGAACAACTTCCCTGTAGGCTGTAAAGGCCATGAGCAAACTCTAAACTGAAATGTTGGCACCTGCCTTTTTCAACTGTTTGATCACAACATCATCCTCTTCAATGGTTTCCTTAATGGGATCTACTTTTTCTCTCCTAGCCAAGGATGTTGGATTGTCAGTGTTGAGTTCTAGTGGTTTAAAGATTCTTTTTCCCCGTTGAAAGCGCCCTCGATCCGCGGGGTGCGCAGATCCACTTTTGACCCTTGAGGTTTGGGAGTCGCCACCTAGTTATTGTGGTCTAGGAACCAAACTGACTCTAAAATGGATAAAAACTAATCTACTACAGAAAATCTGAATCCGGGGATCATGTTACGGGGTTGGAAGGTATTAGGCACCAACCGCCCGGCTATTGCCGGTCTTTACTTATCCCAAATAAATCTACATCGCTAATGACAAACCTAGATTTAAAAAAAATAAAAAAAAAGCTTACCTTCGATCTGCAAAAGTGTTATTCCCTCAGATCTGATGAAAATGGCTCCTTGTACCATATTCCTTACTTCGTTCTATCTCCGGATCTGATTTCTGATCTCCGAGGTAAGGTATCTCCTTCTTGGATCTGGGTGCTTCGGATTTGTTGTGGATTTTTGGGATGTTTTTAAGAGGTTTTTGAGTGTTTTTTAGGCTAAAATCAGAGCAGGGGTGTTAGGTAAGGAGTTGAGGCTCCAAAATTAAGGTTTTGGAGAGGTTGTGGAGGCTTCTTCACCTACTTTTCCTAGGGTTTTTTCTTTGATACCAAAATAGGGTGTGGAGGCTCCTATTTATAAAGTTTTTAGAAGCATTAGGGTTTGATTAGGGTTTCAATTAGGGTTTAGATTTTAGTCTCATGAGATGGACTTAGTCTTTAGGGTTTTGACTTAGGGTTTTGACTTTAGTCTTATGAGATTGACTTGATTAGTTTAGATTAGGTTTTTGATTTAGGGTTTTGACTTTAGTCTTATGAGATTGACTTGATTAGTTTAGATTAGGGTTTTGATTTAGGATTTTGACTTTAGTCTTATGAGATTGACTTTAATACTTGATTTTAGTCTTACTTAATTGACTTTAATTTTGACTTTAGTCTTATTTGATTGACTTTAATATCTTGACTTTAGTCTTGCTTGATTGACTTTAAATTTTTGGAGAACCCCTCTTTATTATATCTTTAATTCTTTGGACCCCCAAATGGAGGGGTCCTTAAAGAAATATCTTGCGAACCCTCAACAATTTTGCTTGAAAGCCTGATTGATCGATTTTTTTGTTCACATTTTAAAATTAATTTTACTAATGTTTCACTTTACATTATTTAATGATTTATTTATTAATTTCAAAATTTTTAATTATTAAATTTGTGAAATTATCATTTTGCCCTCGGAGAGGATTTTTTACGTTTTAAGTCATTTTTCCATGTTCCAGGATGTTTTGGAATTAGTTTTTCGTAAGGAATTCAATGGGAATGTTGGTTTTTGTCATTTATGAAGTTTTTTTGTATGAAATGGTCGTGAACTTTATGAGGGGTATTTTCATAATTTTGTCAAATTTTGTGAAAATTGGCGAAGTGGTTTACTTGATTTCGATTTGTTGTTTTATGTGTTTGAGTGGGTTTTCCTAAGCGTAATGCAGGCTCTAGAGTTGTTTTGATGTTAGGGGTATTTTGGTAATTTAGTCATTTTTAGTGATTTTTATCGTGAAGCTTCTTTTTGGTTTGCAAGATGATGATTTCTATGTTTCTGGGGTTGTATTTTCCTAGTGTAGCGTGGTTTCTAAGGTTTTGTCAGTTCAAGATACCTCATCCGGATTTCTGAAACATATCTGGTAACAAAATAAAGCATTGGAATAGACATCCATCATTGGGAACCTTTGCGATCGGGTTGACGATTTGATTAATCAGGCGGATGCAAAAATGGGGTGTCTACACCCGTGTCATGTGTTCGACCTCATCGTAAGAGAGTGAAAATGACTCGTCTTCTTCAGCCAATATGTAAGGGTCTTCATTTGTTACAGAGAATGGATTTCTCGAGATCATTTGTGCTAAGAGGTAGCTGGTATATGACGGGCTATCGTAGCTAGGTAGGGATAGACAGTATGATTCATCTTCGACTACATCAAATGGCTCATGGCTTGTGGCATATACCTCGTCAGTGAAAGTTATTCTGATTAGGAGATAACTGGGCGGTTTGACATAGATTGGATGGATGAGAGAGACTGGGTTGAATGGTAGTTGGGTGTTGGAGACCATTTTCAGTGTTGGCTTAGGTTGATATACATATAATGGATTGGTGGTGACATTTGGCAGTGTTGGGGTAGGTATAATGACTTTTTTTCTTATCATCAATGAGGTTTTGGATGGCATGGTGGAGAGAGATGCTTCGGTCAGTATGATAACCAGGATTTTGATGGAATTCGTAAAAGACGTTAGGATTATGTGAAATTGGTAGGGGGTTTGGAAGAGGTCGAGGTTAGAAAGGGGTGAGGAGCCCTTTTATCAATAGTTTTTGGAAGGATACGGTGAGGATCTTCCCTAGATTTGTGAACTGCCGAGGGGGGCTCTACTCGAATTTGCTTGATTATTGCTTCAAACTAGAGGTTGAATTGGAGTGGTGGAAATGTTGGCTATATAGGCATGGTTGACGTTGGGTTTGGAATTAGTGAAGGGTGTTTTGGTTGTGTTGTCAGAAGAGTTGGAAAAGATCCCAAAGGCAAAAACATCTCAAGTTGGCTTCCGGCTTGTAACAGGAATTCGAATATGTAGAGATACTAGGTGACTAAATGTTGAGTATACCCTTGCGAGAGGTTTTTTAATATGTTCTCCACTTGTTCCTTTTCTGATTGTCTATCTCACATCTGTGTAGTCTTAGCTCTCCAACGACTAATGAAATCAGTAAATGTTTCCCCATTCTTCTGCTTAGTAGATTTCAAATCCCTTTGAGAAGTTTTGATCTCGATACTATACTTGTATTGGTGCCAGAAACAACCTTGACATATTTTCCCATGTCCCTACTATAGTTGGATCTTGGGACATCAACCATCGTAGCGTCGATCTTGATAGAGTACGTTGGAACAATAATGTCATTTGTTTTTCATTGAGGCCCATTGTGTGCATGTTTGCACAGCCTGCTCCACTAAATTTTTTCATTTCTAGTATTACAAACTTCTCGGGCAGACGGAATCTTAGGGATTTGATTTAAAGCCTCTATTCTTGCTGTAATTTCATCAATCCCTTTTGTATTCTTCACAGCTATTTCTAACTGAGTCATTTTGTTGGCCAACATCGGATTCTCATTAAAGGGTTTCCCATTTTCGTCAAGCTCATAAACCTCATCTAGATTCTTTGTCATGCTACCTTTCGATCCCTTGCCTCTATGATCGTTAAGGGGGTTTCTTGTTGATTCAGAGATCTGTTCTAGCACTTCTACCCTGCTCTTTATGTTGTTTATATCCATTGCAAAGACCGTCAAGATTTTACGAATTTTCGCGAGTTCAGATTCAGAATCCATTTCTGACAGTTTGCTTGGTGCTGTTGTTCTCCCTAAACGACCTAATTCTCGACTCCATCTAGGTGGCGAACCCTTAAGTTTGGGTGCAATAGTATCCTAAAATCCCATCAAAAGTGAATTAAGAATTGGTGGTAGGTAAATGATCCCTCTTGATAGCATTCATTTTTATTATTTTATTATAATTGATGAGTTGCACTGGTCAAGCTTATGTCTGATGAGGTGATTTATTGTTAATTAGGGCCTTATTAAAGAGACTTCTCCTTAAAAATCGTACCAATAAAACAAATATGAACATATAAGAAATAAGGAGACTCTCCTCTTTAAAGTAAAAATGACTCGATCTAGGATCCTATTTTTTAGACATGCTATTCTGTTCCTCTTTTCTGCTTCTTGAATGCTTGTTGATCTTCTGATTCAGTAAGCATCAAATGATTCCAAGCTGTAGCTATATGTTCCACCAACTGCACGGTCACTTCCTTAATAGGGTGTCAATTCCTCGGGGGCATTAGTATCCATGAAGGGAATCTTATTGTCTTGGTATCATCCCTGGATATTAAAAGGATGTATTCAGCAATCCGGTGAGTGTTACATAATTAGGTATTTTTGAAGCAAGCACGATGCCTTCATCCATCCTTGATCCCAATCTATCCCAATTTATATCTTATATAGTCAAATTTGAGAGCCAGTCCCCCCAGTCTTTCATGGATGCAAAGTCCACCATTGTTTCCTTTCCTACGATTTTTCCTATTTACTTTCCTTGATTTGCGAGAATTCTGCAATGCAAAGTTGGACACATAATCATATATAAAGAAAATATGGACTTCCTCGAAATCCTTCCCCTCTTGGTGCATTTTCATTAGATAGTCCCTCAAAAGTCTCAGCGAGTATTGTGGGGACTAGATTAGCCTTATTTTTAAGTTTTCCGGCAATGTCTGCGAAGAAGCCCAACAATCGATGACCTGTCCTAAATGAAACCAAAAAATATGTTGACAACACCCCTAGACATAAGGTAAAATCTCTAGCTTTCCTATAAGGTTCCAAAGCAAAATCCCTAGGATTTTCTTATTCAGGAGTTTGGCGTACTTCTAGAAGTCTCCGCATGTTCAGTAAACCGTGATCTGTGAATTCTCTTGCCTTTTTAGGTTTAACTCCTAATCTTTTCGAGAGTTCTTTTGTGAATTTGAATTTCAAATGAAGACAAATTATTAGACCTAATGTGTTTATCCCCATAATCTTGCAATAATCTTTGTGAATTAGACAAAGTGTGACTGAACCAAAACGGAATATGTGGTAATTTGGGTCCCAGAAATTGGTCGCGGTACATAAGAGGTTTTAGTTGACAATCACTGACTTGAAGAAGAATATGTTTTGAAGTTCATATGCACCAAAATTATACTTCTCGACAATGGTAAATACTTCTAAGGCTCAATCCATCAACAATTGTACATCATCATGAGCCATCTATCCAAAAAACTAACTCTCATTACTAACACATTAAAAATAAGCCATGTCTATTTTTGGTACGATCTTTAATGTGATTCAACCATTTTGATTAAAAAAATGTCCGATCCATTGAATAGAATTGGTTAGAAAAAGAAGTTCAGTTATCACATTTGGACCGATTCTACCCAATGGATTCAAAAAATGATATATCACCTCATTGACATTTTATTAAACTAACTAACTTAATTGGCTCATATATTGATCTAACAGATCAACTTACCAATTAGGCTAATAGGTTAGAAAGCGGTTCGCTAACACAACTTTTCAATTACGTTTATTGGATTGGACTAATGTTGCGGGTTCAATTTGAGCAGTGTGGATCGGTCCACCCACTTACCTTTTGATTAGATTAAAGAAAGGTAACCCAGGAGCACTTACGGTGGATTCAAGTCGTGGTCTAGTGGGACCGCACCTAAGTTCTAGGCTTACTATATGATTGAAACTAGGTTAGGACAGTGCAAAGGTCACTTCAACCCGAAACACTAATATATTATCCCAATTTTACCTTGTCAAGTAGTATGTGATACTCCAGTTTGATATACCTGAAGGCACTGTACTGAAATTTTAGCTTTCACGGGCGTCCCCTATATCCCGAAGGACCATGTTAGCTTGGATCGGGTTACGGGATTTATAAGGATATGACATGATGCAAATATGAGTATACATGCTCGTGAGTATGTGCAAAGGGACAAAGTGTGCCCGGGACGTTTTCGCGAATATCCATCCATACAAATTAAATGCATCCAATCATCAAATAAATAAATAGAGATAAACAATTGAATATGTCTAATCATATGCTAATGAAAGAAAGGACAAAATCTAGTATAATCTAAGAGTCTCATTGAGTCAACTGGGATGACTCGAGGAAAAAGTCAACCTAAGGATAGTCTTGGATCGGGTCAAGTATGACCCTAAAATCCCCAGTGGAGTCGCCACTGAAATCATCTTGACCTATTTATCCACTAAATAGCAGATATAGGTCTGATTTATAAAATTGGGAATTTTTAAAGAAAAGGGAGTCGCCACCTAGTTTAGGTCTAGGAAACCATAGATAACTCTAAAATAAATCGGGTTGGTCCACGAGTAATAGGTAAGAGGTCAGATTACAGATTTCGAAAGATGTTAGGCACCGAACCTACCTGATCATGATGATCAGTCTCTACTACGATCCAAAAATATCCTATGGTCAA
The DNA here is from genome assembly GCF_017979445.1 of Akebia trifoliata. NCBI lineage: Eukaryota > Viridiplantae > Streptophyta > Magnoliopsida > Ranunculales > Lardizabalaceae > Akebia > Akebia trifoliata. The sequence goes on along the minus strand of NC_141383.1, from coordinate 7,338,473 downwards.
CATTCAAAGACTAAAGGTCAAACTAAAGTCTAATCATCATCAAATTGCATTAGATTTACTAAACAAATCTCACAGTTAAAATAATTACATGATTTCTTGAATTTCGCATAGTGGAATCCCATGATTGATGAGGCTTACGTGGTACCAAAATTTAGTGAATCGATTAAATCACATTTGGAAGAGTATGAAATAATTTTTAATGCCATGTAAAAAAAATTAGTAGATTTATTCATTGACGACATTTTACAAAAAAAAATGATTTTAAACTTCTTATGTACCCAAAAATCGATGAATTAGCCCGCACATTTTAATCAAAGAAATTTGATTTTTTTTTTATTTTCCACATGCACCCCGCAAATTATTAATCAAGAAATTAGATTTTTTTGAATCACCACGTGTACTAAAATCAGGGAGTTAACCCACAAATTATTAATCAAAGAAACTTTATTTTTTGAATCGCAATTTGTACTAAAATCAGTGAATTAACCCACAAATTATTAATAAAAAATTTTGATTTTTTGAATCGCCACGTGTACCAAAATCAGTGAGTTAACCCATGCATTTTTATAGAAAATTTTGATATTGAACTTCTAATATACACAAAATCAGTGAGTCGACTCACATGTCCAATTTTATAGAAAATTTCAATTTGGAACTTCTAATGCACACAAAAATCAGTGAGTCGACTCGTTGATTTTTATTGAGAAAATCAATTTTAAATTTTTCGTGTACGCAAAAATCAATGAGTTGATTAATATTAATATTAGCGAGTTGGCCGAATAAAATAAAAAATCGATGAATCGATCTAAAAATATTAAAATCCAATGAGCTGGTCCACTGACTTGATATACGCGAGTTAATTCAGTCAGTCTATCAACAAAAATGGGTGATTCAATCCATTAATATTTTAGAAACTTAAAGATTGCCATTAGTGCTACGTACACCCTAAAAATCGACGAATTAATTTAACTGCATTAAAAAAACTAAAATCAAGAATAAAAATAAAATTAAAAAAAATGACTTACCTAAGAATAGCGGGTTGATTCCTTCAGGCGGGACTCAAAGACTTGTGAACACTCATTGATATGGACATCAGAGAGATGTACTCTCGCCAACAATGAAGAACACAGAACTAGATAACACGTGAGAGATGAAGGCTGAGATACGATGCTGCTGTTAGAATAACAAGTTGAAGAGACAGTAAGGATGTGATTCTAAGAGGCTGTGGTTGTGTTGTATTGCATTGTGAAGGAGACAAGATGGAAAGAAGTAGCTGTGGAATATTATTGAAGAAGATTAATCACAGAGACGTTGACTATTGGAGAAGATAATGGTAGAGAGGTTTGCTGTTGAAGATGAAGGTAATGGTAAAGAAGAAAAAATAAAAATAAAAAAAAAAAAAATCCTTTTTTTTTTTTTTTTGTTCTTCTTTAAAAACACCTATGAGAGTAGTCCGTTTTATGGAGAAAGTTGGAGAGGGAGAGGTTGTTGCTGTTTTTTTTTTTTTTTGGTAATAGTTAATGGAAAAGAAATAGTGGCTGATATTAATGGTGAAAAGAAGGAGAGTTGTAGGATTTTTGAGGATGTTAATGGAAAAGAAATGATAGCTGATTTTAATGGTGAACAGAATGAGAGTTGCAGATTTTTTTGAGGATGTTAATGGATAAGAAATAGTGGCTAATTTTAATGGTGAAGAGAAGGAGAGTTTCAACTTTTTGAGGATGTTAATGGAGAAGAAATGGTGGCTGATTTTATTAATGAAGAGAATGAGAGTTTCAACTCTTTTTTTGGAAGGCAGCCAAAATCTTTTTTTTTAATGATTCCCTTGATGTTGTTTTTATGGTGGTTCAACCATCAAACATGAGAGAGGACTGATGGTGGAGGATGTGGGTAGTTGTGAGAAGTTAGAGAGTGGGAGATGGAGGACATAAGGAAGAGGATGAGATGAAGACGTTTTTTTTTTTCTCTTTTTTTTATATATATATTTTTATTTTTAGAGAATGAGGGGGGGGGTGGTGATCACATGCTACTCGCCTTAATGGTTGGATTTTCAGTTTTTAAACCGATTGGTCGGTTGGAATTTGATTTGAATACGATTGGATTTGGGCTTTAATTTCGTTTTGATTGGTCGATTTGATTTATTAGTTGATTGATTTTAAAATTCGATTTTGTATTTTAATTGGTTGAGTAATTTTTAATTGGAAATTAAATTTGATTTGGATTAAATTCAATTATTTAGTTCAATTTCCAATTTGATCGGTTAATTTTTATTTTGAATTTTAATTTGATTTTGAATTTGATTTGAATTTTTAATTTGAATGGGTTGATTTAAAATTGATTGGTCGATTTTTTATTGGATTTGGTTGATAACTTTTAATCTTAAATTCGATTGGTCGATTTTAATTTTGAGTTTGGTTGATCGACTTTAATCTTAAATTCGATTGATCGATATTTAATTTTGAATTTAATTGATTGACTTTAACCTTAAATTCGATTAGTCGATTTTAATTTTGAATTTGATGGATTCCGATATAGATTAGAATTTATTGGTTATTTTTTTGTTATTTTTAATTTGATTTTGCATTTTAATTGGTTGAATAATTTTAATTTAAACTTAATTTTGATTTTGTATTTTAATTTGATTTTTTGGTTAAATTATAATTTGATTTTCGATTTGAATTTTATCTTGATTTTCAAGTTAAATTTGATTTAAATTTTAAATTATTTTCTTGGTTAAATTTTAGTTTGATTTTCGATTTGAATTTTATTTTTCTAGGGATCAGAGTCTCTATGTTAGAGTTGGATATTGAGGGGCTTTTTAGTCAATTTTATTATTTTTTCTAAATTTCTCTATTTTCATCGATTTGGGTTCCGTTAGACTCGAAATCACATTCTGAATACAATGGAAGTACTTTCGAGATTTTTTAAAGGTTTGAAATATGTGAGAGGTATTTTCGTTATTTTGGTGATTTTTACAGATTTTTATAAATTTTAGCATGAGGTTTCTTTCAGTCTCTGTCTGATTATTTCTAACTCTCAAAGTCATATTTTTCTAGCGTAGCAAAGTCTCTAAGCTATCGAACTGTGTATTGAACCTAAGTGTACGTGTTTCCTAAGTCGGGCGTAAGATGTAGCGATCATTAGCGTGCGTAAATTTCTATGTTGAAGATGAGTAGGGGGATGAAAAAAATTGAAAACAGAAGGAATCAAGAATAGTACTCACAAGCCTTCGAGTTCTTTATACTCATCATTAGGAATCCACAACAATTGGGTGACAAATTGTCGAATTAGGCAGATGCAAAAATAGGGTGTCTACAATATGAAGGTGAGTTCAAAATTTAGAAAATTTATTAATATATATAATAACTAATTTACTATCTTTACTATTATAATGATAGAAAGCGGAGGAGAAGTAGTTTAACACCAAATTTTGGATCGACTTTTACATTTAAACTATTTAATTAAGACAATTTTGCTCAAAAATAAAGAAAAAATACCGTCCACATCTTAGAATAATTAGTAAAATTACAAACTTTCTTTTTTTACTATGTAATATTCACACACCCTCCAATCAATACTTTAAATTACATATATATAGACGTTTTTGATACATGTGCTCTTACGGATGCCATCTCTAGTTCTCTTTAACATAAAATGTTTAATACAATCCCTCTAAAAATATATAAAAATGTATAGTGGTACAATCAATCAAATCCACTATGTCTAGTATATATAATTATTCTCTTGTTAAATTTAAGAGAAAAATTAATTTGAATTAATGTTATTTAAAAACATGATCAAAATCAATGGCTATGAATCAATTACGAAACATAATCAAAACTAATTACATTAGTTGTGGCAACCCGTTAAACGCTAACACAAATCCCAAGGTCAAATGTCGAGGTACTAAATGGCACCTTAAAATCTTAACATGGTCCCCTCTGTTTATGTTAGCATTCTACGGAACTCGAAAATTTGATAAACCAATAACTAACAAATCCTGTATAGAAATATGCAAATACGGAAATAATGGCGGAAGACTAAATACACCAAACACGTAAGTAGATCAGAGTATGGAAGTTTAACAATATACAGGATTACAAAAATACCCTCACTCCAACATAAACCTAACACGTCCCAAAATCTATATACATCTGGAACGAAACTGACTACACTAAAGGGTCTAGCCCTAGCGCTCACCATGCAATAGACTCTGGTCATCGATCTTACTAATCAGATACTTTTCACTTGTTAACTTCGCACATGCCTCGATAATTATAAGTTTTAAAATTTAAAAAAAAAATAAGAAGGAAAGGGTGAGTAACAATGGTTACCTAATAAGTCTACAACCAATCCCTATTAATAACCTCTTATAAACATGATCAAGTAAGCATACTGAACATTTTAATACATGTAACGTTTTACAAAGTAAACTATGATTAACTGGTTAGTCACAACTAAAGTAGATTATTTGTGTATAGTTCCACCAATGACCCTATTGTGGCAATTGGTCAATTGAGTATTAAACAAAGCCTTTAGAGGGGATGGACATAAAAATGTTGAACAAAGAAAATAGTAAATTCAAGATTGTTATGAGGAGCTCGCATCAAATTCAAACTCGTGTTGTCATCAAGGTGGGCCTCTCTTATCCTAAATTAGAATCATCCATCAGTTAAATTTGCTTAAAAAATTTGGGCAGTAAAGATTTTGGTTTGATAAAAGTGTGTGCAATGGATATCTAATTTTCCTACCATGCAACGATTCAACTCGTAAAAATAAAATAGTACCTACTTCCTTGCGATAACAGAATCATAAATAAATTTGCAATTATCGCCTCTCGATAATAGAAAGTAAAATTTAACCCCTATATACCCACTCATCACAACACACAAACAAAGAGAGTCCATACTCTCATTTCAGTAAAACAAAGGACATTGCATCTATAATGCAATACTTCCAAAATTCAGTATTCAAACTATTTTCCTTTATCAATTTCAACCAAATCTTGTCTACTCTTTGAAAAAGATAAAAGTAAAATTTTAAATATCAAAAATCATTTTTAAGAAAATGATAAAAAAAATGGTCAAAAATAGGTTAAGTAAGCAATTTGGGACATAACTATTGATGATTGAGCTAAACTGTGAAAAGTTGGTGAAAATTTGCTAAGAATCGAAAAAGTAAAATTTTAAAGTTCTTCAAATTGAAAATGGGTTTTTGGAGATAGAAGTCTTAATTAGGAGATTTGACATCATGTAATTTTTAAAGATTAGTTTGAAAGAAAAGTCCAAGAAAATGAGAGTCAAAAATCTAACAAAAATGTTGAAAGTTGTGTATTGTTCTTGAACAAAACAAATTAGATTTTAACTCATTGAGAGCGGGATTTTTAAACCATTCCCATTATTTTCAAATGGGGGGTATTCTATTATTTTTATTAAATAAATTAAAGTAAATAGAATCTTTACTTAGATTTTTGTAATGAAACTATGGTGTTGAAAATGTATGTGTTGTTGGGGAAAAATAATGATGAAAATCTATTTCACCAACATAGCACCAACTGCTCTATCGATGCCACTGATGAAGTCTTAATCGGTGTCACTGGCATAAATTTTTGCATATCACAAGTTTTTGCTAGTTGTGTTTTGAGAATCTGAACTTTGAATTCTCCTCAACCCCAAAAAACAAGGTTTTTAAAATATGGATTCATCCTCAAAATTTCAATCAATAAAATTGATCATGGTTTTGTGAAAATATCATATTTTTCCTAGATTCTAACAATCATAGTAAACTTTTTTATTGAAAACTACGATGCATGAAAACTAAGACTAATAGTAAGGTCTAGAAATTCCCTACCTTAGATCAAAGGTTAAGAATCCATGATGAACGTGGGGGATCAAGTTGGATTGAAGGTTCCATATTTTATATTGTCGAAAATCCTAGATTTTTTTTTTCATCTCAGAGGTTGCGATGATTCGATCATTTTTTCTCTTCTACTTTGATGTCCAACGGATCCCCTAAATAGATGAAAACCTAGGTTGAACATGGAGGGAGACTAGGGTTTCTTTAGGATTTTATTTTAAAAGAAAAGAACATAAAAATTAGAGAAAGAATCCAGAATTTTTCTGAGTTTTAGTATTTATAGTGTTAAAAGGACATTACAATAATTATTAGATTTATTTTATTTTAATTAAAAATTCTATGTCCCGAACTCTAAATTTTGTGATTTTATAGTTTATTTCGATTATGTTTTTATACGAATCTAATGGTGTAGTCGGACTTTTTCAAACTCCAACTTTTAGAAAAATCTCTTATTTATTTGGTGTATGAATTTCCTCAAGATAAGTGTTAAAAAATCTAGGGCGTTAGAAAATGAAGCTTTAAAACTAATTTGTTTTACCTTTTTTGTGGTTAGAAAAAATGATAGAAGTTAAGAGATCAATGAACTATAAGGTCGATTTAGAAACTAGAGCAATTAAGATGATGAGCAAGCCATACATTATAGTGTATGCTTGTTGGATTTTTTTGTGGGCTTGGGATTTTAATGGAAATCTACTTGGATTTCATCATTTGGGGTCCCAAAGCATCAAATCTAGCTTATGTTTTCCCTTAGGAGGTTTTATTTATTGGTTTGATCCCTTGGTGAGATTCAAGATTTGAATCACACCATGTAGGAGTCAAGAACACATTCATATGAGTTTTTTGTCCATTTTTTGATTATTTCTGTTGGCTCTAAAGATTGGATATATGCATATAAAGACATACACCCTTGCTTGTAGACATTTTAGATGTGAGTATGTACATGAGAGTGTATGCATGTGATGGACTTAGCAAAAGAAGATTACCTTGAAGGAGGGTTTACTCTAACTCTATTGCCATCAAGAAAACAAAACAAAGAAATAATTTTTCTAAGAATTTAAGGTTAAATGAAATGTAAATAAAAGTAAAGCATCTACACTATGAAATTTAAATTTTATGAAAGTACAACAGGTAAATAAAATTATTCTAATGCCCTCAAGAAGCTTATTAAGGACTTATTGGGGAAGATTACTTGACTAGGAGGAATTAGTCTTTAACCCCAAGCTTTGAGACTAGAAATTAGAGATCTACATTATTAAATAAGAATTGAAAAAAATATTGAAAAGAAAAACGTTAAAAGTAAAGAAATGAGAGGTGAGAATAGGAGATTGGAGAGGGGTTGTGCTAAAACTTCTCTTGCCTTGGTCTTCTTCTTCTTTCTTACTTTTTCTTGGGTTTGGCTTTTTAGGAAGGTTTATGAGCTTTGAGAAGGGATTTGAATAGAGCTTTAGAACTTTGATTCTTTTTTCCATTTGCCTTAAAATGGTCTCCTATTTATAGGATTTTGGGAAACCCTCGGGGATAGTTTGGTCATAAATCTTAGAGTTCTTATAATTCACAAGAAAATCATGTAAAATGTCCTCATCTACCTTTTATCAAATTGGCCTTAATGGCTTTCACTCACCTATGTGTCTAACCATTCGAGATAATTAAAGGATAGGTTAACAAAAGCCTACTAATTTCTAAAGAGTTCTTAAAGGGGGTTAAAATGGTCTTAAATCCTAGAGTTTCAGTCAATTGGAAGAAAATCAAGCGAAATGACATATAAATTGGTACTTGGATTTTGGGTATTCTAGACTTTCTACCTATCTAGACTTCTAACAACTTTATGATAGGAGTGTCTTTGCACACAAATTCTAATAATAATTGTAATGTCTTTAGATAGGCAAATTATCATAGGTCTTTGAATTTGGTAAATTTACATTGAATCCTCTATGAATGATAAATAATGTTGGGGATGCTAAAGTAAATTATTTATAATAAGCCTTAATAAAATAAGTTTAAGGCAACAATTCTACCTAAGTAGGGACCAAAGGTGACTTGTAGTCAAGCGTAGAAGAAATGGGAAATTTACAAGAAGACCTTGGTGGAAAAATTGGAGAAGGATTAATGCATGGGTATTAAAAGTAATTAGAAAGGATTTTCTTAAAGAATAAGCCATTAAGAGAGGTATTAAGAGGGCCTAAAAGAGCCAAAGCATGTTTGCGAGGTCACATCTTGATCGTTATTTTCAGAGACATAACTCATTCTCACTTCATTTCTATTTCATTTTTTGCTTTATTTTGTTTCTGTGCCCATATTCAGATATTTTTGTTCTTTTCAAATTGTTGACCCTGAATTGCATGTGCTTCCCCATGCTATCACTACTCACCTTGACTTCAATGTGGCCTGGTATTTTGATTTTAGGAGGATAATATTCCCTTGCTTCATAGGCGAGTTCTATTATATGTACTATTTTGAAGAGTACATTGCTTTTTAGCACTATGGAGAGCCACGGATCCCCTGTCGTCTTCCTTCGAGATTTTGTCTTTCTACTATGGATGGGGTTCCATTAGAAGCTTTCGAGAGCATCCGTGGTGATAGTTTGATCTTCTCTAACAAACTATGATTAATGGTTCTGGGACGTGTCAATAGGATGTCTTCTCCCTCCTACTGAGATTTTAAAGGATGTGCAAGAATTTAAGGGCGCTTACAACATCAGGATGCTTCGATATCTTTTTTTATTTTTTATGTTAATGTTTTTAATTATTTTTAATGAATGTACCATTAGTTTTAGACTGTTGTGTTTGCACGTTTGAGGGATGAGCTAGGGTAGAGGGATGCAGAGCAGGCCTTACACTTGTCTTGGATTGAAAATTTTGAGCAAGAGATGGTAAGGTCTTTTCTCATTCTGCCTTCCTTTAATTTTCTCATTTTTCTTTTTTTATTTCCGACAAATTGTTTTTTGGCAAGTGGCACAACATTCATATGATGGAGCCAGTTCTTCATGCTAGTTCGCTCTTGCAGTACAATGACCCCTCCTTCAAGCAGTGACTCCTTTATTCCTTATGCCGAAAGAGAGTTTGGTCCATACATCCCAAATCCACCTCGCACGCTTACGCCTTTGCATGCCAGTGACTTTGGTCTGGGTGGATATTGTCAGTAACAGACCATGACTAGTGCTACTTTGGTTATGACTGTATCAATGTCGGATGACTTTACTTCTACTGAGTTCTGGTTTCTGAACCCTTTCTTCTTTCAAGTTTCTAGTATCTTAGAGACTGAGCCATCACTCAAATCCCAACTTGATCATACTTGTGAGGATAAAGTGACTAAGCATGATGGTTGTGAGTGAAATCGCCTTGACCCTTTTAACTAAATAATAAAAAGGCATCCAACTGGTAAATTGGGGATTTTTTGAGAATTGGGAGTCGCCACCTAGTTTAGGTCTAGAAACCAATATATCTTCAAAGTGGATCTAGATCAGTCCACGAGTAAAATAAATAGGTAAGGGATTAGATTAGGAGTTTTGAAAGGTGTTAGGCACCGAACTTGTCCGATCAAGATGATCGATCTTTACTACGATCCAAAATTTTCCTATTGTCAATAAACAGAGACTAAGGTCAAACTAAGGTCATTGATCTTCAATACACATCGAATTTGTCAAATTAATCCTACGATTAAAATTCCCCAAATGTTATACAATACCTTGAATTTCATATGTAAAAAGGAAGAATGTGAAAAAGCCTAAATCCCGTTCAATGCCCTAAGACTCACATGGCAATTTTTACCAAAAATGAATTTTAATTAAAGAGCCAACACGTAAGGAATAATTCCGAAACATGCTTCAATTCACATATGCATAATCAATTTCTAATTCGGTCCAATAAGTAAATATGCAGAAGTACTTACCAAATTGGTCTAACATCAAAACATGCATAAATAAATATCAAATCAGTCCAATGTCAAAACATGCATACAGAATTACCAAGTCAGTTAATTATCATAACATGTACAAGTTAATCTCTCAAATTGGTAAGTTTCTTCGTATATATAGAAAATTTGGATTCATGAAAACTACACACGTGTGAAAAAATATGAATTGGCAAAATCCATATTATTCATAATTATCCAATTGATAAAACTTGAATAAAAATGAACCTTCTAGATACACAATAAAAAATATATCATGCATGATTACCAAATGGACAAAATATGAATACTCATGAATTTCCAAATTGATAAAAATCAATATCCTCTAAAACCACCAAACTAATAAAGTATCGAGATACACAAATTTCTCAATAGGGGAAAATCGATACCACACAAAATAAAAAATTTTAAAATCACATAAAATTACAAAATTGATAAAATATAGATACACGTTAATTTCTAAAGTGACAAAAGATCAATATCAAAATATGGATACACAAGTTTCTAAATTGAAAAAAATTAACATGTGTGCAATTACCAAATGAACAATATATGAACATAATGAGTGTATGTAGACTTTCCAAATCAGTAAAATATGAACACATGTAAAATTTTGAAATTGGAAATTCTTGAAAATATGTGAAATTCTAATATTAGATAATTATGATGTAATACCTCAAGTTTTCGATTCATATCTCAAGAAAAATTAGATAGTGGAATTTTGAGAAAATTCTAAAAGTGAGACTTAAGTTAAAAATTTTAGATTTTGTTATGTTCTATTTTAATGAAATCTGACCTCACTGTTAGATTCAGAATAACTAAAAACCATATTTTAGCCTGTAAGAACACTCAAATTCGAGTTCGAACAAAAAAATTTTAAAATCCTCATTTTTCGGGTTAGACGGGACTAGAAAAAATAAATTTTTGTTAGAGTAAGAATTGGAAGAATCTGATCATACCAATATGTCCGCAATGAAAAATTATGAAAAATAAAGTATTTACTTGACAATTTTGGATCTCGAAAAGTTGAATTATTGTAAAAAATGAAACAACACAAAAAATACCGATTTTATCTTGATATTTTTATATAAAGAATTTTTAAATAAATTTTTTATTTCATTGTCTTCCCCAACTAGTCAAGCCAGTAGTCACATACATTTTTTTTTTAAATGTTGGGTTTCAATCAACTTTGATTCATGATTTCATCGTGAACGGGACGTCGTCGAAGAAGGAAGAATTGTCTATGACATCGAATTTTACAAACCAAGCTCATTACTTTCTTTCTATTTTCTTCTTCATTTTTCATCAAAAATCATTTGACCATTTCAACTTACAATTTCATTATCTTAGATTCCAAATCGTCCTTCATCGTATAAAGGAGAAAAGATGTCATCGTTTAGATCTTCGAAACCATCAGACTCTTTTCAAAAATCAGTTGCATTTGGCCCTGATTTGCATGTTGGTTGCCTCAATTTTTGTGCACATTCATCAATTGTAATGACCAAAGAGTAGTAAGGGCTTACAATTCTTACTAGTAATTATAGATTTTGAAATTGCATTTAGGATTTTTACAAATCTTTTGATTTTATTTCAAATTCATGAGAAATATATGTGTTTGATGTGTTTAATTGTGTTTTATAACAAATTATATGTGGGTAAGACATTTCACCAGATTATTTTCACCAGTTTGGTTCTATGTAAGTGCTCGAACTTCGTTTTTATCTAATTTTTATAATTTTTTGATTTAAATGATAAAAATGAAATTTAAAATTGAAAAACGACTTGATATCAAATGAATTAAGATTGATTTGATAAATATCGAAAAGTTTGAAAGGTGCAGATACCTAAAAAAAGGATGAAGTAGTAAAATGTCAGAATCACGTTCGAAGGGTGATATCTGCATTTTTCATTGTGATGATATGAGTGGGTTTATGAACGGATATTCAAAGGTAATTTACTTTTTGTTGTCATGAGGTGACTTGCATGTTTATTTATTTTCTCTTAGTGCAAGTTGCTGTTTTCATTTTTGTACTATTTACTTTAAGCTGGGTGGCCATAATTGTATGGTAGAAAATTGGATATCCATTTTTAACTTGGTAATGCTAATTTCTTATTTATTTTCAAAGAAAAAAATATATGTATATGTAGTTTTTTTATGAACTGTTAAAGAGTTTGTGAATACCTGAAGAGATAGCCTGTCATATCATCCGGAGTGATATACTATCTTGAAATATACAGTAGGGACAACCAAACTCATACGTGGTATGGGATGCATATTAGAGTGGCATTACAACTAGAATCATGATCTATTCTTTAATGTCTTTTTCAAATAATGTGTAATGTAAAGGCGTTCACGAATGGGGATGTATAATGGGTATCACATACACGCTTGATAGATATAGATGAAGATGGCTAGTTAGTGATCACTAACAGTCTATGGTAGTTGAACGTGTTGATACGTCAAAAAGAAATCTATTGCTTACAATTACGTCAAACGATCAGTTTGAGTCGGATAAATGGTCACCCAAGTGTGGTAAGTTGTATTGAATGACCATAAAATCAAGAAATAACACCAATAAAATATTTGAACAATATGTCCCGACTGAGAGCTATCTAGTCGTAGAATCCTAACTATCTACCATTGCATTATGTATCTCTTGCATTATTTTGAATTATAAAATGAGAAGCATGTTTACTATTTCAAGTTTATCAATTATAGTTGTATAAAAAGAAAATGTTATAATATAAGTACTGCTGATTCATGTAATGTGAATTTTAACTATTTAGTTGCTCATCCTTGACTATATGTACTAGTTAATCATAGTTTATTTTGTAAAATTTTGTATGTATTAAAATGATTGGGAATACTTACTCGTTCATGCTAGGAGAGATTCTTAGTCGAAAATGTTTGTTTATCTACTAGATAACTCGTGTTACTTACCTTTTTCTTTTTCAATTTTTTTAGTTTCAGATCTGACACTTGACGAGGCATGTGTAGAGCGTGTTAGTGAGGATTATCTGGTGGGTTAGATAGATGACTAGAGTCCATTACTTGGTGAGCATTATGATTATGCCTTCTAGCGCCATTAGTTCGTCAGGTTGTATTATAGGTTTTAGTTGAGCATTAGGATTTTGTTAAAGAAAGAGATTTCTGAAAAATCTTGTATATTATTTATTTCTTTCACACTTTGATCTACCTTACGTTAGTAGATGGATATAGAATTTCGTTGCTTGTTTATTTATGTTTATATATGCAGGGTATTATTGATATCGTTTCTCAAGTGAAACAGGCATTTGAATGCCTCGGAATATTAACAAGATAGGGATATACATACAATTGTTGAATTTCCAAAATAGTCGTTATGAATATTTACTCATTATCACGTTGAATAAGTTTCAAATCATCACATAATATATCACATTTTGAGACCTACCAAATTGATTTTATTTATTTATTTCTAAATACAAAAGATTATGGAAGTGGTTCAAATTACCCTTGTTGTCAAAAAGAAGAAAATTTCAAGCAAACGCAATTCATAAGAAAAATCTGATTTGAGCATGGATCATAAAAAAATAATTTCTAACCCTATTAGCATAGGAAATAAAAAAAGGAAAAAAAAAAGAACAATAACTAGTAAGCTTTTCTCTACCATAAGTTACAATGTGATCAAGAACAAGAGAATGTAGTAATAAAGGGTCAGATGATCATCAAAAACAAAATGAATAAAATTAGAAGAGCATTGTCGATGTCCACTTTTGATTATTTACGTGGAGGATAAGGGTTTTATATTAGTCACGTGTTGAGTGTCATTTAAGGGTAGTCCCACAACTGCCTAAACCATGTTTTACAGTCGTTTGATGTTGGTATTATGTCGGTATGAGCTGTAAAAAGATAATTAAAGAGTAAGGAAAAGAGAAGGAGAAAAAGATGATAATATACAATTTGTTCACGGGGTTCATCCAACTTCGGACTATGTCCCTGAGCTCTGATTACATGATCTACAATACATGAGGTTACAAAGAGAGAGAGAGAGAGAGAGAGAGAGAGAGAGTGAGAGAGAGCAAAGGAGAGCCCCATTCAAAGGTGACCTAGAGCTCCTTATATAGTTGCAAGAAGGATGCTTCTCTTAAGTCAACTCTCTTGCCATCATTGTTACGAGTTCTCACCATTAAGTATGAGGAGCGACCCCCTAGTGAAATGGCAATGACACATCTTTGTTGAATCTGATGAGGGGCCACATTCCTGACCTTTTCGACTGTCTACCCATGTCAATCTTGTTGGCCTTTGTGGCCTCCTTAGCCACTTATGAGCCCTCAATAAGTCGTAGCGCCTACCCCCTATATGCAACTTTGCTCAGGGAGCCTCGTTCGAGATGTCAGGGTGCTAATTTTCACGTGCCGACAAAGTCAAATATGTCGGTAAGCGCAACATGGGGATTTTGGTGTTGTCATGTGGTGAAATTGACAGCACCACATGGTGCGTTAGGATGTTGGCACATGACAAACATATGACCCCTATCTATAGTAGTCCCCTACACGTCGCGTGAGTACATTCATTTCTTATGTGGTTATGCGGCAGGCATTTGGATACCCCACAAGTCCCCTACTTAGACTCGTTGTGTATGCGGAGCTTGGTGCTTTTGGTAGAATTACGCTAAGAGGATTCATTTAGCACATGACGCCTTGACGAGGAAAAGTCCCCAATTTAACATCTTAGCGCACAATGCCTAACAAGATTTGTACATAGTACAAAATGATGAATAAGATTAAAATCGATGTTCCAAACCAATTGAGGCTACACATGGTGCATGGCGCCTTTAGTAGGGGCTCGCAAACCAACTAATTTCTTACACAGAGCCTTGTTTCAATGTCGCGGCGCATGGTGCCTTCCATTGAGACCCATCGTTTTGTACTATCATTAGAGGCGTCTGACCCTTTGAATGGAATAAATACCACTCGGTGATATTTTATCGACATATGGCGTCTATGCAAAAGTGTGCCCCAACTCGAGCTTTTATAAACGTGGTGCATGCAACTTATTCTACTCGACACCCTAAGCAACTTGTCAACGACACCTCAAATGAAATAAGAACAAATGGCACCATAGAGATTCTACACATGGCGCCTTGAACATTGTAAGTGAACATGGCGCCTCAAATACCGTAAGGATATGTTGCACTTCGAACACCTTACGGGCACATAACGCCTCGAACTCGATAAGGACCTATCACATCTTGAACACCATAAGGGCACATGTCACCTTGAATGTCGCAAGAGCATATGGCGCCTTGAATGCTGTAAGAGCATATGGCACCTCGAACGTTGTAGGGGTACATGGCCCTTTGAATCACCTTAAGGGCACATGTCACCTTAAAGCCTTGAGGGCACATGGTGGTCAGAGGTGGGCAATAACTTCTTAGCTTCAACACGGCTGTTCATCTCATGTAAGAGTGCCTCTTTATTTGTTTTTAGTCTTTGGTTACAAAATTTTCACGACCCCATTCGCGGCTATTTGTTTCAGTCGAGAATACTGTGGAGATGTGATTTCTTGTTGTTTTTTGGAAGTTCTCAAGACCATAACATGCTCATATTCCCTTTTTTAGGTATTGAGGCCTCGTCATCCTTTTACACCACTTGGTTAAAGCCATGTGTTACCTTAGTATCACGTGTATCCCTTGATATATTGCTCCATCTACATTTGGCCCCCTATTTGATTGTGCTAGATACTACCTTCGTTGCGATGAAATAATGCTCATTAGGCGAAGCCACTGCATCTGCGAGGTACTAAAGGGGAATCCAGATTAGTCGTATTTCATCTCGACCATTGTTTCTTAATAGGGATTCATGAGCGAAGATGTGACTAAGTGACTTGCATGCGTTTTGAGGTAATCATGGCTTCATGACCTTGTGTATGATGTAAATCTTGGACTCCTGCTCTTTTTTTTCCGTTTTTTTTCTTCTTTCTACCTAGACCCCTAGGTCGCCTTACTGGTGCTGTCTTGTTTATCATCAATACCATTCTTTGCAAGAACCCTTCGTGGCTGTCCACATCAGCGCCTTAGAGGTTCGAAGCACAATTGTGTGAGTTTGTGGCAAGACTCGACAGTACTATTGGGGGTGGAATTCAAGACAGCACCCAATGGTGCCCTAGCAACGACCTTCAATGGCGCCTTGGAAGTACTGCTGATGTCATCTTAGCAACAGCCCCTAAAGGCACCATATCAGCAATACCAAATGCTCAAAGTTGTTCTTACTGCAGCCCCAGCATCAACCTTCAACGGCGCCTTGGCAGCACTTCCAATGTCTCTTTAGCGGCAACTCTTAAATGTGCCATAACAACAGCCCCAAATGCATGCCCGTCCTTGAAGTGTTATAGCACACATTATTGCCCCCTAAAGGCGCCGTGGCCTTTGAAATCAATGCCATCTCATGTTGGTGTTGTACCTATAGGCCAATAGATATTAGAATAAAATATCTTAAATGATGATAACCTTGATAAGAAAAAAAAATACTATAACAATATATATATAATATTAATATATATATATATATATATATATATATATATATATATATATATATATATATATATAGGGTCCCGTTCAGCACCAAACATGTTGGCCAACATTTTAGCCAATCATTTTTGTCCTACATGGGTTAGAAGTTTTGGAATGGGCTGATTTTTGGTGAGGATACCATAGAGATCATCCTCACCAAAAATCAGCTCATTCGAAAACTTCTAGCCCTATGTTTACAAGTTGAAAAATCGTGGACCGTCCATTTTATATAAACCATTTTTGATGGGGATAGAAGTTTTGGAATGGGCTGATTTTTGGTGACGATGATCTCCTCACTGTAGAGATCATCCCCACCAAAGATCAGCCTATTCCAAAACTTCTAACTCATGTTTTGAAAAATGTTTTGTCAAAATGTTTGCCAAAATGTTTGGTGCTGAACATTTCTCATATATATATCTAATTTTTTTTTTAACTTTTATTTGGTTGCTATTTAATGCTTGCTGACAACATTATAGTTTATAATATTATTTAAATCTACTTTTAGATACAGCTGTGGTCAAATAAAAAAAAGAGTAATTTTTCTTTCAATGACAATGATGTTCTAGATAAGAAAGTACCATAAAAATAATAGAAAGAGAAGTCATGATATGATACCCAATTAAAAGATAAAATAAAAAATATCAATACCAGAAGTAGAAGTACTTTGCCAAAGAGCAAGAGCTAGAAATTTTTTTGAGGGAGTTGGAGAAGTACTTTTGTGCTGAAAGGGTATTTGAGAATTAACTATGTGAGATATTGGCAGAAGTACTTTTGTGCTGAAAGTGTGTTTGGGAACCATACTAACTTCTCATGATTTCTAAAAAAAAAAAATCAAAACATCCTTATATTCTACCTATTACTATTTTTTGTCTTTTAGTCTTATAATATGTCTTCAAACTGTATTGTTTTTGATATTTTAACTATAAATATTAATATAATGAGTATTTAAACCTAAGTATACTCAAAAAATTTAAAAAACATTTTGATAGCACCTTCCTTAAAAATTGGATGTTTTCACCTATCACCTGTTGAATTATCATATATATAAAAAAGTGTTGTCTTAAACATACCAAGTTTTAATATATATATCCATACTTATATAAATCTCATACATGCAATCTACATATATCTATCTAAAAATAACATCCTATCTAACACAACTATTAAAATTAAAAATTTTATGAAACTACATATATTGCATCCTATTGATGCATAAAAAAATAAATCATTGGTGTTCTTTTATTGTCTACTCTTCTTCCTATGGTTATCAATCGCATCAAGTTTGTTAATAGCTTCAACTTCATCAGCCCATAAAAATCCCCCAATATGATTATGGAATTAAAGAAGAATGAACTTCATCAGACTATAATATAAATAGATATATTGTAAAAGAAATATGACAAGTTTATGTTTATCTTAAGATAAATTATTACTTTCTAAGACGGACACACCTATAAAATTTTCTAATTATATTTATTTTTTTGGCTCTAACAATAATAATAACCATCTCCTGACGACACGAACAATAAAGTGTCATCAATACTACATTTAAAGATTTACAACTAAACGTATGTATTTAAACTCAAATGGCATGAAAATCAAAATAGATAAATCTAAAACATCTCAGAAGAATACAAGTCAAGCTTTTACAATATTTAAATTAAAGTTTTGAATTTAATTCAAATCACCATCATACATTAATATCATGCTGATTATAAGCCTTTTTGTAGTTTGTGCTGTGACTTCTCTCTTCTATTCCATAGCCCCATTTGCTTGACGATGTGAATGCATAAGTGGTTTACTAAGATATAAAGATGTGGAATCTTATTCTATAAAATCATTTTGATTATATTGAGCAAATTTCACATCTTTTAAGCCATCTTTCAGAATAAAATTGTATAACCCTATGCAAGCAATCACAACATCCCGTTGTGTATCAAACAAATATGAATGTATATTACATAAGATCGCTCATCGTACCTTCAGAACATCGAAACATCTTTCAATCACATTACGTAGGGGAGACTGAAGATGATTGATCATTGTTGTCTTCTTCGTTACCCAGGCACTCCTTTGAAAATCTTGTAAATGGTAATAAATACCTCTATATGGTGTCAAATAACCATCCATCAATGGGTATCCAAAGTCAACTAGGTACTACTTACCTATCAACCAAAATAAACAATCATGATCATTATAAAATATTAAAGTAAATAAAGTATTACCTAAATTAATATTTTAGATACCAACCTTCTAGTGGATGTGGAAATCCAGAATTGGGATTACTGATGGTATTCAACAATACATTTGAGTCATTTACTTGTCCCTCCCAACGAGTCAAAACATATGTAAAAAATATGTCAAAAGAACATTCAGCCAACACATTCTGTGTTTTGCTCTTTCGACCTAAGAAGCGAAGTTGGTCTGTTATGGGAACACCTGTTCCTATATGTGTATCATCTATGACTCCCACCCAATCCTTCATATAGAAATAATAATAAGACAATGCATTCATTATAAAATAAATATTCATGTTAATAACCAAAATTTTTAATAACATACCTTAAAGAAAGGCTAGTATCTTCGATTGGTTCGAATTTTAAAAGGGATTTCATTTGTTTATCAAGGCATGATAAAAAAAAACCTACATAAACATAGAACCACCTCCAAAACTCTATGAAAATGTCTACTTACAGTCTCTTTGAAATGTTAAAATTGATTGGGAATCAATCTCATACTCCCATTTTGTCTTAATATCATTAGGAACATAGCCAAAAAGACTTCTAAAACAATACATCTCGTACATTTTAGGTTTGCCTCATCACGAAGAGATGACAATAGTCAATGAAAATGTGTTTTTCCATCCTTAATTGAAGATAATATATAAAAAAATTTCTTGACAAAACATATTTCATATAATCTTCTCCAGTAAACTCACAGTTTGTCCTTGGGTTGTTTATTTAAACTAAGTATGCATTGAGATAACATTTGATTTGTTGCAATACCAATTACTAACATTTCAAGACCATCATTAGATGATGAATCTATCAAGTCTTCATCCGAAGATGAAGACATAAAGTATGCAGTCGACGATGAATCCAGCAAGTCTATTTATCTGCATCTTTGTAAAATATTTTTGTATTTATCCATGTTGGATGCTTAATCTTGAAATGTTGATGTTTATTTTATGTTTGAGCTTGATTCAATAGTATTTATTATCGTTAGATCATAGTATTATAGGTTGTCATAAGTTTGAATTTGGATATTTTATTTTATATTTAGATTCAAACAAAAAATTTCCTAAGATCAAAAAGAAATCCCGGCATACCCTATACATTAGTAGGACTATTAGAACTACCACCACCTGACAGTTGCCTCCTATTCACCAATCACTGTAGACGCATCTCCTTTATCTGAAAACAACAGAACATGTCTATGAATCCTAATTTTGTTTCAAAGTTATAACATGTTCAAACATATAATTCACTCATAAATGAGATATCATCTAATAGTTTATCCAATCCTCTTAACACCCATTTCCTTAATAGCTTGAACAGGATCACCAAACTGGTCTTGAGATATATTATTTTTAGTCCCCTTCTTGCCTTGTGGGTAAGACTCCTCTCCAGATAAAAGTACACAAATTGGGATCTCACCCTCAAGATCATCTACATTTTGAGACATATTTGGTTGATGTTCATTTTCGAACTATATTTTGGACTGACTCTTAGGGACCAAATTAGGACTATTATCGTCTAGATATTCTTCAGTAGACTCGTAATTTATTACAAGAGATCGAGCATGAGAAGCATTGGTTGTGGTTCCACCGAATATAAGGTCTAACTCATACACAAATTCAAGTCCCTTAGTTCAAAATTTAATTTTAGTCAGATGGGTCTATAAAAATAAAAACAGAAGAATATCAATATAAAATACTCAATTGAACAAATGCAATTGGATAAGCTAGGTTAAATTAGTATTTTCAACCTATCAACCTACCAAGCATCATTCATAACAATTACATTCCTTACTCTATCATATCCAATGTCACTCATATTCATTAAACCATTCCAACTCTGCTAATCACCCTTGTGTTTATCGTAATGGCTCTTAAGTTGTCTTCGTTCTACGTGTACATTTATTCTCTTCATAAATTCCAATCGAAGGTCTTCCAACTTGACTTATCCAAAGTAGGGTCATTTTTATGATCTTGTTGAACCAATTCAAGACATATATCTATAAATGCCTTGTGAATTTCTCGTGTTCATATAATTTTTTTTTTTTATTATCAAGAAGCCATCTTTTTTCCCTTAGATTGGGTTTTAGACATTTTCTGTTACCAATAAAAAAAATAAGTTATTTGTTAAGCAATGAATTAAAACATATTGTACAAAATAAGCCCAAGTTGAAGTTTGTAAGTCTATGGGTTAAACTGGCCTAAAAGTTTTCTTTAATGTTTCAACACTATAAAAGAGTAAGCACATACATTTCAATTATTAGAATGATAAACAAAACAAAAAATTATTTCGTAAATAAAATATATATATTTAAATAATGATAAATAGAAATGCCCCTCCCTCATCAAAATATTGTCAACAATGGGTCCATTCATGCATAGACACACTTGTATGTGACATCATCAATGGCATAACTAAACAAGTTAGAAAAGCCCAATTGAGATATTGAAGCACACACATAACCTATGGCACTACAAACTAGATTGATAGATATTCAATGGCATAAACAAGCAAACAAACTAAATTTCTCAGTGAATACTTATCAAGAAAGAAAAATTGAGTGAACATTACCACTTCAAAGGCATCTTTGGATAAGAAAACCTAGAAACACCCAAAATTGAAAGCACATTAAGGAACTATTTAGGAACATCATGTTTTGTGAAAAAGAGAAATTTTTATTAGAGTTTGTTTGGAAAAATGAATATAATTCAGTTAGCACTCCCAAAAAAAAAAATATAGTAAGTAAGGGGCCTGTTTGGATCACTATTTTTACATCGAAAATCTGCTTTTAGCAAATTTGTTTAAAAAAATAAAAATTGAGGAAAAAAATCCAAAAAAAATCCAATTTTTTTACTGAACATTGAATATTGACCAACTACCCACTCACATTAAAGTGAAAATGAATTAATTTTAAGGACCTGTTTGGAACGTTAAATATGTGGCAAAATAAGTGTTTTTTGGGAAAAAAATTACTGAAAAATATCGATCCAAACAGACTCAATAAATTTAGTAGATTAAGTTCAAATGTGAGTAATAGATCTTTAAGGAAATAAAAAACTTGCAGCTTAATAGCTTGATTTAGATCAACTTTCTTTGCTCCCAACGAAATAGTGAGAGATAATTTGCTTAAAAAATGAGTTTTTTTTTAATTAACATTCATAAAAAAAAAAAATGAAATCCAAATAGGCCTTTTGTAATACCCTGAATTCAAATTAGTATCTCGAGAAAATAAAATGGTAAAATTTGAAAAAATTTCAGACAGAAAGACTTAAGGAAAAATAATAATATTTTATTCTGTCCATTTTTAACAAAATTTGACTTCACCATTAGATAAAAAAATGGTCGAAAAACATATTTTAGCCTATAAGCACACTCAAATTCGAGTTCGAATGAAAAAATTATAAAATCCTCGTATTTTGTGTCAAGTGGAACTCAAAAATAGTAAATTTTTATTAGAGTAAGAATTAGTAAAATCTATGTAGACACCCATTTTGAACGAGCCCTCACTCGAAAGGGCCCAAAAATAGTGTTTTTCTAATAATTTGGCCAACGGGCCTCAATGGTCCGACTCATCGAAATATGACATTTTTGCTAAAACCAAAGCCTCTAACACCTCTCAATGGGTTAGTAGGTCCACCAAAAGGATTCGGCATGCTCCCATCTACCCTGCTCCATTAGAAATACTGATTTTCTAACAAAATAGGCCAACGGACCTCTAAGGCCTAAAAAGTTAAAAAGTGGCAATTCAATTGAACCGAGGCCCCTAAGACCTCCCAATGGTCTAAGGGACCTACCAAAGGGACCGGACCCATCCTACACGCATTCAACTTCACCGCATCTCCTTTATATCCAAGAAAAACAGAACGATCAATGAAACCTTCCTACGGGACTAAAAAGCCCGATTCGCTAACACGTGGCATTTTAATCGATCTAATAATTTCTAAAAATCATAAAAAGATAAAAATGGAAAAATGTAAGACTTGGGACGCCTATCCTTCATCTACTTTCTACCGCTCCACCTCCAAATCCGCAAACACCTAAAAAACTCCAAAGCCCAAAACACTCAACCCTTTTCTAACCTAAAAATCAATCACACATCATCTAAAATCTAAAACCAATCTACCTTCTTAAAACCATTCCTAAAAATAACCCCAATCAATTCTTAAAACCCAAAACCACTTCCAAAACCCAAGCCCAACACTTAAAAGCCCATAAACCACTACCATATCCAATTCATTATCCAACCCACTACCTTAACCCATTATCCACTACCCATATCAACCAATCACCCTCCCAATATCAAAATATGACACATGTCATTACCACTCTTCACCTCCCTCATCTAATCACCTACCCCCATTACCATTCTCTAAACAACACATCTAACCCACATCACTTCCCTCCAAAATCACCTCAACCCATACCCTACCCTAACCTAACCTATCCCCCTTCTCTAACATCATCAACAACCCACACCTCAACCCATACCCTAATCCATCACCATTCCCTAACATTATCAACCACCCACATCTACACCCATCATTTTCCTTAAAACATTCCAGTGAAATCACCTCAATCCATACATCCATCATCATCAACTAATCAACTCATACTCTTCTCTCTAATCAAACAACCACCATCAACCAATCAACCAATCTCATCACCTCACTCTCTCATCACATATGCCACATGGCATCATCCCCTTTCTCCTCCTAAAAATCAATCTACCAACCTCTTACACAACCCATTCTCCTAAACCTAAACACCTCACCTCTTCAACCAACCTAACACTCCTTCTCCAAACAACCCTCTTACACCCCCACTCCCCCCATCAACTATCACTCATCTCATCCTACCAAACACTCTACCCAAATGGATTTGGGTAGAATCCTAACCATTTGGATCAAAACCTCACCCATTTTTAATCTTTACAAAACTACCCTCAATCTCACTCCAAATTTCATACCCCCATCTTCTAAAAACCCTACCATTACCCATTCTCCCAACCTTTAACCCCATTATACCGCCAAAACATCCTCCTAACACCTATAACTACCCCTCCCCTCCTTCCAAAAATGGTTACCAAGTCTCACCAAAAAAGAAACAAAAGATCTACTTTCTCTCGTCATCTCTTCTCTAATACCACACAACTTTCTCAACAAAAAAAAAAAGATATATTCTCTCACATTTTACTAAGGACCTAAGAAGACTCATAGAAGATGACATAGAAGAAGAGAAGAAGAAGGAAAGAAGAACCATTGGGAGACTTCAAGGGGGGTTCAGAGTGTAATTTTCCCCCTCTCTCTCTCTACCCTCTCCTCCTTTCTCTTCTATCATCCCCCCCTTTCTTCATTTTATTGTAGATGGTTTAGGATGAATAGACCCCAAGGCTAAACGTTCATAAGGGTCATTTCCATTAATGAAATGACCCTATGATCAAGTCGGAAATGAATCCCTATCTAGGGTACAAATGCACCCACATGACATTTCTTTTTTTATTATTTATTTAAAATCAAAATGGCCAAGTTACGTAGAAGTTACCGCCACTTGGCGGGGAGAAAAGGGTGCCTAACACCTTCCCTTTTCTCCAATCGAGCCGTTTACCTCAATCTCTAGGTATGATTAGCCCTTTATCCATCGTGAGTCACTAAAATGCCAAAAATGTCATTTTTTGGAAAATGTGCATCGGGTGACCATTCACACCCATTTACAACATGAATGGTGGCGACTCCAATTCATCGTAGATGTGACCGTCGTAATGACGAAATCAAAGTATCTATAGCTAGCGACTCCACTGGGGACTCATGGTTCACCCCTCGTGACAACTGAGTCATTTTTAAAAAAACAAAAACAAAACACAGATTTTTATTTACTAACATAGTTTGTTTGTGGTTTTCTATGTTTTTTTTTCGCATGTCCATTGTAATATTTACTTATTTTTCGTTGCTTGTATTATATATTTGTAAGGGGGTCGATGAAAATAAATGAAAAAAAATGGCACGTGTACTTGCGAGCATAGCCTCACTTCCAAGCCACCCCACCCTCAATATACTTAGCCCCGATGCTTAGTAGTTCCACAGCTTGAGATCGTTATTTCAAGTGTCGGGAATGAACACATCAAATCCGATCACCAACCAACGACGTGTGTACTTCGGTATGCATTGAGGTGTGAAGATCGGGTAGCCGTGAAGCGACCTGGTAAACTCATGCATGTGCCCGGCTAGATGAGCTAGGACACAAATTTTTAATGTTACATCGACCCCCGGACAAAAGTTGTATTGGTTTAGTTGTTATCGGGCCTTGAAGCTCACATTGTACGCCCAAGAAGGCATGGTTGTATAGATCATAAGTTTTTATTTCTTCTTATCTTCCTTCCCTTAGGTAAGAGGGGGGGAAATGTGGTGCATCGTGCATATACACACAAACAAAACAAAAAAACAGAAAAGAGGGAAGCAAAACAGTGGACAAAAAACCAGTTCTGTGAAATTCCAGAAACTGAAATTCTTTCTGGTCCGTATCCATGACACGGGTAGACCAAAATGTGCATCATCCGTGTTGGGAACACGGTTGAAGCAAAATGTGCATCATCCGTGTTGGGAACATGGTTAAAGCAAAAGGTGCATCATCCGTATTCGGAACACGGTTAAACCAGAGATCACCTCATCCGTGTTTTAAGCATAGTCGAAACAGTGAATGTCTCATTCGTGCCCAAAACACAGATTATAGAATGTGGAATACATCCGTGCCATTGACACGGACCAGAGTGAACTTGATACCACATAATGAACTCTACAGTCCATTTTTGAAGAGGCTCACTTACTAATCGATCCAACCTTGATGGTACCCTTAGAAATATCCCAACTTTTAGGGAAAATTAAGTAAAATGGATTTTTGTTAATCAATGTTTTCAAAAAAAAAAAAATGAAACAAAAAAAAATATAAAAAAAAGGAGGGGAAGAATTTGCGGATTTTCCAACTTAAAACAATTTTGTGAACCGGGTCCCTACTTGTATCCATTTAAACCGGGTCCCTGACCCGTATCCATACCATTCCAACTGGGTCCACGACCCAGATCCATTTCCAACTGGGTCCACAACTCAGATCCGTTCAACTGGGTCCACGACCCAAATCCAATCCAACTGGGTCCACGACCTAGATTCGTTCAACTGGGTCCACGACCTAGATTCATTCAACTGGGTCCACGACCCAGATCCATTTTCAACTGGGTCCACGACCCAGATCCACTTTCAACTGGGTCCATGACCCAGATCCATTCCCAACTGGGTCCACGACTCAGATCCATTTTCAACTGGGTCTACGACCCAGGTCCAATCCAACTGGGTCCATGACCCAGATCCGTTCAACTAGGTCCACGACCCAGATCCATTTTCAACTAGGTCTACGCCCCATATCCATTTTCAACTGGGTCCACGACCTAGATCCAATCTAACTGGGTCTACGACCTAGATCCGTTCAACAGGGTCCACGACCCAGATTCATTTTCAACTGGGTCTACGACCCAGATCCATTCCCAACTGGGTCTACGACATAGATCCAACCCAACTGGGTCGACGACCTAGATCCGAACCCATTTCAACCGGGTTTACGACC
The DNA here is from genome assembly GCF_017979445.1 of Akebia trifoliata. Lineage (NCBI taxonomy): Eukaryota > Viridiplantae > Streptophyta > Magnoliopsida > Ranunculales > Lardizabalaceae > Akebia > Akebia trifoliata. The sequence goes on along the minus strand of NC_141383.1, from coordinate 7,312,303 downwards.
CAGATCCATTTTCAAATCGGATCCACGACCCAGATCCATTCCCAATTGGATCCACCATCCAGATCCGTTTCGAGAGGGTCTAAGACCCAGATCCACTACAAACCAGATCCATATCCAATCTCGAACCAAGTTCATAATCTAACAAAGATAACAACCGATCAATCAACTCGAGGAGTGCATTCAACTTTCTCAACAAAAAAAAAACTAAGATTTCAAAAAGCACCAATTGCAATCCTTGATCAAAGTCGGTGCTTAGAAAGATCTTACCCTGTTGATACGAGGGGGATAGACTACGTCTATTCAGGGAACAAGGTGATTTAAGAGTGCTATTGTGTACCACCTCTTCCTTGGAGATTTGCCTGGCCGACGGTGATTTCAGATAACTGAATTGGAGGCTACCAAAAACATAGGTTATTCCAACTCAATTTATAACAAAAATTAATTTTCAAAGTATTTTCTCGACTCCGTGTCGATGCCAGCTTCGTGCTGATGAAATTACTTTTCAAAATACTTTTCCGACTCCGTGTCGATGCCAGCTCCGTGCTGATGCCAACTCCGTGTTGATCCCAACTCCGTGTCAATGCCAGCTCCATGCTGATGAAACTACTTTTTCAAAATATTTTCCCGACTCCGTGTCGATGCCAGCTCCGTGCTGATGAAATTACCTTTTCAAAATATTTTCCCGACTCCGTGCCGATGCCAACTCCGTGCTGATGCCAACTCCGTGTTGATGCCGACTCCGTGTTGATGCCAGCTCCGGACTAAGATAATTTCACTTTCAAATTATTTTTTTGACTCCGTGTTGATTTAGCTCCGTGCTGATGAAATTACTTTTTCAAAATGCTTTTCCGACCCCTCGTAGATGCTAGCTCTATGTTGATGAAATTACCTTTATTTTTCTAACTCCGTGTCGATGCCAGCTCAGTGCTGATGCCAACTCCGTGTTGATGCCGACTTCGTGTCGATACCGGCACCCTGCTGAGATAATTTCACTGTCAAAATGTTTTTCCGACTCCGTGTCGATGCCAGCTCCGTGCTGATGAAATTATCTTTTTAAAAAAATGATTTACCAATTCTGTGTCGATGCCAGGTCCGTGCTGATGCCAACTCCGTGTGGATGTCGATTCTATGTCGATGCCATCCCTACGCTGAGTTAATTCTATTTTTAAAAATATTTTATCGACTCTGTGTTGATGCCAGCTCCGTGCTGATACAATTCTTTTGTAAAAATATTTTACCAACTCTGTGTTGATGCCGGCTCCGTGTTGAGAAATTATTTTTCCATTAAAAATCATAATAAACAACTTTACCCGACTTAATAAAACATCATGCATCTTCGATTTTGTAAACAAGATAGTAACGCTTGGTCTTCTGTACCCACAGGTGGCCAAGCGAAAGAAATACAAGCAGTTAGAAGTACCTCCATATTTTCTAAGATCATCTACAAACACCATGAGTTCTTCTGAACCAACACAACCCCCAGTAACCGAAACGTCAGGTATCGACCCGCAAATAACAGCACTATTGAAGATAATTGAGAGGCAAGAAAAGATAGTAAGTGCTGTGTTAGCCAATGCCAGCATCCTATAAGCCCAAACAATACAGCAGCACGCATCCAAGTCGAATTAAGAGTTACCCGAGCAACCTCCACAGGGACCACAAGGGCCTCCACTCTATATTCCATAGAATCGACCAGCCCCTGTGGTCATTCCCGACAATGAATGTGAGTATAGGGTTACGGAGGCCAAAAGCGCAACAGATGAAAAACTGGCTCACCAAATCGAATCTTTACAGGAAGAGATGAGAAGGGTGAAGGACCTCAACACTATAAGCGAAACCCGATTCAAGGATCTTTGTATCTACCCCAATGCTCAATTATCGGCTAAATTCAATTGTCCGGAGTTTGAAAAATATAACAGAGTAGGATGTCCGCTGTCGCATCTGAAGTTGTATTGTGGATCCATATGCCAATATGGCGAGGATGATAGGCTATTGGTACAGTTGTTTCAGAGGATCTTAACAGGACCGGCACTCAAATGATTTTCTGGATTGAATCACTTACTCATTAAGAAGTGGTAGGACCTAGCTGAGATGTTCTGGCAAAATTACCGGTTCAATACTGATTTGGGGCTAGATCGAAACGACATGGCCAAGATGACAAGAAAACAACGAGAAACGGTGAAAGAGTATGCACAGAGATGGCGAGAGTCCGCCTCACAAGTAAAGCTTGCAATAACAGAGCAAGAGATGAACACTACGTTTATCTCGACAATAGGGCACGTCTTCTATACTCATCTGGTGGGGCACACCACAGGCACATTCTCCAATCTAGTACAAGTGGCGGATCGGGTCGAGGATGGGATCCGAACCGGTCTGATCTTTGACTTCACGAGTCTAGGGGCAACAACAGGAATCCCTTCTCAGAAAAAGCTAGTGCCTACGGGAAAGAAGAAGGAAGAAACACAAGTTAACAATGTACAGCTAAACCGACCACAAGCGCCATCAACTTCATGGGCACCAGCACTGCCAACATGGAACCCTCCACCTCATAACCAATTCAGGGCAAACTCTCCACCAGTTGCACAGCAGGCACCACTATATGGGCAGAATCAGCAAGCACGACCCAATAGGGTGAACAGAGTGTTTACAAGATTATCCATGATGTTATCTGAATTACTGCCAATCTTGCTCAAGGGTGAGTATGTAGTAAAACGTCCACCAAACCCCGAGGCTACCAAAGAGTCAGGGTACAACCCCAACCTGTTTTGTGAATTCCATATGGGTGAACCAGGGTACTCTACAGACCAATGCTGGCAGCTCAAACATCAAGTACAGAACTTGATCAATAAAAAGGCCCTCATCCTAGATGGGCCTACCAACCCTCCTCAACAACAGAATATCAATCAAAACCCCCTACCTACTCATAATGGAGAGGGGAGTGGGCACAGGGTAAATGTCGTCTGCGGAGAACTCGACTTCAATCCTTTGGATTTGATAGCACCTATTGGGGCAAAAATCAAGGTCTACTTAACCCAGGAATCAAAGGCGTCCACGATTAACATAGTCAACCATTATACAACAAATCCATCGCAAAACTCATAATTGCCACTCAGATTGGCCGACTTCACCATCCATCCCATTCATCAAAATGCTGCTACCCGACCACCTTTAGTTATACCTTATGGATCACCAAACCATCAAAATTTGACCGGACCTCCTCTTGTTATACCATACTGAAAGCGCCCTCGATCCGCGGGGTGCGCGGATCCGCTTTTGACCCTTGAGGTTTGGGAGTCGCCACCTAGTTATTACGGTCTAGGAACCAAATTGACCCTACAATGGATAAAAAGAACTAATCTACTATAGAAATCTGAATCCGGGGATCATGTTACGGGGTTGGAAGGTGTTAGGCACCAACCCCGCCCGGTCAATGCCGGTCTCTACTTATCCCAAATAGATCTACATTGCTAATGATAAATCTAGATTAAAAAAAAATAGAAAAAAATTTACCTTTGATCTGCAAAAGTGTTATTCCTTCAGATCTGGTTAGAATGGCTCCTTGTACCGTATTCCTTACTTCGTTCTATCTCCGGATCTGATTCCTGATCTCCGAGGTAAGGTATCTCCTTCTTGGATCTGAGTACTTCAAATTTGTTGTAGATTTCTGGGATGTTTTTGAGAGGTTTTTGGGTGTTTTTTAGGCTAAAATCGGAGTAGGGGGGTTAGGGAAGGAGTTGGGGCTCCAAAATTAGGGTTTTGGGGAGGCTATGGAGGCTTCTTTACCTACTTTTCCTAGGATTTTTTCTTTGATACGAAAATAGGGTGTGGAGGCTCCTATTTATAAAGTTTTTAGAAGCATTAGGGTTTGATTAGGGTTTCTTTTAGGGTTTCAATTAGGGTTTTGACTTAGGGGGCGATTGATTGCGCTTCAAAACGCGGATTTTCCAGCGTTTGCGTTTTGAAGCTGAGTTTTGAAGCCGAATCAAACACAGCGAAACTCAATTTTTCGAAATTGAGCTATGAAATTGCGTTTAGAAACGCAAATATGAAAAGCAGTTAAAAGAAGCTTTTCCAATTTGCGTTTGCGGGAGAAGCGAACTACCGAAAAATGGCTCAATGAAAAGACCAAAATGCCCCGATCTATTTTCTTCTCTTCTTTCTCTTCTTCTCTTCAACGAACATGGTGGAAACTCGCACAGTCTCTCTGTCTCTCTCTCACAGCTCTCTCTCTCTTCTTCTCTACTCTGTCGACAGAACCTCGCACATCTCTCTCTCTCTCTCTCTCTCTCTCTCTCTCTCTCTCTCTCCATCTTTAGCTAGAAACTCTGGTTCATCTGAAACCCTAGAATAGAAAACCAGTATTATTATTCAGATGTGTCGAGTGTCGACTACGGCTGCTAGTAAAGAAGACGGAGAGAGTTGGTGACCAACGAAACCGTCAAAATCAAGGACAAAAAAACACATTTTTTTTCTCTTCGAGGATCGCATTCCAAAGGTACCCTCATCGTTTCTACTTCTCCAATTTTCCTTTTTGGTTTCCAAATCTTGGTAGATTTTTTTATTTTGATATGTTTAAGACTTTAATCTCGTTTTGCATCAACTTTAGTAGATTTTTCAGTTGAATTCGACTAAATCTCTTGGTTAGTTTCAGATTAATTTCATTTGAGTTATTTCGATTCGTGAACTAGTAGCTTATCGATTTCTTTCGCAATTTTTTATCTTGAATTCGACTCTTGGACTCTGGATCTCTCTGTTTTATCTTTTTCAGCAAATTTAGATGACAAAGTTAACTTTTGATCTGATATTTTAGAATTTTTTTTTGTTCATTTTTGCCTCTGTTACTAAGGGATCCATGTACATAGTACTGAATCGTTCTATTTTGTAGCTAAATCTCTGTGTTTTTTGTTTTTTTTGTTCTTTAAATTTAGATTTACAAGAAAGTTTTTGTTCTTGTTTGATTCACAATGGTATCGTCGATCGAAAGAAGATCTAGTTTTAGGAGTGACTCTTTCTCAGAGAGAAGAGATTCTGAGAATGTAATAGGAACTGGATCTCTCACAATTATCATGCTTGGAGCTTCAAGTGATCTTGCCAAGAAGAAACAATTTCCAGCTCTTTACAATCTTTAAAGACAGTTTTGTTTGTCTCTACCATTAGAAATGTTCATATTGTAAATTAAAAATGAAACAAATATGGCCTTTCAATTGTTCATCAATTTTTGTTGGGTAAACTAACTACCAGTATCATTTTTGGTGGATACATTAGTAGATGAGATCTTTTCGATCTCTTTAAGCACATTAACTACTATAGCCATGTTGCACCATGGTCTCAATCTTGGACCATCCATGATGCCTCCACTAGCTTTTGCATTTAGAAATTTTATATCGTCCTTGGGGAAAACCTTGGAATTAAGGATACCTCTACGGTTTTGAGTTTTTTCATCCACACATGATGCTTTAGAAGTTCCCAATTTTGTTTCAAACTTGTCTTACTTTTGGTTTTCAGCTTCCTCTTTGTACCAAGTAAATAATGTCCAACGTCAATTGTTGAGAAAGAGAGTGATTCTCAAGTAAGTATTTATCCATCTTTTAATCAATCTTAATAGATAGTCAAACATGAGTTGTTTAAATATGTGTAATATCTGCAAAATAACAAACCCACACCTTCAAGTGATGTCTCTCCACGTATGGGGAATTCAAAATATATTATAAACAAAGTGAGAAAAGGATCAATTTTAAATTCTAACTTAATGAAACTTCAATTTCTCAACTCCCATACTTAATAAAGTATATGCAGAAACATCAAGTGATAGAGACCTTGAAATTAACTTACAACTATTTTTTTATGTGGAAGAGAGTGAGAATTGAAATCCACAAATTAAGAACTATTAAGAACATTCAGAAAATAGTGGTTGTAAAGCTTATATAGTCTATATTGTATACAATGTATCTCTTTGCATTAACCTAAGACAAGATTCAATGTTATTTATCAAAGATGCACGTGTCTACGAGCTCACCAGATCATAAAACATGTATGATGTTAGTCATTACGAGTTTAGGAATTAGAGCTTCAGATTGTGATTCTCTAAAGGAACACTGGATGGTTTCTATCTCTTGTTTTAGATTATGAGGTCAGGTATAAATTTTGGGATTTCTGAGATGGATGGAAAAAGAATTTGCGTTAGCCCTCACCCCTGTTATGGTTGTTGAATTTTGGTGAAAAAACGACCACGCATCGATGGATTTGTAGTATGAGCAATGCCCATGAACGCTTCAGGAATATAGGGTTGCAGGTTGGTTTTTCTATTTTTTGTGAATTCTTGATGTTTTGTTTTGATAGAGTTTCAGTTTAGATTTTAGAATGATAATAGTAGCACTCATTATATTTGATTAAAGACGACTTGTTTCACAATTGGTGATACAAATTAAAAATGAAACATAATCTTTTATATCTAAGTTTATTATAGTTTGTCCATGAAAGATTGAGCCTTTAATCATAAAATTCACAAAATTCATGAAATCGAACTTAATGTTTTTATCTGTCTTTGGATAAACAACCTAAAAAAAATTAGAATTCAATTAAATGATGTCAAAATATGAATGTGTTATGTATATAAGATGTAATGTAAATGTTGGATTGCGTACTATGCAGGTATTTTGTTTGTTAGGAAAATTCATGTCTATTTTTAGAGGAGATGCTGTCGAAATTTCTATAGAAAGTATAAATTTTCTATATTTTTTTTTAGAATTATAAATATTTTAAAATTAATTCAATTATTTTTTAACTTTTTATATATATTTTATTATTTTATATATTATATTTATTGTAATTATATATTTGTAGGGGTATTCTGATAATTTTTAATGCATTCTAGGTGCACTAGCAACCTTAAGGGTATTCTGGTCATTTTATCCTAATACAGCAGATTCTTGAAGCTGTATCAAACAGTAATTACCAGATTCTGATCAACAGCACAGCACTTTTACAAAGCTCTATCAAACAGACTTTTCAATGTTTCAGCTTCTGACAGCAGATTCAGACAGCAGATTCTGACAGCAGAAGCTGACAGCAGATTGAAGAAGCTGAATCAATCAGCACCTTAGTCTTTAGGGTTTTAGGGTTTTGACTTTAGTCTTATGAGATTGACTTGATTAGTTTAGATTAGGGTTTTGATTTAGGGTTTTGACTTTAGTCTTATGAGATTGACTTGATTAGTTTAGATTAGGGTTTTGATTTAGGGTTTTGACCTTAGTCTTATGAGATTGACTCGATTAGTTTAGATTAGGGTTTTGATTTAGGATTTTGACTTTAGTCTTATGAGATTGACTTTAATACTTGACTCTAGTCTTACTTAATTGACTTTAATTTTGACTTTAGTCTTATTTGATTGACTTTAATATCTTGACCTTAGTCTTGCTTGATTGACTTTAAATTTTGGAGAACCCCCCTCTATTATATCTTTAATTCTTTGGACCCCCAAATGGAGGGGTCCTTAAAGAAATATCTTGCGAACCCTCAACAATTTTGCTTGAAAACCTGATTGATAAATTTTTTGGTTTAAATTTTAATAATTAATTTCATTAATGTTTCACTTTATATTATTTAATGATTTATTTATTAATTTCAAAATTTTTAATTATTAAAATTGTGAAATTACCATTTTGCCCTCGGAGAGGATTTTTTACGTTTTAAGTCGTTTTTCAATGTTCCAGGATGTTTTGAAATCAGTTTTTTCGTAAGGAATTCAATGGGAATGTTGGTTTTTGTCATTTATGAAATTTTTTACGTGAAATGATCGTGAATTTTATGAGGGGTATTTTCGTAATTTTTTCAAATTTTGTGAAAATTGGCGAAATGATTTATTTGGTTTCGATTTGTCATTTTATGTATTTGAACAGATTTTCCTAAGTGTAATGTAGGCTTTAAGGTTGTTTTGATGTTAGGGGTATTTTGGTAATTTGGTCATTTTTAGTGATTTTTATCGTGAAGCTTCTTTTTTGGCTTGCAGGATGATGATTTCTATGTTTCTGGGGTAGTATTTTCCTAGCGTAGCGTGGTTTCTAAGTTTTGTCAGTTCGAGATACCTCATCCGGATTTCTGAAACATATCTGGTAACAAAATAAAGCATTGGAATAGACATCCATCATTGGGAACCTTTGCGATCGAGTTGACGACTTGATTAATCAGGCAGATGCAAAAATAGGGTGTCTACACATACACACTGCCAACTCCTCAAGGATCAACCTGACCTCCCTTTCATATACCATACACCTCATCCTCATGTCCACCACTCGTCATTCCATACAATTTTCATGTAGCTCCTCCCACCACCACTACATCCAAATCATCACCACCACCCCTCATTCTCAATGTAAAACCCAATCCACCCCCCATGATCATACACTCACCCAAACCATTCCCCTATAGCTCCAACCAGGCAGTGCCCTAGAGCTACGAAACCACCATCACCACAACCGCAGGGGTCGAAACAACAAATAAAGCAATGGTAGCTGATATCGACCGTATGACAAGGGCAGGGAAGTGCCAGAAATTGTCAAAAGAGGGAGTAAACATCAGGAAAGAAATAAAAGAGACAACGAAAGAGGTGATAGAGAAAGAGAAAAGAAAAGCAAAGGGAAAGGGTAAGCTATATAAAGATGATAAGACAAAAGAGAAGGCAAAAGTGACAGATAAAGAGGCTGCAGACTTCATTAAGCTCCTTCGAAAGAGTGAGCATAATATTGTGGACCAGCTAAATAAACAGCTAGCTCAAATCAGTATTTTGGGCCTAATGTAGAAATCAGAGAAACACCAAGAGGCATTATTGAGAGTTCTGGAAAAATCACATGTACTTGCAACGACATTGCCGGCACAGTTGGAGCAAACGGTCAGCCAGATCATGGTCCCCAATCCTATTATCTTCACTGAAAGTGAATTCATGCCAGAAGGGCGAGGGTACGTCGAGCCGTTAAATATCATGGTCGTATGCAAAGGCATGATGGTTACTAGGGTGCTGATTGACAATGGTTCAGCACTTAATGTCTGTCCGCTTGAAACCTTCCGAAAGATTATCGCTGACTGGTCGCATGTCAAGTCCAACAACAAGGTTGTCCGAGGCTTCGACAGTTCAAGAAGAGATTCTTTGGGAGAGGTAGACCTACCAATTACAATAGGTCCTTGCACCTTCGAAGTAACATTTGAAGTCATGGAGATACCGACAACCTTTAACTTGCTACGGGCAGGCCATGGATCCATATTACCGGGGCTGTACCATCCTCGTTACACCAAAGAGTCAAATTTATAATGAGGTATAAGATGATATTCGTGTTGGTAGAAAATCTTATTCCGACTGGAAGAGCTCTAGATGTGCCATTTATCGATATCGAAATGACGGAAGACAAGGCACTCTATCACTCATATCAATTTGCTACTGTCAACCACGTGGAAAAAGGGAAAAAGAAGACAAAGGCAGAATTATCAAGGGCAAACCTGATGATTGGCTGGGTTTTGAAAAGAGCAAGTTACCGACCCAGATAAGGGTTGGGACTAGGAAGAAAAGGGAAAGCTACGTCGATCGAAGCAAAAAAGCATAATCCTTATTTCGAATTGGGGTTTAGGCCTACAAAAAAGGATATAGCAGAAATGAATGAAAAGAAGAAAGAGCTTCGACTAGCAAGAAAGCAAAATCGGGAACCAAATGTCTGGAATATGGGCAAGGTCTCTCACATCAGCGTTAGCTTCCCAAAATCTCATATTAGGCCCGACAGTTTATCAGAACCGTTGCCAACAAAATTGGTAAAAAAACCAAAAGTGGTAAATCTTAAACCTGTGCACATTGATGAAGAGTCAGTTGTTGAGTCCTACTCATCCTTCATAGAAGGCATTGATGTTTTATTCATAAAAGGCATTAAATATTCATCAAAAATAAAAAAAATCAAATATTTCTCAAAAAGTAAAAAAAAAAATATTTCTCAAAAACCAAAAAAATAAAAAAGCTTTCAAAATTGCAAAAAAATAGATATTTTCCAAAAAAATAAAAAAAGAGTTTTTAAGGGATCTGTCTCCATCAAATGAGTACCTAAATAAAACGGAATTTAAAAGGGACGAGTATGATTTCGATCTTGAACTCCACTTCGACCTCATAGGGATCGAAGAAGAGTCTAAGGACGAAATGAAGTACCCACCTAAAGAAATCAAAGACTTGGTAGAACGTCACGAGAAAGGTGTTCAGCCAAACATCGAGGATACGGATTCAATAAATCTTGGTACCAAAGAGGACCCACGAATTCTCAAGATCGGAGCCTTATTAACGTCGCAACAGAAAGAAGAAATGGTCGAATTTTTACAAAACTATCTGGACATTTTTGCATGGTCATACAGGGATATGTCTGGGTTAGATACAGATCTGGTTGTCCACAAACTACCCATTACTTCTCGAAGTAAGCTAATAAAGCAAAAACTGAGAAGACTGAAGCCAGAATAGACTCTCAAGGTCAAAGATGAGGTCATGAAACAGTTCGAAGTCGGATTTCTTACAGTTTCTACATACCCTGAGTGGTTGGCTAATGTTGTCCCAGTACCCAAGAAAGATGGGAAGGTACGTATGTGTGTTGACTACCGAGACTTGAATAAGGTCAGTTCTAAGGACGATTTTTCCCTCCCACACATCGACACTTTAGTCGATAGTACAGCAGGGCACGGTATGTTCTCGTTCATTGATGGCTTCTCAGGCTATAACCAGATGAAAATGGCAGAAGAAGATCAGGAAAATACTATATTTATCACACCATGGGGTACTTTCCACTACAAAATCATGCCATTCAGGCTGAAGAACGCAGGGGCAACTTACCAACGGGCAATGACCGCATTATTCCACGATATGATCCATTAGGAAATGAAGGTCTATGTAGATGACATGATTGCTAAATCCGATATTGAAGAAGATCATCTGGTGAATCTAAAGAAGTTGTTCGACAGACTCAGAAAATACAACTTGAGGCTAAATTAGATAAAATGCGTGTTCGGGGGAACATCAGGCAAGCTATTGGGATTCATTGTCAACAGAAGAGGTATCGAGATAGATCCGGCAAAACTAAGTATATCCTCGAAATGAAAGCACCTGTTTCAAAAAAAGACGTTCGGGGCTTTCTGTGGAGGATACAATATATCAGTCGATTTATAGCTCAACTCACGCCTATCTGTTAACTAGTATTCAAGCTACTGAGGAAAGACACGCCCAAAAAGTGGAACAAGGATTGTCAAGAAGCGTTCGATAAAATCAAGCAATATCTGCTCAATCCACCAATCTTAGTCCCTCCTACTCCAGGGCGACCTCTGCTAATGTATATCTCGATACAAGAAACGTTAATGGGGTGTGTGCTAGGGTAACATGATGGATCGGGACGGAAGGAACAGGCCATCTACTATCTCAGTAAGAAATTCACCGATTACGAAGTGAAATATTCAATACTTGAGAAGACTTACTATGCATTAGTCTGGGCATCTCAACGACTGTGTCATTATTTGCTCAATTACTCGACTATGCTCATTGCTAGGATGGACCCCCTGAAGTACCTATTCGAAAAACCAGCACTAACAGGTCGTACAACGAAATGACAGTTATTATTATCCGAGTTTGACATCACCTATGTCACTCAAAAGGCCATCAAAGGGCAAGCCATCACAGGGCAAGCCATCACAGACCACCTCGTCGAGCACCCATTGCGTGACTATGAGCCACTAAAGACGAATTTTCCAAATGAGGTCATACTACTTACCGAGATTGAAGATGATAATGATGACGAAGAACCAGGCTGAAAAATGTACTTCGACGGAGTAGCAAATCAGAAAGGAAACGAAATAGGGGTAGTTTTGATCGAGCCAGATGAGTCCCATGTAACGATCGCCATTAGATTGAAATTCCAATGCTCTAACAATGAGGCTGAATATGAAGCATACATAATAGGGTTGAAAGCAGCACTAGATCTCGAGATAGATGAGATCGATGTTTTCAGAGATTCAAGCTTAGTAGTCTATCAGACGATTGGAGAATGGAAGACCCGGGAACAGAGACTGGTCCCTTACCATGAGTATCTAGAGGAACTAAGCTCACGCTTTGACAAGATCTCATTCACATACATGCCAAGAGATAAGAATCAGTGCGCAGATGTACTAGCTACGCTTATTTCCATGATCAGTATCTCGGAAGACTTAGTTATCGACCCAATTGAGATTGGAATTCAAGATGAATCGGCTTATTGCTTACCCGTCGAAGTAGAAGAATCCGAATAAAAGCCTTGGTACTCAGACATCAGGGCATATCTCAAAAATCGAACCCTCCCTTAAGATGCAACTCCAAATGATCGAAGGACTATTCAAAAATTAACAAGGCAATTCTTCATCAGCAATGGCATTCTATACAAGAAATCGCACCACGAGATCTTATTCCGATGTGTGGCAGAAACAGAAGTAAAACGACTGATTGAAACCGTATATGGTGGAGTCTGCAGACCCCACATGAATGGTCATATGCTAGCAAAGAAGATTATGTGGATGGGATACTATTGTCGACAATGGAAAGTGACTGCTATCAGCATGTTCGCAAATGCCATCTATATCAAATATATGCCAACAAGATCAATGCTTCACCATCAGAATTGCATAATATGACTACTCCTTGGCCCTTCTAACTTTGGGGAATGGATGCCATCGGGACAATCTCGCCAAAGGCTACTAATGGACATCGCTTCATTCTAGTGGCTATCGATTACTTCACCAAGTGGGTAGAAGCTGCTTCATATGCCAACGTCACGAAAAGTAATGTCCTGAAGTTTTTCAAGAATAACATTATCTGCAGATATGGGCTTCCCAGCGGATTAGTGACTGATAATGCCAAAAACTTCAAGAACAAAGATATAGTCAAGATGTGCGAAGATTTCCAGATCACTCATCACAACTATGTACCCTACAGGCCTAAGATGAATGGAGCAGTCGAGGCAGTCAACAAGAATATCAAGAAAATTATCGAGAAGATGGCAGTTACGTACAAAGATTGGCACGACATGTTGCCTTTTGCACTTCACACCTATCGAACCTCATTCAGAAATTTGACTGGGGCAACTCCGTATTCATTGGTCTATAGAATGAAAGCAGTCTTAGTTGTAGAGATTGAGATTCCCTCCCTTCGGATCTTAAAAGAAGTAGAGTTAGATGAAACTGAATGGATTTAAGCTCGGTTTAATCAGTTAAACTTGATTGAAGAAAAGCGCCTTGTAGCCATCTGCTAGGGACAGATCTATCAGCAATGGATAGCCCATGCCAACAGCAAGAAAGTCAAGCCTAGGGATTTCTCACTAGGAGACCTTGTTCTAAAGAAAATTCTGCCAATCCAAGAAGATGCCAGAGGAAAATTTAGACCAAACTACGAGGGACCATTGATCGTGCAGAAGGTATTGACAGGAGGAGCTCTGATACTTACGGAGATGAATGGACAAGTCTTCCCGCAACCGATCAATGCTAACGTTGTCAAGAAATACTACGCCTAAGTACAGATCCTGAGATGACAAAAGTCCATCCTTGATATCTTGAACTAACTATCTACCTAGTCAATCCTTTTAAGCCATCATGTTCATTTCTTAACCTAAGACTGGGGGAGGTCAACAATTACAAAACAATACAAAAATAAAAAATAAAAAACAGGTGACAAAAGAAAAGAAAATCAAAGAGAAAATCAGAAAAATCAAAAGCATCAAATTAGTTCTGGCCCGTATGAGGATAAACTGTGAACGGCTAAAAGTACAAAAAAATCAGAAAAGTCAAAAAAAAAAAAACTCGGACACTTGATTTGAACTCAACCCAAATCTCCAGCCTAAATAAGTTCGAGAGACGCTAGGAGGAGACATAAATCACCTTTTCAAAATAAAAATATACGAGCCCCATGTCTAAACCACTCTAAATACATCTAGACCTTAACCTTTTTGTATCCTTTCACCACCATAAGCCTAAGCCAACGTTTCGTCCCACCAAAAATCATTTTTGATCAAGGAATGTTCTAGGACAACACAATGACAATGGCAGCACCAATGATCGTACGACTTGGTCCGGACCTCAAAGTCTTATTAGTCGTTGGAAGACTCGAGAGGGGAATCCAGGTCAGATATTCGAAAAAAAAGAGTACTCGAAGTGTAGAGTAGCCGATCTCGCGGTTCAACTTGAGTTGCCGAACCACGAATAGTTATCAATAAACTCGAGATGGGAATCTAGATCGATTACTCAAGAAAGAGTACCACTACAAGAGTAGAGTCATCGATCTCGCAGCTTAACTTGAGTCACCAAGCCACAAAGACACAGAGACTCCGAACAGAATTGTAATGTAAAAATCTAAAAATACAAGCATAGTCTAAAAGGGTGCTATGAGTAAAAGAATCAGACTATGACAAGATCAAAATCACTGGCACGATGAAAATCCAAAAAGGCGTCGATGCGCAAAAATGTGGAAATCAGGTCTGGTGAAAACCGTAACTGGCACCAGGGGCAATAAGGCTAAAAAAAAAAAAAAAACTCCTGGTCTGCAAGAGTATAAACTTTAAATGGCAAAATTCATTCAAAATCCCGAGACCCAAATAGATAATAGTTTTCCAATACCAGGCCACTGGGGATAACTCTAAAGGAACCAAAAGAATAATTGATGCTTGTATCCCCTGTGTTTGGCAAAAGTACCAAAATCGTCATAACCAAAGATTTTACAAACTCTGAATTTATCGCACTCATTTGATAAAGACATTTAACAAGATGGCATTTCAAAACTACTATTTTGGCCAATGATAACAAATCTAGGACTCATTCGACAAAACTTCGATTTTCAGAAACATAAGATATACCTGAGGCCAAGTAAGTACAAAATCTATTTTTGTTGCATTAATCTTTCAACATTTTGCATATATTCAAATAATGAAAAGAAAATACAAAAAAAAGTGAATACAACGCAGTTAATCAAACATCATGGTGAGAAATGAAAAAGGAGTCAAGGCGTTCCTCTAAAGCACGGATCAGGGCAACTTGACTCATCATCACTTTTTCAGCGTCAGAAGCATCGCGACTCACCAAATATGCTACAAAGTCATCAAAATGAGGACACTGGGTAAGCCGATCCCTCAACTCAGCAACTTCAGCTCGAATAAGCCGATCCCTCAACTTAGCAACTTCAGCTCGAAACCTAACCACTTTACCACTACCACTAGATCCAGACTAGGCAAGGGCAGATGTCAGTCGAGCAATCTCCTTCTGCATCTTCTTCTCGGATTTGAGCCAAATGGCCTGAATTCGACGATGATCAGTCTAAGACTCCTCAACTCGATTTTGGTAATCAAAGAAGGATGAAGTACCATGGTGCCTTCGACGAACTATCGACACCGATGGTCTCCCAGAAACAAGTTCTCGAATCCAATGCAAGTATGCCGGGAACAGGTGCGCCTCGAAGATGGGTTGACTCAGAACTTCAACTCGATTTCATTCTCTTACGAGTCGACTCAAAATGGCAATCGACAAAGGACCAACTAACTCATTAAAATTCTAGGGGACGAGTACACCCTGATCATAACCAAATTGACGAAGAACCCAAAGTGGTACATAATGAGTTGCCGTGTGAAGACCAATCAAAATAAGAAAACAGGTACCATCAAAGGCAATCACGGGAATCCCTCGAGGTTGGAAGGCATTAACCCACCTCACTTCTTCATCATCAAGGTTACCAATAAAAGAATACCATTCTTCTTTGTCACCCAAGATAAAGGGAGAAACTCGCCTCGACATCATGAGTACGAGATCGGTGTTAATGTAAAAAGGGCGATTAACAACTTCAGTTGAAGCTAGATGATCCATAAACCAAAGCTACAATAACATGAGCCTTCTAAACTTGGGAAACTAGTAAATTCAAGTTTAAATTTAAAACTAAGTTTGGAATTTACCTGCAGGAACGGAGCACATCCTTAGAAAACTTGATCACGATCGGACGAACAAGCCATAAGAAATTGGAACATCTTACTCAAAAGCATCGAGGCCAACCAACATCCCTCCCGGACTAGCTGAATCACGTGAATAAGAGAAAGGTCCATGATGTCTCCACCACCTAGAAACAAGAGTTGACTCACCACCATCAAAGTAAGAGCATTAAAGTGAATCAACGGTTTCGAAGGATCCGTGAGGCATTCAACCAAGAAGGATTTAGACATTGTCTTCAAAACCGATCTATTATCCAGAATCGTCAAAAACTTACGATTTATCCCTAAGAAGTCCAAAGCTTCGCTTCGATAACCATCTCGCAAAAGTGGAACTATAACCATACCCGATATATCAAGACCTAACAACACTTCAAGTTTCTCAATGGTGGGAGTCATTTCGTGTTCCCCAAAACGGAAGAGGTTGAGCTTAGGACCCAATACCCAATATGACCTCAATCAAGCCCCATTGCGACGGGATGTTTGACAAGGAGAGTGTGAACCCCCGGCTTGTTCGAACCCCATAGAACCTTCTTACCATGAAAAACCATAAAAAATTTAAAAAAAATCAGAAAAAAAATAAAAAAACAAAAATATCAGAAATCAAAAAAATATATACAAAAAAATCAAAAAATCAGAAAAATCAAAAGAGTTTCAAAATCCTTTCGAGTCACACTCAATTCCAATTTGTCAAAACACGACCGAAGAAATATCCAAATTTGAAAACTTATCAAATCTTCATCAAATCCGAGATCTCACACGAGCTCCGCGCCATCGAAATCAAGGAATTAATAAGGTAACTCTGTCAGACCCCGTGCTTGAGTAACCATTTTCTACAAAAGGCATCAATACAATTGGTAATTCAAAGTCGTGTTTTACAAAATTTCGTCTGGCCCGTACAAATAGGGGTTTAGTCTATTTTTTACAGTTTTATGCACGCAATTCTTGCAAAGAAGGACAGCTGTAGACACCCCAATTTGAACGGACCCTCACTCGAAAGGGCCCAAAATAGTATTTTTTCAATAATTTGGCCAACGGGCCTCAATAGCCCGACTCATCGAAATATGACATTTTTACCAAAACCAAAGCCTCTAATACATCTCAATGGGTTAGTAGGTCCACCAAAAGGATTCATCATGCTCCCATCTACCCTGTTCCATTCGAAATACCTACTTTCCAACAAAATAGGCCAACAGGCCTTTAAGGCCCAAAAAGTTAAAAAATGGCAATTCAATTGAACCGAGGCCCCTAAGACCTCCCAATGGTCTAAGGGACCTACCAAAGGGACCAGACCCATCCTACACGTATTCAACTTCACCACATCTCCTTTATATCCAAGCAAAAGCAAACGATCAATGAAACCCTCCATCGGGCTTAAAAAGTCCGATTCGTCAACACGTGGCATTTTAATCAAACTAGTAATTTCTAAAAATCATAAAAAGATAAAAAATGAAAAAATGTGAGACTTAGGACGCCTATCCTTCATCTACTTTCCACCGCTCCACCTCCAAATCCTCAAACACCTTAAAAATTCTAAAGCCCACAAACACTCAACCCTTTTCTAACCTAAAAATCAATCCCACATCATCTAAAATCTAAAATCAACCTACCTTCTCAAAACCATTCCTAAACATAATCCCAATCAATTCTTAAAACCCAAAACCACTTCCAAAACCCAAGCCCAACACTTAAAAACCCATAAACTACTACCATATCCAATTCATTATCCAACCCACTACCTTAACCCATATCCACTACCCATATCAACCAATCACCCTCCCAATATCAAAATATGACACATGTCATTACCACCCTTCACCTCCCTCATCTAATCATCTACTCCCATCACCATTCTCTAAACAACCCATCTAACCCACATCACTTCCCTCCAAAATCACCTCAACCCATACCCTACCCTAACCTAACTTAACATATCCCCCTTCTCTAACATCATCAACAACCCACACCTCAACCCATACACTAATCCATCACCATTCCTTAACATCATCAACCAACCACATCTACACCCATCATTTTCCTTAAAATACTCCAATGAAATCACCTCAATCCATACCTCCCTCATCATCAACTAACCAACCCATACTCTTCTCTCTAATCAAACAACCACCATCAACCAATCAACCAATCTCATCAGCTCACTCTTTCATCACATATGGCACATGGCATTCCCTTCCTCTTCCTAACAATCAATCTACCAATTTCTTACACAACCCATTCTCCTAAACCTAAACACCTCACCTCTTCAACCAACCTAACACTCCTTCTCCAAACAACCCTCTTACACCCCCACTCCCCCCATCAACTATCACTCATCTCGTCCTACCAAACACTCTACCCAAATGAATTTGGGTAGGATCCAAACCATTTAGATCAAAACCTCACCCATTTTTATTCTTTACAAAACTACCTTCAATCTCACTCCAAATTTCATACCCCCATCTTCTAAAAACCATGCCATTACCCATTCTCCCAACCTTTAACCCCACTATACCCCCAAAACATCCTCCCAACACCTATAACTACCCCTCCCCTCCTAAAAATGGTTACCAAGTCTCACCAAGAAAGAAACAAAAGATCTACTTTCTCTCGTCATCTCTTCTCTAATACCACACTAATCTTTTAAAAAAAAAGATATATTCTCTCACATTTTACTAAGGACCTAAGAAGACATAGGAGAAGAGAAGAAGAAGGAAAGAAAAACCATTGGGAGACTTCAAGGTGGGTTCAAAGTACAATTTTCCCCCTCTCTCTCTACCCTCTCCTCCTCCCTCTTCTATCATCCCTCCATTTCTTCATTTTATTATAGATAGTTTAGGATGAAATGACCCTATGATCAAGTCGAAAATGAATCCCTATCTAGGGTACAAATGCACCCATGTGTCATTTTTTATTATTATTTATTTTAAATCAAAATGACCAAGTTACGTAGAGGTTATCACCACTTGGTGGGGAAAAAAGGGTGCCTAACACCTTCCCTTTTCTCCAATCGAGCCACTTACCTCGATCTCTAGGTATGATTAACCCCTTATCCATCGTGAGTCACTAAAATGCCAAAAATGTCATTTTTTGAAAAATGTGCATCGGGTGACCATTCATACCCACTTACAACATGAATGGTGGCGATTCCAATTCATCGTGGATGTGGCCATCGTAATAACGAAATCCACGTATCTACAATCTAAATACATCATTAGGTTCGTAATGAAAAGTTATAGAGAATAGAATATTCATTCATCGATTTTCGAGTCTGGGGAGTCAGGTTATTGTCAAAAATTGATATAATGTGGAAATTACCAACTTTGCCCTCAAGTCATTATAAAAGAAATCAAATATTTCTTTTGTTTCATTTCCTTGTCTTTTCAAATAACAAAACCCTAGCCAGTTGAGCCTCCACAAAGAAGAGGAAATCATTGGCATTGGCGTGCTTTACACTTCCACAGTCTTTGATCATAGTTTTTCGTCTTTCTTCCCTACTCTCCATCGAGAATCAGTAAGAGGGTTTCAGCACACTCCACGTGGGGTTTCATCTACTTAAAGAAAGGTTCGTCCTCCATTGTAAAAGGAAGAGAGAGTGTCATCATCAAGGTTTTCGCAACCATCGACCATTTCGCATCAAAGACAACCCAACCTTGACTCTGTACTATCTCTTTGCCTCCGATGAACCATCAAAAATGAAACATGTAAGACGCTTTCCCTTCTACCCTCAAGTTGTATGATGTTTTCCATAGGATATAATTGTAATCATTAAAATTATTCTTATCTAAATATTTATCGATGAATCGAAGTAGTTCAAGTAGTTTCGATTTGGTTTAAGCATAGTTTTTAGTTGTTATCAATTAAATTTCATTCCATTGAAATATAGAGATGATGTTTTAAGTGTTTATAACTTTAAGTTTTCATTAATTTTTATGGATTCATCAAAAAACAAAAGGGATTTCAACCCAATAGCAAAAATCAGGAAAATGTGCGATTTTCACCTTGCTAACAGTCCCACCGTGCTCAAAGGACGGTCCCACCATGTCCTATTGTGATTTGGGTTGAACCCACTGTGCGTGCAAATTTATTTTCAAAAAAAATTTTCCAAATTGTTTTATGTTGTTGTGAAAGCGTACATACAATAAAGGCACCTTCATTTCATTGAAAGCATTTAAGTAAATGTTACTATAAGTTCTTTAATGAAAGTATGATTTTACCCCCCTTTTGGAAACTTTGAAAATGGTTTTGAGATCCAATTTCATCGTATCAAAATATAATTTTTGGTTTGAAGAATAAAACGTAAAATTCAACATTTTCGTTCGATTTTCGAAATGCGATATCTTAAGTGTTTCTTTAAATTAAGTAATAAAAATTATATGGTATTTCTCATGTTGTCAAGGGTTTTCATTTAAAAAAATCCATTTTCAATTTTGACAACTTTAAAAAATCATTTTTTTTGACACTTAACCAAATTTTGACAGCTTTTCCAACTTTCACGTCTAATGGTTTTATCGCGTTTTTCAAGCCCTTGTAATCAACCAAAATCATCAAATGGAATTGGTTGATGCTCTATAGATTTCTAATAATTGTAAATGCGAAAGTACTTTGATAGATATGTAAGAAGTTAGACGATAGATTGATCGATTAATTGATGGATGGATAGAGAGAACGTATATTCTCAACTGATTGTTGGGACAGTTCCTTTAGTTCTACGTGATGGACATGACATATAAGACATGATGTAATGATAGAGGGATGGAATGATTGATGGATGGGAATGATAGATGGATGTCACTGAGGACATTACTAAATCTTGTTTGTATTTTTGATAAAAAGAAACGATATATTATATACAAGATAAAATAATTTGTTTACATGAAAAGAATCGTGGAAAACCTACAAAGAGTGATGCGTTGCTGTATATCTAGAAGCGATGGATCGATCTAGGATTAATACTAGATGTCATATGCTCTTCGGTAGTATGGG
Organism: Akebia trifoliata; assembly: GCF_017979445.1. NCBI lineage: Eukaryota > Viridiplantae > Streptophyta > Magnoliopsida > Ranunculales > Lardizabalaceae > Akebia > Akebia trifoliata. Next base: position 7,291,325 of record NC_141383.1, on the reverse strand, counting down.
CTACCTTAGAACATATCACAATTTATGAGATCTGAGAATTTATCTTACTTCTTTCTTAAGGAACATTCTAGGTAAAGGCGGTCTCTTTATAGTGTAGAGTTAAGCAGGGTTCACATGTATTGATTCTTGATAGGCTTCGATGTGAGGGATCTCTTGGGCTAGTTAATAGTCATTGTTAGTCTATAGTCATCAAATAGTAGGCCTCACGATAAGCTGAACTCGGTATTGGATTCTTGGCCAACAGCCAGTCTGAGCTGGATAAACGGTCTCAAAAGTGTAGTATGCCGACCAACCACAAAATTAGATTTGAACGATGGGATTTCACATCAGATTTGAAGTTAAAAATATCGAGTTGCCATGTCGAGGCTATTGTGTCGGTGTGTTCCTCTACTCTCTTATCGATTATACCGTTATGTTTATTATATATATTCTTTATATTGTGATGTTGATAGATGTTTTCTATTTGAAAGATGTACATGTTACTTTAAATGATAGAAATGATAGATTGAAGTTATGTACAAGTATTTGTTGAGTATGCTTAGATATTTATCGTATGTTGTATTATGAAAACCTGCATTATTTAACTGTTTAGATGTTTACTCGTCCGTGTATGACTCGTTGTTAGAACAACGTTCATCCTACTGAGTAACATTCTCCTGTTACTCACCCTATCCTTCCCCTTTAAGATGATATAACTTTTGGAGAGCCTACTTATGGGGAGTCATTCAAGAAGGTTTCTGTAGAGAGTATTGTCGTGGATCTGCAACCTCTGTCAGTTTGAGGATAGTCTAGTAGTTTGGCGGAAGTATTGTAATTCATATGGTAGGACTTGTGTATTTTTGAGAAATTACATTTTGGGGAGATTACTATCGAGTGATTGTTTATCGATTTTGGTGTTGATGTACTTGATCTGTGACTATTTAGCTTCCGTTGCTCTGATTTTTTATTATCTAGTATACATTCCACTGCGTGTATGTTTCTTCATAGTGCTATTATCTATGATTATTTTATCAGGTTGTAAGTATGTTTACCTCATACCTCGAGATTCTATCTAACAAATTCTCGATATTCGTGTTAGAATTTCGGGGTGTGACACCTTTATTGACATTTTAAAGATGAAAATTGAGATCGAATAAAAAAAACTTGAATTCATTAAAAAATAATTCTATTTGATTCGTGATCTTGAATTTAAAATGAAAACAAAAATATACTTAGAATTACTCGAAAAAAATACAAGAAATTAAAGAAAATTTGAAATTGGAGATTAAGAACCAAGGATGAGAGATGCTTATACAAGAATGACAAGAGGAGATAGTGAGAAGAGAGATCATCGAGTTATGACCGGAGAATGAACCAACAAATCGTTGCCAAATCTAAATGAATGAAATAGATAGCTGCGAGATCTGAAATACAGAAGTTGAAGGAACCTTTCCAAGTCGAAAGGAGGGAGAGAGAGAGAGAGAGTTTAGGGTTTGAGATATGCTTCATATGACATTTAATGGAAGCTTGAAATGAGAAGAGTATTTTGGAATAAAGACGCTAGGGCAGAATCGAATGAGGGGTATTTTGAGTTTTTAACTTAAAAAATTACTCTGCTTAAGAGTAGAATTTATGGACTTCTCATCAAAGAGTAATTTTTGCTCTTACGCGAAGAAGAATTTTCACAAAGCAAATTTATCCAAACATGATTTTCTCTATTTTTGACTCTCTGCAGGAGCAAAAGCTGTGAGAAGCTCTATCCAAACACATACTTAGCTTTATAGGCATTTGTAGCATCCACGACGAGGAAGCAAATGGTCATGACGCCTTGTGGCTATAATCTTCTATGATTATTTGATGCCATGGATGGAATAATGGGGTTTGGTGAAAAGGAAGGACGTGTATTATACTCAAAGAGCGCAACCAACTAAAAATCCAATATGGATGCAGAAATGGACTAGGCTCTTTTTGTGAATCTCTCAGGCCAAACTCCATTGAAACAGATATGATTTGGCCATTAACTTCCTTTACGTGTTCAAGTCCACATCTTGATCTAGCTATTTCCTCATTAATTCTTCTTTGCATTATCTTTATCGCGTCAGGTGTCATGAATTTCCAACGCATTATCTTTATGGCTTTGTATTGGACGATCTTATCTCAAAGGACCACATTCATTGATGCCATTAGAATAGTATGCAACAACAATAGTTGTAGACTATATTTAAGTCAAGGTTATTGTCTATGGCATAGTGCATAACATGAGGAAGCCCCTTCATTCTCTACAATAGTATTATGACAATGACACCATGAGCTAGTAACTGTAGTTTCTAGTCAGAAGGATAGAGTGGATTGCTTGGAGGATATATTGATCCCAGTTCAATGGTGTTAGTGTAGGATGGCACTCTTTGTCATTGACATCATGCATGGAGAGATGTAAATAGCTGAATTTGAAATGATATTCCTCTAGGTTTATGTTTTAGAGCTTGACGAATTGACTCTCATTTCTTAGGCATGTATGACTCTAATGGTGAAATATAGCACTTTGCGTGTTGCCTTATTTTATTTTCACGACACCAATGGATGGGTAACTCCTTTGAGTAAAACACCTCATTGCACTTACTATTTTGACGCCATGATCAAATTGGTATGTCGCCTTGGTTAAATTTCAAGTGGAATATCACATTTAAGTGAAACATTACCCTCGAATTATTGCTTTCTGCCAAAGTCTAATTGTCAGGATGTCTAAGGTAAAACTTGAGCATTGCATGCCATCTTTAATTATGTTCGTTAAGGTAATGGCTTTGATGTCTTGGGTGAGACTCAAGCATCGCATTGTCACCTTGGAAAATAATTTTATTCATAATGCTTTCATATAACTTCTTGTGTTTTGACACATGGTTGTTATTAACTATTCATCCTCAACAGAGTTGCCAAATGTCGATGCTGACTTTTGGTTATGTATACAGACGATAAGGCCTTTATATTATTCATGTACTGAGTGGCACTTAGGATAGTCCCACCACCACCTAAATCATGTTTCATAGTTATTCGGTGTTGGTATTACGTCGGTATAAGCCATACAAGGATAATTAAAGAGAAAGAGAAAGAAATGACATACATGATTTGTTCATGAGGTTCATCCAAATCTAGACTATGCCCTTGAACTCCGAGGAACCGCTTCACTATTCTTGAAACTATTACATGATCTACAATACATGAGGTTACAAAAAGAGAGGAGAGAGAGAGAGAGAGAAAAAAAAATAGGGAGCAAGGGAACAAAGGAGAGTTCCTTCCAATGGTGACGTTGAACTCCTTATATAGTGCCAAGAAGGAGGCTTCTGTCAAGTTAACTCTCTAGCCATCGTTGTTACAAGTTGTTACCATCAAGTATGAGGAACGACCCATCCTGGTGCGATAGCAGCAACAATCTTATCGATCGTCTATCCATGTCAGTCTTATCAGCCTTTGTGGCCTCCTTAGCGGCTGTGATCCCTCAGGGGTACCTTTATTACTTTTCAAAAACTACTCTTTTTGTTAGAACTCTCAATGATATTATCCTCTGGATATTTTCATAGTCTTCGAGATATGAGTTGAGCCCAAGATTGAAAATTATATTTTTAGACCTTTTCATCTTTTTAATATTTTTCGTTATTCACGGTTTATCCACATGGGAGATAGGAGTCAACTGAATTTTTTTGTTTTCAATTTTTTCTTTTCTTGATCTCTTTTTTTTCAACTTTTCTTTTATTGAAAAACCTAGTTATTCCCTCAAATTTCCGTAGTGTATTCTCCGACTTGCCTTAGTTCTGGGTTATTAAAGAAGCGATCAGGTTCATAGGGGTTTAACTAAAGGATATTTGGTAAAATATATTGAGTAGTGAAAAATGACTTATCATCATTGTATGTATTAGATTCTAGGCATAATATTTCTTTACTGTGTCAGTGTTTAGTGGCTCAAAGAATACTTCACCATACATCTCCGTGAGGATCCATATACCACCTATCATGACTTTCTTTACTATAAACGGACTCTCATAATTCATCTTAAACTTCCCACTTGGATCTTCATAGATTGGAGGGTCTTATTCAAAACTAGATTACCTGACTGATATTCTCTCGATCTAATCTTCCTATTTTAAACTTGTGCAATTTACTTTTGATACAGTTGTCTATGACATATGGTAATGAGTATTTTCACTTTAATCAAGTTATGCTGGTATACCGTGCTCAAACCCATTTAACCTCTTCCAATTATGCTTTCATAAGGATTCTAAAAGAAGGAATTTCTACCTCAACTAGAACAACTGCCTCTATCCCATAAGCTAGTGAGAAATGACGTTGCCCTAGTAGAGTTTCTATAAAAATGAAAGTGTAGGATAACATTTCATGCCAATCTTTGTAAATTACTGCTATGTTTTTAATGATCCACTTGATATTCTTATTAGCTACTTGATGGGACTATCGTTGTTTTTCCCACCGGACTTAATATTAATCTTACATTTACTTTACTTGTGGGGCAAGTAGGGGATCGAACCTAAGAGAAAGGGGGAGTAGAGTTAAGTTAAGAGAATAAAATTCGAATTAATCAAAAGGAATTAAAATTGTTTTTCTTTGTATTTTTGAACTTATCAAGAATATTTAAAGTAGGAAACAAATAACAAGTAAACTTATTAAATTAAAACACCATTAGAGGTGGATCTACCTAGAACATTTTGATGAGTAGTTCCTAGTCTTTAGCCTTTTTATAACTCAATCATAAGGGCTTGGTGTTAGTTCATTAGATCGAAAAGTTTAGCAAATGAAATTAAATGAGAGAACATAAACAAAGTAGAATTCCTTCAAAACTTCCTACTACCAATTATCTAGATTAAGCATACTTTATCTTGATCTAATCTAAGCATAAAGTATCTATATTAAGAATAAAAAGTGCAAGAAATCTTAAAGAGAATTCATAAGCATTTTAGATAAAAGAAAGGCATGAAACTAGAAACAACACAAGAACTTGCTCTAGGCTTGTCCACTCTCCAATGGAGGGGAGCTTAGCCTAATGTCATTGAAAGAAAGGGAATATAAGAGATGAAAGAACTTTTCTTCATCTCATGGAGAAACTTACAAATTCTTCTTCTTCTACTTCTTACAAGACTAATTAGTCAAAAAGAAATAAATTAGAAAATAAAACTACAAAAATATAAGAGAAAAAGCTAAGAGCCTTAAATTAAAGGAGTCTTGGTTAAGAGAACCAAGAGGGAGGAAAAGCCTCTAGAGATTGTGGCTCTATTTATAGAGAAAAATATGTGTAGAAGAGTCTAAAAGTAGCCTCCACTTTTCTTTGCTCAAAAAGATAAAAGATGAGAACATGAGATAAGGATTAGGGCATTTCAAAGTAGGCCAAAATGCTTTTGTCTTGAGATTTTGATTCCAAAATGTTCATTTTCTACACAAGAAACACACGTAATTAGATTTATCTAGTAAATGAATTTATTTATGTATAACTAAGCCTAATTAACATGCAACATGATGTTTCGAGACTTATCATGATTATTATCTTAATAAGAAAAATAGGGATAAAAATCAAGATAAATGTTTGGGAAACGTGCGTATAATTCAGTGTTTCGAGACACTCATCACACCCCCAAACTTACATTTTTTCTAGTCCCTAGAAAATAAAAATACCACTTACGCAGGCACCTCGACTGCATTTAGTGAATGCAGCAAACCCTTGAGCCGCTAGGTTAACCCTAGTGGACAAGTTTGATTTGTGAGGATTTGCAAAATATATACCCACAAAATTCCAACACTTTACAGAAATATCAAAATCAAAATCAAAGTATATAAGGTGAACATAATGATATTTCACAAATCAATTAAAGGTCATTTACGTTTGAACACAATTCTAAATTTTTATTCCTTATTTTTAAAAATTTCAAAGATAACTTGAGTGCTTGGGTGATTTTCTGATTTTTTTTCTTTTTAAAAATAACATCTTTTTAAGGAACTAGATTTTACCTCCTAATTGCTAAGTATGGTCAGTTCTACCTAAGTTCTAACTTGAAACTAAACATCTTGTCTGAGATTGTGAGATGTGTGGATGTTCACTTTAATACCTCTAAGGGGCTTTAGTTGTGATATTCTACTTTACTCATGTTTTTACCATTGACGACTTTCACCCTACTAAACAAATTGGTCTTATTGGACTCTTTTTATTTTTATACTTTTTTAGTTCTAACATTTTTACTTTACTTTGGTCTTTTTCACATCTTTCTACTTTTTATTTTCTCAACTTTTTCATACTTTACCATTTTCTAGTGTTCTTTTACAAAATGTAGATAGTCCTTTTCAAGGTACCCAGTCTAATCCTATGGTTGTTATACAAGTCATATTAACTCCAGTTCTATTTTTCTTCAAACCAACAACCAAAAGATAAGGAAGTCATAATTCATTAGAGTTGGTTTCTCCTAATACTCTAGACAAATAAGAGGGTCAACTCTTATTCCACAAAATCTTATTTTTTCAAGTACTCAATCAAAAGTAAATTTTTCAAATTTTTTTTTTTATAATTTTCTTAATGAGGAATAATCAAAAAGAACTTATGATCAAAAGTTAGGACATGAACCTGATATTTGAAATTCATATGTAAAAAGTACATACGAAGATTTTGAAGAAAATATTTCGAAAGTGTTAAATATTTTTGAAATTTTTTTTTTTGAAATTTTTTTTTTTGAAAAACATAAAACTAAACTAGAATGTTATGTAATGCAATTATGAGCTAACCTAATACCCCCAAACTTGAATGAAATATTGTCCTCAATATACACACAATAAAGAAAGAGAGAAAAATGTTAGATCACTCTTGAAACGGATTGGGCGTTAATGTGCAAAATCTTATTACAACTGAATTGAAAAGATTGAAAGTTATAACATTTATAATTTTCGAAATAGTTTTGCATAAATAAAATCCTACCTAAGAATTAAGAAACAACCTAAAAACATCCTAATCTAATAATGAAATCCATCCTAATATGAATCCGAACTTTCAATGACCTGTACCTTCTTCTCCTCAATATAGGCAAACATCTACTTTGTTACTCAATCAACAATTACTGACCAGTCTGCAGGCCTAGTAGCGCTGATTGATTGGTCAGAGTTTTTATTTATTTATTTTTTATTTTGAGAGAAGGTTTATTTCCTAACTACACTACTTATTAAAACAAAAACATATGTGTTGTCTTCCAAGCAACACTAAGTTTAAAGTCTTCAGTTGAACCTATCAAAAGGTCTGATTTTTAGGAATTTTCCTAACATCTAATTTGACAGACACGACAATCAATTTCTCACCCAAAATGATAAGCAGATAGATTTTGATCATCGTTAGGACATGAAAATGATTTTTTAAAATGTTTAACATCCCTCGTTTATCCTTAGATCTTAGTGTCATCACCTTTTTGAAACAGTTCTTTACCATCGTATTTCCTAAAAGAATAAAAGTTGTAAGACAGGTAGGATCTTTACAATCTTGTGAAAGGATAGGCTGGATGGGATACGAGGTTAGATTAATAGTGGTCAGAATTTGTGTCACTAACAAATTAGAGTTCATCCTTGGTTCTTCCTAGACAATAGTTTTCTCTGATGGTGGATCTATTTCCTTAGCCAAATTTGTACAATTGATTAGCTTATTTGAAATTTGAGACATTGGTTGGCTCCTGGGGGTTATCTCATTTGAAAATTGACCATTCTATCTTTTTTTTAAGGGCACAATAAACTGACCTAATTGGACTTTCATCATTGCTTCGGTTGGAACTTTAACCTCATTGGTTTGAATTTGAACTTCAATTGAGACTGATTTATCAATTATTAATGGACAATCATCGAAATCTTCAAAAAAGTAAAACTTGTCACTAAGATTATTTTGGAAAAATGGTGGATTTTCTAGGATAGAGATATCTTCATTTCGAATTTATCAAAATTTCCTTCTTCTAAAGATAGTACTAGGTGACTCAATTGAGTTCCTATGCTGGCTAAGGCTTGACCTATGTCTTGTTCTTGTTGTTGTTGATTTAACAACTCAGTCATCAAGGACTCTAATGAAATCGAAGGAGAGGACAAAAATGATTCATTGAATGTTGACTCTGGCTCTACAGCTTTATATTCGGAGAAATGTTGAGAATCATAAGATTGTTGGGGAATTATGATTGGATTCATCATCGAGGTATCGTGCATATAAAAATCTTCATGGTTACCAAAATGACTATCTTGAGTGAACTCGTTCTAACACAGTATGGTATCCGAAGGAAACTAATTATCTATGTGGAATGGTTGGTCGAACGAACTAGGTGTCGGCATCCAATAAGAATTTTGAGAATGATGCAAATTGGTTTGTGTAGCATGAAACATGGGTAGACTTGGACAACACTTGGGAGGATGACCATAATTATCACATAGGATGCATGGGATCCAAGATTCTCTCCTAAACTCTATGACAATGTAAATCTGCTCGAGGTTTTATATCTATATATTGTTCGATCTCAAGATCAAATGGTTCTAATACGTTACTTTGTGAACGTCTACCAAGCATGCAAATCATACAGTCGATCAAACAATCACGAAAAGAAAAGACTGGACCTAGATAGGATGCCTAAAGCTAGACAACTCCTAACTTGGTAGAAATAGCGCAACTAACCTTCCAACTCAGTTATATGAAGTGCATTTTGAATCATTCAGATCTCCAAATCAGAGGTGGCGTACAATGCATAAATAAGGACACTCTTAAATCACTTTCCTTTCTTGAATAGACTGAGTCTATCCCCTCAAAGGGTAAGATCTTACGAGATACAAAAGATGACAAAGAAGCGCAATTGGCACAACTTGAAGTGAAATCTCTCTTATTGAACTCGTGGGCCCTATAGTCAAGTCTAATTGATTTTATTTAATTTGATTGGATGACTAGTGAGTTGAGTATCCTAATTAGAGCAAGAAATTGTTAATGACTTCCAATCCTTATCTTATCATGCCATCCCTAGGAGAGGGGTGCTCTTTACTACTTAATTAACTATTCCACGTGTGTGCAAATTGGAAAAATAACGCATAAAGGCAAGGAGTAACCCACTAGCATAGAGAGGCGTGGGTGTTTCGGGATTACCTCCCGTGCTAGACAGGGTAAAGACGGTTTGAGTCAACTTAGGCCACCAATTCCAATTTTGGTGTTCGAACATAAGGAGCCGTGACAGTAATATCCACCCATCGTCCTTCCTTAGTCTATTAAAAAATTTTACAAGGAATCCTATACAAGAAGTTCTAAAATAGAAAAATAAACCTAACCAAAGATTAAAGAAAATTGAAAGAAAAGAAGAAAAAAAATCTTCACCAACAAGGAGCAAATAGAAATGTTAGTAGAAATGATAGTAAACAGACTCAAAAATAGAATATGACTTACTAAAATCTTGCTTACTTTTTCACATTTTATAGAAAATTTCGTTCTATCTTAAATCGATATACTATAATAGTTAATCGGAGATCAGAGTAGAAAGTTACAGTTACTTTAAGTTCTTCTGTCTAGGGTGAAAAGGAACACGAGAATGACTTTATTTTTTTTCTTCTTCTTCTCTCTTAAACCCTCAAGAACACTTGAACTTATAGAAATAAACAAAAAAAAAAAAATAGAAATGAATTTTAAATCAAAATTTACCACTACAACTTTTCCCTTTCCCCGGTAGCGACGCCAAAATTCTGATGGGACTATCGTTGTTCTTCCCACCGGAGTTAATATTAATCTTACATTTACCTTATTTTTGGGGCAAGTAGGGTATCGAACAAAAGAGAAATGGGGAGTAGGTTAAGGTTAGAGAATAAAATTCGAATTAACCAAAAGAAATTAAAATTGTTTTTCTTTGTATTTTTGAACTTATCAAGAAGATTTAAAGTTGTTAAAAAATTAATCAAAGTAAATAAAATTAAAAATAAGTAAACTTATGAAATTAAAGCACTATTGGAGGTGAATCTACCTAGAACATGTTGATGAGCAGTTCCTAGTCTCAAGCTTTTTTATAACTCAATCATAAGAGCTTGGTGTTAGCTCCTTAGATCGGAAAGTTTATCAAATAAAATCAAATAAGAGAACATAAACAAAGTAGAATTCCTTCAAAACTTCCCACTACAAATTATCTAGATTAAACCTACTTTATCTTGATCTAATCTAAGCATAAATTATCTATATTAAGAATAGGTGCAATAAATCTTAAAGAGAACTCATAAGCATTTTAGATAAAAGAAAGGCATGAAACTAGGAACAACACAAGAACTTGCTCTAGGCTTTTCCACTCTCCAATGGAGGGGAGCTTAGCCTAATATCATTGCAAGAGAGGGAAGATAAGAGATGAAATAACTTTTCTTCATTTCATAGAGAAACTTACAAATTCTTCTTCTTCAATTTCTTACAAGACAAATAAGTAAAAAAAAAACTAAACTTGAAAATAAACTTGGATGAGAACCAAAAGGAAGGAAAAGCCTCTAGAGATTGAAGTTCTATTTATAGAGAAAAATGTATGTAGAAGAGTCAAAAAGTAGCCTCCACTTTTCTTTGTACAAAAAGACAAAAGATGAGAATATGAGTTAAGGATTAGGTCATTCCAAAGTGGGCCCAGATGCTTTTGTCTTGAGATTTTGATTTCAAAATGTTGATTTTCTGCATAAGAAAACATGTAATTAGATTTATCTAGTAAATAAATTTATTTATGTATAATTATGCCTAAGTAACATGCAATATGATGTTTTGAGGCTTATCATGATTATTACCTTAATAAGGAGAAACAGGGGCAAAAATCAAGATAAATGTCTGGGAAATGTGCGTATAATTCAGTGTTTCGAGACACTCATCACTACTTGCATTACTCCATTCATCTTTGGTCAATAAGCTACATAATTGTGGTGATTTGTCTGAAAGTCTTCATAGAGCTTCTTCAGGTCATTATTCTTCATATGGGGTGATATTTGACACGATGGCACTGTAGACACCTCAATTTGAATGGGCCTTCTACTTAAAAGGGCTAAAAAAGATAGATTTTCCCAATAAATTAGTCAACGGGCCTCAAAAGCCCAAATCAATAAAACGTGACATTTTCATTGATTTGGAGGTTCATAAGACCCCTTAAGGGTTTAAAGGACCCACCTAAAAAACTTGGTGTATCCCTATCTTCCCCAATTTTCACCGTTCTGCCCTTGAAATTGAATTCCCCTAAGCCCACTCTCAAAGTCCACGAACCCTTAACTTACAAAAATGCCTTTTTTCACCTTACCCCCTAACCTAAATTTAATCCCATATCACCTAAACCCTAAAAACATAACCCACCCTCAAAAACCCATTCCAAAATGACCCTAATCGATGCCATATAATCGAAAATCCAAAATCCAAGCCCAATACTCCAAAGTCCACATCCATATCAAATTCACATTCAACCCATAACCCTAACCCACAAACCACTATCCACATCAACCAATCACTTATTTGATCATCAAGGAGACACATGCCATTACCCCCTCTCACCCTCCTCATCCAACTACCTACTCTCATCACCTTTCTCTAACAATCTATCTACCCACATCACCTTTCTCTAACAATCTATCTACCCACATCACCTCTCTCCAAAAATCATCTCAACCCATACTCTTCCCTAATCTACCCACCTCACATTTCTCTAACATAACCAACCACCCACATCACAACCCATATCCCCTGTACCCTAATCCATTACCATTCTATAAACACCCCACCAACTCACATCACAACCCACATCTCCTCCTATTATCACTTATAAACTCATTTCTACAAACCAAACGTATACCCCTCATCACCAATCTAACACTCCTTCTCTCCAATCAACTCATCTAACCACCTCAGCTCCCCATTCCTTTTGACACATGTCATCATCCCTTTAACCCTCCCAAAATCCAATCAACCAACTCCTTACACAACCCATTATCCTAATCTAAACACCTCACTTCTTCAATCAACCTAAGACTCCATCAACACATCACTCCCGTACACTTCTATTCTCTTAAACCAAACACCCATCATCTCACCTTATCAAACACTCTACCCAAATGGATTGGGTAGGATCCAAATCATTTGAATCAAAACAATACCCATTTACTCTTATTACACAACTACCCTTATCCCAACTCCAAATTTCTTACCCATCACCTTCAAAACCTAAGCCATTCTCTACACTGCCAACACTTCACCCCATTATATCCCTAAAACAACCTCCCAACACCTATAAATATCCCCTCCTCTTCCAAAATGGGGATCCAAGTCTTATACTAAACAAATTACACTCAACTCAACTTTCAACTCCTCTCTTCACTATTCTCTCACACTACCTTCTAAAAAGGAGTTACATTTTCATAACTTACTAAGGACTCAAGAAGACATAGAAGAAAAGGAGAAATGAAAGGAAGAAATGCTAGGGCTTCAAGGTGGGTCAACAGAACATTTCCCTCCCTCTCTCTCTCTACCTTTTTCATATCCCTCTTCTACTATCCCCTTCCTCTCTTTAATTATTTTACTAGAAAAGTTCTAAGATGTAATGCTCCCCTCCCCTATCTCCGGTAGATCGGACCTCGATTCGATTGAAAATATAGGGGTTGTAACCACCTAAAAATATAAAATCAATTTAAACCTTCAAACTATTTTGAGGCACTTGGCATTCGAGTTCTTCTCGACTCATGAGAATGGACCCGAAATCCAAGTCAACACTTTTCAAAATGTGTTATTTCCAAAGTTAATGTCCATTTGGATCATCTCCATCGATGAGATGATCTTTATAAATGAAAGTCGATAGTAAATCCCTACTTAGGGTACAAGTTATCAACACGTGGCACTTTATTTTATCTTTTATTTTTATCCAAAATAACTGAGTTGAGTTGAGGTTACCACCACTTGGTGGGGAGAAAATGATGCTTAATACCTTCCCTTTTCTCCAATCGAACCGCTTACCCCAATCTCAAAGTTAGATTTGTATTCATCGAGAGTCACTAAATGCCCAAATGATAATTTTTCTAAAAATGTACATCGGGTCACACCCTCTTACAATATGAATGATGGCGACTCCAAACCTTAGTAGAAATAACACTCGTAATCGAGAATCACGAGTCTACAGTTTGCGACTCCACTGGGGACACTAGATTCAAGCCTCGTGTCAACTCGATCATTTTGAAAAAAAAGAACAAATTATTTTTTATTTTGTTTGCTAATGTGGTTTGTTGTTTGTGTTTTTTGTTTATATATGAAATGTTGTAATATTTGTTTATTTTCTTATGTCATTACATACTTATAAGAGGGTCGAAAAAAATGAAAAAAGAAAAATGGGCATGCACTTGCAAGCATAACCCATTGCATGACCGACTTCATCCTCAATATATCTTGCCCCGATGCCTAGTTGTTCTATAGCTTGAGATCGTTATTTCAAGTGTCGGGGATGAACACATCAAATTCGATTACCAACCAACGACGTGTATACTCCGGTATGTATCGAGGTTTAAAGATCGGGTAACCATAAACCCACCTATTAGCCGCATGCATGTGCCCAATTAGAGGAGCTAGGATACGTGTTCTCAAGTTTGTTTCGACCTCCAAAGCAAAGTTGAACTTGTTTAAGTGCTTTCAGGCCTTGAAGTCCAAGATGTAAGCCCACAAAAGTAACCTTGTATAGATTAAGATTTATTTTTTTCGCATTTCTTTGCTTTCCCCCTTAGGTAAAAGGAGAAGAGGTTATTGCTGCATTACATTCAAAGAAAAATAGCAATTAGAGAGGAACATTCAAAACAGGAATCAAGAAACAAGTTTCTATGAAATCCAAAAGTTGGATTTCTTTCAAGTCCGTATTCCTATCCGTTCTTGAAACACGGATAACCAGAAATGTGTCTCATCCGTGCTTCAAGAACGGATAAAGTAGGGAAAACCTCATTCATGTTTGAAGCATAGATGGAATAGTGAATGTCTCATTCGTGCTTAAAACATGGATAAGACAGTGATAGTTCTATTCGTGCTTAAAACATGGATAAGACACGGACCAGCATGAATCTAGATCAGCAAATGAGCATAGGCCAGATTTGTGAAACTCCCAATCGCTATTTAGTATTGACAACATCTTTAACGAGAATCCCAAATGTTGGAGAACTAGACAAAATAGACTCTTCGAACCAGTAAACAAAAAAATGGTAAATTACTCGTCGATGAGCCGAATTAGAATAGTTTAAGATTTTAGGCCTCAAGTGGGCCCATTACGTTTTTTATAACCACGAGGGGTTATCCGACCAACCAAGTTGACCTCGAGACCCAAAGACAAGTAGGGTCTAATATCCTCAAACGTCTCACCAATCATTTTTGAAAAAAAAATGCGTGGATCAAACCAATTCCATAAATCGACCCGTGCCAACTCAAGATCGGGTCTATGACCCGTATCCATTCAAAAAGGGTCTACAACCCGTATCCATGCAAACTAGGTTCACGACCCATATCTATCCAATCGGGTCCACAATCTGATTCTAACCCGAACCAAATCCAAGACCCATATGTGACCCAACAAGGTCAACAAACCAAACGAACTCAATCATTTTCCAATAAAATGTATTTCAAAAAACAAAACAAAAAAAAAAGTAAAAAAAAAAAAAAAACTTTTTTCAAAACACCAATTGCAATTCTTGATCAAAGTCGGTGCCTAAGAATGATCTTGGCCTGTTAATATAAAGGGAGTAGACTACGTCTATTCAAGGAAATGAGGTGATTTAAGATTGCCTCTATACGCCACCTCTTCCTTGGGGATCTGACTAGTCGATCTTGATTTCAGATAACTGAATTAGGGGCTAACAGAAAAGATATTTCTCCAATTCGATTTATTTCAGTAAGTTACTTTTTCAAAATGTTTTACTGACATCGTGTCGATGCCAGTTCCGTGCTGATGTAATTTTTTTTTCAAAATATTTTACTGACTCCGTGTCGATGCCAGCTCCGTGCTAATGTAACTCTCTTTTTTCAAAAATATTTTACTGATTTCGTGTCGATGCTAGCTCTATGCTGATATAATTCTTTTTTCAAAATATTTTATCGACTCCGTGTCAATGCCAGCTCTGTGCTAATGAAATTCCCTTTTCAAAATATTTTACCAACTCTGTGTCGATGTCAACTCCGTGCTGGTGGTAAGTCCATGTTCATGCTAGCTCCGTACTGATGTAATTATTTTCAAAAGTACATAATTCAGCTTTGTGCTGATGAAATTATTTCCACAAATACACTACCCAATTCCATGCTGATACCAACTTCGTGTTGATGCCAACTCTGTGCTGATGTAATTATTTTCAAAAATATACAATCCAGCCTCGTGCTGATGCCAATTCTATGTTGATGCCGGCTCCGCACCGAGAAAATTTTTTCTTTAAAACTTGTTTACTTTATAATAAGTAACTTTGTCTGACCTAATAAAACATCATGCATTTTTTTTTTGTAGACAAGATAGTAACGCTTGGTCTTTGGTACTCACAGGTGGACAAATGAATGAAATACAAACAACCAAAGGTGTCTCTGTATTTTCTTAGATTTTCAACTACTACCATGAGTAGCACCGAAGCACTACAGCTTGCAACGACTGAAACGTCAGATATTGATGCAAGAATCGCAGTATTATTGAAACAATTGAAAAGCAAGAAAAAATATTGAGTGTCGTGTTAGCCAACGTCAACATCATACAGGCCCAGACAGTACAACACCTTGCATTGGGGTCAAACTAGGATCCACTTGAACAACCTCTACAAAAACCACAGACCACCCTACCACCCATAGTGTCGGGATACCAGGGGCCCCCGCTTTACATTACGTAGAATTGACCACCTCTCGTGGTCATTCCTGATGACGAATACGAGTATAGGGCCACAGAGGCAAAAAAGGAAGACAAACAAAAAAATGGCATAACAAATCGAGTCCTTTCAGGAAGAAATGAGTAGAATCAAAGGCCTCAATACCATGAGGGGAACTCAATTTAAAAACCTCTGCTTCTATCCGAATGCACAGCTACTGGCCAAGTTCAAGTGTTTGAAATTTGAAAAGTACAATGCGGTAGGGTGTCCTCTATTGCATCTGAAGTTGTATTTTGGATTTATGTGCCAATATGGCAAGGATGACAGGCTACTAGTACAGCTGTTCCAAAGAAGCCTAACAAGGCCGGCCCTGAAATGGTTTTTAGAGAAGTAGATCACACGTTCATCAAGAATTGACAAGACCTGGTAAAAATGTTCTGGCATAATTACAGGTTCAACACATATTTGGGTTTGGACTAGAACGACATGGCCAAAATGACACAAAAGTAAAGGGAAACGATGATAAAGTACGCCCAGAGGTGACGAGAATCTACTTCACAAGTAAGGCCTGCAATGACCGAGCAAGAGATGAACACCACATTTATCTCAACATTAGGGCACGCCTTTTATACTCATCTGGTGGGATACACTACAGGCATCTTCTCAAATCTATTATAAATAGTAGATCGGGTTGAGGATGGGACCTAAACTGATCTGATATTTGATTTTACAAGCTTGGGGGCAGCAGTAGGGATCCCTTCTTAGAGAAAGCCAGTGCCTTTGGCAAAGAAGAGAGAATAAACATAGGTCAACAACGTAAAACCAAACTGACCTCTCGTCATCCCTACACTAACACCGAGACTATAAGCTCCGTCAACCTCATGGGCTTTATCGCCTCCACCAACCTGGATCCCTACACCTCAAAACCCATTCCGAGCAAATCCTTCACCAATCATACAACAGGTATCACAATATGGGCAGGGTCAGCAAGCACGGCCTAATAGAGTTAACAGGGTGTTTACCAGGTTGCCAATGGCATTATCAAAATTACTCCTGATCTTGTTTAGGGGAGAGTATCTCGTTAAAAGGTCATCAAATCTAGAAGTTGAGAAAAGACCAGGGTACAACCATATCTTGTTTTGTGAATTCGATATAGGAGCTCCAAGGCACTCTACAGATCAGTACTGGCAACTCAAACATTTGGTACAAAACCTGGTAGATTAGAAGGCTCTCATACTGGACGGGCCTGCAAACCCACCTTAATAATATAACATCAACCAAAACCCCCTACCTACTCACAATAAAGGGGGAAGTGGGCACAGAGTAAATGTCATTCTCGGGAAGCTCGATTTTAATCCATTAGCTTTGATAGCTCCCATCGATTCAAAAATCAAGATTGATTTGGCAAGGGAACCAGAGACATCAATAGTTAACACCGTCAACCAATACACAACAAACTCATCTTAAGATTCACGTTTGCCACTCAGAATGGTTGACCTCACCATCCATCCTACTCGTCAAATTCCCAATTTACTATTTGACAACCTCTCATTATACCTTATACATCGCCAAATCCCCAAAATACGACCCGACCACCCTTTATATACCTTAGACTCATCTTCAAGACTACCACTCGTCATCCCTTACACCTCACCAACCCCTTAAGTAGCTCCTCTTATCACTACAACATCCAAATCCCAACCACCACCCTTCATCCTTAATGTTAAACCTGATCCATCTCCAATAACCACACGCTCACCAAAACCATTTCCATATAACTCTAATCAAGCAATCCCTTGGAGCTACGAGACAACTATCACCATATCAACAAGGGTCGAGACGATGAAAAAATTTATGATGGTCGACATCGGTCACATGACAAAAGTAGGGAAATGCCAAAGGGTGCCAGAAAAAGAGGTAAGCATCATGGAAGAAACAAAAGAAATAGCAAAAGGGACAATATATGAGGAGAAAAGAAAAGAAAGAGGCAAGATGAACGAAGAAGACAAGGAAGAGAAAAAGGGGAAGTGTCAAATAGAGAGGCATCAGACTTCATTAAGCTTATTTGCAAGAGTGAGCATAATATAGTGGACCAACTAAACAAACAGTCGGCTCATATCAATATTTTGGGTCTTCTACAGATGTCAAAAGAATACCAAGAAGTATTATTGAGAATTCTGAAAAAATTGCATGTACCTAAGACAACTTCGCCCGCACAGCTAAAATAAACGGTTGGTCAGATCATGGCTCCCAACCCCATCATCTTCACAAAAAGTGAATTCATGTCAGAGGGTGAGGGCACGTCGAACTGTTAAATATCATGGTGATATGCAAGGGCATAATGGTTGCAAGGATATTAATTGACAATGGTTCAGCCCTCAATGTTTGTCTTCTTGAAATATTTCGCAAACTCAACGCTGACTAATCGCATGTCAAACTCAACAATACAGTTGTCTAAGGTTTTGATAATTCAAAAAGGGACTTTTTGGAAGAAGTGGATTTATCTATTATTATACACTCTTGTACATTTGAGGTAACGTTTGAGGTCATGGAAATACCAACGACGTTCAACTTACTACTGGGTAGGCCATGGATCTATATTACTGGGGTAATACCTTCTTCTTTGCTCCAGAGAGTCAAATTTAACATGAGATAGAGGATGATATATGTACTAGTAAAAAACTTGATTCCAGTTGGGAGAGCTCAGGATGTTCCTTTTATCGACATAGAACTGACAAAAGAGAAGGCATTGTACCATTCTTATCAGTTCATTACCATTAACCATGCCGAAAAAGGGAAAAAGAAGGTAAAAGCAGAACTATCAAGGGTAGATCTGATGATTGGTCAGGTTTTGAAGAAGGTGAGTTATCGACCCAGGCAAGGGTTAGAATCAAGAGGAAAAGGGAAGGCCACGCTAGTCAAAGCGAATAAGCACATGCCTTATTTCGGTTTGGGCTTCAGACCTACGAAAAAGGATATATCAGATATGAATGACAAAAAGAGAGAACTCCGACTAGCTAAGAAGTAAAATCATGAACCGAACGTTTGGAATCTGGACAAGGTACTTCCCGAAATCTCAAGTCAGACCCAACAGTCTATCGAAACAACTACCAACAAAACCAGTTATAAAGTTGAAAACAGTAAGTTTCAAACCCCAACACATTCAAGAAGACTCAGTTGTCGAGTTCCAATCCTCCCTCATGGAAGGCATTGATGTCCTATTCAATGGGGATTCCAACGAAAGCCTATAAGAAATAACAAGAAAACCTACATGCACAGAATCCACCGTAAGCAAAGAAAATGAATCACCTTTCCCCATCGGCATCGACTGGGCATCAATTATCATCCCACTAAGCTTGGGAGGGACTGTGCCCAACCCTGATAACATTCAACTGGAATTATCCTCCCACCATGTCACTCACTATCAGACCCTTGGGCCCACAAACGACTCACTTCACTTAGGAATACTCTTAAGGGGTCATTGGGACCTCGATAACACCAATCAAATACTCATAGGCTCACAAACACTCGACGGGCCTATAGAGGCCCTAATAATCGATATCACTCCTTGGAGGCCTATTGAAGCCCAAATCACTCACATACATGATTACAATGGAATGAAAAAATGCTGAGAAATTATAAACATGAGTGCATATATATAAGTTTAAAATGTTTACATGACATGTCCAAAGAACTAATACAAATATCTACATGTTTTACAAGGTACAAAGTCAAATCGAAGGAGGGGGAGCATCATCCCGGGCACTTTTAGTCTCCGAGACTGTTCCAAAAGAAGACCCAACCACTATACCAGAACCCAACACCCCAGAAGAAGGTAGACCATGCTTCCATAGTCATCCCTTAAAATTTGTGAAAAAGAGCTCTGCGTCTAGGGTAACATCATGCTTTGTAGTCCCCGTGAGATAAGCACCCAGGACAGAAGGTCCAGTGGAAGGGGAAGCCTGAAAAGAAAAACAAATCAAATTGAGAACAGGTAGATATATATGATATAGAGAAATAAATGATTGAAATGTAAATTCTTACCTTAGGAGGTGTAGAAAGGCGTACAGAGGTGCTCGCCTCGTCTCGGCATCGATGATAGTTCTAAAAAGATCATGCGAAAACCAATCAAAATAGGATACAAATGAACTACGATCTACAAATAGAAACAACGTACTATCTCAACCTAAAGACGAGACTCCCGCAGGGCCATCTCTAGCTCCAGTTCTTAGATACAGGCAGCCAGCGCCTCTAGATGAACATCCTGCTTCTCAAGGTGAGTCACCTGCTCCTCCACCTCAACCCTGGAAGCCTTTTACCTGTTCTCCATCTTCACAGCCCGCGCTGCCTAGGCCTCAATAATGTCATAGACCTCTCGGAGGAGATGAAGATCATCGGCCTGGAACCAAAAGCACAAACCCAATGAGAAGGACAAAGATAAAAACTCCTAAGAAGAAGAGTCGGGGCTGAGTTCGTATCGTGATAGCATGCTCCTAGAGCAGGAGCCCTTCAATCTTAGTTATCCTAGTCCGGGCAGTAACTGCAGGCATAATGCATCCAATGGACGCCTCTAGGAACGAAACCTGTTATTCACCATCCCTCACCAATCCAGTAACATCTACGCCCCTCGCTAAGGCAAGATACTCATCTACTATCCTAGCCCCCGAGATAGGCTCAGGTGGAACGAAAAGGATGCAAATGCTCCTGTCGTGCTAGAAGAACAGACGTTCCCCCAAGTAGAATGTATATTGCTACTTTCCAATGAAGTAGGGGTAGCACTGTCTCCAGATGTTACTTTTATAGGCGTTCTGTACCTTCTGCCTCCCGCTAACAGTGCAAGAAAGATCTCGAAGAGTGACGGTAAAGATCTGCAAAAGAAAAAAAATCAAATAACAGGTACAGATAGTTCCAAGTTTGAAGGAATCAAGATAAATGGTTAGAAAACTCACATCTCAAAGGTGACATTTGTCAATATGGGCCTTTGTAGTCTTAGGGTTGCCCCTGATAGCCCTAACATCTCTAATAGCCTAGAAGGTACCCAAAGGATAACCCTCGTCGGGATGACGTCGGGTGGACAAGTAGAACGGGAAATATAGATGGACAAAAATTTGGAGAGAGAAAAAGTGTCAGACAATGAACGATACATTGAGAAAGAAGTAGACAAAAAACAAGAACGACATCCATTTACCTTGATGAACTACCAAAAGAAACGGGTAGAGATCCCAACTCCATGGGGCCCAATAATTCCCTCTACTACACTATCCAAGCTGGCAAGAATAATGCTGTAGATCAGGCTCCCCCAATCAAAGTCTCAAATATGACCAATATCACGTACCACGAAGAGAAAGGTGGTAAAGATCGAAGAGTCATCCCAAGGAACAGAAGGAAGCATATGCGAAAAATGGTGTCAAAATCTCTATCTCCAAAATGGGTTGCTCTCTCTATAAGTGTAAGGGGCCTCGTCCTCTCCTTCAATCAGTAGTAGACCCATCAAAACCTCCATGCTAATGCTCCCCATCTTCCCCACCATGGAGGTAGGGACCTTGGTGATGCTCAATAGCTCTCCTACCTCCTGAACAATCAGCATAGTCAGGGGCAGGGGCTCTCCATCCATCGCGATGCCAGTAATCGCTACAAAGTCTGAGGGCCTGATACCTATCTCTACCTTTGACATATGGAAAGAATGTGCTGCAAGAAACCATCTCTCGACCATGGCTAAGAACAAGAGGTGATCAGTCCTGAGAGCAAGAATTTGTAGAAAGGTTCCAAAACCCATGGTAGAAAACTGATTCCTAATGTCGTTCGAAAAAAGGACAGCGGTAGACAGAAATGCATTCCACCTCCCCTGAAGCTGGCCAAAGGATAGGAGGTAGAAAATTCTAATCAACCAAGCATGGAGACACGCCTCCCTAACCCACGAAGAATAGAGGTATACAGTACCCTCTCGTTCTTCTCCTTAGGGATCTCAACCCTAGGAACCTCCCAACTCACTCTGCCCTTACCAACGGCCCTATACGCCTGGCCTCTACCACCTTGTCTGCCTCTACTACCACTATTTCCCGCTAGGTCCTCAGCTGGACCACTCCGAGAAGTATTCGCCTCATCTGCTCTACTACTTGAAGAAGAACTGACAGCAGAAGAAGAATCTAGTCTCCACAAAGGCCAACCCCGCTTGCCAGTCTCTGTCGCTACACCGGACCCCAAAGCAGAATGGGTCCTAGTCCTAGGTCTGATTTCCTCCTCCTCATCAGATGAACGATGCGCCACCCTGGTCCTCCTCTTTCTACCCATCTGCAAGTCAATAAGCCATTAAGTCAATAGAGAAAAGCCTTCCCATTTGCCTATCTCAATGAAACTTAGCCAAAATGCAACCTTACCCGCCTACCTACGTCTACCTATTTCAAAGCTACACTTAAGCCGACCCAGCAGATCCACATTTCAAACCTAAGGGAACTAAACCTATATCAGTCCGACAACTTAAGCCTGCCAATTCTAGTCCCAACCTAGGCTTCACCTATTTTACCTGAAGCCAAAAACCAATCCGACCCAACCGACAATGACTCATCTACCCAAACCTCAGATAACCCAATCACTCAATCTACCAATGCCAGTTCGACCACCTAAAAACCTACAAATTCCAGTCCCAACCTCAGACTTCACTTATTTTGAGCCCATTTTACCCAACACATCCAAAGTTTGATGTTAATACTCATCATTCTCTGCCTCACCTACCAAACCCCAAAACAGGACCACATCAACCATTTTATCTCACCAAAACCTTCAAACTTAGTTGATCAATCATTTGCTAGCCTAAAAGTCATTTGAACCCACACAATGCCCCTCCCACCCAATCAATCCCCTATCAATGCCAAATTGCTCAATCATCCATCATAACCATGACATGACATCATTCAAAAAAAAAAGGAAAATGTATGCGTGTCCAAAACAAGTCAAAAATATTCATTCTCATACAAGTAAAAATAAGACAAAGTAAAGAAGGAAAAGATAACAAGCATGACTAACGGTATTTTCACATCAAAAGCATGCTAAATAAAAAAGGGGAGAAAGAAAAAGAGGGAGAAGTCGACTTGTCCAAACAGTCCAAATCCAGTCCCACCTCTCGTCCCTAAACTACCCTTAAATAATTCTAATTTCTTACTCCCCAAATAGTCCCTAAACAGTCCAAATCCAGTCCCACCTCTCGTTCCTAAACTACCCTTAAACAGTTCCAATTTCTCACTCTCTAAAAGGTCCCTAGATAGCCCCCTATTCTCACCTTAACCACCCCTAATCCCTACACAAATCAGCCCTAAAACTGCCCTTAAAACATCCCAATTTCCACTTAAACTCTGCCAAAACAACCCCAAGTCCACATGAATAACAAACCTAAAACCATTTAGAGTCACTTTCATTCACCAATCATCATCTCAAAACCTTGACCACACTCCGAAACTCCCAACACCCTGGGAAGTTCTCACCCAAAATAACCATGTCACCAAAGCCACCCAAACTACCATTCAAACCTCAAGATCATTCCACCTATTCCTTCATCAAAATTACCTCACCCGTCAATTCAATTCCTAAACAATCCCATCCTACCCAATATGTCCGAATAACGACTTGAAAATCGCCACCCATGGACAACACCTATCCAAAGTCCATCACCCCATGGCAAACCAACTATCTAAAACCACCATCTAACCGGTGATCTTAGCTACCTAGAAATCCACCCCTTACACCGCACCATTCTCTAATGTCCATAAACCAACCAAATCGTACCCGTCCCATCCACTAAAATTTCAAAAATCCATTCACCACGACCACGTCCAACAACAAAAGTTTAAAAAAAGAAAAAAAACAAGAACAAAAACCAAAAACAAACAAAGATAATAAAAATAAATAGGACAAGGCAGCATCATAAATAAGGAAAAATATGACAATATATTTTCGTATGACAGGCATTTCAAAAGGAAGGAATGCGACAAGAGTTCTCGAATACGCTAAGGTCACGAGAAGTCCAATCACGAAAGCAATATCAAGCCTGAATAGAAGAGATTTTTGAGATAAAATAAAAAGGAAAGAAATGAACCAAAATAAACCAAAAGAAAATCCAAAAAAAATATGGTAAGAAAATTACCTTGCACCCTGGTCGTCTGCGCAGCAAATCAATCCACCAAGCACTAAATTGATGAGAAACTAAGGAAAATGGAGAGAAAGGGGGAAAAATCGCAAGAAACCAAAGGGAAAATGGAAAGAAATCGAAGAAAAAGTGAGAAATGGAGAGGTGCGCAGGTTTTAAGGTTCAAAAATCGTAGTGCTCCGTGTTACCAGTACAGATGGGAAAATTTTCGTTGCATCCGTGCTTCAAACACGAATGAAATAAAAAATATCATATCCAATTTTAAAACACGGATGAACTAGATTCAAATGCTATCTGTGTTCCATGCACGGATCAGTCAATAAAATAAAAAAATCAATCAAAAATTCAAAATACGAAAATAAAAATACAAAAATCAAAAATGAAAAATCGAAGATCAAAAATCAAAAATCAAAACTCAAAAGAATTTTAAAAACCCTTTCGAGTTGCACTCAACTCCGATTAGTCAAAACACGACTGAAGAAATATTCGAATTTCAAAACTCATCAAATTTTTGTCAAATCCAAAATCTCACATGGGCACTATGCCATCGAGATCAAGGAATCAATAAGGCAAAACTCAGTCAGACCCCGTGCTTGAGTAGTCATTTTCTACAAAAGTCATCAATTTAATTGGTAAATTAGAAGTCGTGTTTTGCAAAATTTTCTAGCCCATACAAATAGGGGTTTAGTTTATTCATTTCAGTTCTTTGAATGCAATTCCTGCAAAGAAGGGCAACCGTAGACACACCAATTTGAACGGGCCTCTTGCTTGAAAGGGCCCAAAAAGATCGATTTTCCAAATAAATTGGTCAATGGGCCTCAAAAGCCCATATCAATAAAACGTGACATATTGATCGATTTGGAGGTTCATAAGCCCTAAGGATTTAAAGGACCCACCCAAAAAGACTTGGTGTACCATTACCTCCCCCACCTTTCATCACTCCACGCTCAAAATCAAATTACCCCAAGTTTGCTCAAAGCCTACTAATCCTCAACTCACAAAAATGTCTTTTTCACCTTACCCCCTAACCTAAATTTAATACTGTAGACACCCCAATTTGAACGGCCCTCACTTGAAAGGGCCCAAAAACAGTAATTTTTCAATAAATTTGGCCAACGGGCCTCGATGGCCCGAATCATTGAAATATAGCATTTTCACAAAAATCAAAGTCTCTAGCACCTCTCAATGGGTTAGTAGGTCCACCAAAAGGATTCGACGTACTCCCATCTACCTCGCTCCATTCAAAATATCGATTTTCCAACAAAATAGGTCAACGGGCCTCCAAAGTCCAAAACATTAAAAATGACGATTTTGATCAAATCAAGGCCCCTAAGACCACCCAATGGTTTAAAAAAACCTACCAAAGGGGTTTGAATTATCCTACACATATTCACCTCACCACTTCACCACTATATCCCAGAATATCCAAAAAATTGATAAAATTCTCCAACGGGCCTAAAAGGTCCGAGGTGCCAACACGTGCCATTTTTGATCAAATCAATGATTTCAAAAATCCAAAAAAATTTAATAAATTAGAAAATGTGAGACTTGGGATGCCTACCCTTCATCTACCTTCCACCGCTCCACCTCTGAATCTGCAAACATCCTAAACACTCCAAAGCTCACAAACCCTCAACCCTTTTCTAAATTAATTTCTCACGCTACCCTTAACTTAAAACTAATCACATACCACCTAAACCTTAAAACTACCACCTTCAAAAATCCAATTCAAATCCAAAATAACCCACAACCCTCCTAAAAACCAAGCCCAATACTAAAAGCCCACAAGATATTACCTAATTCATTATCCAACCCACAACCCTAATCCATTAACTACTACCCACATCAACCAATCACCCCCTCAACATCAAAAAGTGACACATGTCATCATCCCCTTTCACCTCCCTCATCTAATTATATATCTCCATCATCATTCTCTAAAATATCAACCAACCACATCACTTTTCCCTCCAAAATCACCTCAACCCATACCCTACCCTAACCTAACTTATCCCCATTCTCTAACATCATCAACCAACCACACCTCAACCCATACCCTAATCCATCACCATTCTCTAACATCATCAACTACCCACATCACCACCCATATCTCTTACATATCAACCCATCACTTTCCCTTAAAACACTCCAATAAAATCACCTCAACCCATACTTCCCTCACCATCAACCAACTAATCCATACCCTTCTCTCTAATCAAACAAACCCCATCAACCAATCTCATCATGTCACCCTCTTATAATGAAAATCACATGGCATCATCCCCTTTTTCCTTCCAAAAATCAATCTACCCACCTCTTACACAACCTATTCTCCTAAATCTAAACACCTCACCTCTTCAACCAACCTAACACTCATTCTCCAAACAAACCTCTTACAACCCCACTCCCCCATCAACCATCACTCATCTCACCCTACCCTTCTACTCTCTTATAACCTTAAAAGATATATACACTCTTTCATAAGTCTACTAAGGACTCAAGAAGAAGAAGATTGAAGATACAAGGTGGGTTCAAAGTATAACCCCCCCTCTCTCTACCCTTTCCTTCTCCCTCTTCTAATATCCCCTTCTTCTCTTTTATTTTTATTTTAAATGAGTTGTCCCTAAGGCAAATGATTCATTAGGATCATCTCCTTCAATGAGATGATCCTATAATCGAGCCGAAAACGAATCCCTATCGAGGGTACAAACACCCCCACGTGGCACTTTATTTTTCAATTTTCTTCAAAATCAAAATGACTAAATTGTAGTGAGGTTACCACCATTTCGTGGGGAGAAAAAGGTGCCTAACACCTTTTCTTTTCTCCAACTGAGCCGCTTACCCGAATCCCTAGGTTTGATCAATCCCTATCCATCGTGAGTCACTAAAACGCCAAAAATGGTAATTTTTCAAAAAATGTACATCGAGTGACCATTCACACCCACTTACAATATGAATGGTGGTGTCTCTAATTCATAGTAGATGTGGCCGTCGTAATGACGAAATCCACGTATCTACAAATAACATATCACCTAGGCACTAAAAATATACCCACCCTCAAAAATTCCAAAATGACCCTAACCAATGTCAAATAACCTAAAACCCTTCCCAAAACCCAAGCCCAATACTCCAAAGCCCAAATCCATATCTAATTCATATCAAACCCATAACCTTAACCCACAAATACTATCTACATTAACCAATTACTCTTTTGATCATCAAAGGAGACACATGTCATCACCCCCTCTCACCTCCCTCATCCAACTACCTACTCCCATCACTTTTTTTTAACAATCTATCTATCTATACACATCACCTCTCTCAAAAAATCATCTCAACCCATACCCTTTCCTAATCTACCCACCTCACCTTTCTCTAACACAACTAATCACTTACATCACAACCCATACCCCCTACACCATAATCCATCACCTTTCTCTAAACACCCCCACCAACTCACATCACAACCCACACCTCCTCTCATTATCACTTACAAACCCATTTCTGCAAATCAAACCTACACCCCTCAACACCAATCAAACATTCATTCTCTCCAATCAACTCATTTAACCACCTCACATCCCCATCCCCTTTGACACATGTCATCATCCCCTTTCACCTCCCTCATCTAATTATATATCTCCATCATCATTCTCTAAAATATCAACCAACCACATCACTTTTCCCTCCAAAATCACCTCAACCCATACCCTACCCTAACCTAACTTATCCCCATTCTCTAACATCATCAACCAACCACACCTCAACCCATACCCTAATCCATCACCATTCTCTAACATCATCAACTACCCACATCACCACCCATATCTCTTACATATCAACCCATCACTTTCCCTTAAAACACTCCAATAAAATCACCTCAACCCATACTTCCCTCACCATCAACCAACTAATCCATACCCTTCTCTCTAATCAAACAAACCCCATCAACCAATCTCATCATGTCACCCTCTTATAATGAAAATCACATGGCATCATCCCCTTTTTCCTTCCAAAAATCAATCTACCCACCTCTTACACAACCTATTCTCCTAAATCTAAACACCTCACCTCTTCAACCAACCTAACACTCATTCTCCAAACAAACCTCTTACAACCCCACTCCCCCATCAACCATCACTCATCTCACCCTACCCTTCTACTCTCTTATAACCTTAAAAGATATATACACTCTTTCATAAGTCTACTAAGGACTCAAGAAGAAGAAGATTGAAGATACAAGGTGGGTTCAAAGTATACCCCCCCTCTCTCTACCCTTTCCTTCTCCCTCTTCTAATATCCCCTTCTTCTCTTTTATTTTTATTTTAAATGAGTTGTCCCTAAGGCAAATGATTCATTAGGATCATCTCCTTCAATGAGATGATCCTATAATCGAGCCGAAAACGAATCCCTATCGAGGGTACAAACACCCCCACGTGGCACTTTATTTTTCAATTTTCTTCAAAATCAAAATGACTAAATTGTAGTGAGGTTACCACCATTTCGTGGGGAGAAAAAGGTGCCTAACACCTTTTCTTTTCTCCAACTGAGCCGCTTACCCGAATCCCTAGGTTTGATCAATCCCTATCCATCGTGAGTCACTAAAACGCCAAAAATGGTAATTTTTCAAAAAATGTACATCGAGTGACCATTCACACCCACTTACAATATGAATGGTGGTGTCGCTAATTCATAGTAGATGTGGCCGTCGTAATGACGAAATCCACGTATCTACAAATAACATATCACCTAGGCACTAAAAATATACCCACCCTCAAAAATTCCAAAATGACCCTAACCAATGTCAAATAACCTAAAACCCTTCCCAAAACCCAAGCCCAATACTCCAAAGCCCAAATCCATATCTAATTCATATCAAACCCATAACCTTAACCCACAAAATACTATCTACATTAACCAATTACTCTTTTGATCATCAAAGGAGACACATGTCATCACCCCCTCTCACCTCCCTCATCCAACTACCTACTCCCATCACTTTTTTTTAACAATCTATCTATACACATCACCTCTCTCAAAAAATCATCTCAACCCATACCCTTTCCTAATCTACCCACCTCACCTTTCTCTAACACAACTAATCACTTACATCACAACCCATACCCCCTACACCATAATCCATCACCTTTCTCTAAACACCCCACCAACTCACATCACAACCCACACCTCCTCTCATTATCACTTACAAACCCATTTCTGCAAATCAAACCTACACCCCTCAACACCAATCAAACATTCATTCTCTCCAATCAACTCATTTAACCACCTCACATCCCCATCCCCTTTGACACATGTCATCATCCCCTTAACCCTTCTAAAATTCAATCAACCAACCCCTTACACAACCCATTATCCTAATCAAAACACCTTACCTCTTCAACCAACCTAACACTCCATCAACACACCACTCCCTTACACTCCCATTTTCTTAAACCAAACACCCATCATCTCACCTCACCAAACACTCTACCCAAATGGATTGGATAGGATCCAAACCATTTGAATCAAAATAATACTCATTTACCCTCATTACACTACTACCCTCATCTCAAATCTAAATTTAATACCCTTCACCTTCAAAACCTATGCCATTCTCTACTCTCCCAATACTTCACCCTATTATATCCCTAAAACAACCTCCCAACACCTATAAATACCATCCTTCTTTTTCAAAATGGGAACCCAAGACTCACACTAAAAAAACTACACTCAACTCAATTTTTTACCCCTTTCTTTACTATTCTCTTACATTACCTTCTAAAAAAGAGTTGCATTCTTATAAATTACTAAAGACTTAAGAAGACATAAAAGAAGAAGAAGAAAGGAAAAGAAGAAAACCTAAGACTTCAAGGTGGGTCAAAGGACCATTTCCCCTCTTCTCTTTCTACCCTCTCTATATCCCTCTTCTACTATCCCTTTCCCCTCTTTAATTTTTTTTCTAAAAAACTTCTAAGATGTGATGCTCCCCCTTTCCTATCTCCAATAGATCGGACCTCGATTTGATTGAAAGTATAGGGGTTGTAACCACCTTAAAAAATAAAGTCAATTTAAACCTTCAAACTATTTTGAGGCACTCGACATTCTGGTTCTTCTCGACTCATGAGAATAGACTCGTAATCGAAGTCAACACTTTTCAAAATGTATTATTTCCAAAGGCTAATGTCCGTTTGGATCATCTCCATCGATGAGATGATCATTAGAAGTGAAAGTCGATAGTAAATCCCTACTTAAGGTACAAGTTATTAACATGTGACACTTTATTTTATTTTTTATTTTTATCCAAAATAACCGTGTTGAGTTAAGGTTACCACCACTTGATGAGGAGAAAAGGGTGCCTAACACCTTTCTTTTTCTCCAATCAAGCCATTTACCCCAATCTCAAGGTTAGATTGGTACCTTATCTATCGAGAGTCACTAAACGCTAAAATGATAATTTTCCCAAAAATGTACATTGGGTGACCATTCACACCCTCTTACATTATGAATGGTGGTGACTTCAAATCTTAGTAGCAGTGGTACTCATAATCGAGCATCAAGTGTCTACAAGTACTATGTAGGCCATATCTACAAATGATATTCCTTTACAATAATCTGATTACTTATCTTTTCGTGATGTTTGCGTAAGACAAAGCTTCTACCCACTTGGTGAGTAGTAGATAGCAACCACGATAAATCCTTGATCGTTTGATGCTTTGCGATTGATTAGACCAATAAAATCTATGTCCCACAATGTGAAAGGAAATGGTGACATCATGTTGTGGAGTTTATTCAATGGTGTATTAACCTTGCTGGCATATATCTAGCAAAAAATGCATTTATTAACATACTAGAACCAGTCATTCTTTATTATGGACATGTAATAGCCTATTATCAAGATCATTCTCGCTAACATATGCCTATTCATCTGAGGACCGCAGATCTGTAATACCCTGAATTTTTTATTCATATCTCGAGGAAAAATAAATAGTGAAATCTTTAGAAAATTCTAAAAGTAGGACTTAGGGTAAAATTTTAGAAATTTTTTCTGATCATTTTTAATGAAATATGACCTCACCATTGAATTCAAAATGATCGAAAAACATACTTTAACATATAAGCATACTCAAATGCAAGTTCGAACGAAAAAGTTACAAAATCTTCAATTTTTTAGTTAGACCGAATTAAAAAAATGATTTTTTCTAGAGTAAGAATTTTTAGAGTTTGATTGCATCATTGGGCCAGTAACAAAAAATTATAAAAAAATGAAGTATTTGCACATTATTTTTAAAGCCTAAAAAGTTAAATTATCATAAAAAATGGAAACAACATCGATTTTCGGGTCGAACCGGGCATAAAAAAGTAAATTTTTTTTAGAGTAAGAATTTATAAATTTTGATCACACTATTATATCCGCAATGAAAAACTATAGAAAATAGAATATTCACTCGTTAGTTTTAGAGTTCAGAAAGTTAAGGTATCGTTAAATGAAACAACTTCAAAAAGGTTTATTTCATCCCGCAAACTTTATATAAAGAATTTTTAATTCTCGATTACTATTCATTATCTCCTAAATTCGTCAAAACAAACCAAAGACAGTTTTGAAAAATCATTGATTTCAACCAACTTTAAACTCTAGATCTATCACGATCAAATTTTCGTCGAGATTCAGTAAAGAAGGAAAAAATGTCTGTGACGTCGAACTCTATAAATCTGATCCATTTTCTTTTTTATTTTTCTCTTATCTTTCTCCGTATTTCATTGAAAATCAACTGTAGGATATATGAGGGTTTCGACTCTTCAACCTCAGATTTCATCTACTTCGAGCCCAAGCCGTTATCCTCCGTGGAAGAAAAAAAGGATAGCGCCGTTAAGATCTTCGAAACCACTAGGTCCAAATAAAAAATGAGTAGTTTCCACATCATATTTACCTCAATTTCCATATGAATCATCTTGATTTCTGTTCAAATTATCTCAATTTACGTGCACATCTATTCAATTCTAATTCTTAAAAAAAAATAGGGACTCTCAATTTTTATTGGTAACTGTAGAATGAAAAAATTATATTTAAGATTTTTAATGAAAATTTGTGATGTCTTTCAAAAATATAAAAAAAATTTTGTTATTTCAAATTTACACCAAGAACTTTATGTTTGATGTGTTTGATTGTATTTTATAATAAATTATACGTGGGTGGGATAATTTACCGGATTATTTTCGTTAGTTTGGTCCTGTATACTGTTCAGACCCCGTTTTCATTTATTTTTTTATAATTTTTTAATTTAAATGATACAAATGAATTTTTAAGTTTAAAAAAATAATTTAATATTCAATGAACTCATGCTGAGTTGATAAATATTGGAAAATGAATTTTCTATTCAAAAAGATGAAAAGTGAAAATATGAAAAAATGACAAAAAAATGAAACGATAAAATGTCAGGATCATACTCGAGAGGTGATATCTGCATTTTACATTATGATACTACGTGTGGGTCATTAAACGTATATCCATGGTTAATTTACTTTATGTTGTCACTATGTGACTTACATATTTATTTACGATTATACGTTGTATATTATTATTTAATTTAGGCTGGTTGGCCACAATTGCATAGCAAAAAATTGGATATCTATTCACAATTTTGAAATGTTAATTTCTTATTTGTTTCAAAAGAAAATTGATATATGTAAGCGTAGCTATTTTATGAACTGTTAAAGAGCCTGTGCATACCTGAAGAGATAGTTTGTCATATCATTTAAAGTGATATATTATCCTTGGAGATATGACAAAGACGACCAAGCTGATACATGGTATGAGACGCATATGAGTGTAGACTCAAAACTGAAATCCAGATTTACTTTTTCTATCTTTTCCAATAAACTTGTAATGTAAAGGTGGATGTACACGAATATGATTGTATAATTGGAATCACATGCACGCTTGATAGGTATAGTCGAAAATGATTAGTTAGTGATCGCTAACAATTTAGAGTTTTCAAACATTTTGACAAATCGAAAAAAACCTATTGATTATAGTCACGTCAAACGGCCAATCTGAACCGAATAAATTGTCCCTCAATTGTGGTAATGAATCGACCAACCACAAAATCAAGAACAAATACTTTATTATAAGAACATCATACCCCAACTAGGAGTGATCCAGTTATAAAATTCCAACTCTCTAGTTTTACTACTGCACCATTATGTATTATGTATCTATTGTGTTATTTTGAATTATAAAATAAAAATCATGTTTACTTTTTCAATTTTATCAATTATATTCGTGTAAAAGGAAAATATTATAATAAGTACTGTTGATTGATGTAATGTAAATTTTTAACTGTTTAATTGATTATCCTTAACTATATGTACCAGTTAATTGTAATTCATTCTACAAAACTTTGCATGTATTAAAATGATTCAAAATGCTTACTTGTTCATGCTAGGATGAGATTATTTGTTGGAATTATTTACTTCCCTACTTGGTAACCATTACTATTTACCCTTTGCTTATCATTTTTTTAGTTTCAAGTTTTGTACTTGACGAGGCTGATATAAAGTAGCATTAATAAATGAGGATCACCTGATTGGTCAAATAGACAATCAGAGCTCGTTACCTGGTGAGTAATCGAGCTATACCTCCTAGTAGCGTTAATTCGTCCAGGTAGTATCATAGATTTTTTATTGAACGTTAGGAATGTTGTTAGAGTGAGGAGTTTTAATAGAATCCTTTATATTATTTACTTTTTTTATACTCTAATCTACCTTTTATTTTTAGATGTATGATGAGTGTTTCGAAACACTAAATTATACGTACATTTTCCAGACATTTATCTTGATTTTTATCCCTATTTCTCCGTATTAAGGTAATAATCATGATAAACATCGAAACATCATGTTGTATGTTAATTAGGCTTAATTATACATAAATAAATTCATTTACTAGATAAATCAAATTATGTGTCTTTCTTGTGTAGAAAATCAATATTTTAGAATCAAAATCTCAAAACAATAGCATTTGGGCCCACTTTGGAATACCTTAATCCTTTGGAATGCCCTAATCCTTAACTCATGTTCTCATCTTTTATTTTTTTGTACAAAGAAAAGTGGAGGCTACTTTTGAAATCTTCTACACACATTTTTCTCTATAAATAGAGCTTCAATCTCTAGAGAAACTCTCCCTTCCTCTTGGTTCTCTCATCCAAGACACCTTTAATCTAAGGCTCTTAGCCTCTTCTCTTATATTTTTGTAGTTTTATTTTCTAGTTTAGTTTCTTTTTAGCTAAATAGTCTTGTAAGAAGTAGAAGTAGAAGAATTTGTAAGTTTCTCCATGAAATGAAGAAAAATTCTTTCATCTCTTATCTTTCCTCTCTTGCAATGACATTAGGCTAAGCTCCCCTCTATTGGAGAGTGGAAAAACCTAGAGTAAGTTCTTGTGTTGTTTCTACTTTCATGCCTTTCTTTTATCTAAAATGCTTATGAGTTCTCTTTAAGAATTTTTGTACATTTTATTCTTAATATAGATACTTTATGCTTAGATTAGATCAAGATAAAGTATGCTTAAACTAAATAATTGGTAGTAAGAAGTTCAAGGAATTCTACTTTGCTGATATTCTCTCATTTGATTTCATTTTCTAAACTTTCCAATCTAAGGAGCTAACACCAAGCCCTTATGATTGACTTATAAAAAGGCTAGACATTAGGAATTTTTCATCAACATGTTCTAGGTAGATCCACCTCCAATGGTTTACTTTTTTTTAATTTCATTTTCTTTGGTTAATATTCTAGCAACTTTAAATCTTCTTGATAAGTTAAAAAATACAAAGAAAAATAGTTTTAATTATTTTTTGGTTAATTCGAATTTTATCCTCTTAACTTAATTCTACTCCCCTTTTTCTTGGGTTCGATCCCCTACTTGTCCTACAAGTAAGGTAAAAGTAAAATTAATATTAACTCCGATGGGAAGAACAACAATAGTCTCATCAGAATTTTGGCGCCGCTACCGGGGAAAGGTAAAGGTAGTGGTAAGTTTTGATTTCAAATTCATTTCTTTCATTTTTATTTTATTTTTATTTATTTTTTGGTATCTTTCTGTAAATTCAAGTGTTCTTGAGGTTTTAAGAGAAAATAAAGAAGAAAGAAATTAAAAAAAGAAAAAAAAATCATTCCCATATTTTTTTACCCCAGACAGCAAAACTTAACTTAATTGTAACTTTCTGCTCCGATCTCCGATTAATTACTATAGTATATCAATTTGGGGTAGAATGAAATTTTCTATATAATGTGAAAAAGTTAGCAAGATTTTGATAAGTCAGAATCTATTTTTGAGTTCGTTTACCATTATTTCTACTAACAATTCTATTTTGCTTCTTGTAGGTATATATTTTTTTCTTCTTTTCTTTCAATTTTCTTTAATCTTTAGTTAAGTTTATTTTTCTATTTTAGAAACTATTGTATAGGATTTCTTGTAATTTTTTTTAATTATCCAAGCAGGCTTGGATTGTAATAGACTAAAGAAGGACGACAGGTAGACAATACCATCACGACTCCTTAGGTTCTCACCCCAAAATTGGAATTAGTGGCCTAAGTCGACTCAAATCGTCTTCACCCCGTCTAGCACAGGAGGTAATCCCAAAACACCTACTCCTCTCTATGCTAGTGGGTTACTTCTTGTCTTTGTATGTTATTTTTTCAATTTGCACACACGTGAAATAGTTAATTAAGTAGTAAAGAGCACCCCTCTCCTAGGGATGGCATGATAAGATAAGGATTGGAAGTCATTACCAATTTCTTGCTCTAATTAGGATAATCAACTCATTAGTCATTCTATCAAATTAAATAAAACCAATTAGACTTGACTAGAGGGCCCACGAGCTCAATAAGAGAAATTTTACTTCAAGTTGTGCCAATTGCGCTTCTTGGTCACTTTTGTATCTAGTAAGATCTTACCCTTTAAGGGGATAGACTCAATCTATTCAAGAAAGGAAGGTGATTTAAGAGTGCCTTTCCTTATGCATTGTGCGCCGCCTCTGATCTAGTGATCCAAATGATTCAAAATTGACTTCATAGAACCGAGTTGAGCTGCCTAGCTTTAGGCAACCTATTTAGGTCCAATTTTTTTTCTTTTCGTGATTTTTTGATCGACTGTGTAATTTGCATACTCGATAGATGTTCAAAGAACAACGATAGTGTCTAGTCGTAATAACCCAATATCACGTGTGAATTCCTCCCTCTCTTGTGTGTAAATCAATAGTGTATAAATACAGAATCCCGAGTAAATTTTGCATTGTCATAGAGTTTAGTAAAGAATCTTGGATCACATGCGTCCTATGTGATAATTATGGTCATCCTCCCGAGTGTTGTCCGAGTCTACCCATGTTTCATGCTACACAGGCTAATATGCATCATTCGCAAAATTCTTATTGGATGCCGACACCTAGTTCGTTCGACCAACCATACTACATAGATAATTAGTTTTCCTCAGATACCATATCGTGTCAGAACGAGTTCACTCAGGGTAGTCATTTTGGTAACCATGATGATTTTTATATGCACGACACCTCGATGATGAATCCAACTATAATTCTCCAATAATCCTATGATTCTCAACATTTCTCATAGCTATAGATCCAGAGTCAACATTAAATAATTCATTTTTGTCCTCTCCTCCAACTTCATCATTAGAGTCCTTGATGACTGAGTTGTTAAATCAATAACAATTCATCTACCAACAACAGTTCAACCAACAACAACAAGACATAGGTCGAGCCTTAGTCAGCATAGAAACTCAATTGAGTCACCTAATGCTATCTTTAGAAAAAAGAAATTTTTATAAATTCAAAAATGAGGATATCTCCATCCAAGAAAATCCACCATTTTTTTGAAATAACCTTAGTGACCAATTCTACTCTTTTGAAGATTTCGATGATTGTCCATTAATAATTAATAATCCTGCCTCAATTGAAGTTCAAATTCAAACCAATGACGTTACAACTCCAACCGAAACAATGATAGAAGTCTAACTAGGTCAGCTTATTGTACCCTTAGAAGAAAGAGAGAATGGTCAATTTTCAAATGAGAAAACCCCCAAGAGCCAACCAATATTTCAAATTCCCAATGAGCTAACCAATTATACAAATTTGGCTAAGAAAACTGGTCCACCATCAGAGAAAACTGTTGATCAAGAAGAACCAATGATGAATTTGAATTAGTTAGTCACACCAATTCCGACCATTACTGATCTAACCTCGTACCCTATCCAGTCTATCTTTTCACAAGATTGTAAAGACCCTGTCTGTCTTACAACTTCCATTCTCTTAGGAAATACAATGATTGAGAACTATTTCCAAAATGTGATGACACTCAGAACTGAGCATAAACGAGGGATGTTGATCATTTTAAAAAATTATTTCCATGTCCTAACGATGGTAAAAATTTGTCTGTCTATCATTTGGGGTGGGAAGTTGATCACCGTGTCCATAAAATTAGATATTGGGATTCAGACCTTTTGATAGGTCTGGCTAAAGACGTTAAACTTAGCGCTGCTTGAGAGGCAACCCATGTGCTTTTGTTTTAATAAGTAATGTAGTTAGGAAACAAACTTTCTAAAAAAAATAAAAAATAAAAAATAAAAAATAAATTCCAATCTTAATCCCTTTCTTATTATTTTTCTCTTCAAGACAACTCTCAACCAAATCAATCAATCAGCGTTACTAGGACTGCAGATTGGTCAGCAATTGTTGATTGAGCAACGAGACAGATGTTGGCCTTTATTGAGGAGAATAAAGCACAGGTCAATGAGAACTCAAATTCAGATTAGAATGGGTTTCATTATTAGATTAGGACATTTTTAGGTTGTTTTTTAATTCTTAGGTTGGATTTTTATGCAAAACTATTTCAAAAATTATAATTTTTATAACTTTCAATCTTTTCAGATCAGTTATAACAAGATTTTATAGATTAATGCCCAATCCGTTTCAGGTGTGATCTAACATTTTTCTCTCTTTTCTTACTACGTGTATATTGAGAACAATATTTCATTTAGGTTTAGGGGTATTAGGTTAGCTCACAATTGCATTACATAGAATTCTAGTTTAGTTTCATATTTCATTCTAGGTTATTCCATGTTTAAAAAAAAAACAAATTAAAAAAAATCAAAAATATTTAATGCTTTCAAAATATTTTCTTCAAAATCTTTGTATTTAGTTTTTACATATGAATTTCAAATCTCCAGCTCATGTCCTAACTTTTGATCATAAGTTCTTTTTAGTTGTTCCCCATTAAGAAAATCATGAAAAAAATTACTTTGAAAAATTCAGTTTTGATTGAGTACTTGAAAAAAAAAGATTTTATGGAATAAGAGTTTACCTTCTTCTTTGTCTAGAGTTTTAAGGGAAACCTAGTCTAGTGAACTATGACTTCCTTATCTTTTGGTTGACTGGTTAGAAGAAAAATAGAACTGAAGTTAATATGATTTTGACAGCACCCATAGAATTAGATTGGGTACCTTGAAAAGGGTTACCTATTTTTTGTAAAAAGAATACCAAAAACTGGTGAAATGAAAAAGTTAAGAAAATAAAAAGCAGAAAGATATGAAAAAGACCAAAGTAAAGTATAAAAGTTAGAACTGAAAAAGTACAAAAATGAAAAGAGTCCAATGAAAACAATTAGTTCAGTAAGGTGAAAGTCGTCAATGGTAAAAACATAAGTAAACTAGAATATCACATATAAAGTCTCTTAGAGGTATTAAAGTGAACATCCATACCTCTCACAATCCCAGACAAGATGCCTAGTTTCGAGTTAGAACTTAGGTAGAACCGACTATTCTTAGAAATTAGAAGGTGAAATCTTATTCCCAAAAAATATGTTTTTCTAAAAAGAAAAAATTCAAAAAATCGCACAAGCACTCAAGTTATTTTTTGAAATTTTCTAAAATGAGGAATAAAAACTTAGAACTTTGTTCAAGAAGTAGAAGTAAAAGATGAAGAATTTGTAAGTTTCTCCATGAAATAAAGAAAAGTTATTTTATCTCTTATCTTCCCTCTCTTACAATGACATTAGGCTAAGCTTCATTCCATTAGAGAGTGGACAAGCTTAGACCAAATTCTTGTGTTGTTTCTACTTTTATGTCTTTCTTTTATCTAAAATGCTTATGAGTTCTCTTTAAGATTTCTTACAACTTTTATTCTTAATATAGATACTTTATGCTTAGATTAGATCAAAATAAAATATGTTTAAACTAGATAATTGATAGTAAGAAGTTTAAAGAATTCTACTTTGTTGATATTCTATCATTTGATTTCATTTGCTAAACTTTCTGATCTAATGAGCTAACTCCAAATCCTTACGATTGAGTTATAAAAAGGCTAGAGACTAGGAATTGCTCATCAACATGTTCTAGGTAGATCCACCTCCAATGGTACTTTAATTTCATAAGTTTACTTATTTTTAACTTCATTTACTTTGATTAATTTTCTAGTAACTTTAAATCTTCTTGATAAGTTCAAAAATACAAAGAAAATAATTTTAATTTATTTTGATTAATTCGAATTTTATCATCTTAGCTCAACTCTACTCCCCCTTTCTTTTGGATTCGATCTCCTACTTACCCCACAAGTAAGGTAAAAGTAAGATTAATATTAACTCCGGTGGGAAGAACAACGATAGTCTCATCAATGTATATAAGCTTCTACTATTATTTTATTTTTGTATATATATATATATAGGATATCATGTGTATGGTTTATCAGGTATTTGAGTGTCTTGTAATGCTAACATAAACAGAGGAAACCATGTCGAAATTTCAAGGTGTCACCTAATACATTGAGATTTGACATAGGACTTTGTGTTAATATTTCAGAGGTGTCATAGATGATATCAAAGCATAACATTAGATTCATATGGGATACAAATTTGCTGTGTTTTGAAAAATTAGTTGTATCACAGATATCAGAGTGATATTAAGAATTCAATATCCGAACTTATTAGTTGTTTCGTATTTGGATTACAAGCTCTTTTGTGTCTAGAAGTCTATAAAACCTAGTCAACCTAGGATATGATTCTAAGTTCATTCTGTTAGTAATGGAAATGATGTCCATTATAACATTTTAGGTTACGGTAGTAATTCATAGTTACATAAGAGCGATTTTGGCCTTATTCTAATATGTGCCTTGTTACGGATAAGTACACACGAGATGAGTAAACGAAACAAAGACCAAACCGTAATAGAGACAAGATAAGTTTCGGATTAGACCACTGACCCAATAACGGAGCTAATGTTATTCATGGGATAGATAGCTGAGTCTCAAGCCAAGTTCAGAGAGGAGATGATTGAGTCACAGGCCGAGATAGCCAAGGAGGAGGCTGAAGTTAGAGAACACCATACTTCTTCACAAGGGACAGATACTATTCCACCCTAGGTTCTACCATAGGAACCATTGCCACAAGACATGCCTTTGAGGAATAAAAGAATTTCCCAACCCAAAAGATAGGCAAATTTGGAGATGTGGTTGTAAAATTTTCAACGATTACGTTCACTGAGATTTATGGGTTCTTTCGATCTAGCTAAGGTCGAAAAGTAGGTTTTAAAGACTCGAGAAATTTGACTGCCATGTATTGCCCAAGAGATCAATGGTGACGGCAGTTACATTTCAGTTAGACGGGGATGCTAGTCATTGGTGGCATTCCGAAAAGAATGTCTTGGGAGATGGACTATTGGAGTGGAAAGACTTCAAGAGGATATTTCTCAATAGATTCATATCTGAGATGGCCCAAGAGATTAAGCACCAAGAGTTTTTGGGGTTGGTATAGGGCAACCTATCAATTATCAACTATGAGTTAAAGTTCACTAGGTTGTCATGATATTTGCCCGAACTCATTCCGACAGATTTGTAAAAGGCCCACAAATTTTTTGGAGGATTACAACCCTATCCAATAGACGAAATGTTAGGGATTGAGACCACCAATTATAAAGATATGGTGGATCGAGCTCAGAGGGTGGAATGAGAGGAGATGGAGTTACACATCCAAGAGGTAGACTAATCAACCCTAGACATCTTTTCCTCCCAGATCAGATCCGACCAAGAGGTCAGTGCATTCGAGGATGATCGCCTGTAGATTAGTGTATCCACAGTATAGAGTTCCTCCAACCCCAAATAATGGAGAAATTTGGATTCTAACAATGCCATCAAAGGCAAGGGAGCCAACAAGGATAGTTTAGAAACTACAGGCTCCAATTTACAAACTTTTCACTTCATATAGACTTATGAATGTGAGACTGTCAAAGTGTTTCACGTGCGGTCAGGAGGGATTGTCCTTTATCACAGCCAAAAACAAGGATTATTCTTAGACCCTATGATAGGGTATATCATCTAACCCAAGAGGAAGTACCAGTTTTTTATGAAATTTTGGAAAGTACGATTTATATTTATAATATTACTAATTCGAGTTTTATTTGATACTGATTCCTCTAGATCATATATTTCTACTGAGATTGTACATTTACTAGTGTTAAAAATTACTAACATGAGTCGACTAATGAAATTATCTACCCTGTTGGGAGACCGTCAGATAGCCTAGAAATTATGTAGAAACTGTGTAATTAGAGTAGAAGACCACGAATGGATTACTGATCTCATGATACTAGATTTGTGGTGATTTTGACGTTATCTTGATAATGGATTGGTTAATCCAAAACCATGCCCATGTTGATTTCTTCATGAAATCAGTTGTTTTTAGGAGATCGGGGTATGGTCAAAGTTTAGGGATCCAAATATAAAAAAGATGATTCTCTGTACAAACAATTGGAAAATCTAAAAGTGTCAGAGATAGAGACATTAGTAGATAGGGTAAAGGTATTCAGGGAATTTATGGATGTTTTTCTAGAAAAATTACTAGGTTTGCCACCGTGTTGCGAGATAGAATTCTTGATTGATTTGGTACCAGGCATGGGGCCTATTTCTATTACACCATATCGAATTGCCATAGTAGAAATTCGAGAGTTAAATGTGCAAATTAATAAGTTTACGAGCCTGGGGAGCACCAATTCGGTTTGCTGAGAAGAAAGATGGGTCGTTTTGATTGTATATTGATTACCGAAACCTGAATCAAGTAACCATCAAGAATAAGTACCCCTTCCACGCATCAATGATCTGTTTGACCAACTACAAGGTACCCAATATTTTTCTAAGATAGATTTACAATCTATGTACCACCAGTTGAGAATTCGGGAGTCGAATATTTCAAAAACTGCATTTGGGACTAGGCTAGGACATTCTGATTATCTAGTGATGCATTTCGATCTGATGAATGCATCAATTGCAATTATGGATCTTATGCACTGAAAATTTTGGAATCACCTCGACGAAATGTCATTTATGAAACAATGGTATCTATGGATAATATCCTGATCTATTCTAAGTTGAGGAAGGATCACAAGAGATACCTCAGAATTACATTACAAGTTTTACGAGAACATAAGCTATATCTTCAGCAAGTGTGAGTTCTAGTTTCGTAAGATAAAATTCTTAGGGCCCGTAGTGTCAAGTGAAGGGATAAGAGTAAACCATTTCAAAGTTGAAATCGTGTTGTCATAGAAATAGCCAGAGATAGTTGTAGTGTATTTATAAGTGATGTAGAAGTAGTAAAGTATTGGATTATTGTATTATATTAGTAATAAAAAATGCAACGTATTATAGTTAATTGGTTATAATATATATATTGTGGCTTATGAGTTGGTATGAGGAGATTTTGTATGCAACATTGGGAAACTATGATTGGTAAAAAGTTAGAAGGTAGGATTTATCATCTTGAGTAAGATTTCAAATCATAAGATTTATGACAAGAGTCTTGAGGAAATATCATGATAAGTAAAATATGGAACGAGAGGTAAAGATGTTGAATTCGATATGAATATCAACCATCAAGATTATTTAAAGAATAAGATATAATATTAAAATTTTGAAGAAGAAATTTTTATTAAAGGATGAGAATGTAATACCCCAAGTTTTTTATTTGTATCTCGAGGAAAAAATAAATAGTAGAATTTTGAGAAAATTCTATAAGTAAGACTTAGGGTAAAACTTTGAAAAAAAAATTCTGATCATTTTTATTAAAATATAATCTCACCATTGGATTCAAAATGATTAAAAAACATACGTTAGCATATAAGCATGCTCAAATGCTTATAGAAAATAGGCTAAAAAAATAAATTTTTACTAGAGAAAAATTTTTTAGAGTCTGATTGCACCGTTGGATCCATAATGAAAAATTATACAAAATAGAATATTTACTTGTCATTTTCAAAGCCTAAACAGTTGAATTATTGTCAAAAACATAAACAACATCGATTTTCGGGTCGGACCAAACTTAAAAAGTGAATTTTTTATAGAATTAGAATTTATAAAATCTAATCGCACCATTAGATCCATAATAAAAAATTATAGAAAATGGAATATTCATTCGTTAGTTTCAAAGTCTAAAAAGTCGAGTTATCATCAAACGAAACAACTTCAAAAAGGTCAATTTCGTTCCGTAAACTTTATATAAAGAATTTTTATTTCTCGATTACTATTCATTATCTTCTAAATTTGTCTAAACCAGTTAGAGATAATTTTTCAAAATTTTTTGGTTTCAACCAACTTTAAACTCGAGATCTATCGCGATTGAGTTTCCGTCGACATTTGACGAAGAAGGGAAAACATCTATGATATCGAATTCTATAAATTCTATCCATTTCTTTTTATTTGTCTCTTCCCTTTCTCTATATTTCATCAAAATTTAGTTATAGGATACACGAGAGTTTTGACTGTTCAAACTTAGATTTCATCTACTTCGACCCTAAATCGTTATCCGTTGTAGAAGAAAAAAAATGGCATCATCGAGATCTTTGAAACTACCGGGTCCAATTCAAAAGTTAATGATCTCCACATTAGATCCACCTCAATTTATATACTAATTATCTTGATTTCAATAGTAACCACCTCAATTTCAGTGAACGTTATTCAATTTTAACGTCTAAAGAGTAGTAGGGGACTCTCAATTTCTATTGGTAACCATAAATTGTAAAAATTGCATTTAGGATTTTTAACAAAAATTTATGATGTGTTTGAAAATTGTAGAAATTTTTTCATTATTTTAAATTCACATCAAGACCTTCATGTTTGATATGTTTAATTATATTTTATAACAAATTATACGTGGGTGGGACATTTCACCGAATTATTTTTATCAGTTTAGTTTTGTGTACTGCTCAGACCCCGTTTTGATCTAATTTTTATAATATTTCAACTTAAATGATATAAATGAATTTTAAAGTTTTAAAAATTATCTAATATTTAATGAATTCATGATGAATTGATAAATATCAGGAAATGAATTTTTTGTTCTAAAAAATGAAAATTGAAAATATTAAAAAAAGGAAAAATTGATGAAACGGTAAAATGTCATAATCATACCCGAGGGGTGATGTCTGTATTTTACATTATGATGTTATGTGTGGGTTGTTGAACAGATATCTAAGGTTAATTACTTTTGTTGTCACGATGTGACTTACATGTTTATTTACGATCATGTACTATGTACTGTTATTTAATTAAGCTCATTGGCTACAATTGCATGGTAAGAAATTGGATATCTATTCCCAATTTTGAAATGTTAATTTCTTCTTTGTTTCCAAAGAAAAATGATATATGTATACGTAGTTATTTTGTGAATTATTAAAGAACTAGTGAATGCTTAAAGGGATAGTCTGTCATATCATCTGAAGTGATATATTATCTT
The DNA here is from genome assembly GCF_017979445.1 of Akebia trifoliata. Lineage (NCBI taxonomy): Eukaryota > Viridiplantae > Streptophyta > Magnoliopsida > Ranunculales > Lardizabalaceae > Akebia > Akebia trifoliata. Next base: position 7,246,587 of record NC_141383.1, on the reverse strand, counting down.
CGAATGTACGGTAGGGACAATAAACTCATACGTTATATGAGACGCATATGAGAGTGGAGTCACAACTGGAATCCAGGTTTATTCCTCTCTATCTTTACTAGTGAAGTTGTAATGTAAAGGTGGTCGTATACGAATGAATTGTATATTTGAAAATCACATGCATGTCTGATAGGCATAGACGAAGATGATTAGTCAGTGATCTCTAACAATCTACAGTATTCGAACGTTCTAAAACATAAAAAAGAAACTCATTGCTAACGGTCACGTCAAATAGTCAGCTTGAACAGGATAAATGGTCCCATAAGCATGGTAAACAACGACCAGCCACAAAATCAGGATCTAACACTTTATTATAAAACATCATGTCCTGACTGGGAGCTATCTAGTCATGAATCCCAATTCTCTAATTCTACTACTCCACCATTGCGTATTATGTATATGTTGTCTTATTTTAAATTATAAAATGAAAAGCTTGTTTACTGTTTCAATTTTATCAATAAGATTCTTGTAAAAATAAAATGTTTTAGTAAGTACTATTGATTCATGTAATTGAATTTTTAACTGTTTAATTACTCATCCCTAGTTCTATGTACCAGTTAATAGTAATTCATTCTACAAAACTTTCCTTGCATTGAAATGATTCAAAATACTTACTCATTTATGCTAAGATGAGGTTATTGACTTGAATTATTTACTTTCCTACTAGATAACTATTGTTACTCACTTTTTCCTTCTCACTTTTTAGTTTCAGGTTCTGTACTTGACGAGATTGGTGTAAAATAGTGTTAACAAGTGAGGATCATCTAGTTGGTGAAATAGACGATCATAGCTCGTTACCTGATGAGTATTGGGGCTCTACCCCCTAGCCATGTCAGTTCGTTCAGGTAGTATTATAGATTTTGGGTTGAGCGTTAGGAATTTTGTTAAAGTAAAGAGTTTCAATACAATCTTGTATATTATTTACTTCTTCTACATTCTAATTTACCTTATGTTGTTAGATGTATATAGGCTTTCGCTATTATTTTATTTATATATATATATATATATATATATATATATATATGAAAGCCATCATGTGTATGGTTTATCAGATGTTTGAGTGCCTTGGAATGCTAACATAAATATAGGAAATCATGTCAAAATTTTGCAGTGCCACCTAGTACCTCAAGATTTTACATGGGACTTTGTGTTAGTATTTCAGGGGCATCACAAGACCCCTCCATGGACAACTTCTATAATATGCATGGCTTCAACTTCTACCACACACCTAATGAGAACCTCGTGGTGCGGTCACTTTTACAACGTCTCGTCACTTAAGAAGAATTGCCTAGCAAATTTTTGAATTTTTATCTTTTCAATTTTTTAACTTCAAGTAGGTAACTTATGTCTTCTAAATAAGCCTTGACATTGAAAAACAATATAGTTTCTACTTTTGTGTCATTTGGCAAAAAGTAAATTAGCTCATCTTGAATCTATATTTCCAAATAATCGGTAGTTATTTTTCTAGTGACTTTGATCATAGAGACTAAGATTGCTAGTATGCCTATAAACTTATTATTGGCATTTGGCATATAAGTGAAAGTGATGCGAGAAAAGTTGGAATTCAAATCTTCAATATATTTGTGATATGGTACTAGCTTTTGTTCTCGTGCCTACCATTCCCTGGTAATCTGGTATACAAATAGACTCGAGTCCTCAAATACATCAATCTCATAAGCTTTCATCTTTATTGTTTCTTTAAGAACTACTATGCACACCGCATACTCTTCTTGATTGTTTGAGTATTGGAAACTTAACCTTACTACTATGGGCACATGTGATCCATCAGGTTTTACTAAAACAACTCCGATCCCACTACCCTTTTGATTGACTACACCATCAAATTATAATTTCTATCTTGGATTATCTTCATCTACTTTGTTTTTACAAATAACATGGCTTCATCTGAAAAGGTAGTCTTTAATGGTTCGTAATCCAGAAGAAGGTGTTTTGCTAGGTAGTCTGCAATTGTTTGCCCCTTGATTTCCATCTATGTGACATACTCAATATCAAATTCTACTAATAGTAATTGTCACTTAGTAGTGTGACTAGGAGCGTAAGCTTCTCAAACATGTGTATTTCAATGGATCCATCCTAGTAATAAACTTCACCTTGTAGCTAAGCAAACAATGGCGTAATCTATGAGATACCCAAATTTGGGTGCAACAAATCTTCTCTAAAGGAGAATACTTTACTTCGTAATCTATAATCTTCTTGCCAAGCTAGTATATCGCTCTTTCCTTACTATCAATTTCTTCATGTTGCCCCAATATGTATCCCATAGATGTTTCAATTACTAACAGCTACATTAACAAAGGTGTGCTTGAAGTAAGAGAAATTACTACTGACGGATTCAATAAATACTTTTTAATTTTGTTGAATGCCTCTTGGTAGTCACTATTCCATTCTAAAGATTTGTTATTCTTTAAAAGTTTGAAAATAGGTTTGCAGATCAATGTGAGCTGTGAGACAAAACCTACTGATGTATAGGATCTATTCCAAGAAACCTCGTATTTGTGCATCTATTTTAGGTGTTTTCATCCCAATAATTGCTCTTACTTTAGTCAAGTCTACTTCGATAACTCTCTAGCTTATGATAAGGCCTAGTAACTTCTCTAAAGTTGCCCCAAATATGCACTTAGAAGGGTTTAGCCTCAAATAAAACTTCTTCAAACTATCGAAGATTTTTCTTAGGTTGACGAGGTGATCTTCTTCTAAATCAAACTTAACGATCATATCATCTACATAGACCTCCATCTCTTTATGAATCATATCATGGAAAAGAGCGATTATCGTTCACTGATAGGTTACCCTAACATTTTTTAGATTGAACGACATAATCGTGTAGTGAAACATACCTCAAGGTGTGATAAATGTTGTCCTTTCTTGATCTTCTTCTACCATTTTGATCTGATTGTAACTAGATAAGCCCTTCATGAATAAAAACATGGCATGTCATTATGTGGCAGTGGGAACTAATCCTTCAAACTAGATCTATTCAAGTCTTGATAATTTACACATATCCTAACTTTGTCGTCTTTTTTTGGTATTGGCACTATATTTGAAAGCTATTCTGGAAAGTCAATAATGTTAAAAGTCTTGCTTGAATCTTCTTTGTAACCTCATCTTTGACCTTGAGGCTTTATTCAAACTTAAATCTTCTGAGTTTCTATTTAATCGGCCTTAAATTTGGAATAATAAGTAGATGTACAATAAGTTCTGAATCAAGCCCCGACATGTCCTCATATGACCATGCGAAAACATCTTGATACTGTTGAAGGAACTCAATCATTTCTGCCTTCTATGTCGAAGTTAAAAGAGATCCAATCTTGACTATCTTCAGGTCATCTTTGGATCCAAGATTAACTGAGTCTATCTTCTCAACATTTGTTTGACACTCTTTCTCATGACATTCTACAAGTTCTCATTATATTTACAATGGACCATGTGCCCCTTTAAGACCCTTAGGCCTTTATTTGAAATTAAATTTAAAACTTTTGAAAATCTCAAAAATTTTGGGTAAGCTCGTGCAAATTGGGGTGTCTACAAACCTGATGTAGTTCAACAAACCAATCCAAATTTTGGATTGCTTTATACAGTATAACGATCCAAAACCATTATCTTCCCTAGTCGCTATATATGGATAGAGACCAAGAATCACTATTGCTCAAAATCATTTTTCTTGATTTTTGGGTTTCCATTTTTTATGACAGTCATTTGTTTCCTTTCTTCAATTCTCTAGATTTTTGGCTTTTTTCAATCTTGAAATCTTTCATTTCTTCATACTCTTAAGTTCATAAAGTTCTAATCAACTAAATATTGTTGGCATTTTCAAGGTGCTCAATCTAATCCTAAGATTGATGTCTAAAATATAGATTCTTACTTCTATATTTTTCTAACTAGCCAACCAAAAGACAAGGAAGTCAGAATTCACTAGACCTAATTTTTTGTAACACTCTAAACAAACAAAGGTTTCACTTTACTCTAATCAAGTTAGACTCTTAGAACTACTCATATGAGTGAATTTTTTAGAGATGCAATTCTTTCAGAGGTCTACTAAGTAAATGATAATGAAACGAATCTTAAGGCTCATTACTGAAATAATAAATTTTCCAATTATAATGAAATATCTAAAAACATTTATTCATACCTTAATTTGAAAAATAAATACCAATTTTATTAGTAACTTAAAACAAATATTTTGGTTAACCAACCCATACCCCCAAATCTAAATTGAATATCATCTTCAATATTTCAATTTCTATAATAGATGCATGAAATAAACAATTGAAAATATTGAAAGGTAAGGAAAAAAGGGTGGGAAACATATTATATGATGTAACTCTTATATAAGAATGACTTGGAAAAAAAAATGAAAATACTAAAATCCATTTTTTATTAGAAAAATAAATACTACTCTATTCTAAAAAAATCTTCGATTGCTTAAAAAACCCTAAAACCATTGGTTGCCTCCCCAAAGCACCAAGTTTAACATCTTCAGCCAGATGAACGATAGTTTTAATCCTGATAAACAGGATAATCAAATTGGGCCTCATCATTTTTTGGAATAAAGTAGTCTAGATACGGCCTTAGTCTTTGTTTATTGACTTTTAACATTAACACATCCTTAGGATTCTAGACTTCTATTGCACCACGTTGTTGAACAAAATGGATTATGTAGAGCTTGACCATCTAGTTTTCAATTTCACAAGAAAAATATGTAACTTGGTGTCATAAAGAAGAACCTTCTACCCTAGGTAGAATTTTTTTAGTAATTACCCTCATATCCCATATCTAGATTAGATGTTATAATTATAGGAAGAATTTCATATTCACCAAGGTAATGATAAGATAGTGTGTTTGTAAGAGTTTTAAGCTCTAACTTAGGGGGCTCCACAGTTGATGGACTTGGCAACTAGTGGAGATAAGAAGTGATTCTACCTTAGATTTCCATGTCTTAAAGTTTACTTTGGATTTTCATTTCTTATAGTCTAGAGAAGGTGTAGAATCTAACAATGCATTTACCTCTTCAGTAGACCTAATAATGTCATAACCCCTTTAAGAATGAGCTAGACAGTTCTCTAAAGGGTCAGAAGGGGAAGAACTTTTGAAATACTCACTAATGCATGTATTGATTGTAGATACGTGGTTTTCTTCATTACGACGGCCACATCTACTAAAGATAGTGGGTGTGAATGGTCACCTGATGCACATTTTTTGAAAAAATGACGTTTTGGCATTTTAGTGACTCGCGATGGATAGGAACTAATCCAAACCTAGGGATCGAGGTAAGCAACTCGGTTGGAGAAAAGGGAAAGTGTTAGGCACCCTTTTCTCCCCACCAAGTGGCGGTAACCTCAAGGAACTCGATCATTTTGATTTTAAAAAAAGTGAAAAATAAAGTGCCACGTGTCATGTATTTGTACCTTAAGTAGGGATTTATTTTCGACTTGATCATAGGGTCATTTCACTGATAGAAATGATCCTTATAGATCTTTAGCCTTGGGGTCCATTCATCCTAAATTCATTTAAAATAAAATGAAAAGAAGGAGGGGATAATAGAAGATAGAGGAGGAGAGGATAAAGAGAGAGAGGGGGGGTGTACTTTGAACTCACCTTGAAGCTTCAAGGCCACTGCTCTTTCTTTCTTTCTTTTTCTTTTTCTATGCTTCTTAAGTCCTTAGTGGAGTATGAGAGAAGGTATTTTTTTGTAAAGGATTAGTGTGAGATTGGAGAAGAGATGAGGAGAGAAGATAGATTCTTTTTTATTCTTTTTTTTAGCAAGACTTGGTAACTATTTTTGGAAGGAGGGGAGGGGAATTTATAGGTGTTTGGAGGATGTTTAGGGGTATAATGGAGTGAAGAGTTGAGAGAATAGAGAATGACATGGGTTTTAGAAGTAAAGGGTATGAAATTTGGAGTGTAAGTGAGGGTAGTTGTGTAATGAGTGAAATGGGTTGTATTTTTAACCCAAATGATTTGGATCTTACCCAAATCTATTTGGGTAGAGTATTTGGTGGGGTGAGATGAGTGATAGTTGATGGGGTAATGAGGGTGTAAGAGGATTGTTTAGAGAAGGAATGTTAGATTGGTTGAAGAGGTGAGGTACGTAGATTTAAGAAAATGGGTTATGTAAGAGGTTGGTAGATTGGTGTTTGAGAGGATTAAGGGGATGAAGACATGTGGCAATCATGATGAGAGGGTGAGGTAATGAGATTGGTTGATTGGTTGATGGTGGTTGTTTGATTATAGAGAAGGGTATGGGTTGAGATGATTTTGTTGGAATGTTTTAAGAAAAGTGATGGATAGAGATATGGGTTGTGATGTGGATGGTTGATGATAGGTTAGGGGCTGTAGGGTATGGGTTGTGATGTGGGTGGTTGTTGATATTAAATAATAGAGATAGGTTAGGTTAGGGTAGGGTATGGGTTGAGGTGATTTTGGAGAGAGGTAATGTGGGTTAGATGAATTGTTTAGAGAATGATGATGGGATAGGTGATTAAATGAGGGAGGTGAAAGGGGATGATGACATGTGTCATATTTTGATGTTGAGAGGGTGATTGGTTGATATGGGTAGTAGTTAATGGGTTAGGGTTGTGGGTTGGTGTAGACACCCCATTATTGCATCTGCCTAATTCGACAATTCGTCACCCGATTTTGGTGGATTACTAATGATGAATATAAAAGAACTCGAAGGCTTGTGAGTACTGCTTGATTCCTTCTATTTCTAGTTTCTTTTCATCCTTCCTACTCGTCACGACTTGACCTAGAAATTTACGCACGCTTAGGATCGCTACATCTCACACCCGACTTAGCAAGCACGTACGTATAGGTTCGCTACACAGTTCGATAATTGAGAGACCTCGCTACGCTAGGAAAATATGGATTTGAGATTTAGAAATAAACACATAGGGACTGAAAGAAATCTCACGCTGAAATTCCTAAAAATCTGTAAAAATCACAAAAATGATGAAAATACCCTTCATAAATTTTTGATATCCGAAAAGTCTCAAAAGTACCCCCATTGCACTCAGAACGTGATTTCGAGTCTAACGGGACCCAAATCGATGAAAACAGAGAAATTGGTAAAAATTTGTAAAAAATCATCAAAATGACGAAAATACCCCTCATAAATTTTGGATGTCCGAAAAGTCTCGAAAGTACCTCCATTGCACTCAGAACGTGATTTCGAGTCTAACGGGACCCAAATCGATGAAAACAGAAAAATTCAAGAAAAATCGTCAAAAATCGTAAAAATGACCAAAACGCCCCTTAACATCTAACTCTAACATAGAGACCTTGATCCCTAGGAAAATAAAATTCAAATAAAAAAATTAAATCAAAATAAAATTCAAATTGAAAATTAAACTAAAATCCAAAATTTAAAATTAATTTAAAATCATAAAATCAAATTAAATTTCAATACAAAATAAAAATTACATTTTCAAGAAACCGCTTAAAATACAAAATCAAGATCAAAATCAAATTGAAAATCAAGTTAAAAATCACTCAACTAATTAAAATGCAAAATTGAATTAAAATTTTAAATCAATCAACCAACCAAAAATGTAATTCACAAATTAAAATCCATTCGATCACATTTAAATCGAAATCCAGTCAACCGACCAATTAAAAATTAAAATCAATTTTAATTTTAAATTAAAACACACTAACAACCAAATTTAATATAAAAATTCAAATTAAATTCTAATCGAAATTCAAAATTTAAAATCAAATACAAATTCAAATGTAATTTAAAACATCAAATTAAATTTCAAATCAAAACATCGACTAAAATAAAAAAAAAATTTCAACCAGTCGGAAGGAAAATTAAATCGACCAATCACGACTCATTGGCGGAGAGTTACCGTAGTATGAGTAGCGTAGGATCCCCCTCTCTCATTCTTTTAAAAAATAAAAGAAAAAAAATTTTTCAAAAATAAAAAAAGAAGAAGAAACCACGTTTCTTCTTCTTCCCCACGTGCTCCCATGGTCTTCTTCTCCAACTCCTCCTTCTCTATCTTCTCCAACAACCCATGTTTTGGACCACCCACACAGTAGCCACGTTTTTCCCCTCCTCTTCACTCTCTCCCTTGATCTCTCCCAACAACCCACGTCCTCCACCCTTCTTCTTCTTCACAACAAAAACCAGCAACATTCTCTCACGTTTTTTGCTGGATAACCACCCACACAGCAGCCACTTTCTTCCCCACTCTCTCTCCCTCTCTCCCTCTCTCACATTTTGATGAGGAACACTATTATAAAAGAGAGGGGAAGAAACGAATTGGGGGGGACATTTTTTTTGCTTAGCTGCCATTGAAGAAAAAAAACCTGCAACTCTTCTTCTCCATTTAGAAATCTGTTGTAGCCTCCCTCATCTTCACTTGATCTCCCTCATCTTCACTTCATCTCCCTCCCTCCAAACCTGTCCTTGTTGTCCCACGTTCTTTAAAAAAAAAAAAAAACATTTTCATGGTTGACAGCCATTAAAAAAAAATCAGCAACTCATCTCTCTCTCTCACGTCTTTGATCTCCACGTTTCCTTCTCTAATATTCCTTCCTCTCTCTACCTTGCACCCCTACCCTTCCCTATCTTCTTCCTCCCCATAAATTAGAAAAAAAAAAAAACGTTTTTTGGGCTGCCTCCATTAAAAAACAGCATCCCTTCATGTCCATACAAAAAAAACAGCAACTTCTTATTCTCTACATAACTTGCAACATTGCTGATTCCTAAACGCACCTAACCTTATGGTAACGCTTCAACTCTTCTGTGAAGCTTCATTACATGTTCAAATACAGCCCCTTAAAACGTTTTACATCGTCTTCTTAACTCACTGTCCATTCCATCACCTCCATTAAACCTGCAACACAGCAACGTTCAGCCATAGCTACAGCCCTATAACAGCCCCTTATCATTTCTCTTTCACGTTCCTCACTTCCTATAACATCTTCTCCATCTCCAAGCCTTTCTCTAGTTTTCGTATCCCCTACAAATAAACGATATTGCCTCACTCCTCGTCAGTTCAAAGTCCGTTGCAGCCTCTTCACTACCTTCATCTTCCACAATGAATAGTCACGAGTTTTGGAGATCATACCTGAAGGAATCAACCCTTGTCATCCCCACTTAGGTGAGTTTATTTTTTTCAGTTCTTATTTATTTCTATTTGTTTTTATTTTTCTTTTTTTTTTCTCTCTTTTCATGTTCTCCTCGTTTATTTTTCATATATGGGTAGGATTAAGGATGTAGTGTTTCTGTAATTTTCTCTTTTGTTTATGTTGCTTATTGGTAGGATAGAGGTATATATATTTTATGTTTTTTTTTAAATTTTTTTTTTTTATTTTTTGAATCAATTCACCGATTTTTAGGGTAGGCGTGGCACTATGGCAATCTTTACGATTTCGAATTATTAGTGGATCGATTCGCAAATTTTGTTGATAAATTGATTGGTTAACTTGTTAACATCAAGATAGTGAACCGGCTCATTATTGATATTTATCCGGTCGATTTTTGAGGTTATTGGGTCAACTCATCAATGTTGACATTAATCAACTATTATCTCTTTTTTTTTTTTTTTGTACATGTAAAATTAAATCGAATTTTCCAATAAAAATCAACAAGTTGACTCGCTGATTTTTTGTGTGCATTGAAAATTTCAAATCGAAATATTCTATGAAATTGGGCATTTGAGTCAACTCATTGATTTTAATGTACATGGCGATTTCCAAAAAAACAATCAAGATCCTTTTGATTAACAAATTGCGAGTCGACTCACTGATTTTAGGGACATTGAAGATTTGAATCGATTTTATTTTTAAATTAGGCATGTGGGTTAAATCACATATTTAATACATGTGACGATTTTAAAAAATTATCAAAGATTATTTTGATTAATAAATTACGAGTCGACTCGCTGATTTTTGGTACATTGGAAATTTGATTCGATTTTTTTAGAAATTGTGCATGCGGGTTAATTCACCGATTTAATACACGTGGCGATTTTGAAAAAAATCAAAGATTATTTTGATTAACAAATTGTGAGTCGACTTACTAATTTTGGGGACATTGGAAATTTGATTCGATTTTCTATGAAATTGGGCATGTGAGTTAACTTGCTAATTTTAGGATGTACGTGGCAATCCAAAAATCGAATTTCTTTGGTTGATAATGTATGAATTGACTCACTAATTTAGTGTACGTGATAATTCAGAAATCAAATTTCTTTGATAAATACGTCAATGAGCCAATTCATTAATTTTGTGTACAATGTATTAATTGATTTCACTTTTCTCCAAATATGACCGAATTGATTTACTAAATTTTGGTGCCACATAAACCTCATCAATCGTGGGATTCTATTATGCGAAATTTGAGAATCCATGTCATTATTTTAATCATAGGATTTGTTCAGTAAATCTAATGCAATTTGATGATGATTGGACCATAGTTTGATTTTTAGTCTTTAAATGTTGACCGTAGGATATTTTTGGATCGCCGTAGAGACTGATCATCTTGATCAGGCGGGTTCGGTGCCTAACACCTTCCGAAATTCGTAACATGACCCCTTACCCATCTCTCTGATCCATAGACCGACCCATATCCATTTGGAGTTAATTTCGGTTCCTAGACCTAAACTAGGTGGCGACTCCTTATTCTTTTAAAAATTTCTGAGATACGTAGATCGGACTCCTAATCCGTTATTCAACGGACGATCGTGGGGGTCGAGGCGATTTCAGTTGGATAATGAATTGGGTATGGATAATGTCTTGTGGGCTTTGTAGTGTTGGACTTGGATTTTAGAATGGTTGTAGATTATTTTGGATTGGGTAGGGTTTGTTTTGGATTGGATTTTGGGGGTGGATAGGTTTTAGGGTTTAGGTGATATGGGATTAATTTTAGGTTAGGGTGTAAGGTGGAAATTAGTTTTTGGATAATTATAAGTTTATGGGTTTTGAATGGGTTTAAGGTGTTTGTGGATTTCGGAGGCGGAGCGGTGGAAGTAAATGAGGGGTAGGCATCCCAAGTCTCACATTTTTTAATTCTTTTTTTATGGTTTTTGAGATTTTTTTCAATTGTTGATTCGATTAAAAATGCCACATGTTGGCAAATCAAGTTTTTTAGGCCCGTGAGAGAATTTTATAAAAAATTTGGTATTTTTTGGATGCACAGGCGGAGCGATGACGGTTGGACAAGTCTAGGATGGTTCGAACCCCTTTGGTGGGTCCCTTAGACCATTGGGAGGTCTTAGGGGCCTCGGTTCAATCAAAATGCCACTTTTTAATGTTTTGGGCCTTTAAGGCCCGTTGGCCAATTTTGTCGAAAATCAATGTTTCGAGTGGAGAAAGGTAGATGAGAGCATGTCGAGTCCTTTTGGCAGGCCTACTAACCCATTGAGAGGTTTTAAGCACTTCAATTTGACAAAAATGTCAGATTTTAATGATTCGAGCCTTCAAGGTCCGTTGGCTCAGTTTATTGGAAAATTACTGTTTTTGGGTATAGACACCCCTTTTTTGCATTCGTCTGATTAATCAACTCATCAACTCGATCGCAACGGTTCCCAATGATAGATGATTATTCCATCGCTTTATTTTGTTACCATATATGTTTCAGAAATCCGGATGAGGTATCTCGAACTGACAAAACTATAGAAACCACGCTACGCTAGGAAAATATAATCCCAAAAACATAGAAATCATTATCTTGCAGACAAAAAGAAGCTTTACGATAAAAATCACTAAAAAATGACCAAATTACCAAAATACCCCTAATCTTAAAATATACCTAGAGCCTACGTTACGCTTAGGAAAATCCTTTCGAACACATAAAATAACAAATCGAAACCAAATAAATCATTTCGTCAATTTTAACAAAATTTGACAAAATTACGAAAATGCCCCTTATAAAGTTCAGGATCATTTCACACAAAAATTTTCATAAATGACACAAACCAATATTTCCTTTGAATTCCTTATGAAAAATAGATTCTAAAACATCCTAGAATATCAAAAACCAACTTAAAACACAAAAAATCATCTCCGAGGGTAAAACGGTAATTTCACAATTTTCATAATTAAAATTTTTGAAATTAATAAATAAAATATTAAATAATTAAAGTGAAACATTAATAAAATTAATTTGAAAATTTAAACTAAAAAAAACCATCAATCAGACTCTTAGGCAAAAATTTTGAGGGTTGCCAAGATATTTCTTCAAAGACCCCTCCATTTGGGGGTCTAAAGAATTAAATATATAATAGAGGGGGGTTCTCCAAAAAATGAAAGTCAATCAAGTAAGACCAAAGTCAAAATCTTAAAGTCAATCAAGTAAGACTAAAGTCCAAATTAAAGTCCATTAAGTAAGACTAAAGTCAAGATATTAAAGTCAATCAAGTAAGACTAAAGTCCAAATTAAAGTCCATTAAGTAAGACTAAAGTCAAGATATTAAAGTCAATCAAGTAAGACTAAAGTCAAGATATTAAAGTCAATCAAATAAGACCAAAAGTCAAAACCCTAATAGAGTTCTAATTAAATAATAACTCTATTTAATAGAATTCTAATTAAAATATAACTCTACCTAAAATAATTATAATTAAAATACAACTATACCTAAAACAATTCTAACTAAAATACAACTCTAACTGAAAGAATTCTGATTAAATACTAATTCTATCTAAATCAACCCTTAAAAAATCTATAAATAGGGGTCCTTACACCCTATTTTCGTATCAAAAAAGAAATCCTAAGAGAAGTAGGTCAAAAAACTTCCCTAGCCTCCCATAAATCGTAATTTTGAAGTCCCAACTCCTTACCTAACACCCATACTTCCATTTTAGCTCGAAAAACACTTAAAAGCACTTCAAAAACACCAGAAATCCATAAACAAATCCGGAGAATTCATATCTAAGAAAGAGATACCTCATCTCGGAGATCAGAAATCAGATCCGAAGACAGAACGAAACGAGGAGTACTATACAAAGAGTTACTCTGTCAGATCTAAGGTAACGAAAACGTTGTCTTCGGAAAGGTATAAATTACTTAATTTTTTTATTTACTTAGGTCTTTTGAGCAATGTAGTTTATTTGAGAATTAGTAGAGACCAGCGTTTGCCGAGCGGGATTGGTGCCTAACACCTTCCAACCCCGTAACTTGATCCCCGGACTCAGTATTTTTTAGAAGATTAGTCATTTTTATCCGTTTTGAGTCAGTATTCAGTTCCTAGACCGTAATAACTAGGTGACGACTCCCAAATCTCAAAGGTCAAAAGCGGATCCGTGGGGTACGCGGATCCACTTTTGACCTTTGAGGTTTGGGAGTCGCCACCTAGCTATTAAGGTCTAGGAACCAAACTGACTCTAAAAAAGGTAAATATTATTAAACTACGAAAGTAAAAAAAGGTCCGAGGATCACGTTACGGGGTTGGAAGGTGTTGGCACCAACCTCGCCCGGCAAATGTCGATCTCTACTAATTCCCAAATAACCTACATCGCTAAAAGACCTAAGTAATAATAAAAAAGTTAAGAAATCTATACCTTTCCGAAAACAACGTTCTCGTTCCCTCAGATCTAACAGAATAACTCCTTGTACAGTATTCCTCGCTTCGGTCTATCTCCAGATCTAATTTCTGATCTTCGAGGCGAGGTATCCCTTCCTTAGATTTGGATTCTTTGGATTTGTTTATGGAGTTTGGGTTGTTTTTGAAGGGCTTCTAGGTGTTTTTCAAGCTAAAATCGAAGTATGGGTGTTAGGTAAGGAGCTGAGACTTGAAAATTAGGGTTTATGGGAGGTTAGGGAGGCTTTTTGACCAACTTCTCTTAGGGTTTATGATTTGATACAAAAATAGGGTGTGAGGACCCCTATTTATAGATTTTTTTAAGGGTTGATTTAGATAGAATTAGTGTTTAATTAGAATTATTTTAGGTAAAGTTGTATTTTAATTAGAATTATTTTAGGTAGAGTTATATTTTAGTTAGAATTCTATTAAATAGAGTTATTATTTAATTAGAACTCTATTAGGATTTTGACTTTTGATTGACTTTAAGATTTTGACTTTAGTCTTAATTGATTGACTTTAATCTTACTTAATTGACTTTAGTCTTACTTAATTGACTTTAAGATTTTGACTTTAGTCTTATTTGATTGACTTTAATTTTTTGGAAAACCCCCCTCTATTATATCTTTAATTCTCTGGACCCCCAAATGGAGGGGTCCTTGAAGAAATATCTTGGCAACCCTCAACAATTTTGCCTGAGAGTCTGGTTGATCGATTTTTTTGATTCAAAATTTTAAATTAATTTTATTAATGTTTCACTTTAATTATTTAATATTTTATTTATTAATTTCGAAATTTCCAATTATAAAAATTGTGAAATTACCGTTTTACCCTCGGAGAGGACTTTTCGCGTTTTGAGTCGATTTTTGATGTTCTACGATGTTTTAGAATCAATTTTTTGTAAGGAATTTAATGAAAATATTGGTTTGTGTCATTTATTAAGTATTTTTGTATGGAATGGTCGTGAACTTTATGAGGTGTATTTTCGTAATTTTGTCAAATTCAATGAAAATTGGTGAAATGATTTATTTGGTTTCGATTTGTGGTTTTATGTGTTTGAATGGGTTTTCCTAAGTGTAACGTTGGCTCTAAGAATGTTTTAAGGTTAGGGGTATTTTGGTAATTTGGTCATTTTTAGTGACTTTTATCGTAAAGCTTCTTGTTGTCTGGAAAATGATGATTTCTAAGCTTTTGGGGTTATATTTTCCTAGCGTAGCGTGGTTTCTAAGGTTTTGTCAATTCGAGATACCTCAACCAATATTCTGAAACATATCTGGTGACAAAATAAAACGTTGGAATAATCATCCATCATTGGGAACCGTTGCGATCAGGTTGACGAGTTGATTAATCTGACAAGTACAAAAATGGGATGTCTACAGATGCCCCTCTTTGGCAGAGGGTTGAAGTAAACTAGATAGCAAATCTATTTTAGCAGATAGTGCGGTATCCGAATGCCAAAGCTAGTGACAGTTCATTTTGCAGCCTAATTTAGCAATTCGTCAGGGTGTTCGGATCCTTGAGAATAATGCTCTCCCCAAATTAAAAAAATGTCAGGTCCTTGAACGCAAGCTCTCACTAGCACTGTCAGATCCTTGAATTTTAGAAAATTCTCCTTGACTGATGTAACAACTGTGCAAATGTGTGGACTTAAAATCTAAGATAGATTTCAAAGAGTTTGAGTAAAATCTGAACACAAACTAAATATAAATTAAGCATAAACTGAGCATAATCTGAGCATAAACTGAGCATAATCTGCGCATAGACTGAACATAAATTGAACATAATCTGAGCATAAACTGAGCATAATTCCCAGAAAACCCTCGGTGGCATCTGAGCATAGTTCCGAGAAAGCCCTCGGCGGTATCTGAGCATAGTTCCAAGAAAACCCTCGGTGGCATCTGAGCATAATTCCAAGAAAACCCTCGGCGATAACTGAGCATAGTTCTGAGAAAGCCCTCAGCGGCAACTGAGCATAATTTCGAGAAAGCCCTCGGCGGTATCTGAGAATAATTCCGACAAAGTCCTCGGTGGCAATTGGGCATAATTTCGAGAAAGCCCTCGGCGGCATCTAAGCATAGTTCCGAGAAAGCCCTCGGCGGTAACTGAGCATAATTCCGAGAAAACCCTCGGCGGTAATTGAGCATAATTATGAGAAAGGCCTTGGCGGCAATTGAGCATAATTCCAAAAAAGCCTTCGACGACATCTGAGCATAATTCCGAGAAAGCCCTCGGCAGCATCTGAGCATAATTCCAACAAAGCCCTTGGATGCATCTGAGCATAGTTTCGAGAAAGCCCTTGGCGGCATCTGAGCATAATTCCGAGAAATCCCTTGGCGGCATCTGAGCATAATTCTGAGAAATCCCTTGGCGGCATCTGAGCATAGTTTCGATAAAGTCCTTAGCGGCAACTGAGCATAGTTCAAAGAAAATCATCGGCGGTAACTGAGCATAGTTCTGAGAAAACCCTCGGCGATAACTTAGCATAGCTCCAAGAAAACCTTCAGCGGCATCTGATCATAATTCCAAGAAAACCCTCGGCGGTAACTGAGCATAATTCCGAGAAAACCCTCGCGGGCATCTGAGCATAGTTCCGAGAAAACCCTCGGCGGTAACTGACTCAAAACCTCCAATAAAATTAATCAAAATTAAAAGTTGAGTGTTTATTGCACTTGTGGTAATCAAATATTTCAAATCTTCATACAAGGGGTATTTTCTTTTTCCTTTAAATATGTAGTTTCCCCTTTATACTAGGGGCATTTTTTTGCATGATGTATTCAATTATCTCCAATGTCATGTTTGTTATCAAACCAGGGCCATTTTGTTTTTGAGCAATGTTAATCCTAAAAGATAATGGGAACCCCGAACTTAAGGTTACCCTCTTGATAACAGTTTTTCAAAAAATCCTTAAGGTTCAAAAGAAATAAAAACTCAGGTTTTAAATTCATAAAAATTTTGGATAAAACCTTGAGGTTCAAAGAAATGCATTTTGGATCTCACATAGGAGATAGGGCATTCATTCTGTCCCAGATCTATTCATTCCCAGATCCAACCCCTCTTTTCCAGATTCATTTTCAATCGTTCTTTCCCAGATTTATTCCTTCATTCTCAGTTTTACTCAGCCAGATACTACCGAGGGTTTTCTCAGAATTATGCTCAGATGCTGTCGAGGACTTTCTCGGAACTATGCTCAGATTCCACCGATGGTTTTCTAGGAATTATGCTCAGAAGTCGCAGAGGGCTTTCTCGGAACTATGCTCAGATGCCGCCGATGACTTTCTCGAAATTATGCTCAGATGCCGCTGAGGACTTTCTCGAAACTATGCTCAAATGCCACCGAGGGTTTTCTCGAAATTATGCTCAAATGCCGCCGAGGGTTTTCTCGGAACTATGCTCAGATGCTGCCGAGGGCTTTCTCGGAATTATGCTTAGTTACCGCCGAGGGTTTTCTCGGAACTATGCTCAGATGCTGCCGAGGGTTTTCTCGGAATTATGCTCAAATGCCGTCGAGGGCTTTCTCGGAATTATGCTCAGATGCCGCCGAGGACTTTCTCGAAATTATGCTCAGATGCCGCCGAGGGTTTTCTCGGAATTATGCTTAGTTACCGTCAAGGATTTTCTCGAAATTATACTCAATTTATGCTCAGATTATGCTCAGTTTATGTTCAAATTATGCTCAGATTAGGCTCAGATTATGCTCAGTTTATGCTAAGTCTATGCTCAGATTATACTCAGTTTATGCTCAGATTATGCTCAGTTTATGCTCAATTTATTTTCACTCTGTGCTCAGATTTTAGTTAGTTCCAATTTAAATTCTTTGAAATTTGTCTCAAATTTTAAGTCCACACACTTGAACAGTTGTTACATTAGTCAAGGAGAATTTTCTAAAATTCAAGGATCTGACACTGTCAGTAAGAGTTCTCGCTCAAGGACCTGACAACCTTTTAGTTCGAGGAGAGTTTTACGCTCAAAGATCCGAACACCCTGACAAATTGCTAAATCAGGTTGCAAAATGAACTGTCACTAGCTTTGGCATTCGGATATCGAACTATCTGCTAAAATAGATTTACTATCTAGTTTGCTTCAACCCTCTGCCAAAGAAGGGCATCTGTAGACACCCCATTTTTGTACTTGCCTAATTAATCAATTCGTCAACCCGATCCCAACGGTTCCCAATGATGGATGTTTTTTCCAATGCTTTATTACTAGATATGTTTCAGAAATCTGGATGAGGTATCTCAAACTGACAAAACTGTAGAAATCACGCTACGCTAGGAAAATATGACCCAAGAAACATAGAAATCATCATCTTGCAAACAAAAAAAAGTTTTACGATAAAAATCACTAAAGAATGACCAAATTACTAGAATACCCCTAACATCAAAACAACCCTAGAGTCTACATTACGCTTAGGAAAACCCTTTCTAACACATAAAACAACAAATTGAAATCAAATAAATCATTTCTCCAATTTTCACAGAATTCGACAAAATTACGAAAATGTCCCTCATAAAGTTCACGACCATTCCACACAAAAAATTTTATAAATGACACAAACTAACATTCCCATTGAATTTCTTACGAAAAATCAATTCAAAAACATCCTAGAACATCAAAAATCGACTTGAAACGCGAAAAGTCCTTTCTGAGGGTAAAACGATAATTTCACAATTTTCATAATTAAAAATTTTAAAATTAATAAATAAAATATTAAATAATTAAAGTGAAACATTAATGAAATTAATTTAAAATTTTGAATCAAAGAAATCGATCAATCAGGCTCTCATGCAAAATTGTTGAGGGTTGCCAAGATATTTCTTCAAGGACCCCTCCATTTGGGGGGTCCAAAGAATTAAAGATATAATAGAGGGGGGTTCTCCAAAAAATTAAAGTCAACCAAGAAAGACTAAAGTCAAGGTATTAAATTCAATCAAATAAGACTAAAGTCAAAATTAAGTCAATTAAGTAAGACTAAAGTCAAGATATTAAAGTCAATCAATTAAGACTAAAGTCAAAATCTTAAAGTCAATCAAATAAGACCAAAAGTCAAAACCCTAATAGAGTTCTAATTAAATAATAACTTTATTTAATAGAATTCTAACTAAAATATAACTCTACCTAAAACAATTCTAGTTAAAATACAACTCTACCTAAAATAATTCTAACTAAAATACAACTCTAACTAAAAGAATTCTAATTAAACACTAGTTCTATAACCCTTAAAAAAATCTATGAAAAGGGGTCTTCACACCCTATTTTCGTATCAAATCATAAATCCTAAGAGAAGTAGGTCAAAAAGCCTCCCTAGCCTTCCATAAACGCTAATTTTGAAGTCCCAACTCCTTACCTAATGAAAGTGCCCTCTATCCGCGGGGTGCGCGGATCCGCTTTTGACCCTTGAGGTTTGGGAGTCGCCACCTAGTTATTACGGTCTAGGAACCGATCAATGACTCTAAACAGATAAAGGACTAATCTAGAACAGAAAAAACTGAATTCGGGGATCATGTTACGGGGTTGGAAGGTGTTAGGCATCAACCCCGTCCGACCAAAGTCGGTCTTTACTAACTTCCCAAATAAGTTACATTGCTAAAAAAACCTAGATAATAAAAAAAATAAGAAATTCTAACTTTTCGATAGCAAAGACCTTGTTCCCTCAGATCCAATAAAAATTACTCTTTGTACCGTACTCCCTTGTTTCGTTCTGTCTCCGGATTTGATTTCTGATCTCCGAGGCAAGGTATCTCCTTTTTTCGATCTGGATTCTTCAAGTTTGTTATGGGTTTTATGGTGTTTTTGGAGGGCTTTTAGATGTTCTTTAGACTAAAATCGAAGGAGTGATGTTAGGTAAGGAGTTGGGACTCCAAAACTAGGGTTTATGGGAGGCTAGGGGGTTTTTAGACCTACTTCTCTTAGGGTTTATGTTTTGATACGAAAATAGGGTGTGAGCACCTTTATTTATAGATTTTTTTAGGGGTTGATTTTGATAGAGTTAGTGTTTAATTAGAGTTCTTTTAATTAGAGTTGTGTTTTAGTTAGACTTGTTTTAAGTAGAGTTGTGTTTTAGTTAGAATTGTTTTTGGTGGAGTTGTGTTTTAGTTAGAACTTTACTAGATAGAGTTATTATTTTATTAGAACTCTATTATGATTTTGACTTTTGGTCTTATTTGATTGACTTTTAATATTTTGACTTTAGTCTTAATTCATTGACTTTTAATATCTTGACTTCAATCTTGCTTAATTGACTTTAATTTTGACTTTAGTCTCACTTGATTGACTTTAATACCTTGACCTTAGTCTTGCTTGATTGACTTTAAATTTTGGAGAACCCCCCTCTATTATATCTTTAATTCTTTGGACCCCCAAATGAAGGGGTCTTTAAAGAAATATCTCACGAACCCTCAACAATTTTCCATGAGAGCCCGATTGATTGATTTTTTTAGTTTAAAATTTTAAATTAATTTCATTAATGTTTCACTTTAATTATTTAATATTTTATTTATTAATTTCAAAATTTTTAATTATGAAAATTGTGAAATTATCGTTTTGCCCTCGGAGAGGATTTTTCGCGTTTTAAGTCAGTTTTTTATGTTCCAAGATGTTTTAGAATCGATTTTTTATAAGAAATTTAATGAAAATATTAGTTTGTGTCATTTATGAAATTTTTTGTGTGAAATGGTTGTGAACTTTATGAGGGGCATTTTTGTAATTTGGTCGAATTTTGTGAAAATTGGTGAAATGATTTATTTGGTTCTGATTTGTTATTTTATGTGTTTGAAAGAGTTTTTCTAAGCGTAATGTAGGCTCTAGGGTTGTTTTGATGTTAGGGTATTTTGATAATTTGGTCAATTTTTAGTGATTTTTATCGTGAAAATTCTTTTTGTTTGCAAGATGATGATTTCTATGTTTTTGGGATCGTATTTTCCTAGCGTAGCGTGATTTCTAATGTTTTGTAGTTCAAGATACCTCATCCGGATTTCTGAAACATTTCTGGTAACAAAATAAAGCAATGGAAATAACATCCATCATTGGAAATCGTTGCGATCGGGTTGACGAGTTGATTAATCAGGCAGATGCAAAAATGGGGTGTCTACAAATGCCCCTCCTTGGCAAAGGGTTGAAGCAAACTAGATAGTAAATCTATTTTGGTAGATAGTGCGATATCCGAATGTCAAAGATAGTGACAGTTCATTTTGCAGTTTGATTTAGCAATTCGTCGAGGTGTTCGGATCCTTGAAGGTAAAGCTCTCCCCGAATTAAAAGGTTGTCAGGTCCTTGAGCGCAAAATCTCACTGACGGTGTCAGATCCTTGAATTTTAAAGAATTCTCCCTGACTAAAAAGTGCAAATGTTCAAGTGTGTGCACTGTGTGAAACTGAGTAAAATCTGAGTGTAATTTGAGCATAACCTGAGCATAATCTAAGCATAAATTGAGTATAAACTGGGCATATCTGAGCATAAACTGAGTATAATTCCGAGAAAACTCTCGACGGTAACTGAGCAAAATTCAAGATAACCCTTGGCGGCATCTGAGCAAAATCCAAGATAACCCTTGGCGGAAACTTAGCAAAATCCAAGATAACCCTTGGCGGCATCTGAGCAAAATCCAAGATAACCCTTGGCGGCAACTAAGCAAAATCCAAGATAACCCTTGGCGGAAACTAAGCAAAATCCAAGATAACCCTTGGCAGCAATTGAACAAAATCCAAGATAACCCTTGGCGGAAACTGAGCAAAATTGGCAGAGGAATGAAGGAATTTTGAAAAATAATGAATGAATATGGAGAAAACTGATTGGAATGAATCGAAGAATGAATAAATCTGAAAGATAATTAATCTGAAAGAGAAATGATCGAATCTAAAAATGATTGAATCTGGAAAAGAATCTGGATAACGAAAGAATGCCATATCTCCTATGTGAGATCCAAAATGTTTTTGTTTGAACCTCAATGATTTATCAAAAAGTTTTATGAATTTAAAACCTGAGTTTTTATTTCTTTTAAACCTCAAGAGTTTTTCGAAAAACTGTTATCAAGAGGGTAACCTTAAGTTTGGGGTTCTCATTATCTTTTAGGATTAACATTGCTAAAAAACAAAATGCCCCTAGTTTGACAATGTACGTGGCATTGAAGATAATTGAACACATCATATAAAAATAATTTAAAAAAAATGCCCCTAGTATAAGGGGGAAAAGAAAATGCCCCTTGTATGAACGTTTGAAATATTTGATTACCACAAGCGCAATAAATATCCAACTTTTAATTTTGGTTGATTTTATTAAAGATTTTGAGTCAGGCTCAAGAGAACAAAATATTTCCTTTTGAGACTCATCATAGAATTCACCCTTATCTCCCTTGGTTCACTTGGGAAAGTAAGAATTTTCATACCGATCGTAGACAAGATACTTGTTGTGGCTTCTGAGTCTTTGCCTGGTTTAAGCTAAGTATTGAACTTGATTATTCGGACTTCTGATGTTTCAGCTCGGATCGCTCTCAGTTTGGGATTTTCTTCTATTTTTCTTTGTTGCTCTAACTTTTGCCTAGATCACCTTTTCAAGTTTTCAATCTATCGAGCTTGCTCTAGCTTTTGCCTAGATCGTCTTTTCAGATTTTTGATCTAACGAGCTTTTCCTTCTTTTTTCTTAGCTCTGATTGTTGTCAAAGTTATCCTTTCAGATTTTCAACCTTGCGAGCTTGCCTTAATTTTGGCCTAAGTCGCCCTTTTCGGGTTTTCAACTTAGTAGGCTTCATCATTTTTTTATTTTTTCCTTCTCCTCTGAGCTTCTAGAGTTACTGTCTGATTATGCTTTGCTATCTTCCGTGACTTTTCGTACGGTACTTAGGAGGACTTTTATAGGTAAACTTAGGATTGGGTATAAAAAGAAAGGAATTTTGAGGCTCAAAAACCCAAATGCCCCTTGTGTGGCATTTCCTTTTTAAATTTTCTTTCCTATTTTGGATTTCTTTTTCTTTTGAATTTTTTCTTGATTTTTTTTATTGTGTGGGGAAATAGATTTTTTTTTTATTTTGATGTGGTTGGGCCTGAAGTAACTTCTCAGGTTGCCTACATACCCCAGAATTTTGGGATCAGACCAAAACGTAGTTCGAATCTTCCCTCCCCTAGGTTAGGTGATCGGACTGAGAAAGAAAAAAACATAATTTTTCTTGTTGAAAAGCCTGCAAAGGGGTTGAGAAAGGATATGTTAAACTGGGTAACTGGGTAATATAAAGATTGATTCGGCGAAAGATGGCCTCCTTAAATGTAGTACCGTTTGATTTGGTCAAGGTTGGTTGGTTCTGGTAATCCGATTCCATCATGATCTTGAAGCCTGACAGTTTTTCCTGGTAGTATTTCCTTGAAGATGAACGAACCTCCCCAATTTGGTTTGAACTTCCCTCTGGAGTCAAAAATAGGTGCCCGATTCTCTTTGAGTACTAAATCCCCGACTTGTAAGTAACGGGCCTTGATCTTTTTGTCAAATGCGTGGGCGACTCTTCTTTGATAAGCTTGCACGTGATACAAAGCTCTCAGTCATTTTTCTTCGATCAAATTCAATTCTTCATACCATTGACGAACCCAATCTGCTTCTGACAATTGAATGTCCTTGAAGGCCTTGAGATACGGGATTTACATTTCAACTGGTAAGATTGCTTCCATCTCATACACTAGAAAGTACGGAATAGCTCCAGTGGAAGACTGTATTGAAGTATGATGTGCCCCTAGTGTGAATGATAACTTCTTTAACTAATCCTGATGTAATTGACACATTTCCTTGATGATTGTTTTGAGATATTTTATTGGCTGCTTCAACATTTCCATTAATCTGAGGACGGTAGAGAGATAAAGTGATGTCGAATCTCGAACTTTGAACACAGAGTGATAACCTAAGCTTTGATGTACGACCCATTATCAGAGATCAATACCGCTTCAACTGTTTCATTAATCTGATAATGGTAATCTATTCTGAGAGCTCTACCATGTTGAGAAGTCTAGCACTAATACATTTTGTAAGATCTTCTTTGATCTCATTTTATTAATTCAATATCTAATCCATGTCAAACAACACCCAAGCTTGCACCTAACATATCATCATAGGCCCACGCGAACAAGTCTTTTGAAATGTTTGAGAAAATTCATTATCCCCTTGTGTTCCTCTAGAGATAGGATGGTTTCTATTTGAATCTCTTTCAGTGGAGTCGCCACTGAAAGCGCACTCGATCCGCGGGGTGCGCGGATCCACTTTTAACCCTTAAGGTTTGGGAGTGGCCACCTAGTTATTACGGTCTAGGAACCGATCAATGACTCTAAATAGATAAAGGACTAATCTAGAACAGAAAAAACTGAATTTGGGGATCATGTTACGGGGTTGGAAGGTGTTAGGCACCAACCCCGCCCGGTCAAAGCCGGTCTCTACTAACTTCCCAAATAAGTTACATTGCTAAAAAAACCTAGATAATAAAAAAAATAAGAAATTATATCTTTCCGATAGCAAAGACCTTGTTCCCTCAGATCAAATAAAAATTACTTCTTGTACCATACTCCCTTACTTCGTTCTGTCTCCGGATTTGATTTCTAATCTCCGAGGCAAGGTATCTCCTTTTTTTGATCTGGATTCTTCAAGTTTATTTGGGTTTTGGGGTGTTTTTGGAGGGCTTTTAGATGTTCTTTAGGCTAAAATCGAAGGAGGGATGTTAGGTAAAGAGTTGGGACTCCAAAACTAGGGTTTATGGGAGGTTAGGGGGGCTTTTAGACCTACTTCTCTTAGGGTTTATGTTTTGATACGAAAATAGGGTGTGAACACCTCTATTTATAGATTTGTTTAGGGGTTGATTTTGATAGAGTTAGTGTTTAATTAGAGTTCTTTTAATTAGAGTTGTGTTTTAGTTAGAACTCTATTAGATAGAGTTATTATTTAATTAGAACTCTATTATGATTTTGACTTTTTGTCTTATTTGATTGACTTTTAATATTTTGACTTTAGTCTTAATTCATTGACTTTTAATATCTTGACTTCAGTCTTGCTTAATTGACTTTAATTTTGACTTTACTCTCACTTGATTGACTTTAATACCTTGACCTTAGTCTTGCTTGATTGATTTTAAATTTTGGAGAACTCCTGTCTATTATATCTTTAATTCTTTGGACCCCCAAATAGAGGGGTCCTTAAAGAAATATCTCACGAACCCTCAACAATTTTCCATTAGAGCCCGATTGATCGATTTTTTTAGTTCAAAATTTTAAATTAATTTCATTAATGTTTCACTTTAATTATTTAATATTTTATTTATTAATTTCAAAATTTTTAATTATTCAAATTGTGAAATTACCGTTTTGCCCCCGGAGAGGATTTTTCGCGTTTTAAATCGGTTTTTTATGTTCCAGGATGATTTAGAATCGATTTTTTATAAGGAATTCAATGAAAATATTAGTTTGTGTCATTTATAAAAGATTTTGTGTGAAATGGTTGTGAACTTTATGAGGGGCATTTTCGTAATTTTGTCGAATTCTGTGAAAATTGGTGAAATGATTTATTTGGTTCCGATTTGTTATTTTATGTGTTTGAAAGAGTTTTCCTAAGCGTAATGTAGGCTCTAGGGTTATTTTGATGTTAGGGGTATTTTGGTAATTTGGTCAATTTTTAGTGATTTTTATCGTGAAACTTCTTTTTATTTGCAAGATGATGATTTCTATGTTTTTGGGATCGTATTTTCCTAGTGTAGCGTGGTTTCTAATGTTTTGTAGTTCGAGATACCTCATCCGGATTTCTGAAACATTTCTGGTAACAAAATAAAGCAATGAAAATAACATCCATCATTGGGAATCGTTGCGATCGGGTTAACGAGTTGATTAATCAGGCGGATGCAAAAATGGGGTGTCTACACCTAACACCCATACTTCGGTTTTAGCTTGAAAAACACCTAGAAGTCCTTCAAAAACACCCCAAAATCCAAAAAAAATTCGAATAATCCAGATCCAAGAAAGAGATACCTTGCCTCGGAGATCAAAAATCAGATTCGGAGACAGAACGAAGCAAGGAATACGGTACAAGGAGCAGTTTTTTCAGATCTGAGGGAATAGAATCTTTGCGCATCGAAGGTAAAATTTTCTTTATTTTTTTTATCTTGGGTTTTGTTAGCAATGTAATCTTATTTGGGATTAGTAGAGACCGGCGTTGGCCGGGCAAGGTTGGTGCCTAACACATTCCAACTCCGTAACGTGATCCCCGGACCCTTTTTCTTTCATAAATTAGTAATATTTGTCTTTTTTAGAGTCAGTTTGGTTCATAGACCGTAATAACTAGGTGGCGACTCCCAAACCTCAAAGGTCAAAAGCGGATCCGCGCACAAGTGATGACCCGTTCAAATTGGGGTGTCTATAGCTGCCCGTTTTTTTTTGTAGGAATTGCATACAAAGAACTGCAAAGAATAGACTAAACACCTATTTGTACGGGCCAGGCGGGATTTGGCAAAACACAACTTTGAATTACCGATTGAATTAATGACTTTTGTAGAAAATGATTACTCAAGCGTGGGGTCTGACAGAGTTACCTTATTAATTCCTTGATCTCGATGGTGTGGAGCTTGTGTGAGATCTTGGATTTGATGAAGATTTAGTGATTTTGTGAATTTCGGATATTTCTCAGTCGTGTTTTAACAACTAAAAATTGATTGTAACTCGAAAGGATTTTTGAAACTCTTCTGATTTTTCTAATTTTTTGTATTTTCATTTTTTTTTAATTTTTATTTTATTTTTGATTTGTATTTTATTTTGATTTTGATTTTTCATCTCCCCTTTTTATTTATTGACTGATCCGTGCTTGAGGCACGGATAGCATTTGGAACGATTTCTTCCATGTTTGAAACATGGATAGCTCTTCCGTTTCTGTCATCCGCGTTTGGGGCACGGATGGCGTTATCCTCTGTTTCATCTGTATTTATAACACGGATGGAATAAATTAGGTTTATCCGTACTGGTACCACGGACCATACGAATTTTGAACGTTAAAGCCTGCGTACCCTTCCATTTTCTCCTTCTTCTTCGTTTTTCTTTGATTTTCCTTCTCTCTCTGGCGATTCTTCTCATTTTCTTCCATTTTCTCTTTGATTTTCATTGATTTGGACTTTGAGTTTGTTCGTGAGAGCAACTTGGGTGTGTATTACTTTTGAACACTCGTGGAGAAGATTTGAAGCGTTGAAGAGTTCAATTAAACTACAATTTCGCATCGAGGTGAGTCCTTAGTCGATCTCTCTTCCTTTATTTTATGATTTTTATATTCTTTTCATGAGAATCACATGTGCATTTTGATTTTTAAAATTTTTCATTTCGTTACACCATGTTATGTTGTACCATACCATGAGAATTGTATGTTTACTTTAGTTTTCTGATTGTCCTCTTTATGCCATCATGATGTTCTTTCTTTTTACAATTGCTTGGCTTTGATATTTTTATTAGCATGGTACGGATGTAATGATGGTGGGGTGGAAGTGAATAGGGGCATTGTTTTGACTGGTTTGGGGCATTAGTCAGTGGATTTGGGGTTGGATATTGATTTGGTTGAATTGGGATTGGGGTGTGATGGTAGTGAATGACTGGTGTTTTGGTTTGCAGGAATGTGGTTGGGGTGACATGGATGGGATGATTGGGTGTTTTTAGAAGAAAATTGGTTGGGTAGGATGAACTTTCTGGTCTGGGTTCACATGGTGTGATATTAGGGGATTTGAATGATAGCTTGGATTGTTGGTTTACTTAGGGGACTGCATGGGGATTGTTGGGTTTGTTTGGGGACGGTTGAGGCATAGGTTTGGATTTGGATTGCTAACGAATTGCTTGAGTGAGGATTCGGGCCAGTTGTTTAGAGTGGATTAGGGGTAGTTTGGAGCGAAAGTAGGGCACTGTTTGGGCTTGACTCAAATTAACTGGGTTTAACTGAGTTGGATGGGTTTGACTCAGATTGGCTAGGTTTGACTCAGTTGACTGGGTTCGATTCAGAATGGCTAGATTTGACTGAGTTGACTGGGTTCGACTCAGATTGGATTGGGTTTGACTTAGATGGATGGGTTTTGACTAAGTTACTCAAGATAGGCAAATATGACATTTTCCTTTCTTGACTCAGCATTTTATTACCTTACAGATGGGTAGAGTACGGAAGACCCGAGTGGCATGACATTTTTCAGATGAGGAGGAGGAGGCCAGACCTAGGACCCGGACTCGTTTCGCCTTGGGGTCCGGTGTGGCGATCAAGTACGACTGGTCGAGACAACCCTTACGGAGGCCTGATTCATCTTTAGCGGCTGGTTCTTCGTCTGGTAGTAGGGCAAAGGAGGCCAGTACCTCTCGTAGCGATCTAGCTGAGGATCTTTCCAGTAGTAGTGGTGGGAGAAGCAGACGCGGTGACCAAGGCCGGGTAGATAGGGCTGTAAGTGCTGGCCAAGTAGGTAGGGAGGTTCCCAGGGTTGAGATCCCTATGAAGGAGAGCGAGAGAGTTCTAGATACTTCTCTTCTTCGCAGGTTAGGGAGACATGTCTCCATGCTGGTCCGACTGGACATCCCTACCCCCTACCTTCAGCTAGCTTCAGAGGGAGGTGGAGTGCTTCTCTGTCGACTACTGCCTTATTTTAGGATGACATATGGACCCAGTTCTCGACAGTGGGCTTTGGTGTATTTTTGCAGATTCCAGCTCTCAAGGCTGATCGCCCTTTGTTCTTAGCCATGGTGGAGAGGTGGTTTCTATCGACTCATTCCTTCCACATGCCTGAGGTGGAAATAGGCATCAGGCCCTCTGATTTTGTGGCGATTACAGGCATTGCGATGGATGGGGAGCCTTTGCCCTTGACTATGCTATCCGTCCAGGAGGTAGGCGAGCTGTTAGGCCTTACTAGAGTCCATGCCTCCATGGTGGAGAAGATGGGGAGGATCAGTACAAAGGTACTGATAGGCCTTTTGCTGATAAAGGGGGAGGACGGAGCCCCCCACACTTATCGAGAAAGATTAGCCCGGTTTGGAGATTGAGACTTCGACATTATTTTCCGTAGTTGTTTCTTTTTAAAGGATGATTCATCAGTTTCTACCACCTTCCTTTTGGTTGTGCACGATATCAATCACATCGGAGATTTTGTCTAGGGGAGCTTGATACACGGGACTATTCTTGCTGGGCTGGATCAAGTAGTGGAGGGCATCACTAGGTCTCTTGGAACTGGGATCTCCACCTGATTTTTTTGGCAGTTTGTTGAAGTGAACCGAATATCCATTTCGTTTCTTTTCAATTTTTTCCTCCATATCTCATTCATCGTTTGACATTCTGCACCCTCTCTTTCAGATTTTTGTCCATGTATATTTTCTGTTCTATCTACCCACTCGTTGCCATCCTGACGAGGGTTATCCGTTGGGCACCTTTTGGGCCACCAGAGATGCTAGGGCCATCCGAAGCAGCCGTAGGAGTGCCCAAGCCCACATTGACCGATGTCGTCTCTGAGACATGAGTATCTGAACCCTTTCTCGTTATTCGACTTTGAAGCTACTTGTATCTGTTGTCTGACTATCTCTTTTGCAGATCTTCTCGGTTACGCTTCAGACCTTCCTCGCACTGTCAACGGAAGGCAAGAGGTGCAGAACACCTATAAGCATAACACCAGGAGACAACGCTACCCCTATTTCATTGGAGAGCAGAGATACACATTCTACTTAGGGGAGCGCCTGTTATTTTAGCATGACGGAAGCCTTCGCATCCCTGTCGTTCCACCTGAGCCTATCTCGGGGGCTATGACGGTGGATGAGTATCTCGTCCAGGCAATGGGCTTAGATGCTGCTGGATTGCTGAGAGTAGGTGACTACCAGGCTTGGTTCTGAGAGGCATCCATTGGGTGTATCATGCATGCAGTCACTGCTCGGGCTGGGATCACAGAGATCGGAGGGGTTCCTTCTTCAGGAGCATGCTGTCACGGTATGCATTCTATCACTGTCTATCTTCCTTAGAACTTTCTACGTTTTATCGTTCTTACTTGGCAAATGTTCTTGGTTTCAAGTCGATGATCTTCATCATCTTCGAGAGGGCTACGATGTTATTGACGCCCAGGCAGTGAGGGCTGTGAAGATGGAGAATAGGTGGAGAGCCTCTAGGGCTGAGGTGGAGGAGTAGGCTGCTCAGATTAAGAAGCAGGAGATTTGCATAGAGGCACAGGCGACCAAGATCCAAGAGCTGGAGCTGGAGCTGGAGATGGCCTTACAGGAGTCTTGTTTCCAGGCTGAGATGGTATGTCGCTTTTTGTCTCTTTTTCTGTCCCTATGTAGACTGTAGCATATTTTACACCTGACTGATTTTCTCATGATCTTCTCAGGATTACTATCGACGCCAAGATGGAGCAAGCACCTCGGCACGCCCTCCGACACCTCCTAGGGTAAGCATTTCCATTTTAGTTGTTCATTTCTTTGCATATTCTGTATGTATCTCTATCTGTATTTTGATCTACTTTGTTTCTTTATTTTCAGGCCTCTCCTTCTACTGGCCCTTCTGTCCCTGGCGCTGATCTCGAGGGTACCATGGAGCAGGATACTGCCCTGGACACAGAGCTATTCTTCACAGATTCAGAGGGACAACTGCGATTGCACGGTCTACCTTCTTCTAGGGTGTCTGGCTCGGGTGCAGTGGTCGGATCTTCTTCTAGAGTGATCCCAGAGACTTAGAGTTCCCGGGACAATGCTCTCCCATCGATCTGATCTTTTCGTACCTGGCCTGATATTAGATATTTTCTATTAATTTTTTGGACTTTGTATGTAAACATTTCAAACTTTTGTATATATATATGTATTTATGCTCATTATTCCTTGCGTTTGTTGTATGATCATGTGTGCAATTGACTCGGGCTCCAATGAGCTTCTTGAGCGTGATATCAATCATCAGGGCTTTTGAGTGTTGGTGAGCCTACGGGCGGGTAAAGAGTACGATTAGGGTCTAAAAGACCTTTCGAGTGTGCTCTTTGAGTGTGTGAGTCGTTTAGGATCCACGGTGAGTGAGGTCGTCCTTGAGGTCTGATTTGGCCCAATATGATCTTGGCGAGTTCCTACATGCCCGGTATATATTTTTAGAGTTTTGAGCGCATCTATCGAGCACGTAGGAATTCCTATCATTTCAATGTGATTTTAAGGTATCGAGCCCTGAGATGACCATTATGTAGTCCGGAGTTGTCGAGATCTCAAATGACTCAAGCCCCAAAGCTAAAATGTTCTGGTCCGTGTTCTCAACACGGATAGCTTTTCTCAACTTTTATCCGTGCCAGGAGCACGGATAAGGCATTTTGGCTTCCATTCGTGCCCTAAGCACGGATGAGTCACATTTTGATCCATCTGTGCTCCCAACACGGATAAGCTAATCCTAATTTTATCCGTGTTTTGGGCACGAATCAATTAAGATTTGTCCTTATTCGTGTTTCAAACATGAACCAGCACGATTTATTCCCCATTTAAGCCTGTTTCACCATTGGTTTTACCCTAAAATTTCACTTTTCATGATTTTACTTCCCTCTTCATATTTGAGACAGATTTTTGCTCTCCTTCTACTTCAAAACTTCTTTTCAAGCTCAATGGAGGTGCCTTCTACTCTTCCCTACTTGAAAAGGTATGGCATTGTCAATCCTTTCTTGAATAGTTGGATAAATAACATGGATAATGATGAGAAAGCTCGATGGTACTTAAATAAGCTAGGATTTATACTTTCCTTGCCCAAGGCCCCATTGCAATGGGGTTTGATTGAGGCCATGCTAAGGTATTGGATCCCTGAGCTTAATCTCTTTCAATTTGGAGAGTATGAAATGACTCCCACCATTGAAGAGTTTGAAGTGTTATTGGGCCTTAAAATATCGGGTCCGATTGTGGCTTCGCCTTGGCATGATGGATATCGAAGCGAGACTTCTGACTTTTTGGGAATAAACCACAAGTTTTTGAAAGTTCGAGATGGTGGATCGATTTTGAAAACAATATCCAAATCCTTCTTGATTGAATGCCTCACGGATCCCTCGAAACCGTTGATTCACTTTAATACTTTCACTTTGATGGTGGTGAGTCAACTCTTATTTTCGCGTGGTGGAGACATCATAGATCTTTCTCTTGTTCATGTGATCCAACAAGTTGGAAAGGGACGCCGGTTGGCTCCAATGCTTTTGAGCAAGATGTTCCAATCTCTCACGGCTTGTTCGTCTGGTTGTGATCAAATTTTTCAAGGAGGTACCCCACTCCTGCAGGTAAATTCTAGATTTAACTTAGATTAAGTTTAAACTAAAATTTACTATTTTCCAAAGTTTAGAATGCTCCTGTTATTGCAGCTTTGGTTTATGGATCATCTGGCTTCGACTGAAGTTGTTAATCGTCCATTTTGCGTTAATATTAATCTCTTACTTATGATATCGAGGCGAGTTGCTTCCTTCGTCTCAGGTGGCAAAGAAGAGTGGTATTCCTTTATTGGCAATATCGATGATGAAGAAGTGAGGTGGGTAGGTGCATTCCAACCTTGGGGGTCTCCCGTGATCACATTTGATGGTGCTTGTTTTCTCATTTTGATTAGTCTTCACGGGACAACTCATTATATACCACTTCGGGTTCTTCGTCAATTTGGTTATGATCAGGGTGTGCTCATCCATGAAGATTTCAATGAGTTGGTTGGCCCTTTAACGACTACACTTTTGAGTCGACTCGTAAAAGAATGGGGTCGACTGGAGGTTTTGAGTAGACCCATCTTTGCAACACACCAATTCCCGACATACTTGCATTGGATTCGAGAACTCGTCTCCGAGAGGCCATCGGTGTCGATAGTTTTCCAAACGTGCCCTGGTGTTTCATCGTTATTTGATTACCGAGATCGAATTGAGTAGTCTAAGACTGATCATCGTCAAATTCAGGCTATCTGGCTCAAATCCGAGAAGAAGATGCAGAAGTGAAAGCGCCCTCGATCAGCGGGGTGCACGGATCCGCTTTTGACCCTTGAGGTTTGGGAGTCGCCACCTAGTTATTGTGGTCTAGGAACCAAATTGACCCTACAATGGATAAAAAGAACTAATCTACTATAGAAATGTGAATCCGGGGATCATGTTACGGGGTTGGAAGGTGTTAGGCACCAACCCCGCCCGGCCAATGCCGGTCTCTACTTATCCCAAATAGATCTACATTGCTAATGATAAACCTAGATTAAAAAAAGAAATTTATTTTTGATCTGCAAAAGTGTTATTCCCTCAGATCTGGTGAGAATGTCTCCTTGTACCGTATTCCTTACTTCGTTCTATCTCCGGATCTAATTCCTGATCTCCGAGGTAAGGTATCTCCTTCTTGGATCTGGGTGCTTCAAATTTGTTGTGGATTTTTGGGATATTTTTGAGAGGTTTTTTGGATGTTTTTTAGGCTAAAATCGGAGTAGGGGTGTTAGGAAAGGAGTTGGGGCTCCAAAATTAGGGTTTTGGGGAGGCTATGGAGGCTTCTTTACCTACTTTTCCTAGGGTTTTTTCTTTGATACGAAAATAGGGTGTGGAGGCTCCTATCTATAAAGTTTTTAGAAGCATTAGGGTTTGATTAGGGTTTCTTTTAGGGTTTCAATTAGGGTTTTGACTTAGTCTTGAGGGTTTTAATTTAGGGTTTTGACTTTAGTCTTATGAGATTGATTTGATTAGTTTAGATTAAGGTTTTGATTTAGGGTTTTGACCTTGGTCTTATGAGATTGACTTGATTAGATTAGGGTTTTGATTTAGGATTTTGACCTTAGTCTTATGAGATTGACTCGATTAGTTTAGATTAGGGTTTTGACTTTAGTCTTATGAGATTGACTTTAATACTTGACTCTAGTCTTACTTAATTGACTTTAATTTTGACTTTGGTCTTATTTGATTGACTTTAGTACCTTGACTTTAGTCTTGCTTGGTTGACTTTAAATTTTTGGAGAACCCCCCTCTATTATATCTTTGATTCTTTGGACCCCCAAATGGAGGGGTCATTAAAGAAATATCTTGCGAACCATCAACAATTTTTCTTAAAAGCCTGATTGATATATTTTTTGGTTTAAATTTTATAATTAATTTTATTAATGTTTCACTTTACATTATTTAATGATTTATTTCGAAATTTTTAATTATTAAAATTATGAAATTACCATTTTGCCCTCGGAGAGGATTTTTTACGTTTTAAGTCGTTTTTCAATGTTCCAGGATGTTTTGAAATCAGTTTTTCGTAAGGAATTCAATGGGAATGTTGGTTTTTGTCATTTATGAAAATTTTTGTGTGAAATGGTCGTGAATTTTATGAGGGGTATTTTCATAATTTTGTTAAATTTTGTGAAAATTGGCGAAATGATTTATTTGGTTTCGATTTGTCGTTTTATGTATTTGAACGGATTTTCCTAAGCATAATGTAGGCTCTAAGGTTGTTTTGATGCTAGGGGTATTTTGGTAATTTGGTCATTTTTAGTAATTTTTATCGTGAAGCTTCTTTTTGGTTTGCAAGATGATGATTTCTATGTTTCTGGGGTCGTATTTTCCTTGCATAGCGTGGTTTCTAAGTTTTGCCAGTTCGAGATACCTCATCCGAATTTTTGAAACATATCTGGTAACAAAATAAAGTATTGGAATAGACATCCATCATTGGGAACCTTTGCGATCGGGTTGACGACTTGATTAATCAGGCGGATGCAAAAATGGGGTGTCTACAGATGCCCCTCTTTGGTAGAGGATTGAAGCAAACTAGATAGCAAATCTATTTTGGTAGATAGTGCGATATCCGAATGCCAAAGCTAGTGACAGTTCATTTTGCAGCCTGATTTAACAATTCATCGGGGTATTCGGATCATTGAGCGTAAAAATCTCCCCGAACTAGAAAAATGTCAGGTCCTTTAGCGCGAGCTCTCACTGGCAGTGTCAGATCCTTGAATTTTAAAAAATTCTCCTTGACTGATATAACAACTGTGCAAGTGTGTGGGTTCAAAATCTGAGATAGATTTCAAAGAGTTTGAATTGGAAATGAGTAAAAAATGAAGTAAATTTAAACTGAGCATAAATCTAAGAAAACCCTTGGCGGCATCTGAGCATAATTTCGAGAAAACCCACGGCGGTAACTGAGAATAATTCCAAGAAAACCCTTGGCGGCATCTAAGCATAATTCCAAGAAAACCCTTGGCGGCAACTGAGCATAGTTCCGAGAAAACCCTTGGTGGCATCTGAGCATAATTCCAAGAAAACCCTTGGCGGCATCTGAGCATAGTTCCGAGAAAACCCTCGGAGGCATCTGAGCATAATACCGAGAAAACCCTTGGCAGCATCTGAGCATAGTTCCGAGAAAACCCTCGGCGGCATCTGAGCATAGTTCCGAGAAAACCCTTAGCGGCATCTGAGGATAATTCCAAGAAAACCCTTGGTGGCATCTGAGCATAGTTCCAAGAAAACCCTCGGCGGCATCTGAGAATAATTCCAAGAAAACCCTTGGCGGCATCTGAGCATAGTTCCTAGAAAATCCTCAGCGGCATCTGAGCATAATTCCTAGAAAACCTTGGCGGCATCGGAACATAGTTCAGAGAAACCCCTCGGCGGCATTTGAGGATAATTCCAAGAAAACCCTTGGCGGCATCTGAGCATAATTCCAAGAAAACCCTTGGCGGCATCTGAGCATAGTTCCGAGAAAACCCTCGGCGGCATCTGAGCATAATTCCAAGAAAACCCTTGGCGGCATCTGAGCATAGTTCCGAGAAAACCCTCGGCGGCATCTGAGCATAATACCGAGAAAACCCTTGGCAGCATCTGAGCATAGTTCCGAGAAAACCCTCGGCGGCATCTGAGCATAGTTCCGAGAAAACCCTTAGCGGCATCTGAGGATAATTCCAAGAAAACCCTTGGTGGCATCTGAGCATAGTTCCAAGAAAACCCTCGGCGGCATCTGAGAATAATTCCAAGAAAACCCTTGGCGGCATCTGAGCATAGTTCCTAGAAAATCCTCAGCGGCATCTGAGCATAATTCCTAGAAAACCCTTGGCGGCATCGGAACATAGTTCAGAGAAACCCCTCGGCGGCATTTGAGGATAATTCCAAGAAAACCCTTGGCGGCATCTGAGCATAATTCCAAGAAAACCCTTGGCGGCATCTGAGCATAGTTCCGAGAAAACCCTCGGCGGCATCTGAGCATAATTCCAAGAAAACCCTTGGCGGCATCTGAGCATAGTTCCGAGAAAACCCTCGGCGGCATCTGAGCATAATTCCAAGAAAACCCTTGGCGGCACTGAGCATAATTCCGAGAAAATCCTTGGCGGCATCTGAGCATAGTTCCGAGAAAACCCTTGGCGGCATCTGAGCATAATTCCAAGAAAACCCTTGGCGGCATCTGAGCATAGTTCCGAGAAAACCCTCGGCGGCATCTGAGCATAATTCCAAGAAAACCCTTGGCGGCATCTGAGCATAGTTCCGAGAAAACCCTCGGCGGCATCTGAGCATAATTCCAAGAAAACCCTTGGCGGCATCTGACTATAATTCTGAGAAAACCCTCGACGGCATCTGAGCATAGTTCCGAGAAAACCCTCGGCGGTATCTGAGCATAATTCCAAGAAAACCCTTGGCGGCATCTGAGCATAGTTCCGAGAAAACCCTCGGCGACATCTGAGCATAATTCCAAGAAAACCCTTGGCGGCATCTGAGCATAGTTCCGAGAAAACCCTCCGCGGAATCTGAGTATAATTCCAAGAAAACCCTTGGCGGCATCTGAGCATAGTTCCGAGAAAACCCTCGGTGGCATCTGAGCATAATTCCAAGAAAACCCTTGGCGGCATCTGAGCATAGTTCCGAGAAAACCCTCGGCGGTATCTGAGCATAATTCCAAGAAAACCCGTGGCGGCATCTGAGCATAGTTCCGAGAAAACCCTCGGCGGCATCTGAGCATAATTCCAAGAAAACCCTTGGCGGCATCTGAGCATAGTTCCAAGAAAACACTTGGCGGCATCTGAGCATAGTTCCGAGAAAACCCTCGGCGGCATCTGAGCATAATTCCAAGAAAACCCTTGGCGGCATCTGAGCATAGTTCCGAGAAAACCCTCGGCGGCATCTGAGCATAATTCCAAGAAAACCCTCGGCGGCATCTTAGCATAATTCCAAGAAAACCCTTGGCGGCATCTGAGCATAGTTCCGAGAAAACCCTCGGCGGCATCTGAACATAATTCCAAGAAAACCCGTGGCGGCATCTGAGCAAAATCCAAGATAACCCTAGGCGGCAACTGAGCAAAATCCAAGATAACCCTTGGCGAAAACTGAGCAAAATCCAAAATAACCCTTGGCGGCATCTGAGCAAAATCCAAGATAACCTTTGGCGGCAACTGAGCAAAATCCAAGTTAATCCTTGGCGGCAACTGAGCAAAATTGGCGAAGGAATGAAGGGCTTTTGGGAAAGAATGAATGAATTTGGAAAAGACTGATCAGTGTGAATTGAATAAATCTGGAAGATACTGAATCTGGAAGAGAAATGATCAAATCCTGGAATGATTGGATCTGGGAATACCATATTAGTTGATCTCTGGACACAGTCAAATGTGAGATCCGAAGTACTTTTGTTTGAACCTCAAGGATTTATCCAAAAGTTTTATGAATTTAAAACCTGAGTTTTTATTTCTTTTGAACCTCAAGAGTTTTTTGAAGAACTGTTATCAAGAGGGTAACATTAAAGTTTGGAGTTCTCATTATCTTTTAGGATTAACATTGCTCAAAAACAAAATGTCCCTAGTTTGACAATAAACATGGCATTGAACACATCATTAAAAAATGCCCCTAGTATAAGGGGGAGAATTACATATTTAGAGGAAAAAGAAAAATGTCCCTTGTATGAAGGTTTGAAATATTTGATTACCACAAGTGCAATAAAGATCCAACTTTTAATTTTGATTAATTTTATTGAAGATTTTGAGTCAGGCTCAAGAAAACAAAATATTTCCTTTTGAAACTCATCATAGAATTCACCATTCTCTCCATTAGTTCACTTGGGAAAGTAAGAATTTTCAGATCGATCATAGACAAGATACTTGTGGCTTCTGAATCTATGCCTGGTTTAAGCTGAGTATTGAACTTGATGATTCGAACTTCTGATGTTTCAGCTCGGGCCGCTTTCAGCTTGGGATTTTCTTCCGTTTTTCTTTATTGCTCTAACTTTTGCCTAGATCGCCTTTTCAGATTTTCAATCTAGCGAGCTTGCTCTAGCTTTTGCCTAGATCGCCTTTTCAGGTTTTCGATCTAGCGAGCTCTTTATTTTTTCTTTGCTCTGATTGTTGCCAAAATTGTCCTTTCAGATTTTCAACCTTGCGAGCTTGCCTTAATTTTGGCCTAAGTCGCCCTTTCCGGGTTTTCAACTTAGCAGGCTTCTTCATTTTTTTTAATCTTTTTCTTCTCCTCTGAAGTTCTAGAATTACTGTCTGATCATACTTCGCTACCCTCCTTGACTTTTTCACACGGTACTTAGGAGGACTTTTATAGGTAGGCTTGGGACTAGGCATAAAAAGAAAGGAATTTTGAGGCTCAAAAACCCAAATGCCCCTTGTGTGGCATTTCATTTAAAAAATTTTCTTGAACTTTCTTCCCCATTTTGGATGATATTTCTTTTTCTTTTGAATTTTTTTCTTTTTAGATTTTTCCTTTGTCGGGGAATCTATATATATATTTTTTATTTTGATGTGGTCGGGCCTGAAGTAACTTCTCGGGTTGCCTACGTACCCCAAATTTTTGGGATCAGACCAAAACGTAGTTCAGATTTTCCCTCCCCTAGGTTAGGTAATCGGGTTGAGAAAGAAAAGGCACAATATTTCTCTTTTTGAACAGGCTGGAAAAGGGGTTGACAAAGGAGAATAAAGAACTAGGTAATAGGAAAATTGATTCGGCCAAAAATGGCCTCCTTAAATGTAGTACCGTTTGATTTGGTCAAGGTTGGTTGACTCTGGTAGTTCACTTCCATCATGATCTTGAAGACTTTTCCAGACAGTATTTCCTTAATGAATGAATTTCTCCAATTTAGACTTTCTCCTATAGTCGAGGAGGAGTGTTCAATTTTCTTTGAAGTCTGATAGTTAAATCTTTGACTTGTAAATGATGAGCTTTGACCTTCTTGACAAATGCACAGGTGACTCTTCTTAAATAAGCTTGCACGTGATACAGGGCTTTAACTCGTTTTCTTCGATCAAGTTTAATTCTTCATATGCTGACGAACCCAATCTGTTTCTAACAAATGATTTTCCAACAAGATCCTGAGAAACGGAATTTCCATTTCAACTGGCAAGACTGCTTCCATGCCATACACTAAGGAGTAGGGAGTAGCTCCAGTAGAGGATCGAATTAGAGTTCGATATGTCCACAGTGTGAATGATAATTTTTCTGACCAATCTCGATGTGATTGACTCATTTTCCTGATGATAGTCTTGATACTCTTACTAACTGCTTCAACCGTTCCATTGATCTGAGGACGGTAGGGGGATGATTTGTGATTCCGGATCTTCAACTTTGAACACAGAGTAATGATTTATGCTTTGAAGTACGATCCATTATCAGAGATCAGTTCAAAAAGTATCCCCATATCGATTGATAATATGTGATTTGCAACTCAAGATGTAGTGAGGATAGCACTGATACATTTTATAATATCTTCTTTGATTCCATTGATATAAACAAGTACTTATTTCATGTTGAATAACACCCAAGCTTGCACTTAACATATCTTCATAGGCCCATGCGAACAAGTCTTTTGAAATTTCTGAGAAAATTCATTGTCCCCTTATGTTCCTCTAGAGATAAGATGGTTTCTATTTGAATCTCTTTGGGAATTTATTTCTGTTCCGAGGTCAATGACCTTTGCTTTCTTGAGCCCGACTCTTATCTTCTTGTTCAGGAAAAAAATATATCCTTGAAGCTAGATTATTAGTTAATTCTTTAATGCGCTTGAGGTATTCAAAAATTTTCTTTATTCAATCAAATTCAGAAGGGATGACAGACACCTCTATAAACTCAATAAACTAACTCGACTCAACAGGAAAAGAGTAGACTCGATTTAAAGAAAATATGACATTGAAAATTTGGACTCGAGCTAACTCAAATAACTCATGAAAACTCAATACAACTACCCACAATGGGCTTGATTAGGACTGAGGACTGAGACATTGCTTACAAACAACAGGATTGAGGCACGATGATCTTCATGTAACAACTGTGCGATATTGAGAAATTTTGAGATCATTTCTGACTGTTGACTTGATATTGACGTTTACTCTAACTGACCGGATTTACAACCCTAGCTAGACGATGGACGATTGAGCTTAGATACAATGATAACCCTTAAACCTCTTTGAAGGTGAATTTAACCAATTTTAGTGTCACCCCCTTGATAACATTTTAAATGAACCCTGAGATTTTATTGAATTTTGTGCACCAATCCATTAAAAAATTCATCCATTCAATGATTATTATGTTGCACTCTTGAAAAATATTGGAAAATAATGTTTTTATTTCACAAATCTGATTATTTTTTTGCAACATTTTTTGGTAGTTTTCCATAAAAACTTTTCATGCAAAAATAGATCTTTTGCAAATTATTTTTCCTTCTTTTTCTTTTCTTTTGGAAAATATTTTTTCTCTGAAAAATAGTTTTTTATTTGGAAAGTATCTTCTCTTGGAAAATATTTTTTTGAAAAACGTTTTTTCTTAGAAAACATTTTTTTTAGAGAATAACACTTTTTTTGGAAAACACTTCTTTTGGAAAATATTTTTTCTAGAAAATACTTTCCCTTTGTAAACTATTTTTCTTCTTTGAAAATTTGATTTCTATTTCGATTTAAATGGCCCGGTCCATCAGGATTGTTGGATCAAGTTGGGCTGGGTCATTTGCAAGAGATGGATTTTTTATTGGGTCGGTGCACCCATTTTGATTTTCAAAAATAACATTTTTTATCCTTGAGGACAATCCTACACTCTGATCTCATCATTCACATACATCTATACATTCATCAATCAACAACCCGGGAACACCCACGATAAGTTCGAGTTGTAACCTACTGGGAAGGTTTCTAGACTCTAAGCTTACTACGTGCAATGCATTTTTATCTAGCCACCCTTGCCCAAGCACACCTATATACCTTTCGATACGTGGTGACTTGGTTTTATATACCTTATAGGTGATAATCTAAAACCTCAATTCACTTCTCTGAAGCCAAAAACAACCAGTTTGATCTCCAGTTGAGAGGTGGCGCACAATGCTGAGCAAGGGCCCACTTAAATACCTCTCGTCTAAAATAGACGTAGTCTATCCCCCTCATATAGTAGGGTACATCGGGGCAAGATCTGCTTAGGCACCGGTTTTGACCAAGAAGTGCAATTGATACACTTAGATTATCTTTTATACCTACGGGTACGAGTCAAGGGTTGTGGCTTTCATAAATGGTTTGGCATCCCACGAGGGGACCGACCACGTACTAGTACTACGTTGGCAATCGGGACATGTGACTGTGTGGCTCACAATAGGTCAAAGGCTCAGGTCGCTCCAGCCTGGGTGCATCAATATACCTCTCAGAATCACCTGATCAGACGGTATTGATGCCCCCAGTTTGATATACCCTAAGGTACGTGACTGGAGTTGTGATTTTCATGAATGACGTCGCATCTCCGAAGAGACCGGGCCACGTACTAGTGCCACGTTGGCTATATGGGACGTGTAAGTGGGTAAAACAGTAAACGTGCTTGTGGGTGTGCAAAATAGGGTAGGGTGTGCCCAGGGCCTTTTTCAAACACATGGGCCCATGGGCCAGATTATGTCATCACATATGGATATCAAATGAATATTGATCAAGAAAATAATCCAAAACCCATCACATCGAAATTAAGATGAAATCAAACCCATCACAAATATATCTGTCAAGATCATGGCAAATCAATTAATGAGCATGGCATATAATAATTGATCAAACAAACATTGCAATAGGCATAATTTTTATAATTTTTAAGGTCCAATCAATGATCACTTTTGGGTGATCCAAAATAAATCGAGAATCCAATAGGTGTTACATTGATGATAGAATGACAATGGTTGAGATGAGCTCACTCTCAAGAACATTAATTGTGCCAACATTAGATAAATTCAGATTTTCTGTGAATTAGGAAAATACAATCTGATTAATTTTATTAATGTTTCACTTTACATTATTTAATGATTTATTTCAAAATTTTTAATTATTAAAATTATAAAATTACCATTTTGCCCTCGGAGAGGATTTTTTACGTTTTAAGTCGTAATTTGGTCATTTTTAGTGATTTTTATCGTGAAGCTTCTTTTTGGTTTGCAAGATGATGATTTCTATGTTTCTAGGGTCGTATTTTCCTAGCATAGCGTGGTTTCTAAGTTTTGTCAGTTCGAGATACCTCATCCGAATTTTTGAAACATATCTGGTAACAAAATAAAGCATTGGAATAGACATCCATCATTGGGAACCTTTGCGATCGGGTTGACGACTTGATTAATCAGGCGGATGCAAAAATGGGGTGTTTACAAGAAGGAGATTGCTCGACTAACATCTGCTCTTGCCCAGTCTGGATCTAGTGATAGTGGCGAAGTGGCCAAGCTTCGAGCTGAAGTTGCTGAGTTGAGGGATCGACTTCCCCAGTGTCCTCATTTTGAGGACTTTGCAACATATTTGGTGAGTCGTGATGCTTCAGATGCCGAGAAAGTAATAATGAGTTAGGCTGCCCGGATCCGTGCTTTGGAGGAATGCCTTGACTCTTTTTTCATTTCTTATCATGATGTTTGATTGACTATTTTATTAACTGAATGTATGCCAAAAAGTTGAAAGATTAATGCAAAGAAAATAGGTTTTGTATTTACTTGGCCTCAGGTATATCTATTCTTCCTAAAAACACGAAGTTTTGAATAAGTCCTAAATTTTTCATCATTGGCCAAAATAGTAGTTTTTTCTTTTGTGGAATGTCTTTATCAAATGAGTACGATAAATTTAGAGTTTGTAAAATCTTTGGTTGTGACGATTTTTGTGCTTTTGCCAAACATAGGGGATACAAGCATCAATTATCTTTTGGCTCCTTTAGAGTCATCCCCAATGCTTTGGTATTGGAAGACTATTATCTGTTTGGGTCTCGGGATTTTGAAAGGATTTCACCGTTCACAGTTTATACTCTTGCCGGCCAGGAGTTTTTTTTTGTTTTTTGTTTTTTTATGTTTGCCCTTATTGGCCCTGGTGCCAATTACGGTTTTCACCAAACCCGATTTCCATATTTTTACGTATCTACGTTCTTTTTGGGGATTTTCATCATGTCGGTGGCTTTGCTCTTGCCAAAGTCTAATTCTCTTCCTCATTGCGCCCTTTCAGGTTTTCACTATGCCCTTTCAAACTATGTTTGTATTTTTTAGATTTTTATATTACAGTTCTGTTCTGAGTCTCTGTGTCTTTGTGGCTTGGTGACTCAAGTTGAGTTGCGAGATCGGCGACTCTACTCTTATAGTGGCACTCTTTCTTAAGTAACAGATCTAGATTCCCTTCTCGAGTTTGCTGACGAT
Organism: Akebia trifoliata; assembly: GCF_017979445.1. NCBI lineage: Eukaryota > Viridiplantae > Streptophyta > Magnoliopsida > Ranunculales > Lardizabalaceae > Akebia > Akebia trifoliata. The sequence continues at coordinate 7,203,474 of NC_141383.1, read as the reverse complement.
TATTCATGGTTCGGCAACTCAAGTTCAGTCGCGAGATCAACTACTCTACACTTCAAGTACTCTTTTTTTCGAATATCTGACCTGAATTCCCCTCTCGAGTCTTCCAACGACTAATAAGACTTTGAGGTCCAGGCCAAGTCACAAGATCGTTGGTGCTGTCACTGTCATTATGTTGTCCTAGAACATTCCCTGATCAAAAAAAACTTTTGTTGGGACGAAACATTGGCTTAGGTTAATGGTAATGGAAGGATACAAAAAGTTAAGGTCTGGGTCTTAGATTATCTAAAGTGGTCTAGACATGGGGTTCGTCTATTTTTGTTTCGAAAAGGTGATCTATGTCTCCTCCCAGCGTCTCTCGAACTTGTTTAAGCTGGAGATTTGGGTCGAGCTTAGATCAAGTGTCCGGATTTTTGATTTTTTTGATTTTTTTTGTATTTTTAACCATTCACAGTTTATCCTCATGCAGACCAGGAGTTGTTTGAACGCTTTGATCTTTCTGATTGTCTTTTTTTTTTTTGTTTTTTTTTTTTTTTTTTTTGGACTTTGTTTCCACTCGCCCCAGTCCTAGGTTAAGAAATGAACGTGATGGCTCAAAATGGTTGATAGTTGGTTTAGAATAACAAATATAGCCTTTCGTCCTCTCAGAGTTGGTTTTTAGGCGTAATATTTCTTGACAATATCAGCATTGATCGGTTGCGGGAAGACTTGTCCGTCCATCTCTGTGAGGATTAGAGTTCCTCCTGTCATCACCTTTTTCACAATAAATGGTCCCTCATAATTTGATCGAAACTTTTCTCTAGCATCTTCTTGGATTGGAAAAATTTTCTTCAGAACAAGGTCTCCTGGTGATAAGTTTTTAGGCTTGATTTTCTTATTATAGGCATGAGCTATTCGTCGTTGATAGACCTATCCATAGCAAATGGCAGCAAGGTGCTTCTCTTCAATTAGATTTAGTTGATCCAACTGAGCTCGCACCCATTCAGTTTCATCCAACTCTACTTCTTTTAAGATTCGAAGGGAGGGAATCTCAACCTCGACGGGTATGACTGCTTCCATTCCATATACCAATGAGTACGGAGTTACCCCAGTCGAAGTTCTGAACGAAGTTCGATAGGTGTGAAGTGCAAAAGGCAACATGTCGTGCCAATCTTTGTACGTAACTACCATCTTCTCGATAATTTTCTTGATGTTCTTGTTGGCTGCCTCGACTGCTCCATTCATCTTAGGTCTGTAAGGTACAGAGTTATGATGAGTGATCTAGAAGTCTTCACATATCTTGATCATATCCTTATTATTGAAGTTTTTGGCATTGTTAGTCACTAGTCCGCTGGGAAACCCATATCTACAGATAATATTTTTCTTGACAAACTTCAAGACGTTACTTTTGGTGACATTGGCATAAGAAGCGGCTTCTACCCATTTGGTAAAGTAGTCAATAACAACGAGAATGAAGCGATGCCCATTTGCAGCTTTTGGCGAGATCTACCCGATGACGTACATGCCCCAGAGTAAGAAAGGCCAATGAGTGGTCATATTATGTAAGCTTTGAAGGCGGAGCATTGATCTTGTTGGCATAGATCTGGCACAGATGGCATTTGCGAACATACTGATAGCAGTCACTTTCCATTATTGTCCAGTAATATCCCATCTGTATAATCTTCTTTGCTAGCATATGACCATTCATATGGGGTCCACAAACTCCCCCATGTACAGTCTCAATTAGTCGTTTCACTTATGTTTTTGCCACACATTAAAAAGTAAGACCTCGTGGTGTGATTTCTTGTACAGAATGTCGTTGCTCAAGAAGAATTACCCTGTCAGCTTCTGAATGGTCCTTTGATCATTTGGCGTTGCATCTGAGGGAAGGGTTCGATCTTTGAGATATGTCTTGATGTCTGAGTACCATGGCTTTTCTTCAGATTCTTCTACTTCGATAGGTAGATAGTACGTCGGCTCATCTTGAATTCCAATCTCAATAGGGTCAATGATTAGGTTTTCCGAGATGCTAATCATAGAGGTAAGTGTAGCGAGAGCGTCTGCAAACTGATTCTTAGCTCTCGGCATGAACGTGAATGAAATCCTATCAAAGTACGAGCTTAGTTCCTCCAGATACTCATGGTAAGGGATCAGTCTCTGTTATCAGGTCTTCCATTCTCCAGTCGTCTGATAGACTAGTAAGTTTGGATCTCTGAAAACATCGATCTCATCTACCTTGAGATCCAATGTTGCTTTCAACCTTGTTATGCATGTTTCGTATTCAGCTTTGTTGTTAAAACATTAGAATTTTAATTTGATTACAATGGGTACGTGAGATCCATCCAGTTTGACCAAGACTGCCCCTATTCCGTTCCCTTTCTAATTAGCTGCTCCGTCGAAGAACATTTTCCAGCCTGGTTCGTCATCATCGTCTTCAATCTCGGTAAATAGTATGACTTCATCCAGGAAGTTCGTCTTTAATGGCTTGTAATCAGGCAATGGGTACTTGGCTAAGTGATCGACGATGACTTGCCCTTTGATGGCTTTTTGAGTGACATAGGTGATGTCGAACTTAGATAATAATAATTTCCACTTCGCTGTACGACCTGTTAATGCTGATTTCTCGAAAAGGTACTTCAGGGGGTCCATCCTAGCAATGAGCATAGTCAAGTAACTGAGTAAATAATGACATAGTCGTTGAGATGCCCAGACTAATGGACAGCAAGTCTTCTCAAGTGTCAAATATTTTGCCTCATACTTGATAAATTTCTTACTGAGATAATAGATGGCTTGTTCCTTCCATCCTGATTCATCGTGTTGCCCTAGTACACACCCTATTGATATTTCTTATACTGAGATATACATCAGCAGAGGTCGTCCTTAAGTAGAAGGGATTAAGACTGGTGGATTGAGCAAATATTGCTTGATTTTGTCGAATGCTTCCTAACAGTCGTTGTTTCATTTTTTCGATGTATCTTTCCTTAATAGCTTGAAGACTGGCTCACAGATAGGTGTGAGCTGAGCAATGAAATGGCTAATGTATTATATTCTCCCTAGAAATGCTCGAACATCTCTCTCTGAAACGGGTGCTTTCATCTCGAGGATGTACTTGGTTTTTGTCGGATCTATCTCAATACATCTTTTGCTGACAATGAATCCCAGTAGCTTGTCCGATGTTGCCCCGAATACGCATTTTGCTGGATTGAGCCTTAGATTGTACTTCCTTAGCCTGTCGAACAATTTCTTGAGATTTACTAGATGGTCTTCTTCAATGCTGGATTTAGCAATCATGTCATCTACGTAGACCTCTATTTATTTATGGAACATATCGTGAAATAATGCGGTCATTGTCCATTGGTAAGTCACCTCTACGTTCTTCAGCACGAAGGCATGACTTTGTAGTGGAAAGTATCCCATGGTGTGATAAATACAGTCTTTTCCTGGTCTTCTTCTACAATTTTTATCTAGTTATAGCATGAGAAGCCATCGATGAACGAGAACATGCTGTGCCCTGCGGTACTATCGACTAGAGTGTCGATGTGTGGAAGTGGAAAATCATCTTTGGGACTTGCCTTGTTCAGGTCTCGATAGTCAACACATATGCATACTTTCCCATTTTTCTTGGGTACTGGGACAACGTTAGCTAACCACTCGGGATATGTAAAAACTGCAAGAAATCCTGCTTCGAACTGCTTCATGACCTCATCCTTGAACTTAAGGGTCCATTCTGGCTTCAATCTTCTCAATTTTTACTTGATTGGCTTATTTTCGGAAGTAATTGGTAGTTTGTGTACAACAAAATTTGTATCTAACCCCGGCATATGTCTATATGACTATGCAAAGACATCCTGATAATTTCGTAAAAGTTCGACCATTTATTCTTTCTACTGCAACATTAATAAAGCTCCGATCTTGACAATTCGAGGGTCATCTTCGGTACCAAGATTGATTGAATTTGTATCCTCAATGTTTGGCTGGACACCTTTCTCGTGATGTTCTACCAAGTCTTTGATTTCTTTGGGTGGGTATTCCATTTCGTCCTCAGATTCTTCTTCTATCCCCATGAGGTCAAAGTCGAGTTCAAGATCGAAATCATACTCGTCCCTTTCAAATTCTGTCTTATCTGGGTACTCATTTGATCTAGACAAATCCTTTCAAAACTATTTTTTATTTTTTGAAAAATATATATTTTTTTGCAATTTTGAAAGGTTTTTTATTTTTTTATCTTTTGAGAAATTTTTTATTTTTTATATTTTTGAGGAATATTTGATTTTTGGTTCTTTTTCGGATATTTGAAATAAGAAGAACAATCATGCAAATTCATTAGTAAAGATAGGGAACCCTCAAAATAGTCTTTACCCAAGGATGAAGGCTCATTATGATCCTCGGGCAAACTAGATTCGTTTAGTGGTATTTTTTTTTAGGCTTCAGCAACCTCAAGGGTTAATGAGAATTCCTTCCAGTTGTTTTGAACTTCCTCTTCTCTGAGGGGACGAATGAGATGTGAAAGTGATTTGTTGGGTGATTTGGTCAGTGGTTCAGAGATGACCATGATCTCCGATTGATTGTTGTCAGAGTTGGGCATAGTTCCTCCCAAGCTTGGTGGGATGATGACTGATGCCTAGTCGATGCTAGTGGGAAAGGGTGATTCTTTCTCTTGACTTGAGTGATTTTCATTTTGACGGATTCTGGAACAGTCTTTGATAGACTTTCGTTGGAATCCCCATTGAATAAAATATCAATGCCTTCTATGAAGGATGACTAGGACTCAACAACTGAGTCTTCTTGAATGTGCAGAGGTTTGAAGCTTATTGTTCTCGATCTTCTTACTGATTTTGTCACCGATGGATCTGATAAACTGTCAGGTCTAGTTTGAGACTTTAGGAAACTAACACTGATGTGAGGAACTTTGCCCAGATTCCAGATATTTGGTTCACGATTTTATTTTCTAGCTAATCGGAGTTCTCTTTTCTTGTCGTTCATTTCTGCTATGTCCTTTTTCATGGGCCTGAATCCCAATCAGAAATAAGGACTGTGCTTCTTTGCTTCGACCAATGCAACTTTCCCTTTTCCTTTTGGTCCCAACCCCTGCCTGGGTCGGTAACCTGCTTTCTTCAAAACTCGTCCGATCATCAGATTCACCCTTGATAGTTTTGCTTTCACCTTCTATTTTTCCTTCTCGATATGATTGACAGTAGCAAATTGATAGGAATGGTACAACACTTTGTCTTTCGTCATTTCAATGTCAACAGATGGAACATCTGGAGCTCTCCCAGCTAGGATGAGATTTTTTGCTAGTACCGATATCATTCTCTGCCCCATAATGAATTTGACTCTCTAGTGCAGAGAAGAAGGTGCAGCCCCTACTATATGGATCCATGGTTTGTCTAGTAGCAAGTTGAAAGTCGTCGAAATTTCCATGACTTCAAACGTTACCTCAAAGGTGCAAGGACCTATGGTAATCGATAGGTCTACCTCCCCCAACGAGTCTCTTCTTAAACTGTCAAAGCCTCGAACAACCTTGTTGTTGGGCTTGACATGTGACCAATCAGCATTGAGTTTTCGAAAGATTTCAAGTGGACAGACATTAAGCGCTGAGCCATTATCAATCAACCCCCTGGCAACCATCATGCCCTTGCACATGACCATGATGTTCAACGGTTCCACGTGCCCCCGTCCTTCAAGCACAAATTCACTCTTCATGAAAATAATGGGATTGGGGGCCATGATCTGGCCAACCATCTGTTCTAGTTGTGCTGGTGACATGGTTCAAGGTACGTGTGATTTTCTCAAAACTCTCAGTAATGCCTCTTGGTGTTCTTCTAACTTTTGCATCAGACCTAGAATACTGATTTGAGCTGGCTGTTTATTCAATTGGTCCACTATATTAAGCTCACTCTTTCGAACGAGCTTAATAAAGTCTGCAGCCTCTTTGTCTGTCACTTTCGCCTTCTCTTCCGTCTTATCATCTTTATACAACTTACCATTTCCCTTTGCCTTTCTTTTTTCTTCATTTGTCACCTCTTTTGCAGTCTCTTTTATTTTTTCCCTGATATTTACCCCATTTTCTGATGATTTCTAGCATCTTCCTGCCCTTTTCATATGGTCGATATCAGCCACCATTGCTTTCTTTATGGTCTCAACCCCTGTGGTTGTGGTAATAGTAGTCTCGTAACTCTAGGAAACTGCCTGGTTGGAACTATAAGGGAATGGTTTAGGTGAGTGTATGGTCATGAGAGGTGGATCGAGTTTTACATTGAGAATGAGGGGTGGTGTGATGACTTGGATGTAGTGATGGTATGAGGAGTTACGTGAAGAGTTGATGGAAAGTATGAAATGACAAGCGGTGGACGTGAAGATGAAGTGTATGGTATATGAAGGGGGGTCGGGTTGATCCTTGAGAACTTGGCAATGTGTAGGGTATAACAAGGGGAAGTCGGGTTGCATTTTAAGGGTTAGGTGATCCATAAGGTATAATTAGAGGTGGTCGGGTAGCAGTATTTTGATGAATTGGATGGATGGTGAGGTCGGTGATGAGTGTCTCCAAACACTCAATTATAAGCACATTTTCCGGATATTTATCTTGATTTTTGTACCTATTTCTCTATATTAGGATAATAATCATGATAAGCCTCAAACCACCACGTTGCATGTTAATTAGGCTTAATTATATATAAATAAATTCATTTACTAGATAAATCTAATTACGTGTGTTTCTTGTGCAGAAAATCAACAATTTGGAATCAAAATCTCAAGGCAAAAGCATTTGGGCCCACTTTGGAATGCCCTAACACTTTGGAATGCCCTAATCCTTTGGAATGCCCTAATCCTTAACTCATATTCTCCTCTTTTGTCTTTTTGTGCAAAGAAAAGTGGAGGCTACTTTTAGACTCTTCTACACACATTTTTCTCTATAAATAGAGCCTTCATTTCTAGAGAAAGGGTCCCATCTTGGTTCTCTTATCCAAGACTCCTTTAATCTAAGGCTCTTTGCCTATTCTCTTATTTTTTGTATTTTCATTTTCTAGTTATTTTCTTTTGGTTAACTAGTCTTGTAAGAAGTAGAAGAAGAAGAAGTTGTAATTTTCTCCATGAAATGAAGAAAAGTTCTTTCATCTCTTGTCTTCCCTCTCTTGCAATGACATTAGGCTAAGTTCCCCTCCATTGGAGAGTGGAAAAGCCTAGAGCAAGTTCTTGTGTTATTTCTAAATTTATGCCTTTCTTTTATTTAAAATGCTTATGAATTCTCTTTAAGTTTCTTGCACATTTTATTCTTAATATAGATACTTTATGCTTAGATTAGATCAAGATAAAGTATGCTTAAATTAGATAATTTGTAGTAAGAAGTTCTCAAGAAATTCTACTTTGTTTTTGTTCTTTATTTCATTTTAATTGCAAAACTTTCCGATCTAAGGAGCTAACACCAAGCCCTTATGATTGAGTTATAAAAAGGCTAGAGACTAGAAATTGCTCATTAACATGTTTTAGGTAGATCCACCTCCAATGGTGTTTTAATTCATAAGTTTACTTGCTTTTAATTTCATTTACTTTAGTTTATTTTCTAGCAATTTTACATCTTCTTATAAGTTCAAAAATACAAAGAAAAACAGTTTTAATTCCTTTTAGTTAATTTGAATTTTATCTTCTTAGCTTAGCTCTATTCCTCCTTTCTCTTGGGTTCGATCCCCTACTTGCCCCACAAGTAAGGTACAACTAAGATTATTATTAACTCCGGTGAGAAGAACAACGATAGTCTCATCAGAATTTTGGCGCCGCTGCCGGGGAAAGGTAAAGGTAGTAGTAGTAAGTTTTGATTTAAAATTTTTTTTTTTTTTTTTTGGTTTCTTTCTATAAGTTCAAGTGTTCTTGAGATTTTAAGAGAAGAAAGAAGAAAAAAAACATTAAAAAAAAAAAAAAGTCATTCTCGTTTTCTTTTTCACCTTGACAGCAGAACTTAAACTGACTGTAACTTTCTACTCCGATCTCCGATTATCTATTAGTGTATATCGATTTTGGGTAGAAGTAGAACGAATTTCTATAAAATGTGACAAAGTCAGCAAGATAGCGGTAAGTCAGATTCTGTTTTTGAGTCCATTTACTATCATTTCTGCTAACATTTCTGTTTTGCTTCTTGTAGGTGAACATTTTTTTTTCTTCTTTTCTTTCAATTTCCTTTAATCTTTAGTTAGGTTTATTTTTCTGTTTTAGAAACTCTTGTATAGGATTTCTTGTAATTTTTATTAATTATCCAAGAAGGCTTGGATTGTAATAGACTAAGGAAGGACGACGGGTGGACAATACCGTCACGGCTCCTTAGGTTCGCACACCAAAATTGGAGTTGGTGGCCTAAGTCGACTCAAATCGTCTTCACCCCGTCTAGCACGGGAGGTAATCCCGAAACACCCACGCCTCTCTTTGCTAGTGAGTTACTCCTTGCCTTTGTATGTTATTTTTCCAATTTGCACACACTTGGAATAGTTAATTAGGTAGTAAAGAGCACCGCTCTCCTAGGGATGGCATGATAAGATAAGGATTGGAAGTCATTACCAATTCCTTGCTCTAATTAGGATAATCAATTCACTAGTAATCCAATCAAATTAATTAAAATCAATTAGACTTGACTATAGGGCCCACGAGCTCAATAGGAGAAATTTCGCTTCAAGTTGTGCCAATTGCGCTTCTTGGTCATTTTTGTATCTAGTAAGATCTTGCCCTTTGAGGGGATAGACTCAGTCTATTCAAGAAAGGAAGGTATTTAAGCGTGCTCTTGCTTATGCATTATGCGCCTCCTCCGATCTGGAGATCCGAATGATTCAAACTTGATTTCATAGAACCGAGTTGGAAGGCTAGTTGCGCTATTTCTACCCAGTTAGGAGCTGTCTAGCTTTAGGCAACCTATCTAGGTCCAGTCTTTTCTTTTCGTGATTGTTTGATCGATTGTGTGATTTGTATGCTTGGTAGACGTTCACAAAATAACGTGTTAGAACCATTTGATCCTGAGATCGAACGTACCATCAGTAGGATACGCAAGACACCATCAGTAGTTATGATGGGTGATCGAGAGCGAACTCTCAATGAGCTCTTCGCTCCAGCTTCCGCATCTCCTCCCACATGTATTGTTTTACCATTGAACAATGCACCTCAGTTTGAAATTAGGGCTGCCACCATCAATATGCTCCCTAAGTTCCACGGTTTAGAGCGTGAACAACCTTACACCCATCTTAATCGATTCTTGACTATATGTCAAACTTTTAGAAATCAGAATCTAGATGAGGAGAGTATCAAGCTTATTCTGTTCCCGTTATCCTTGGAAGACCACGCAGCAGCGTGGTTGAACTCCCTAACACCCAATTCCATATCTACCTGGGATGTTCTATCCAAGAAATTTATGGCCAAATTCTACCCCGTGGCCAAAACTGAGAAAATGAAGGACTCTATTAGAAATTTTAGAGCCCGTCCTGATGATGAATTTTCCCAAACTTGGGAAAGATTCAATGATTTATTGGTCAAATGCCCACACCATGGCATTGACAAAGCACAGTTGGTGCAAAGTTTTTATAGAGGATTAACAATGAATCAACGTACCTTAGTTGAGTCAATGCATAAGGGTCAGTTCATGAACCAGACTCCCAACCAAGCGTATGATTTCCTCGTAGAGTTAGCTGAGAGTGCTCAAAATTGGAGCACTAACCAAGAAGAATTTGATAGAGACGATCCGGTTAGGAAGACAGGCATGTATGAGATGAAGGCAGACCCTGATCTCAAAAATGTCATGTGTAGTCTAGTAAGTGGGATGAATAATCTCACGAAGAAGTTAGATGCCTTTGCCATCTCAGCATCCAAACCTCACCTAGACCCTCGTACAATTTCGCAAGTGACTGTCGAACCGAGTTCTTTGTGTGTCATATGCAACGGCAACGACCATTTGGTCGAATGTTGTCCCACCTTGCCTCAAATCAAAGCTGAACAAGCAAATGCGATTAATGGCTATAGTTCAGATCCCGTCCTCGACCCGGTCTGCTACCTGTACCAGATTTGAGAATGTGCCTGTGGTGTACCCTACTAGATGAATATAGAAGGCGTGCCCTAGTGTTGAGATAAACGTGGTGTTCATCTCTTACTCGATCATTGCTGGCCTTACTTGTGAGGCCGACTCTCGCCATCTCTGTGCATACTCTTTCACTATTTCCCGTTGTTTTCTTGTCATCTTGGCCATGTCATTCCGATCTAGACCAACATCTTTATTGAATCGGTAATTTTGCCAGAACATCTCTGCTAGGTCCTGCTAGTTCTTAATGAGGGTGTGGTCCAACCCGGAGAACCATTTGAGTGCTAGCCCTGTCAAGCTTTTCTGGAATAACTACACCAATAACCTGTCGTCCTCGCCATATTGGCACATGAATCCACAATATAACTTTAGATGCGACAGAGGACACCTTACTCCATTATATTTCTCGAATTTCAGACACTTGAACTTAGCCGGCAACTGTGCATTAGGGTAAAAACAGAGGTCCTTAAACCGAGTCCCGCTCATCGTGTTGAGGCCCTTTATTCTTCTAATCTCTTCTTGCAGAAACACGATTTGTTGAGCCAATTTTTCGTCTGTTGCACTTTTGGCCTCTGTGGCCCTGTACTCACATTCGTCGTCAGGAATGACCACAGGGGGTGGTCAATTTTGTGGGATATAGAGCGGGGGCCCTAGTATTCAAGTATTGCAGGAGGCATTGTGGTCTATGGTCCCTGTGGAGGTTGCTCGGGTAGATCCTAATTTGATCCAAACGCATGCTGTTGTATTGTTTGGGCTTGTATGATGCTGGCGTTAGCTAACAAAGTACTTACTATATTTTCTTATCTCTCGATTATCTTCAATAGTGTTGCTATTTGTGGATCAATACCGGACGTTTCGGATACTGGGGGTTGTGCTGGTTTAAAAGAACTCATGGTGACTATAGATGATCTCAGAAAATATGGAGGTATCTTTGGTTGCTTGTATTTCTTTCGTTTGGCCACCTGTGGCTATAGAAGACCAAGCGTTACTATCTTGTTTACAAAAAATGAAGATGCATGATGTTTTATTAGGTCAGGTAAAGTTGTTTATTATGAGTTTTAATGAAAGTGTAATTTCTCGGTGCAGAGCCGGCATCAATACGGAGTTGGTAAAATGTTTTAAAAAAGAATTACATCAGCACGGAGTTGGCATCGACATGAAGTCGGTAAAATATTTTTGAAAATGGAATTAACTCAGCGCGGAGCTGGCATCGACACGGAGTTGGCATTAGCACGGAGCTGGCATCGACACGGAGTCAACATCAACATGGAGCTGGCATCGACACGGAATCGGGAAAATATTTCGAAAAAGGTAATTTCATCAGCACAGAACTGGCATCGACACGGAGTCAGGAGAACATTTCGAAAAAGGTAATTTCAATAGCACGGAGCTGGTATCAACATAGAGTCAGAAAAATATTTTGAAAAATATAATTTTATCAACACGGAGCTAGCATCGACACAGAGTCAGAAAAATATTTTGAAAAAATAGTTTCATCAGCACGGAACTGGCATCGACACGGAGTCAGGAAAATATTTTGAAAAAGGTAATTTCATCAGCACAGAACTGGCATCGACACGGAGTCAGGAAATATTTTTGAAAAAATAGTTTCATCAATGCGGAGCTGGCATCGACACGGAGTCGGTGAAATGTTTTGAAGAGGTAGTTTCTGAGATAAATCGAGTTGGAATAACCCATGTTTTTGATAGCCTTCAATTCAGTTATCTGAGATCAACGTCGACCAGGCAGATCTCCAAAGAAGAGGCGGCGCACAATGGAACTCTTAAATCATCTCATTCCCTGAATAAACATAGTCTATCCCCCTCGTATCAATAGGGTAAGATCTTTCTAGGCACCGACTTTGATCAAGGACTACAATTGGCACTTTTTAAAATCTTTCTTTTTTGTTGAGAAAATTGAATGTATTTGATCGATTGATCGGTTGTTATCTTTATTAGATCATGAAGTTGATTTGAAATTTGATATGGATCCGATTTGTAGTGGATTTGGGTCTTAAACCCAACTGAAATGGGTTTGGATCTGGGTTGCGAGCCCAATTGAACTAGATCTGGGTCGTGGACCCTGTTTGAATGGATCTGGGTCGTAGACCCAATTTGAATGGATTTGGGTCATAAACCTAGTTGAAAATGGATCTGGGTCATAAACTTAGTTGAAATGGATTTGGATCTGGACCATGAATCCAGTTGAACTGGATCTAGGTTGTGGACCTAGTTGAAAATGGATCTGGGTCGTGGACCCAGTTGAAAATGGATCTGGGTCATGGACCTAGTTGGAACGGATCTGGGTTGTGGTCCCAGTTGTAATGAATTTGGGTTGTGGATCTAGTTGTAATGGATTTGGATCTAGGTCATAAATCCAATTGAAATGGATTTGGATCTGGGTCATGAACCCAGTTGAACTGGATCTGGGTCGTAAACCCAGTTGAAATGGGTTTGGATCTGGGTCATAGACCCAGTTCGAATGGATATGGATCTGGGTTGTAAACCTTTTTGAAATGGATTTGGATCTGGGTTGTAAACCCAGTTGAAATGGATTTGGATCTGGGTCGTAGACTTAGTTGGAATGGATATGGATCTGGGTTGTAAACCTAGTTGAAATGGATTTGGATATGGGTCGTGGACCTTTTTTGGACGGATACGGGTTGTAGACTCAGCTCGGGTAGATATGGGCCATGGAGCCCAATCTGGTTTGGATATGGGTTGGATCGTAAGTTAGGTTTGATAATAAAAAATCCGCACACTCTTTATGTTTATTTTGATAAATGGTTGGTGGGGAGCTTGAAGGTAATAGCTCCCATTAGTTCCCGTGTCTCGAGATTAATCTGATTAGTAACATAACTCCCTTATAGTCGCATGAGACGCAATGGGCCCACTTGAGGCCCAATGTTTTAAATTATTTTGATCAAATCCATTGACGGATGATTCGTTCCCTTTTTTTTTTTTTGGTGATCATTGGCTAGCCAACTCTATTTTACTTAGTTTTCCAAAGTTTGGGAACTTTTCTTGAAGACACCATTAGTATTTGAGTGATGGTAAAAGGGCCCCCCATAAAAATAGACTGTGCAATTGCCTAAATTAGTACTAGTCCATATCCGAAAAATGGTTAAAATCATCATCATCTCATCCGTGCTTTGAACACGGTTGAAACATTCCCTATTTCATCCATGTTTCTGAAATGGATGGGGTACACAATATTTCATCCGTATTTGAGGCATGGATGAAACACTCACTATTTCATCTGTGTTTCTGGAATGGATCAAACACATTTTTGTCCATCCGTTTCGTGGATACGAACCAGAAAGAAATCTAGTTTCTGCCATTCACATAAACTAGTCTCTTTGCCACTGTTTTGCTTCCCTTCTTTACTATTTTTTTTTCTTGAACGTGGACGTGATGCAGCATGACATGCATTCCCTTTTACTTAGGGAGAGATAAAAAGAAAATGGAAAGAAGCAACCTATGATCTACGTGTGCCTCTTTGGGCTTACAACTTGGGCTTCGAGGCCCAATACATCAAACACATACAACTTTGCCTTAGGGGTCGATGTAACATTAAAAACTTGTGTCCTAGCTCATCTAACCGGGCACATGCATGAGTTTAATAAGTGGCTTTACGGCTACCCGATCTTCAAACCTCGATGCATACCGAAGTACACATGTCGTTGGTTGGTGATCAGGTTCGATGTGTTCATTCCCAACACTTGAAATAAATATCTCAAGTCGTAGAACTACTAAGCATCGGGGCTAAGTATATTGAAGGTGAGTTGGCTTGTGATGTGGGCTATGCTCGCAAGTGCACGTGCCATTTTTTTTCTTTTTTTTCATTTCTTTTCATCAACCCCCTTACAAATATACAATCCAAGCAACGAAAGTAAATAAATATTACAATGTGGTCACGTGAGAAAAAAAAAAGAAACATAGGAAACAATAAACAAACAAGGTTAGTAAATAAATTTTTTTTTCTTTTTTTCAAAACAACCAAGTTGTCACGAGGAATGAACCATGGCTCCCCAGTGGAGTCGCCAGCTGTAGATATGTGGTTTTCATCATTACGACGGCCACATCTACTAAAGATTGGAGTCGCCACCATTCATGTTGTAAGTGGGTGTGAATGGTCACCCGATGCACATTTTTTGAAAAAATGACATTTTGGCATTTAGTGACTCGTGATGGATATGAACTAATCCAAACCTAGGGATCACGGTAAGCGGCTCGATTGGAGAAAAGGGAAGGTGTTAGGCACCCTTTTCTCCCAGCCAAGTGGCGGTAACCTCAAGGAACTGGATCATTTTGATTTTTAAAAAAGTGAAAAATAAAAAGTCACATGTCCCTAAGTAGGGATTTATTTTCGACTTGATCATAAGATCATTTCATTGATGGAAATGATCCTTATAGATCTTTATCCTTGGGGTCCATTAATCCTAAATTCATTTAAAATAAAATGAAAAGAAGGAGTGGATAATAGAAGAGGGAGGAGGAGAGGATAGAGAAAGAGAGAGAGGGGGGGTGTACTTTGAACCCACCTTGAAGCTTCAAGGTCACTCCTCTTTCTTTCTTTCTTTTTCTTCTTCTATGCTTCTTAAGTCCTTAGTGGAGTGAGAGAAAGAATGTATTTTTTTGTATAGGATTATTGTGAGATTGGAGAAGAGATAACGAGAGAAGATAGGTTCTTTTTTATTCTTTTCTTTTTAGCAAGACTTGGTAATCATTTTTTGAGGGAGGGGAGGGGTATTTATAGGTGTTTGGAGGATGTTTTAGGGGTATAATGGGGTAAAGTGGTTAGAGAATAGAGAATGACATGGATTTTAGAAGTGAAGGGTATGAAATTTGGAGTATAAGTGAGGGTAGTTGTGTAATGAGGAAAATGGGTTGTATTTTAAACCCAAATGGTTTGGATCTTACCCAAATCCATTTGGGTAAAGTGTTTGGTGGGGTGAGATGAGTGATGGTTGATGGGGGAATGGGGGTGTAAGAGGGTTGTTTAGAGAAGGAGTGTTAGGTTGGTTGAAGAGGTGAGGTGTGTAGATTTAGGAGAATGGGTTATGTAAGAGGTTGGTAGATTAGTTTTTGGAAGGATTAAGGGGATGAAGACATGTGGCAATCATGATGAGAGGGTGAGGTGATGAGATTGGTTGATTGGTTGATGGTGGTTATTTGATTATAGAGAAGGGTATGGGTCAGTTAGTTGATGATGATGGGGGTATGGGTTGAGATGATTTTGTTGGAGTGTTTTAAGAAAAGTGATGGATAGAGATATAGGTTGTGATGTGGGTGGTAGATGATATTAGAGAATGATGATAGGTTAGGGGGTGTAGGGTATGGGTTGTGATGTGGGTGGTTGTTGATGTTAGAGAATGGAGATAGGTTAGGTTAGGGTAGGGTATGAGTTGAGGTGATTTTGGAGAGAGGTAATGTGGGTTAGATGAATTGTTTAGAGAATGATGATGGGGTAGGTGATAAGATGAAGGAGGTGAAAGGGGATGATGACATGTGTCATCTTTTGATGTTGAGAGGGTGATTGGTTGATGTGGGTAATGGTTAATGGGTTAGGGTTGTATGTTGGATAATGAATTGGGTATAGATAATGTTTTGTGGGCTTTGTAGTGTTGGGCTTGGGTTTTAGGAGGGTTGTAGATTGTTTTGGATTGGGTAGGATTTGTTTTGGATTGGATTTTGAGGGTGGGTAGGTTTTAGAGTTTAGGTGATATGGGATTAATTTTAGGTTAGGGTGTAAGGTGGAAATTGATTTTTGGATAATTACATGTTTATGGGCGTTGAATGAGCTTAAGGTGTTTGTGGATTTCGGAGGCAGAGTGGTGGAAGTAAAGGAGGGGTAGGCATCCCAAGTCTCACGTTTTTTTAATTTTTTTGAGATTTTTGCAATTGTTGATTCGATCAAAAATGCCACATGTTGGCAAATCGGACTTTTTAGGCCCATGAGAGAATTTTATCGAAAATTTGATATTTTTTGGATGCATGGGCGGAGCGGTGACTGTTGGACAAGTGTAAGATGGCTCGAACCCCTTTGGTGGGTCCCTTAGACCATTGGGAGGTCTTAGGGACCTCGGTTCAATCAAAATGCCACTTTTTAATGGTTTAGGCATTTGAGGCCCGTTGGCCAATTTTGTCGAAAATCGATGTTTCGAGTGGAGCGGGGTAGATGGGAGCATGCCGAGTCCTTTTGGTGGGCCTACTAACCTATTGGGAGGTTTTAGGCGCTTCGATTTGACAGAAATGTCAGATTTTAATGCTTCGGACCTTCGAAGTCCGTTGGCCTAGTTTATTGGAAAATTACTGTTTTTGGGCCCTTTCGAGTGAGGGCCCGTTCAAATCGGGGTGTCTACATCGATCATGTTGACATCATCTATATCATCTAGATCGTGAGTCTGCAAATTATTGTAGTAGATGTTCAGATCAACTTTCATATTACCAAATGTGAGTGTCATGACTCCATTCCTACAATGGATGATGACATCCGACGTGGCTAAGAAATGGCAACTTATAATCACTAGAACATGACGATCAGGATTAACAGTTGGCTCGGTGTCTAATACTACAAAGTTTATTAGGAAATAAAACTCGTTGACCTTAATGATAACATCCTTTAAAGTTTCCTTTGGGATTTTCATCGATCGGCCCATGAAACTAAGGGTGATGTTAATGGGTTTTAACTCCCCCAACCTAGTTGTAAACTGGGTAGGTTAAGAGATTCACGTTAGTCCCTAAATCTATGTCATATTTTTCACTACAATATGACCAATAGTTATTGGGATTGTAGGGTAGCTCGAGTCTTTACATTTGGGTGCGATGGTTTGCTAAATGAGATCCGAGACTTGTGCTTCCATAACAGTTTGTCGAGGGACAAATGTCTTCCTCTTGATGGTGGTGAGATCTTTTAAGAACTTAATGTAGGAGGGTGTTTTCTTAATGGCATCTAGCAAGGGGATATTGATTAAGACATTCTTGAAAACTTTTAAAATCTCCCAAATTTGTTTATCATTCCTATTTTCCTAAAGAAGCTGAGGAATGGTGTCTTAGGCACATATGTAAGGACAGATGACACACTTAGTAGTTCCTTACCTTTCTTTTGATTTCTTGATTCAGGGGCCTTAGGCCCTTGCAAATCAACTAGATCATTGATTTGTTCACTTTTCTCTTCAGGAAGATAAACATGATTGTCCACTTGTATTCCAGATCTTCGGGTGTGAATGGCATGGAGGATTTCGTGGCCTATGACGGAGTTACTACCTACCTCATATTGGCCTTAAGGCGATATTTTTTCATTGGCATGGCCCCTTGGATTGGGTACCGTTTGATTAGGAACATGACCTCTATTTTTCCTTATAGTCTATGCCAAATGCCCTATTTGAACTTCAAGCTTAGCAATGGCCTGGATCTAATGATGTTGATCTTGCATCATCTTCATTTGTTAGTCTTGCATTATCTTCATGATATTAACCATCATAGCTTCTATTGATGATGTGTGTTGGGGGAAGAATAGTTATGCATACTATCTAAGACAAGAGTTCTACACTGATTGGGCTATTGAGTCTATGGAGACTGATGTTGAGGAATTTTTCCCTGATGGTACTAGGAGGAATTTTAATGGAATCCAAGAGGCCCATCTTAAGATTTACTAAGATCATTCTATCGATAGGAGAAGTTAAGATGATACCTAGTATCAAGGTGATACATCTGACTATAGGAATTAGACGTGGATTTCCTAAAGGTATTGTACGAATTTATATATTGGCATGCTCGGTCTTAATTGTAGAAAAGTTAGGACAATACTTGATCGTTTCTTCAGTGTTTTCGTATAGAATGGTCATGATTCGATGTTCACTTCCTATGCTCATAGCGGGGCTGGGTTCTTGGAAATGAACTCTGAGTAAAGATGGCATGACTAGGATGTCAATTTTCCAAATTAGATTTTAAACTCCACTAATGAGATTGGCCATAATATTTTTCAATTCAAAATTGGACTTGACCTCATAAATACTTGGCCTTCGAGTTTCCATATCTTCTCTATCATAATGGTGTCGTTGTCGGAGAGAAGTCAATTTGTTCGTTGTGCTACCAAAACAACCTTAATTTTATCTTTAAAATGACATTAACTCTCTAGTTTTTTACCTCCCTCTCTCTCTTTTACCCATCTCTCCCCTCATCTCCTAATTTCTTTTTCTTCTATTTTTATTTTAGTTATTAGTTATTATTTTTTGCAAATCTGCAGACAAGTATTTGTTTAAAATTTATTTTAGAGAACAATAAAAGATAAGTTATTTTTTCATCTATTTATTTATTGATTTTCTAGAATGAATTTTAGCTAATCTCCCAATCTAAGGAGATTGATGAAGTCAAGATGTTTAATTAATTTTAAATTTTTCCTAAATTTTTTTCATGTTTCTCAAAGTTCTTAATAGATTTCTCTTCTACAAATCTTATTTCTAAAATTTTGTTATTCATTTATCCTTATTCCTCATCTCGGGCGTGATCCGTTATTATTTGGAAGAATCCATGATATCATATACTCGTTGTGATGTACAATAATTGGGCAATAAAAATTTTGAAAGACAAGAAATCTTAGTCAATTCTTAAATTTATAAAATAAAATAAAGATTTTTATTGTTATACTTTTCGAATAAGGAATTTTTGCCGATTTCTTGATCTAAGTTATCCAAAAAAAAAAACCTTAAAAATAAATTGATACAAATTAATTATCCTTGGTGGATTCAGTTTCCTTAAATACTTTTTTAATTTAGATTTTTTTTAGTTAATTTAATTAGTTTTTAGTTTAATTTCCAAAGTCACACCACTTTTTGCTTGGTTTTCTAAAATCTAGAAGTTTATCATCCAATCCTCAATGGAACGACCATATTTGCTAATCTAAAACAGGTTTTTAATTTTATATTTTATTCTTGTCTTTTTCAAAGACATTTTTACACGATGAACGAATTGGCAATGCAACCGGGGAGTAAATACATGTATATGTGTTCATTGGTGTATGCCCGATAGAAGTAGGCTTGGAGACGACAATCTACCATTAGACCCCGAGATTGAGAGAATTCTCTATATTATTCGTAGAACCAAGGTACTGCGTTCTTCTAACAAAACATGGAAAACAATCAGGACAATCTCATTGATAGAGCAAATATTTTAGGTAATTCCATTGATAAAGTGCACATCGCATTAGCAAGAAAAAGGACCACATTGACGCATTCTCCCTCTTGTATCGTTCTACTTCAAATTGAGACAAACAATTTCAAAATAAGCCTAGTTAAATAGATAGATAAATAATTTATCTTTTATTGATCTATGAAATAAATCTTGGAAAAAATACTTATCTTCAAATTTATAGAAAGTAATAACTAGAACTTAAAATAAAAATAGAAGAAAAAAAATTAGGAGAGGAGAAAGGGAACAAAGAGAGAGAAGAAAGTTAATGTCTTTTTATAAACAACAAATAAGGTTGTTTTGGTAATATGTTTTCACATTTTTTTTCTCCTGATTGGTTCTTCTACATGAAATAGAATTATCTTCCCCCTCTAAATTATATATTTAACCTCACTAACCTTTCCCCGTTTCGATAACATAGTCAAAATTTACGTCTAAAATAGTGAAATGTGATAGATTTGATGTCTCTGACTTCTCACGTGATTTTGACCAATTTGAAGTCCGAATGAGCTTTGCTTCATAAAATACAAATTTGTTTTCCTTTGAATCAATTTGTTAATCCTAAAAGCTTTCATTATTTCGATAAGTGGGTCGAAAGTTATGAACAAAATAGTATGATATGGTAGATTTAGAACTTGATTCTGTCAATTCGAAATCATCGAATCTTTTGAACCGTGCTTTGACTTTGAACTTCAACTTTGACTTTGGTCTTTTTCCATTATTTGATTCTTCAATTATCATATATTTTTTTTGTAAAAAATGGACATATAATTAAATCCTTAAAATCTATAAAAATACATGCAATTTAGTAAATAAAATGTAATTTAGGATGAGTTGACTATTATGCATGATTTTATAAATAAATCGTAGTTCTTAAGTTACAAAATACGGTTAAGTTCTTTATAAAATTATGAGACAATGCACACTTTTAGGCACTTAACATCAGGCATCCAGATAACCTTACATTTTTTGTGTTGTCCAAGTCTAAGGACTTTATCTTCTCTTATGTACACCTCAGGCTTGAGGCAAAGTGTAGAGGCAACCTCCAGTTGTCTTGACTGATTAGGCTCCTTACGAAGGCTTCCTTGTAAATTCTAGAGTCTAGACTAGCCTCATGTTAAGTATCATTCAGCAACACTCCATCACGAATCCAACGGGTCATGCCAAAGATACAAGTCTTTTCCTTCCCAATTATGTGCTTCACTAGGCAATGAATAGAATCCCTTGCTTGAGGGACCTTTCTCCATATGCAGAGGTGTCTGCAAGAGCTAGGACGGTTGAATTCTGTTAAGGGTTTCTTCTCTTAAAGACGATCAAGAGTACTTTACTAAGGGCACAATCTCGTTCATAAGGGAATGGGCATATCGAATCAAAATCTTCATCTTTCTTATATACGATAAAACAAAGAAAATCTCAAATATCAATTGTTGTGCATGTAGAAACCTTCAGATTAGTAGTTATGTTTGAAGGGGAGAAAGAAGTAGGCTAGTGAAGGCCAACGGATCGAGAATGTTTCACTCAATAACTCAATTACATCGACCCTCATTAGTACTCATTACTGGATCGATAAGGAGAGGCTAGAGGCAGAAGGTCAATGTAATATGAGAGATCCCAAGCATAGCTTTTTGCTTCTTTTGGAAAAAAATAATTTATGGTGAATTTTTTCCCAAGAAAACCATTAATTTTCTTGTGACTATCCTAATATAAGGAAATTATTTTTAAAGCTACATATGCTTTCTTTACTCCCAAAGGATTGACTTAGTCAAACACACTATCCAATAAATCTCATTAACACCATTGTTGAGGCCTCTTGCCAAAAGTCATTACATTCGAGTGTAATAATATCCAATCAATACCTTTATCATCATCAGATGAACAAGTCTAGGAATAATCAAACCTTAATTCATTGTACATGACTAGCCTACAACAACTTGGTGTATTAGACACCAAGGTTAATTCTATTTTTATTGGTATATGGTCACTTTTAATTAGGAATTTAGTAGTACTCCCCTATATTAGAATTAAATGTGAACTTTTGATTTTATTCAAAATACATATCTTTCAAAAAATTAAATTACTAAATCAAAATTTACCTTTAATTCATACAAAGAAAATAAAAATAAAGGGGCAGTAGTTTAGCGAAGTAAGCCTAATCTAACATTTTGAATGAGGGCAGACCTAAGAACATCTCCAATGGTCTCTCAAATTGGGATGACAATTCCAAATTTTAAAATGGCCTCTCAAAATTGTGCTCCAATGCATGTCTCAAATGGTTTCTCAAATATAGAATATGCAAAAATCGATGTTATATTTGGCATTGATTTTAGCATATCTCATAATTTTCTAAAGTGGCTTTTAAGTTATAAAAGGTATCTTTTAAATTATTTTTTTGACAAAATGGCCATAAAACAAATGAAAAAATATTTTTTGGATTAGTTTTTCTTACCAAATTGCCATCCAAAGCAAGTAAATGACATTTTTTTGAGATGAAGCATTGGAGAGATACATGTCAAATATGAAGTTTTTGCCCTTTATTATCTCAAAAAAATAGAATTGCTAAAGGCATTTGCCAATTTCACATCAGAAAGGCTCTAATTTTGCCAATTTCACAAGGGATGTCACTAAAATCCCCTTTTCAATTTTATATTTCTTAATTCTTCCTCTCATACTCTCTCTCCTAACCCACATTTTCTACCCTTCACAGATTCAAAGAGTTTTGCTACAATGATTTGAAATAACACTATTAAATGGCATTGAGTATGCAGATAACCATTTATTTTCCTTGAGGGTATAATACTCGCATCTCAAGGAATTTTATGATTTTTTAAAAGGTACCCTCAAGTTAGTTCTACTATTATTTCAATTTTTTTTTTATGACAAAGGTGTTAGACCAGTAGACCCGATTAGCAAGGGCAAGGAAATTGGCTTCTTAGAGCACAATATCTCGCCCAAATACCCTGAGTACATGCATACCTCACAAACCACAATATCAAATAAGTAGGGATAAATCTATGTGGGTGGCCAACGAGGGACCTTGAAGTCAAAATCTGTCCCTTTTCGGAAGGAGCCCTTGGCCACTACTATCACACCCTGAAAATTTTGAATCTTAATCCCATCCATGACCCGGTGCAAGATCCAAATTTAAGGGTATGTGAAAAATAAGAACAATTGAATCATATCAACTAAATATAAAATTAAAACAAACAGCAATTAATATTTATCAAAATTGAGAACATCATTCTAGAACCCAATCAAAATGTCAAGTGTAGTAATACTTGTTGGGTATTTATTACATTCAAACCCAAATATAACAAAATAAAATAAAACTATGTTAAATTTGAATCCTAAAAGGACTAAACAACTAACAAAAATAAATAAATTATTTCTATTGTTGATTTTGTATCATCCAACTCCAATTTCAATGCTCATTATTTGAAAAAAAAAATCAACAGAGTTGGTAAACTAAAGCTTGTAGGAAAGTCAACACTACATTAACATCTATGCATACATACAAATAAAAATAATATATGATCATGTTATCATCAAATAACCAAGTAATTCCAAAACAACCAATTCATACAATGATGACCAATTTTTCCTCTGACTTAATCATAACCATCATCACTGTAACGTCCCACTAAACACTAATACAAAGCCCCATGTCAGATCTCGAGGCACTAAATGACGCCTTCAAATTTTGGCATGGTCTCCTCTATTTATATTAGCATTCAAAGGTGCTAAAAACCTACACTTGATAAATGACACACTGTATCCTGCATATATACATACAAAACAGAATAATAGCAGAAGCCTATGTACATCTAATAACATATGATAAATCAAAGTGCAGAAAAAGAAATTTATATACAGGATTATACGAACATTCCTCACTCTAATAAAATTCTTAATGCTCAAAACCAAAATTTATATTACTACCTAGATAACTTGACGTTGTTAGGTATAGCCTTGTACATACCATGAAAAAGACTCTGGTCATCTATCTGACCTACCAAATAATCATCACTCGTGCTCTACACCTGTCTCGCTAAGCTCTGAATCTAAAACTAAAAAAATATAGAAGGAAATAGTGAATAAAAATAGTTATCTAGTAAGGAAGCAAATAATTTCTACCAATAACCTCTCCTAACATGAACGAATAAACATACTAATCATTTTTAACATATGAAAAATTTTAAAGAAGAAACTACGATTCACTGGTACATATAGTCAGGAATGAGCAACTAAACATTTTAAAACTCACATTATATCATCAACAATACTCACTATAACATTTTATTTTTATACAAATCTAATTAATTAAATAGAAACATTAAACATGTATTTCATTTTATATATCAAAATAAGGCAACATATACATAATATACAATAGTGGAGTAGTGGAATTTGATAGTTGGGATTTATGATTAGATCACTCCCAGTCGGGACATAATATTTCATAATAAAATATTAGTTTCTGATTTTGTGACTGGTTGTTGTTTACCACACTTGTCAGACCATTTATCCAGCTCAGGCTGGTTGTTTGACGTGACAGTAAGTAATGGATCTCTTTTCGATGTGTCAGAACGTTCGACTACTATAGATTGTTAGTAATTACTGACTAATCATCTTCGTCTATGCTTATCAGGCGTGCATGTAATTCCCAAATATACAATCAATTCGTATACGACCACCTTACATTATAAGTTCATTAGTAAAGATAGAAAGGAATAAACCCAGATTTCAGTTGTGACTCTACTCTCATACGCATCTCATACCACGTATGAGTTTGGTTGTCCCTACCGTACATCCTAAGATAATATATCACTCTGGATGAAATGATAGACTATCCCTTCAAGTATTTGCAAGCACTTTAACAGTTCACAAAATAGCTATATATATATATATATCACTTCTTTTCTTTGAAAATAAATAAGAAATTTTCTTTGAAAACAAATGAGAAATTAACATTACAGAGTTCAGAATGGATATCTAGTTTTCTACCATGCAACTGTGGTCACACGGCATAAAATAAATAACGAAACAGAATATAACTTGTATTTCACGCTACAGAAAGTAAATAAACATGTAACCAATATCATTATCCCTGGATATTCGTTCACCAACTCACATACAATATTACAATGTAAAATGCAGATATCACCCCTCGGGTGTGACTCCTACATTTTACGATTTTCATCCCCTTTTCTTTTTTTCGATTCTTACAATTCTTTTTACGTTTTCAAACACATCATTCATTTTTCAGATTTGTTCACTCAAATATTCATTTTTCAATATCAAATTATTTTTCACACTTTGAAATTCATTTTTATCATTTACATTGAAACTTTACAAAACTTATATCAAAGTAGGGTCCGAGCAGTGCACAGAACCCAACTGACGGAAATAACCCGATGAAATATCATACCCACATATAATTTGTTATAAAATACAATTAAACATATCAAATGTGCAAGTTTTGGTATGAATTTGAAATAACGCAAAAAAAATCTATATTTTTGAAACATATAATAAATTTTTGTTAAAACCCTATATACAATTTTTATAATCTATGGTGATCAGTAGAAATTGAAAGCCCTTACTATTCTCTGTGCGATAAGATCGAAATGTGTGCGTGGAAATAGGGATGATCGGTGAAAAAATTGAGATAGATGAACTTCGATATAGCTGAATTTTGAATCAAGTCTAGTGGTTTCGAAGATCTTGATGCCATCGTCATTTTTCCTTTTTACGATGGAGGATGATTTGACCTCAAAACTGATGAAATTTGAGGTTTAAAAGTCAAAACCGTCGTATCACATACGACTGATTTTTGAAAAAATGAGATGAAAAAAAAGAAGAAATAAAAGGAAACTAGGTGGGTTTTGTAAATGACGAGGCTGTAGATATTTTTTCCTTCTGCATCGGAAGTCAACGATAACCCGTTCGCAGCGAATCTACGGTTGAAAATCGAAAAAAAATCAAATTATTTTAAAATAAGTCTCGACTGGTTTTTTGACTCATTTGAATAATGATGAATAGTAAATTCGTTTAAAATTTATTTATATAAATTTTTGGGACGAAATTGGTATTTTACCTATTGTTTCATTTGACCATAACTTGACCGTCCGGACTCCAAAAGTGATAAATGAATACTCTATTTTGTCTAATTTTTCTTTTCGAATCTAATGGTATAGTCAAATTCTACAAATTATGTCTCTAATAAAAATTTACATTTTCGACCCAATTAGACCCCTAAACTTGATGTTGTTTTCGTTTTTTACAATAATTTGACTTTTTGGACTCTAAACATAATAAGTAAATAATTTATTTTTATAATTTTTTATTATGAACACAATAGTGTGATCAAATTTTAAAAAATTTGATCTAGTAAAAAGTCATTATTTTAGCCTAGTTTGACTCGAAAATCGAGGATTTAGTAATTTTTCTATTCAAACTCGCATTTAAGCGTGGTTATAGGTTAAAATATATTTTTTAACCATTTTGAATATAATAGTGAGGTTAGATTCATTAAAAATGATTAGAACAAAATCCTACAGTTTTATCCTAAGTCCCACTTTCAGGATTTTCTCAAAATTTTACTATTTATTTTCCTCAAGATACAAATTAAAAATTCAAGATTTTACACTCACTCCCCCCTTAATACAAATTTCGTCCTCAAAATTGAAATCATACCTTATCAAGTTTTGTCACGATTCTACTAACACGACATGTGTAATAAACAACACCTTTTTTCGATTATCATATATTCTTGGTTCTAAGCAATCTCATTTTCAATTCATAAATCTTATGTCACCTATTTTTCATCAACCCAATACATCCATCAATTAATCACTCAAAATCACTCTCATATTCCAACTAATCTATTATTTGTCTAATCCTAAGATAACAATCAACTCACATTATATCAATTTCCTACCAATATCTATCAACAACAATCCTTTTACATCTTATTTATTTTTTATCTTATTTACTTCTCTCTCCAATTACACCGCCTATTATATTTTACTCATACTTGCCATGAATATTACTCTTTGATGCACAGACTTACTGCAAACACATCACTACTGTTTGTACACCATTCAATACTTCTTAATAAAATAATACACAACATCCACACTTAATATATCCCTACTATGATACAAATATCTACTAACACTAAATTCGCAAACTGCATTAAAATTTTCATTCCCAATACACCACTATCTTTATATTCAATGCAATATTCCCTTTTCTACTCTACCTTATCATACCTACTTCATTAATATTTTTGGCCTCATACTACTCAATAATTTTTTTATCAATCATAGTCTTCTTGTGGTGTAGATGATTTCATTACTCAACCCATATCAATAATTTCTAACTTAGCAAATGTGCAAAATTTCAGTAAAATTATATGATCTAGAAGAACCAATATTGAATAGAACTCCACTTTTTAATATTATAATTAAAAATCGTACCTTCCAAAATTTCATCGGAGACAAGTACTTTCTCCTAAGTCACAACCCTTGCTTGCGACTATGGAAAAGGCACTCTCCCCTGATATGTCCAACCACACACGTAACGTGTCAACAATCTTGTTTTCATAAATTTCTATGGAGTAGGCTGTTGGTAGAACGGGGTCTGTAGATTATGAACCTACCTTGTTGGTTTTTTTGGCCCTGTTGGCATCATTGGAACTCCAAGTACTATATAACTCGGTGATGGATGAACTTTACAACTCGGTAGTGGAGGAGTTTTATGCTGTGGGTTCGTTGATCTAAGGGAGATTGGCCTTGAATACATTAGCCTTTTGGCCGGGTTTGATCTCGAAGGAAAAGAGATCTTGGGTTGATTGGTTTGTCCTTGGGACATCTGTAATTTCATTCTCTCTCGCTTTTGACTACTAGTTCGATCTGTTTGTCGTGGTATAAGTATGTCATCAACCTTGTTAAAACTCAATGACCTTTTTATTCCCTAAATTGGCCCATCTAACATTTTTCTAAGCCCCGCATCTTTAATTAGTTGATGTCGACCTGAACATTACTCCCCTTTATGTCCTAACTTACCACATTCGTAATATGCCACTATTCTTTCTTTTGACTGATTTAATATTATATGTTGTTATTTCTTGTAAAACTCTTCCATCTGTTGAGGGGATATTTTTATAGTCTCACTTTCTATGTATGGTTATTTTTCCCGCAACTTTACTAGTCTCATAATTGTTTATCTCTTATTGGATCCTAACTACCTTTCTTCTATTAGGCTTTGAGACGATGATTGTACTATCCTTATTTCCTCTCATAGTCCTCCCTATAGTGGGATATTTACTCTTTCATCCTTTTGAGATTTATCATTAAAATGGTAGTTGAGCCTTTCTTCTATCCTCTCTAATCTTTTTGTTAATTGACCTACCATGATCATTTGGGTTTCTAACCTCTCCGATTATCTTCTTTCCATACGAGCTTGACTCTGGGATAACTCAGATACTGCTTCTATCAACCGTTCTATCTTGTTGAGTTTACTGGACCCAGGTATATCTTCCCCACCAATTTGACTCCTTGTAATGGGTCCAGTTGCACCTTTATTTCCTTGCATCTTTCCTAACCTATAAGTTCAATAATCTTCAATTTATCATAAGTAGGGTACTTCTCAGAACGACGCCAGCATCATTCTCATGGAAGCATTAACTACTAGTATAATAAGGAATCTAGTAATGAACACCATTTTAATTACTAATAGAATGAACCTAAATCTTATCCTACGCTTACTAGGATTTAAGGATTTCTAGACACAAAAGAGCTCGTAATCCTAATACAGAACTACTAATGAGCTCTAGATTCCTAGTGATACTTTATAATTATCTCCAATGTCTGTGGTATCAGCCTATTCCTCAAAACATAGCAGATATGTATCCCACACGGATCTAATACTATGTTTTGATACAATCTGTGACGTTCTACCAAATGCTAACACAAAGTCCCATATCAAATCTCGAGGTACTAGGTGACGCCTCGAAATTTTGGCATGGTCTCCTCTGTTTATGTTAGTATTCCAATGCCTTAAAAACCTACACTTGATATATAACATACACTATATTTTGCATATATACATACAAAACAGAATAATAGTGGAAGCCTATGTACATCTAATAACGTATGATAAATCAGAGTATGAAAGAAAAAATTTATATACAGGGTTAAACGAATATTCCTCACTCTAACAAAATTTCTATTGCTCAAAATCAAAATCTATATTACTACCTAGATAACCTGACGTCGCTAGGTATAGTCCAGTACTTACCATGGAAATGACTCTAGTCGTCTATTTGACCTATCAGATAATCTTTACTCGTGCTCTATACTTGTCTCGCCAAGCTCCGGATCTAAAATTAAAAAAATAGAGAAGAAAAGGGTGAGTAACAATGGTTTCCAATAGGGAAGCAAATAATTTCTATCAATAACCTCTCCTAACATGAACGAATAAACATACTAAATCATTTTAATACATGCAAAGTTTTAAAAAATAAACTACGATTAACTAGTACATATAGCTAGGGATGAGCAATTAAATTTTAAAACTCACATTATATCATCAACAGTACTCACTATAATATTTTCTTTTTATACAAATCTTATTTACTAAATAGAAATATTAAAATGCATTTCATTTTATATATAAAAATAAGACAACATATATATAATACAAAATGGTGAAATAGTAGAATTAGATAGTTGGGATTCACGACGGGATTGCTCCCAGTCGGGACATGATGTTTCATAATAAAGTATTAGTTCCTGATTTTGTGGCTAGCCACTATTTACCACACTTGCAAGACCATTTATCCGGCTCAGGCTGGTCGTTTGACATGATTGTAAGCAATGGGTTTATTTTCAATGTGTTAGAACGTTTGACTATTATAGATTGTTACTGATCACTGACTAATCATCTTCGTCTATGCTTATCAAGCGTGCATGTAATTCCCAAATATACAATCTATTCATATATGACACCTTTACATTACAAGTTCATTAGTAAAGATAGAAAAGAATAAATTTGGATTTCAGTTGTGACTCCACTCTCATACGTGTCGCATACCACATATGAGTTTGGTTATCCCTACCATATATCCTAGAATAGTATATCACTCTGGATGATATGATAGATTATCCCTTTAGGTATTCGCAAGCTCTTTAATAGTTCACAAAATAGTTATATATATATATATATATATATATATATATATATATATATATATCATTTTTTTTTCTCGAAAATAAATAAAAAATTTTCTTTGAAAATAAATGAAAAATTAATATTACAGAGTTGAGAATAGATATCCAATTTCCTACCATGCAACTTTGGCCACTTGACCTAAAATAAATAACAGAATAGAACATAATTTGCGCCTCATGCTACAGAAAGTAAATAAACATGCAACCAATATCATTATCCCTGGATATCCGTTCACCAACCCACACACAACATTACAATGTAAAATACAGACATCACCCCTCGGGTGTGACTCTTACATTTTATCATTTTCATTCACTTTTTCCTTTTTTTTACGTTTTCAAACACATCATTTCTTTATATCAAATTTTTTTCACACTTTAAAATTCATTTTTATTATTTAAATTAAAACTTTATACAACTTATATCAAAATAGGGTCCAAGCAATACACAAAATCCAATTGGCTAAAATAACCCGGTGAAATATCCTACCTACGTATAATTTATTATAAAATACTTTAAATATATCAAATATGCAAGTTCTGGTGTGAATTTGAAATAATGCAAAAAAAATTTTTATACTTTTGAAACATATAACAAATTTTATTTAGAATCCTATATGCAATTTTACAATCTACAATTATCAATAGAAATTGATAGCCCTTACTATATTCTGTGTGATAGGATCGAAGTGCGTGCGCGAAAATCAAGATGGATCAAACTTCGAGACAATTGATTTTTGAATCTAGCTTGGTGATTTTGAAGATCTCGATGTCATCGTTCTTTTTCATTTCAGTGACAGAGGACGGTTTGACCTCAAAACTGATGAAATCCGAGGTTTAAAAGTCGAAACTCCCGTATCATATACAACTGATTTTCAACAAAAAGGGACGAAGAAGAAGAGAAAATGAAATGAGGTTGGGTGGATTTTATAGAGGGTAAGGCTGTGGAAGTTTTTCCTTATACATCGAAAGTCAACGGCGACCCGTTCGCGACAAATCTACGGTTAAAAATAAAAATAAAAAATCAATTTTTTTAAAAGCAAGTCTCAACTGGTTTTTGATGCATTTGAATGATGATGAATAGTAAATTCGTTTAAAAATTATTTATATAAATTTTTGGGATAAAATTGATATTTTACCTATTGCTTCGTTTGACACTAACTTGACCATTCTAGATTTCAAAAATGACGAATGAATTTTTGGGACCCTAAAATTGACATCATTTTCGTTTTTGACGATAATTTAACTTTTTGAGCTCTAAACATGACAAGTAAATAGTTAATTTTCTATAATTTTTTGTTGTAAATCCAATGTGTGATCAAATTTTAAAAATTGTTGCTCTAGCAAAAAAGCATTATTTTAGCTTAGTCCAACTCGAAAATCAAAAATTTTATAATTTTTCTGTTCGGACTTGCATTTGAGTGTATTTATAGGCTAAAATATGTTTTCCAACCATTTTGAATCCAATGGTGAGGTCAAATTTCATTAAAAGTAATCAAAATAAAATCTTACAGTTTTACCCTAAGTCCCACTTTTAGGATTTTCTCAAAATTTCACTATTTATTTTTCTTCGAGATACGAATCAAAAATTCAGGATTTTACAATCATCGATTTTTTCAATAGTTCTGTCAAACTCTCTGTTCATAAATGTAGAACCTTCCTCAAGGGCTTTTCAAGTCTTTCACCTAAGGACCTAAGTCTTGACTTACTCAATTCATCATTTCAAAACATATCCATGATTATGCAATTTCATATTCATCTTCTAAAAGAATATTCCATGTAGTTTTAACATAAACATTATCACAACATTCAAAGATTTATCACTAAAATCTATCAAACATTTGTATCTTATATTATTCATCGATATGCACATAGGGAAACACATAATTATGCTATATACTTAATTTTTATTTACTACGTATATATAAATAAATGTGTTTTGAGAACCTGCCTTAATCAATATTGGAATCCACTAATGAAATCTGATTCATTCTTCCTTATTTTACGCCTTCTCGATTTTCTTAAATTTATATCGAGAAATATTCAAAGAATGCAAAAAAATTGAGTTAAGTCAAATATATCGTATCGGACGTGGTTGGAAACTTTATTTCTTTGATTGCCCTTGAAGTTTATGATAAATTGAGTAAATTTCTCTTCTACATCAAAGCCTAACAGGTTCTCTAAGTAGATGAAAACCTAAGTTGAAGATAGAGGGAGGTTTGCGTTTCTCTATGGTTTTATTTTGGAAGAGAACGCAAGAAATAGAGGATTAATTCTAAAATTTTCATGACTTTTAATTTTTATAGTGTTAAAAGGACATAACGGTCATTATTCAATTTGTTTTATTTTAATTAAAATATTTATATCTTGAACTCTGATTTTTGCAATCTTATAGTCTATTTTGATTAATTTTTTTATATGGATCTAATGGTACAATCGATTTCAACAAATTTTAACTTTAAAAAATCATTTATTTGTTGACCATCAAATTCCTCGAGATACGTGTTTTAAAAATCTGGGATGTTACAATCTGCCTCTAAAAAAAATTTGTCCTCAAAATTTGAATCTACATTTCAATCTTCAAATATAATCAATCATTTAGATTCAAAAATATTCCAACATATTCAACTTTCGTTCGATATAACAATGTCCCCGCAAAACTTTCTCGATCCTATTGGGTCATTATGATCGACTTCTCATTCATCAACATAATATTTGTAGATACGTGATTTTCGATTACGAGTACCACATCTACTAAGGTTTGGAGTCGCCACCATTAATATTGTAAGAGGGTGTGAATGATCACCCGATGTACATTTTTTAGAAAAAATTCATTTTTAACATTTAATGACTCTCGATGGATGAGATACCAATCTAACCTTGAGATTGAGATAAACGGCTCAATTGGAGAAAATGTAAGGTGTTAGGTACCATTTTTTCCCCGTTAAGTGACGGTAACCTCAACTCAACTTAGTCATTTTTTATTAAAAATGTAGAATAAAGAAAAATGTTACGTGTCGATAACTTGTACCCTAAGTAGGGATTTATTTTCGACTTAAACTTTTAAGGAATATCTCATCGAAAGAGATGATCCTAAAGGGCATTAGTCTTGGACATAACTGGTGTTTGAAAAGTGTTGGCTAAAATCCCGGATCCATTCCCATGGGTTGAGAAGGATCCGAATTCCAATTGCCTCAAAACAGCTTAAGGACAAAAATCGGTTTAGTTTTAAAAGGGATTATAACCCCTATACTTTCAACCGAACTGAAATCCGATCTACCAGAAATATGGGAGAGGGGGAATTACATCCTAAGTCCTTCTAAAATAAAAATTAAAGAGAGGAAAGGGATAATAAAATATGGATATGGAGAGGGTAGAGAGACTGGGGGGGATATTGATCATTTGACCCACCTTGAAGCTTCAAAGTTACTTTTCTTTCCTTTCTTCTTCTTCTTCTTCTATGTCCTCTTGAGTCCTTAGTAGAATATGAGAGAGTGTATATCTATTTTTTTAAAAAACTAGTGTAGGAGTAAAGAAGAGATGAGTAGAGAGTAGATTTTTTTTAGTATGAGACTTGGTAGGGGTTTGATTTGGTAGATGATGAGGTATTTATAGCTGTTGGGGGGATATTTTAGGGATATAATGGAGTAAAGTGTTGAGAAAATAGAGAATGTCATAGGTTTTGAAGGTAAGGGGTATAAATTTAGAATTGGGAGGAGGGTAGTTGTGTAATGAGGATAAATGGGTTATATTTGATCCAAATGGTTTGAATCCTACCCAATCCATTTGGGTAAAGTGTTTAGTGAGATGAGATGATGTGTTTGGTTTGAGAGAATGGGAGTGTAAGGGAGTGATGTGTTGATGGAGTATTAGGTTAGTTGAAGAGGTGAGGTGTTTAGATTAGAAGAATGGATTGTGTAAGGAATTAGGTATTTGAATTTTTTAGAGGATTAAGGAGATGATGACATGTGTTAAAAGGATGGGGAGATGAGGTGATTTAGATGAATTGATTAGAGAGAATGAGTGTTGGATTGGAGATGAGGGGTGTGAGTTTTATTTGTAGAAATAGATTTGTAAGTGATGATGAGGGTAGGTTAGAGAAGGGTATGGGTTGAGATGGGGGGGGTAGATGATTTGTTTAAAGAATGGATGATGTAGTAGGTTAGGGAAGGGTATGGGTTGAGGTGATTTTTAGAGAGAGGTGATGTGGATAGATGGAAAGGGTATGGGTTGAGATAATTTTTGGAGAAAAGTGATGTGAGTAGATACATTGTTAGAGAAAGGTGATAGGAGTAGGTAGTTGGATGAAGGAGGTGAGAGGGGGTAATGACATGTGTCATATTTGATAATCGAGATGGTGATTGGTTGATGTGGATAATGGATTGTAGGTATGGAGGTGGATTGGATATGGATAATGGTTTGTAGACTTTAGTGTGTTGGGCTTGGATTTTAGGAAGGGTTTTGGGTTATTTGAAATTGGTTAGGGTTATTTTGGATTGGATTTTTGAGAATGAGTATGTTTTAGGTTTTAGGTAGTGTGGGATTAGATTTAAGTTAGGGGATAAGATGAGAAATTAATTTTGGAGAGTTGAGGGTTCGTGGGCTTTAAGCGAACTTGGGGTAATTTAATTTTGAGAGTGGAGCGGTGAAAGGTAGGAAAGATGGGGAGGTCCCAAGTCTCATTTAGTGGGTCCCTTGAAATTTTAGGGGATTTTAGGGACCTTAAATTGATGAAAGTGCCACGTGTTAACGAATTGGACTTTTTTGGCCCGTTGGCAAGTTTTATTAGAAATTTGGCATTTTTGGTTTTGGGAGCGGAGCCGTAAAGGTGGGGGTATACCAAATCTTTTTGGGTGGGCCCACTAGGTTCTTAGGGGGTCTTTGGGACCTTGGTTCGATCAAAATGTCACTTTTGAATGATTTGGGCCTTTGAGGCCCGTTGATAAATTTTGTTAAAAAATTGATATTTTTAACCCCTTTCAAGTAGAGGGGTCCATTCAAATTAAGGTGTCTACAATATTCATAATAAACATAAGCTCCCTCTTTAAAGAGTTACCTAGCTTTCTTCAAAACTCTTATTATATTTCTAACTTGCACAATTATTGTATCTTAAAATTTAAGTCAATATTACCATAGAGGCATACATGAAATACTATTAATTGAATCTTAAGTCACTAAGAAAATATTCATTTTTCTTTTTGGAATTATCATCAAATTTACTTCATAAGTTTGCCTTGTACCACTTATCGGTTATTTTATACATGATCTCTCTTACAATATTCTCCATCCATCATTTTCTAGTTTATAATCAATCCCAATATCAATCAATATTTCTCAATTCATGAACACCATTCAATTTACCTAAATAAATATTTTTCTCGTGTACTTAGAAAATCAATTATCTATATTACTAAAATATCAAAATGTGTAAATCTACTATGTTCTCAACTTGCACACCTCAACTTCCTTAACACTCATTGATGCATTGCCATCATTATTATCTTTAATCAATCCTTTGAAAATAATATCATTCCCAAAAATCTTAACAATAGTTTCTTAAATATTTTATTTCATATATATATATTTTTTTCGTTGATGTCTTTACCCTTGTAATTAAATTACCTTTATATCACAGTTCATCATTCATTCCTCAAATGTGTATATTCATCACAATATCCTTTCAAATATTAGATCACCCCATGCATCATTTGAAAACTACATATAGTATTTCTTCCTCCTTTGACTAATATTAAATCAATTAATTTCTTTTACACTCAAAATGAAGTCGTAAACTTCAAAATCATTGTTAACATCATGGTCTTCTAAACGCCATCAATCTCCCAAAACAATCAAAACGAATCACAAACTTTTAAGAAAAATATAGTCGATAATCATATCTCGATCAACTACTCTTTTGATCAAATCTTTACAAATTAATTCAATAATATGTCAATTCCCGATAACATTTAGTTACTTTATAATATCATGTTTCTAACAATTGAAATTAATGTAAGGAATCACAAATCATTCAACTATACATACATGTCTTCAATAACATTATTTCAAAGTTTTCATCATATCTCTTAAGCATCATCAATAAAAATCATAAATCAATAGTTTCTAAGTATCAGATCAAGTCAAATAATAAATCTCTATATCATTATAGATTTTATTTTATTCTTAATTAACAATTGGTTAATCATCAAATCATCATTAAATCATAACATATATTGTTCTCAAAAAAATCATTGTCACAATTAATCTAATTCTCTATTTCAATTCAAACAATTACTGAGTCATCCTCGATCAATTCATCCACTTCAATTCAAATAATTAATTAATTATTTAATAGTCATATATTTTGTTTACTTTGTTAATTACTCTATTTTACGTCAAAGATCAAGAATTATCTTTAAACTGTAAATTTTCTTTTTTCTTGTATTTATAAAATCTCTAATATCTTGATTTGTTTATCCATTTAATAATTCATATCTCATTAAAAGTCTAATCCATTCTTTCATGTCAAAAATTTATCTCAACAATCATCTATTTTTTACATTCTTCTTTCCTTTTATAGCAAATCATTATCTAATTAATTCAACTTAATATTACTCAGAAATACAATAATCACATAATTAACAATACATATGCCCATTTTTTTTTTATATTTATGTTTTCCATTTTATGAGTTATCATAGCTTTTATTTTATCTTACTTATTACTGGTCTAGATGCATCTAGGTTTGGGGTTATAATCTAGAGAATTTTAATCTTGCCCACTCTGTTAATTCATAAAATAAAATATTGACACAAAGCTTAACAATAATGCTATATATCATTATGATTCCCCGTTTTGACTATAACAGACCTCTAGACTCATTTGTAGTATCAGCTAGATCTATAAAAAAATAAAAAGCAATATATGTCCCATCTGGACTTAATATTAAGCTTTGATACCAATTTGTCACACCTTAAAATTTTTTAACCTTAACCCAATCCATGACTCGATTTAAGATCCTAATCTAAGAATATGAGAAGAAACAAGAATCATTGAATCATATGAAATATATATATATATATATATATATATAGATATATATATATAAACAAACAAACAAACAAACAAAAATTAATACTTACCACAATTGATAGAATCATCCTAGAACCCAATCAAAATGTTAAGTGTAGTAATACTTGTTGCATACTTATTACATTCAAATCCAACTATAACAAAATAAAATAAAATAGTTTTAAATTTGAATCCTAAAAAGACTAAACAACTAACAAAAAAAAATTAAATTATCTCTGTTGCTAATTCTGCATTGCCCAACTTCAATTTCAATGCTCATTATCTGAAGAATTTTTTTTTTAAAGAGTCAGTAAGTTAAAGTTTATAGGAAAGTCAACGCTACATTAACATCTATGCATACATACAAATAAAAATAATATATGATCACGTTATCATCAAGTAACCAAGTAATTTCAAAATAATCAATGCATGAAATGATGATCAATTTTTTCATCGACTTGATCATAACCATCATCATCGATTTTTTCAATAGTTCGGTCAAACTCTCTGTTCATAAACGCATAAGCTTCCTCGAGGGCCTTTGAATCTTTCACCTAAAGACCTAAGTCTTGACTTACTCAATTCATCATTTCAAAACATATCCATGATTATGTAATTTCACATTCATCTTCTAAAAGAATATTTCATGCAGTTTTAACATAAGCATCATCACGACAATCAAAGATTTATCACAAAAATCTACCAAACATTTATATCTCACATTATTCATTGATAGGCCTATAAAAAACACATAATCCTGTTATATACTTAATATTTATTTATTACGTATATATAAATAGATGTATTTTGAGAACCTGCCTTAATTAATGTTGGAATCTACTAATGAAATCTGATTCATTCTTCTCTATTTTACGCATTCTCGATTTTCTTAAATTTATGTTGAGAAATGTCGAAGAATACAAAAATTTTAGTTGGGTCAAAGACTCCATATTAGATGTGGTCGGAAACATTATTTCTTTGATTCCCCTCGAAACTTATGATGAACTGAGCAATTTTCTCTTCTATATCGAAACCTAACAGATCCTCTAAGTAGATGAAAACCTAGGTTGAAGATAGAGTAAGGTTAAGGTTTCTCTAGGATTTTGTTTTAGAAGAAGAGAATGTGAGAAATAGAGGCTGAATTCTAAAAATTTTGTGACTTTTAATATTTATAGTATTAAAAGGACGTAAAGGTCATTATTCAATTTATTTTATTTTAATTAAAAAGTCAATCCCCCCGAACTCTGATTTTCATGATCTTATAGTCTATTTTGATTCATTTTTTGATATGGATCTAATGGTGTAATCAATTTTAAAAAATTCTAACTTCAAAAAAATTCTTCTATTTATTTACCTATGAATTTTCTCGAGATACGTGTTAAAAAATCTGAGAAGTTACAACTACACCTAATACTCATTGGTTCATTGTTATTTCAAGTTACTTTGGCATTTTTCAATTAAATACATATATAACAGATTAAGAGTTTTAGCATAAAACTTTTGTAGCTTTATGCCAATGGCAAAAAAGGGCCACATTTTTAAAATATTAAAAACATTTGCTACAGTAAGTCAATTGTTGGACAAAAAGGTCCCCACCTACAATTTCATTAGTGGATCTTTCAAAAACATTCTTCTTAAATTATAACTTCGTCCCTCCCAAACTTTTATACCATCAAAATAGAGAGAAATCTCTCCATTCTCTCTATCAAAATCTACCAAACAACCATTAGAGCTCGAGGCTCAAGCTTCGAAGAATAGCAATGAAACTTGTAGATCTATCCACTTTCATGTTCGATCCACAATTTATTGGCGCTTTCAACCAAAGATTATCAATTTCTCATCTCCTTCTTTCTTTTAAAATCATTTATGTATATGTATCATCTTTGATATATTTCTCCTCCATATAATGGAAAATGGTAACAAAAAACCCAATGATTTCACAAAATTTTTAAGGTATATTTTAAAAAATATATATCGAGTGTATGAGATTCGAAACTGGAATATATATCATAACGTCAAGACTCAATGTTACCTATCATCGAACCTCTTCTTTCACTTAGAAAATCATTCTGTTACAACTATTTATCAAGGTTCAATGATAAGTAACGTTGAGCCTTAACACCATAATATATTAGTGTCGAGATTCGGCAATGGGTAGAGTTTTTTAAATATACCTTAAAAATTCCATGAAATTATTGAATTTTTTACTATCATTTTTCATTTATTTAACTAATTCATGAAGGAAAACATATTAAGAATGAAAAAAATATATAAACGATTTTAAAATAATGAAGAAAGGAGAAAGTGATTTTTTTTTATAGAAAACTTTAAAAGCTCGTGGATCAGACATGAGAGTTGACCACTCCTCAAAACTAGAGCCTCATTGCTAAGTTCCAATGACTGTTTGGTAGGATTTTTAAAGAGAACTGAGAGATCTCTCCCTCTTTCGATGGTTAAAAAAGGTTGGGAAAGAGGAAGTTATACTTTTGGAGAATATAATTTAAGAATTTAATAAAGAAATTGTAGGTGAGGATATTTCTATCCAAAAGCATGAGTTAATGTAGCAAATGGATTTGTTTTGAGTACTAAAAAAAAAAAAAAAGCAGTCCTTTTTGCTATTGCGATAAACCTATGGAATATTTATGCTAAAAGTCCAAAAAGATAAAGAAAATGCAACTTCTCTTTGCCACATGACAGACCTCCAATAGTTCATATTTTGCAACTTGGAAAGATGTTGAGGGCGGTGGTGAACTTCGGCCACCTTAGCTGCCATGGCATGTAAAGAGAAAACCCTATAAATAATACTACACACAACAATTCTGGAGAGCAGCCGTGCAGCACCACAAATCATGCCCAAATCTAAACTTTCTTCCCTAGAAATTCACAAAGGCAGGCCCTATCTAACAAGCAGCCGAAGGTTGTTGTCGAGAGTGGAGGACATGAGGCGTAGAGAATGACTTGGGTTTAGTGGAAGACGGGCCCTTGTCGTGTGTACCATTGCTTGTCACTCGCTCACATCTTGGACACATGGAAAGTGTCGATGCAGGGAGAGGTTCACAACTGTTGGGCGATATCACGGTTGGTGGGCCAACTCTCAGCGCCCTGAGTTGCTCCACTTCTCTTTGTAGTCTCTTGTTCTCCTCAGTCAATGAGCCAAACCATCTCTTCAAGTATTCACATTCCATCTCTGTTTGCTTCAACTTAGTCCTGTTTAAAAATTTTATGAACTCCATTAGCTAGTGCTCCTTTCTAAGAATTGAATTGTGAAGGGTTTATGAAGGGCTATTAAAATTTGGCATAGCCTTAAGATCTAGTGTGTAGAGAACAAAACATGGTAGCTTTACGACAAATTCTATGTTTTTTATTCCAAATCCGAGATGCCTTCGGAAGTGACAAAGGCTTCTTGGGCTGATTGTATAGATCTCACCAATCTTAGAATTTCAAGTTGGAGGATATGCCTCCAGTGTTGCTGTACACTATATTTTTTATTTTTATAAAATATATATATCTTTGCTTTCTTAGAAAAAACAAAAAATTGAAGAGGATGGTTTTAAAACTAGTCATGGTACACAGCTGGGGAAGCAACTCGTACAGATTGGGCCAGGTTAGTGATAAACATTCACCCGTAGTTGTGCCCAACCTGACCTAGGGGTTCAAACCGAGCCCAACCCAAGTCGGGTTGGTTCATTTCACATTAATATTAGATAATAGATAATTTAGTAATGATAAGGACTCATATAAGTGATATGTCAAAAAATACATAAATTTTTTTTAATTATTTGTCCTTAAAATGTATGTCAAAATTTAGATACGTGAAATCATAATGAAATGTAAAGAAGATGAAGATGAATTGAGAATGAGGAAAAACAAAGATATAATAAAATACTTTTAAATTATAATCATATTAAGTTCGGCCTTCTACAAATTGGACAACCTGATGCCTATGCCCAAGTCCAACCAATTTAGTTCGGTCATTTCTTGTCCCGACTCCAAGCTAACTATGCCCAGGCTTGACATAAGGTCTGATCGGAGTCAGGTTTAGCCTGCCCTAGTTGCAGCCCTAAGAACTCGACTCGATAAAATTGAGATGACTCAGTCCCTAGTATGCTACCTCTGGCATACTCCCCCTGAGGTGGCATGGGTTAGAACCATAGATCTTTTTCCTCGGGATACAAACCTCGCTTTAATCAATTCTATGGGCAAGCCAACTCAGGTGAATCACATCAGAAATGTGACGAATCGAATTAGAAAAATGGTCGAATTATAAGATTATGTTAAGGTTTTGTATGATTGCAGGGAATTAGTTTACAAGGTGTATACAAATTCCTTAAAAAATGATTTCTGAAAAAAAAAAATCCATTTAATTGCAACAAGAAAAATTACAAGAAGAGAGTTGGTTTTTGATTTTTGGTTTTGGGGCAGGGTGTAATTGTAAGATAATAACATTAGGAGGTAGGAAAATCATTTTACTCAGATAGTGGGATGGGTGGTAATTCATTTTTCTTCCTCAGCTAGAAAATTGAATTGGAGGGAAAATGTGCAATCAAGGGAATGCGCATGAATAATGAAGACCAAGTTATGAGATCATATTAAGGAGGGTTTGTATGATTGTAAGGAATTCGTTTTCAAGAGGATATTAACTCCTTAGAAAAATAATAATAGGAATAAATTTTCCAAAGAAAATAAAATATGCCATTTGATTGCAGTTAAGAAAATATCAAAAAAGAGAGTTGAATTTTAGTTGTGGCTGGGTGGGTGGTGCAATAGAGAAAAATAACAGTAGGAGTTGGAAAAGCATTATTCTTAGGTGGTGTTAAGGGAAAATACTTTTGACAGAAAATTGAATTTTCAGAAGTAAAAAATAAAATGCACCATCATGAGCCGGAAGATCGAATTTTTCCAGCACAAATAATTTTCCAACCATTTTTCATGCAATCGTACAGATCCTATTCCTATAATTTTGAAACAATGATGAATAGAAACCAAAAGTACCTAGCTCTTCGATTTTGAAACCAAACTTCAACTTGTCGAGGTTTCAGCTTCAATTGAAACGCCAAAGCTTCTTTTTGTTTCTACAAAAAAGGAATCCATTCCAAAGAGGGAAAAAGATTATAAAAAAAAAGAAGCCAAAAGAAGAAATAAATAAATATTTGTTTAATAAGTTAAGTGAAGGGTCTAAATTACAGTATTCAAGGTGTGGTTATCTCTGAAACTTTGTTCAAGCAAGCGAGATTGTTCTTTTGTGAGACGAAGTTTCTTACGAGGAGGATCGGTACTACCACCAATACCACTCTCTTCTTCATCTTCTAGACTTGCTTTTGTCCAATCTTCCTCCATAACTAAAGGTACTTGGTTTATATCCAAATCTTTCATAGGACATGGACCACCTTCTGTAAAACATTAAATAAATAAATAAAATTACAAATTAGATCTCTTTTTTTAAAGAGTTGAGAGAGAGAGAGTTTACAAGAAAAAACTCACGTGTTGACAGAGAACTCTGTGAGTAAAAGGGGGTATTTTGAGAGAGAGAAAAAGAGAGAGAAAGAGAGAGTCTAAATACAGAAATTAAAACGAAGACAAAACGTACTTTCTAACAAAAAAAACCCAAAGAGAGAAGAAAAATAAGAACAGTGAACAGATGTGAAGCCAGAACTCAGAAATCCAAGTAGAACTCAGACATAATAAACCACAAATAAAAGGATATATATGTAAAAAGGAATTTTTTTTACAGAACCAAAAACCGTAAAAAGTTTATTAAAAAAACATAAAAACATTAGAAACGTTGAATATTCTAAAATTAACTGAAATATAATTCTAATCAAGAAAAAACCAATCTAACCCTATACACAAAAAGAGAGAGAGATTTTAAAAATCAAAACCCAAGCAAGAAAAAAAAAAAAAAAAAAAAACTGGCTTACCCGAAGAAGGAAGAGATGGGGATGAAGAAAATCCAGGTACAGATATTGATAACTCCAGGCAAGATCGGCTGGAAGGCAAGACCGCCATGAAAGTTGCAGAAGAAAGAACAGCAAGAAAGAGAGAGAAGTCAAAAACAGGAGAAGTTAAGATAAGAAACACAGAGAGAAGGTTAGGTTAAAAGGAGAAAGGTAAGAAAAGGTAAATAAATAGAGGAAGAAGAAGAACCCAAAGACTAGTGGTGTTTCCCAGAGTTTTCTTGACTGGGGTCTTCACATCAAATCTCACTGATCATCGGATGTTGACACGTGTCATATTTTAGGTTTATTATTGTAGGAGAATAGCCGGCAGAGTTTCCTGTTTAGGCGTTCCTGAGTCGGCTTGTCGGTTTACAGGTCGGCTGGCGAAATGATTGGGTACCCAGACTCCTTTCCCTACACAATTTTAATTCTATATTTATATTTATTTATTAAGTCGAGATAATATGACGCCTCAGAACCACAGATCATTTGTCTTGTGATACACAAAACAAAAAAGATTTATAAATACGTATCCCGAGGTAAATGATTTAGGATTCTCTAATGGGGGAACATATGGAAAATCATTTCTTCTTATTTATATAATAATCATAAAGTATACATTGTATCCTACTAGATTCATTATCTTTCGTAGAATCTATGTACTCTATTAAAAATAACAAGGGCCATCAATAGATTGGATCAGGTAGATTTAGGATTAATTTGATAAGAAATGGATTAGACCCAGAACTGATTAGATTTGGTTTATTGAATTAGATTTTATTAATAGGATATAAATTCAATCTAGTAACAATTGAATAGATCAAACTTGATTTGATTTGGTATACAAAAATCTAATATGATTCATATATTTAAACAAAATATGTAATATTATTTATACGCTTCTCAAATTTTTTGGATCAACCCTATTAAATTGACTTTGATTGATCTTGGAACCAGTACCATGATCTATTAAATTAAGATCTTAACGACCGGATCCTTATTGGAATCAAAATCTCTGATTCAAAACCAAAGTTATTGGATTAGAATAGATTGGATTTCGGGTTTGATCTCACGTTGGTTAATCTGATTTTAATTGATTGGTGTAGAATAAGTGCCTCTTAGATGTATGAGAGGGAGTGGGCCCGTGAACAATTATGAGTATTTGATGCATCTTGTAGTGCCTCTAGTTTTTTTCATATATATTTAATCATAAAGGTATGTAGTGTGTCTTAAGTTCATTATCTTCTATTAAAGTTAATCAGATTTTCACTGATTGGTGAAGAAGGTGGTAGGCCTCTTTGAAATGAGAGAGTGGGCCCATCAACAATGATGGTCCTTTATGCATTTTGTAGTGCCTCCACCCTTTTTTTCATGTTTATATTTATAATCATAAAAATGTATAGTGTATCTTATGTTCATCATCTTCCACAGTTTTTAATCAAATTTCACTGATTGGGGAAGAGGGTGGGCCTCTAAGAAATTTGAGAGTGGGACCATCGACAATGATGGTTCTGTTCCATTTTGTAGTGTCTCTAGGGTTGTTTAAAGCATGAAACTGGACGCCTTTTGTGTTTCCAGTCAAATGTAACCCCCACATTTACGACAAACAGCCACGCCTATGTTTGGGTCAGGTCAAGCGTTATAGTTTAAACAGAGTAAAGATTTTGTACTTCTGAGAGTGAGATAGCTATCTCAACGCAAGTTTCATTGGCATAACACGTGGCAGATCTTTTTTTAATTGGGTGATTTAGATATCCCCCCTATGTTTTGCTAAATATTAGAGATACCCCTTATGTTTCAAAAATGATGACATGCATCTCTTGACCACAGTCTTCTACATAGACTAAGGGAAAAAGACTCGAAGGTTTTTATCTTCAACCTCTAATCAAAAACCTAGATTTTTCTTCTAAAAATCAGTCATCTTAAATCTTTTTGGACAAAAAATTTAATCCTCATCATCTATCT
Source organism: Akebia trifoliata (assembly GCF_017979445.1). Classification (NCBI taxonomy): domain Eukaryota; kingdom Viridiplantae; phylum Streptophyta; class Magnoliopsida; order Ranunculales; family Lardizabalaceae; genus Akebia; species Akebia trifoliata. The sequence goes on along the minus strand of NC_141383.1, from coordinate 7,159,058 downwards.
TAAGATTTTATCCATTTCAAGTCTTCAACTTTCAAATTCCAAGGCAAAGATAGAATTTTTCAAGAAGTATAAAATGATGAAATTTTGAGTTGAAAATCTAAGATTTTTTACAAAGAAGTAGAGATAGAAAATGATGGATTAAAATAAGGTTAAATGAATTAATGTTACCCTAGAGATTGAAGATAACTCATTTTAAAAATAAAAAATAAATAAGATTAAAGTAACCCTAAGGTTTTATCTAAATGGTTAGTTTTAGGTTGAAAACAAGGAATTGAAGATTAAGTTGAGTAGATTTACCATGGAGATTGAAGATCTTGAAGATGACTGGTTATGAGAATAGAAATTTGGGGTTTTGACTAGTAGAAGATGAAGGCATCTGAGTTTTTCTCCCAAAGTCTATTTAGAAGACTAAGGTCAAAGAGATGCATGTCATCAATTTCAAAACATAGCATGGTATCTCTAATATTCAACAAAATGTATGTGGGGGGAGGTATTTCTAAATCACCCTTTTTATACAAATGGATATCATCACCAAGTTGACTAAATTGAAAATAATTTATCATAGAGGTTGAAGACCTTAAGGCTGTCAATGGATATTAATTGGATTGAATATGGGATTATCCGAATCCAAATCTAAAAAAATATTTGATATCCGAATTCGAAAATAAATCATTAGTTGACATCCGAAATCGAATTCTATTAATTTTTGGATATCCGATAACATACGATTCATTAAGTAAATCAAATTCAACCTGTACTCAAAATCTTTAATTTGTTATTATCAAAATCAATCATCTTCAATCCTTAATTGTTCAACTTCAAAATCAGTCATTTTCAACCTTAAATAAGGATTTATTTATTTATTATTTGTAAAAACATCGATGATTATCTAAAAAGGGTCGATGCATGAATTTTGAGGTGAAAGATCAGAGTTTTTGGGCTTGAGAAGAAAACTCAAGGGTTTTCCCATGTGAGGATGAAAATGATGAATTTTGGGGAGATAAATCAAGGGGTTTTTTTTTGCTTGAGGTTGAAAATGTGTGTGTGTGTGTGTGTGTGAGAGAGAGAGAGAGAGAGAGAGAGAGAGAGAACAAAGACTTACCGAGTGTTGCGGGAGAAGATAATTGCTCATTGATCACTCTCAAGCCCTTTTCAAGTTGATCAAATTGAGAGTGGAAAAGGGAGAGGAAATATTAAAATTATTATTAATATATAATAATTATTTTAATAATATACATTAAATTAATTTTTATTTTAATATATAATAAATAATAATTATTTATATTATAATTGTAAATGCAAAAAACTTGCACTACCTTAGGATTTGAAGCAACTGCTAATGATCTCGTCCTCATGTACTCATAGGTGTGCCTGCAACAACAACCCTTCAACACCCAAGTCAAAACCTTAGTACAAAAGAAAGTAGTATATGGTTTAGAGGGAAAATCTTTTACCTTTTTGTGTCCATCACCCATGTATTTATAGAGTTTGCCTCTAGGATCCTCTATGATTATCTTTTCAAATTTGTCATTATCCACTTTAGTAATTTGTTTTTATTAGGAATGTATTTAGTCATTGTTTCAGTTTTTTTTTTACCTTTTGATTTAGGAGTTTCCCCTTTGATTCGCAGGCTCCCATTTTCATTCTCCTGGTATCATCAATTTTTCAGGATCTGATTGACCTAACCATTTTGTTCCGTGTTGAACCTAACATCCAACGTCCCGATATTTATCCTCCCCTTAACTCTGAGTTCTGATTTATCTGATCATTCATGTTTGATCGGACTCAGGTAGAAATCCTCAGCCCCTTTATTCTTTCTAGATCCCAATGTGCCATGTGTCAACTTTTGATTCCTTACGAAAAATACCCCCCACAATAATTAAATCCAATTTTATCATATTAGATATATCAACATCTGAAACCTTATATGAAATATCTTCGAATGTTGAAAAATGATCCAAATTCAAATATAATATTCAAAATTTTCAAATAATATCTGAAATTTTCAATATGAATTCAAATCAAAGTTAGATTTTCGACTAACCATTGAAGATCCTAGAAGAGCTTGAAGACAAGGACACTTGGGACACTATTCATTAGTCTACAAGAGAAGAGCGGGGTCACCGGGTATGTCATCAATTTTAAAGCACAGTATCTCAAATATTCGCCAAAACACAAAAGGGTATGTCCAAATCACCCTAAAATTAGGTAAAAGGTGTAATAACAACAAAAACTTCATCCCTCAATCATGCATTTATGTAGGATCTTTGACTTTATTGTAGTAAGTAACTTTTTCGTTTCTCCATGGCTTTTAATAGTAGAATTGGATCATTAATTTGACTTATTTTATGTGATTATCGGATAGTCATGTAACTTGAAGCCATCATGGTGGTCCAAGCAGTGAGCATTTGATATCCACGGGACTATGATTCATTATTGAATCCTGATGCTCACTAAGTGAAAAAAAGGGTCAATTCAATGCCACTCTTTTAAACACTGCGTGAAAAAATGACTAAATTCGACTGATCTTAACGTCAAATTACCAGTTTTTCACATAATGGCTATCCATACAAATTTATCAGAGAATTTCGATCTTTGCTTGAAGTTTTGAAACTTATTCCACTTTTCTATCATAATTTATGGTAGAAGGATCTTCCCACAAAAAACAATAAAGTTGAATGTCAATCTTCGCTATAAGGATTGAATTTTGTTCCATGTTCCAGTCATAATATAGGTATCAAGATGGATTCTAGCAACATTGTTGTCATAAATAAACTACAAAGGTGCAAAATATCCATCAACTCAGTTGTTTAGCACTAGATGGAATCAACACTTGATACTAAGAAATTTTAATTCTTTAGGGAGGTAAGTTTTTAGAATAGGAAACTATATCGTTGACACCTTGTTGATGTTGGCACCAAGAAAGAACATGTAAAAAAATCTATCTTTAGATATGTCTCTTAACATTTGTAATAATATTGAATTTATAATAATACATTAATAACACTTTTTTATGTTAAGAAAGTCATAATACTAAATTTTCGCTTATTTAGCAAATAATAATAATAAATAAATAAATTTAAACTCCCTCGTTAGTCACCCATAGGGATTTATCCCTACTTACCTGGTATGTATGGTTTGTGGAGTATTATATGTACTGGGGGGATTTAGACGAAATATAGTGTTGTGAGAAGCCAGTTGCCTCACCCTTTCTAATTGGATCTATGGACTGAAACCCCTGTCATCAAATAATATTAATAATATTTTTTGTGGGGTTAATATATTTTTATTTTAATACACAACTAATGATATCGACCATGTCCGTTGCTTTATGGTAATCTACACCTTTAGTGTTCTTGAGTATTACAATATGATAATCATTTTAAAAATATTTTAACAGATATTAGAAAATGTAATAAGTTTATTCACTTTACTTATTGGGTATTTGGCAGCCAACGTTAGGAGCCAACACGTTTGTCCCATATGAGTTGGAAGTTTAGGATTGGGCTGATTTTTTGTGAGGATGATATCTATGGTGAGGAGATCATCTTCACTAATACTCATTCCAATATGAAACTTCTAACCCCATCAAAAGTGATTTAGAATTCTAGACAGTTGATTTTTTATTTTTAATCTGTAAAACACTTTTAATGAGGTTAGAAGTTTAGATTTAACTGACTTTTTGTGAAGATGGTATCCTCATGATAGAGATTATCCTCACAAAAAAAATCAGTCCAATCCTAAACTTTTAGCTTATATAAGATAAATTTTGACTCCAAACATTCTCTCTAAAATTGGTGACGAAACTCTACCCTTGCTTATCCTCTATGTAATTCTTCTTTATTTATAAAGTTCGTGATATTGATCTCTTATCAAATGTTGAGATATAATTTCTATTATGAATTCTGTATTATAGAGTATTTTTTTTTCTTAATAATTAAACAAGTTAGTGGTTAACAATCAGTAGATGAAAACTAATTTAGAACCCAAGTTGTGCACATACTTTAACCAACTTAGCAAACCAGCGCCTATATGTATTACTTCCTCTTAATGAAACAACTTTATGCTTAACGATTGGTCAAAGATAGTATTTGAATACGAAGGTTAAGGGAGGAATGTTGATATATAGCAAATTAGTGAAGGGGGAGAGTTCTTGAAGCAACATGAACGGTTGAAGGCAATTACAAGATCATATAGATTGAAAGTGAATAATAAATGCAACGAGGGTCAAGAGCCACTAGATGAGGGTGTTTGCCTTGGATTCTTTTTGGTTTATTTTTGAGAATCTATACATATGTCGATAGTGCATGCATATGGGGATTATATACACCACAATTTGCCCGAATTGAACTCAAGAGCTCATCAAAATCTAGAAAGGAAGGGTGCAACCCAAAAGACTTTGAATTCATCAAGTGGGGTCCATTTCAAATTTCAAGATTTTCAAAAAAAGAAAATAGTTTAAGCTTGGCTTTTAGTAACCAAAAACCAAACTTAAATTTACTCTAGCCGTTGCTTACCTAATGTCAGGATAAAGTTGCTTCGGCCTTCATTGACCTATGATCTTTCACAAAAATTGTTTTATCCTTTACTCAGGTAAGGTCCAATCAATTAGGTAATTATGCTTGGAATGAGTGCATTTGAGTGCTCTACATTTGCTTAGGAAAATTATCTCTTAAACACTTTCTTAATTATTTTTTCCTCAAGAAAACACAAGCATTTTTCAACTTTGCCTATGCATTAAGCCTATCCTATTTTTCACACATTTTCTTTCTAGTAACTTCTTAAATTTTAAAATCTTGACTCTTGGTCCTATTTAAATGGTAATTAGCCACCTGCCCTTAATTTGTTGAGATTCATGCCAAGGTAATTTATAATTAAGGATACCCTCTTGTGTTTAATTCAAAGTTATTCATCTAAAGTTTAGTGTAATTTGACCAAGTTTAAGGAATCATGACCTTGTGCCCATCAAAAAGAATTTTCTATAACCTCAAGAGAAATAATTTTTTTACCCTCAAGTTGTTAGGAGCCTAATCCAAAGTAATTAGCTAAAGAATCCTAACCCTTCTACCCCTTAAAAAGAATTTTCTAGAACCTTTCAATTTTTACACCTACTCCTCAAGGACACTTTGTTGTAGGGCTTAAAACAAGTTTGGGTCAGATATGAGTATATCCATATTCAAATTTTTTATTCAAATCCATGTTTGGATCCGACTTAGATCCTATTAGCTAAACTCATATCTGAACCATTTTATTTTTACTAAACCCATATTTGGATCCAATCTGACCAAACTAATTAATTAAGGTTAGTCGGGTAGAATAATTTCGAACCATTCAAGATTATTTCAATAAAAATCACTAAATATGTGACTTGAACTCAAGACCACTTCTTTTATTGAAAGAGGCCTTAGTCACTATGCGCAACACTTGATGGTTGTAAAATATACCTTGCAAAATATAAATATAACTTACAAAGTAATATATCATTTGGAACTAGGCATATATAAGGACAGATATGTATCTGACTCGAGTCAAGAGACATCAACCCATATCCACCTCCCTTTTAAGCCTTACTTTGATGAAGGGAAATCAAGGTCTTTTTTTGAGATTTTGTTGCAATTAAAGAAAATCTAAGGAGTTTAGAGTTTAGATCCCCTAGGATCTTCCAAGGGCTTATAAATAGAAGACTCTTCCAAGGCAAATGGGATAAGAAGGTTGCCATCCTAAAATTCTGTCCAAATCCCTTCACAAAGCCTTCTTAAAACCTCAAAATTTTATCCACCTATCTACTCGTACCTTTTGTAAGTTAAGAACAAGTTGATGAAGAAGATAAAAAGAAAAAACACCAAGGTGGGGTGGAACATTTAAGTTGTTATTTTTTTCTTACTAATTGACCTTCATTCTTTTTTTTTTTTTTTCATTAATTGAACCTTCATTTTTCTTTCCCCCTTTCATTCTATCTCTTTTATACTTTTCTTTAAGTTCTACTTCAATGTAAAGTAGTTTAGATTAATTTTATTGGCGAGTTTGTGTTGAGAGTTAATCCCTTAGTGAGGAGATCCTTATTACTTATAAGTCCGACTTTGTTTTAAGTACTCTTTGATAATGGTAATAATGTCGTTCAATAACTAGCTTAAGTTGAGAGTTAATCCCCTAGTGGAAGGCTCCTTATGTAAAAGCCAAGTTTTTTATTCGTATCTCAAGAAAAAATAGATAGTGGAAGTTTGAGAAAATCCTAAAAGTGGGACTTAAGGTAAGATTGTAGAATTTTATTCTGATCATTTTTAATGAAATTTGACCTCACCATAGATTCAAAATGGTCAGAAAGCATACTTTAGCCTATAAGCACGCTAAAATACGAGTTAAAACAGAAAAATTATAAAATCCTCGATTTTCGAGTCAAACTAGACTAAAATAATGACTTTTTTCTAGAGCAAGAATTTTTAAAATTCAATCATACCATTGGGTTAATAATAAAAAATTATATAAAATTGATTATTTACATGTTATTTTTGGAGTCCAAAAAGTCAAATTATCGTCAAAAACGAAAACAACATCAATTTTAAGGTCCTATCGGACTGAAAAAGTAAATTTTTATTAGAGACATAATTTGTAGAATTTAACCACATCATTAGATCCATAACGAAAAATTAAACAAAATAGAGTACTCATTCGTCACTTTTAAAGTCCGGACAATCAAGTTATTATCAAATGAAATAATAGGTAAAATATCGATTTCATCCCGTATTTATATAAATAATTTTTTTAAACAAAAATGCTATTCATCATCTCTTATTTTCGTTCAAAACCAACCAAAATTTTTAAAGAAAAAATTTGATTTTTCTCTTTACTTTTAACCTCAGATTCGATTCGAACGGGCCGTCATTGACTTTCGACGCAAAAAGGAAAAACGTCCGCAGCCTCGTCCTCTACAAAACGCACATAGTTTTCTTTCATTTCCTCTTCTCTTTCGTCTTATTTCGTCAAAAATCAGTCGTATGTGATACAGGAGTTTCCATTTTTAAACCTTAGATTTCACTAGTTTCGAGGCCAAATCGTCTTCCGTCATAGAAGGGAGAAAGGACGATAGCATTAAGATCTTCAAAACCACTGGGCTAGATTCAAAAATTAACTGTCTTGAAGTTTGATCCATCTCGATTTTCATGCCGATCATCTCAATTTTCGCGCACATGCTTCAATCTTATTGCAAAGAGATTAGTAAGGACTCTTAATTTCTATTGGTAATTATAGATTGTGAAAATTACACTTAGGATTTTTATCGAAAACTTGTGTTGTATTTCTAAAAAATGTAGAATTATTTTTTTTTTAAAATTCACATAAGGACTTGCATATTTGATATGTTTAATTGTATTTTTATAACAAATTACATGTAGGTAGGATATTTCACCGGGTTATTTCTACTAGTTGGATTTTGTGTATTGCTCAGACCCTGTTTTGATATAAGTTTTGTAAAGTTTTAATTTAAATGATAAAAATGAATTTCAAAGTGTGAATAAGAATTTGATATCGAAAAATGAATCATATGTTTGAAAATGTAAAAAAGTGTAAGAATCGAAAAAAGGAAAAAGGGATGAAACGATGTAATAGTCACACCATTCATTTTATATGTTGCATCCCCATTTTATAGTCACACCATTCAATTATGAAACATCATGTCTTGACTAGAAGCGATCCAATTGTAAATCCCAACTCTCTAATTTCACTACTCCATCATTGTGTATTATGTATCTATTACCTTATTTTGATATATAAAATGAAATGCATGTTTAATGTTTTCATTTGGTCAATTAGATTTTTATAAAAAAAAATGTTACATTGAGTACTGTTGATGATGTAATGTGAGTTTTAAAATGTTCAATTAATCATCCCTGACTATATGTACTAGTTAATCGTAGTTTCTTCTATAAAACTTTGCATAAGTTAAAATGATTCAGTATGTTTATTCTTTCATGTTTGGAAAGTTTATTGGTAGAAATTGGGTTGGGGTAGAATGATTTTTGGGAGGTGAGTTGTGGTGAGGACAAGTGTCCATTTGATGATCAAATGTTGATTGGTTAATGTGGATAATGGTATGCAGTTTAATGTTATGGATATGGGTGTAGGCTTTGATGGGTTGGACTTAGAATTTTAGGTTGTTAGTATTGGTTAGGATTTATTTTAGGATGGGGTTTTGAAGGTAAATGAGTTTTAGGATTTAGGTGGTGTAGGGTTAGGATTAAGCTAGGTTAGGGCCTTAGCTAAGGTTTAGTTCATGTGATGTGAAAATTAATTTTTTTAGGGAATTGATGGTCGGTGGGCTTTAAGAGGGTTAGGGGTATTTTCAATTCTAAGAATGGAATGGTAAAACATAGGGAAGGTGGTGGGAATCGCAACGATTCCCAATGATGGATGTTTATTCCAACGCTTTATTTTGTTACCAGATGTGTTTCAGAAATCCGGATGAGGTATCTCGAACTGACAAAACTGTTGAAACCACGCTACGCTAGGATAACACAACCCCAGAAACATAGAAATCATCATCTTGCAGACAAAAAGAAGTTTTACGATAAAAATCACTAAAAAATGATCAAATTACCAAAATACCCCTAACCTTAAAACATCCCTAGAGCTTACATTACGCTTACGAAAACCCATTCAAACATATAAAATAACAAATCGAAACTAAATAAATCATTTCGTCAATTTTCATAGAATTCGACAAAATTACAAAAATACCCCTCATAAAGTTCACGACCATTCCACACAAAAAATTTCATAAATGACACAAACCAATATTTTCATTGAATTCCTTACGAAAAATCGATTCTAAAATATCTTGGAACATTGAAAAATGACTTAAAACGCAAAAAGTCATCTCCGAGGGCAAAACAGTAATTTTACAATTTTAATAATTAAAAATTTCTAAATTAATAAATAAAATATTAAATAATGTAAAGTGAAACATTAATAAAATTAATTTAAAATTTAAACCAAAAAATCGATCAATCAGGTTTTTCAGGCAAAATTGTTGATGGTTGCCAAGATATTTATTCAAGGACCCCTCCATCTAGGGGCCCAAAGAATTAAAGATATAATAAAAGGGAGCTCTCCAAAAATTAAAGTCAATCAAGTAAGGCCAAAGTCAATCTTAAAGTCAATCAAGTAAAACTAAAAGTCAAACAAGAAAGACTAAAGTCAAAGTATTAAAATCAATCTCATACGACTAAAGTCAAAACCCTAATCTAAAGTAATCAAGTCAATCTCATAAGTCTAAAGTCAAAACTCTAATCTAAACTAATCAAGTCAATCTCATAAGACTAAAGTCAAAATCCTAAATTAAAACCCTAAAGACTAAGTTAATCTCATAAAACTAAAGTCAAAACCCTAATTAAAACCCTAAAAAAAACCCTAATTAAATCCTAATTCTTCTAAATAACTTTATAAATAAGAGCCTCCACACCCTATTTTCGTATCAAATAAAAAACCTTAAGAGAAGTAGGTCAAAAAGCTTCCCTAACCTCCAATAAACCCTAATTTTGAAGTCCCAACTCCTTACCTAACACCCATACTTCGATTTTAGCTTGAAAAACACTTAGAAACCCTTTAGAAACACCCCAAAATCCATAACAAATTCGAAGAATCTAAATCTAAAAAAGAGATACCTTGCCTCGGAGCTCAAAGATCAGATCCGAAGACAGAACAAAGCGATGAATACTATACGAGGAGTTATTCTATCAGATCTGAGGGGATAAAATCATTGCGTTCGAAAAAGGTGAGTATTTTTATTTTTTTTTTATTATTTAGGTCTTGTTGGCAATGTAGTTTTATTTGAAAATTAGTAGAGACCGGCGTCTGCTGGGCGGGGTTGGTGCCTAACACCTTCTAATCCCGTAACGTGATCGCTGGACCCGTATTTTTCTTTCGTAGATTAGTTTATTTGTCTTTTAGAGTCAAAATTCGGTTCCTAGACGGTAATAACTAGGTGGCGACTCCCAAACCTCAATGATCAAAAGCGGATCCAAGCATCCCGCGGATCGAGGGCGCTTTCAGTGGCGATTCTGCTGGGGACTTTTGAGGATCAAACTTGAAAAGTCCCAAGTATGGGAACATTGCCATTTAGACCTAATTTTTTTTTTAGTTTATTTGACTCGTTTATTTTTTAGGTTTATATTATATTCTCTCGGTATTTTTTTTTAGCATATTATTTTGGTTCAATCAAGTACTATTTCTGTGGTTCAATTGAGGGTCGTTTAAGATGACCCAAAATAATGCAAGATTGCAAAGAGGTGATTTTTGTTGATGGTAGAATAATGATTATCGAATCAGTTTTTTTTTTATCTAGATCTGTCATTTAAAAAAAAAAAAAAAGTTTTGGGTGTGTGCCGATTTGTTCCTTAATAGTATACATAAGAGAAAAAAAATTTATTGGTTGTTCATTAGGTACGTATCGATTTGACCTTTGACAGCATATTATTATTTTTCTTTCTTCTAAAAAAAAAATGTGTTGTTGTGTGTTGTTGGCAGCAACAAAAAAAAATGTGCTGGTACTGTTGGGTGTTACTGTTGTGTGTTGTTGTTGTTGTTGGGTGTTGCTGTTGTGTTGTTGTTGCTGTTGTGTGTTGCTGTTGTGTGCTGTTGTTGCTGTTGGGTGTTGCTGTTGTGTGTTGTGTGTTGCTGTTGTTGTTGTGTGCTGCTAGACAGCAACATATACAAAAAAAAATGAGTGTTGTGTGTGCTGACGCCATGTTGGATGTTTTGGCAGCAATAAAAAATTGTGTGTTAGCAACCAAAAAAAAAAAAGAATTTCTTTTATTTAAAATCAATTAATATTTTTTAAAGTTTAAAAAAATAATAATAAAATAAAAAAGGGATTCATCACTCCAAATCACAACAACTATCATGTTATCTTCAATTTAAGCCTCGATTTATTTCGGGTCACCCAAAACCACCCTTGATTGGACCATAAAAAGAATCTCCTTGGTTTGGACTAAAAATAATGAGCTTGTGCCAACGATTGGATCCAATTATTATTCGTTGTCTCAATTGCCTATCTAACGTTGGCATGATTTTGATAGGTTTGATGTGCGTATCTTTAATAATGTGATTGGAATAATGTTTATTTTGATTCATGTTTATGTATATCAATGTTATGATGGTATGATCAGGCTCATGGGCCCAGTGTTTGGAAAAGGCCCCGGGCACACCCCACCCTGTTTTGCACACACCACTACCACGTTTATTACTTTACACGCTTGCACGTCCCATATAGCCAATGTGGCACTAGTGCGTGGTCCGGTCTCTCCGGAGATACGACGTCATTCATGAAAATTACAACTCCAGTCATGTTCCTTAGGGTATATCAAATTGGGGCATCAGTACCGTCTGATCAGGTGACTCTGAAAGGTATATAGATGCACTCAGGCTGGAGCGACCTGAGCCTTTGACTTATTGTAAGCCACACAGTCACATGTCCCGATTGCCAACGTAGTACTAGTACGTGGTCGGTCCCTTCGTGGGATGCCAAACCATTTATGAATGCTACAACTCTTGACTCATACCCATAGGTATATCAAAGATAATCTAAGTACATCAATTGCACTTCTTGGTCAAAATCGGTGCCTAAGCGAGATCCTGCCCCGCTGTACGAGGGGGATAGACTACGTCTATTCTAGACGAGAGGTATTTAAGTGGGCCCTTGCTCAGCATCGTGCGCCACCTCTCAACTGGCGATCAAACTGGCTGTTTTTGACTTCAGAGAAGTGAGTTGAAGTTTTAGATTATTACCTATACGATATATTAAACCAAGTCACCACGTACTGTCTGGTATATAGGTGCACTTGGGCAAGGGTGGCTAGATAAAAATGCATTGCAAATAGTAAGCTTAGAGTCTAGAAACCTCCCCTGTAGGTTACGACTCAAACTTATCGTGGGTGTTCCCGGGTTATTTATTGAATGAGACCTTGTGATTGATGAATGTATGTGATGATGTGAATGATGAGATCAAAATGTACGTATGAGATCAAAATATTTTATTGTCCTCAATGATTAAGGTTTTGTTTTACCTGATTAAAATTGGTGCATCAACCCAATAAATCATTTATTTTTTGCAATGATTCATAGTGACCCAGTCCATCTCGATCTAACGATCATTATGGGCCGATCCATTTGAATCAAAATGGAATTCAAACTCTTTTCTAATTCGGGTTTTAGTTCATTTTAATAAAAGAAAAATATTTTTCAGAAGAAAAGTATTTTCCAAATGAAAAATATTTTCCAAAGAAAAAATATTTTTCAAAAGAAAAGAAAATAAAGGAAATGATTTACAAAAGTTCTATTTTTTCATGGAAATTTTTGAAATATGTTTTTACAAAAAATCTATTTTTGCATGGGCCTTGAAAAATTACCAAAATACGTTGCAAAAAATAATCAGATTTGTGAAAATTTTTATATAATAAAAACATTATTTTCCAATAATTTTCAAGAGTGCAATAAAATTATGTTCCTTCTGAATAATCATTGAACGGATAAATTGTTTTATGGATTGGTGCACATAATTCAATAAAATCTCAGGGTTCATTTAAAATGTTATTAAGGGGGTAACACTAAAGTTGATTAAATCTATATTCGATTAGATTTCAGGATTATCATTGTACCTAAACTCAATCGTCCATCGTCTAGCTAGGGTTGTAAATCCAGTCAGTTAGAACAAACGTCAATATCAAGTCAACAATCAGAAATGATCTCAGAATTTCTCAAAATTACACAGTTATTCCCTGAAGATCATAGTGTTTCAGTCTTGTCGGTTATAAGCAATGTCTCGAGTCCTCAGTTCATAATCAAGCCCGTTGTTGTTACTTGTCTTGAGTTTTCATGAGTCATTTGGATTAGCTCGAGTACATTTCTTTATCAATCCAGCAAGGTCATGTTTTCTTTAGATTGAGTCAACTCTTTTTTCTGTTGAGTCGATTTAGTTTGTCGAGTCATAGAGGTGTCTGTCGCCCCTTCTGAATTTGATTGGATAAAGAAATTTTTTGAATACCTCGAGCGCATTAACGAATTAACTAATAATCTGGTTTCAAGGATATATTTTTCTCCTGAACAAGAAGATAAGGGTCGGACTCAACAAATTTCAATCAAGAAAAGTCATTGACCTCGGAACAGAAAATAATTCCTAAAGAGATTCAAATAGAAACGATCTTATCCCTAGAGGAACACGAAGGGATAATGAATTTACTCGGAAATTTCAAAAGACTTGTTCACGTGGTCTGGTGAGGATATGTTAGGTGCAAACTTGGGTGTTGTCCAACATGAAATAGATACTCGCTCGATGAAATGAAAACACCAACGAGATCAAAGAAGATGTTACAAAACGTTTCAATATTGTCCTCACTGCAGCTATCATAAGTCAATACAGGGTACCTTTGGGATTGATATCTGATAATGGGTCACACTTCAAAGTCAAGGATTACTTTGTGTTCAAAGTTCAAGATCCGGCATCATCTCCCTACCGTCTTCATATTAATGGAATGGTTGAAGCAAATAGCTAATAAGAGTCTCAAAATAATTATCGTGAAAATGTGTCAATTGCACCGGGAATGGTTAGAGAAGCTTTCATTCACACTAGGGACACATCATACTTCAATGCAGTCTTTCACTGGAGCTATCCTCTACTTTCTAATATATGATATAGAAGTAGTCTTACCAGTTAAAATGGAAATCCTATCTTTCAAGGTCTTGTTGGAAAGTCAGTTGCCAGAGGTAGATTGGGTCTGTGGATACGAAGAACTAAATTTGATTGAAGAAAACAACTTAGAGTTCTGTGCCACATGCAAACTTATTAAAGAAAAGTCACTCTCACGTTTGATAAGAAGGTTAGGGCTCGTCACTTACAAGTCGAGGATTTGGTACTCAAGGAGAATCGAGCACCTATCTTTTATCTTTAACCCCAGAGGGAAGTTCAAACCTAATTGGGAAGGTCCGTTCATCATTAAAGAAAATATTCTTGGAAAAACCGTTAGACTTCAAGATCATGATATAATTGAACTACTAGAACCAATCAACCTTGACCAGATCAAGCAGTACTATATTTAAAGAGGTCATCTTTGGTCGAATCAATTTTCCTGCTACCCAGTTCAATATCTCCTTTCTTAGCCCTTTGCAACCATTTAAAAAAAAATTATAATATATATATATACCTTTTTTCTTTCTCAGCCCGATCACCTAACCCAGGGGAGGAAAAAATTCGAACTACGTTTTTGTCTGGAGTACCTAGGCAACCTGAGAAGTTACTTCAGGCTCGACCACATCAAAATAAAAAAAAAAAAATTCCCTAACAAAGAAAAATCTAAAAAGAAAAAAAATTTAAAAGAAAAAGAAATATCATCGAAAATGTGGAAGAAAATTCAAGGAAAAAGAAAACAATTTAAAAGGAAATGCCACACAAGGGGCATTTAGATTTTTGAGCCTCAAAATTCCTTTCTTTTTATACCCAGTCCTAAGCCTACCCATAAAAGTTTTCCTAAGTACTGTGCGAAAAATTCAAGGAAGATAACAAAGCATGATCAAACAACAATTCCATAAGAAAGAAAAGAAAAAAAAAGAAGAAAAAAGCCTGCTAGGTTGAAAACCCGAAAATGACGACTTAGGCACAAACTAAGGCAAGCTCACAAGGTTGAAAATCCGAAAGGACGGTCTTGGCAACAATCAGAACAAAGAGAAAGAAAAAAAGCTCACTAGATTGAAAACCTGAAAAGGCAATTTAGGCAAAAGCTAGAGCATGCTCGCTAGTTTGAAAACCTGAAAAAGGTAATCTAGGCAAAAGTTAGAGCAACAAAGCAAAACAGAAGAAAAACTAAGAGCAGTTTGAGCTGAAACATCAGAAGTCTGAATAATCAAGTTCAATACTTAGCTTAAACTATGCACAGACTCAAAAGCCACAAGTATCTTGTCTACGATCAATCTAAAATTTTTTACTTCTCCAAGTGAACCAAGGGAGAGAAAAGTGAATTTTATTATGAGGCTCAAAAGGAAATATTTTGTTATCTTGAGCCTGACTCAAAATCTTCAATAAAATTAATCAAAATTAAAAGTTGGATCTTTATTGCGCTTGTGGTAATCAAATATTTCAAACCTTCATACAAGGGGCATTTTCTTTTTCCTCTAAATATGTAGTTTTCCCCTTTATACTAGGGGTATTTTTTTAATTTTTGCATCATCTTCAATGCCATGTTTATTGTCAAACTAGGGGCATTTTATTTTTGAACAATGTTAATCCTAAAAGATAATAGGAACCCAAAACTTAAGGTTACTCTCGTGATAACAAGTTTTCAAAAAATCCTTGAGGTTCAAAAGAAATAAAAACTCAGGTTTTAAATTCATAAAACTTTTGGATAAAACCTTGAGGCAAAAAGACAAAAGCACTTCGGATCTCACATTTGACTATGCCCAGAGATTAACTAATAACTCATTAGGAGATATGGCATTCTTTCGTTCTCAGATTCTTTTCCAGATCCATTCATTCTTGGATTCGATCATTCTCTTTTAGATTCATTTTCTTCCAGATTTGTTCATCCCTCGATTCATTTTAATCAGTCTTCTCCAAATTCATTCATTCTTTCCCAAAAGTCATTCATTCCTGAGCCAGTTTTGCTCAATTGCCGTCAAGTGTTAACTTGAATTTTGCTCAGTTGCCGCCAAGGGTTAACTTAGATTTTGCTCAACTGCCGCCAAGGGTTAACTTGAATTTTGCTCTTGCCGCCAAAGATTATCTTGGATTTTGCTCAGTTTCCGCCAAGGGCTATCTTGGATTTTACTCAGTTGCTGCCAAGGATAAATTTTGATTTTACTCAGTTGACGCCAAGGGTTATCTTGGATTTTACTTAGTTGCCGTCGAGGGTTTGCTCGGATTAGACTCAGTCAGATGCCGCTGAGGATTTACTTTGATTATGCTCAGCTAGATGCCATCGAGGGTTTGCTCGGATTATACTCAGCCAGTTGCCACCAAGGATTTTCTCGGATTATGCTCAGCCAGTTGTCACCGAGGGCTTTCTAGGATTATGCTTAGCCAGATATCGCCGAGGGTTTTCTTAGATTTTACTCAGATTGTTCATTACTCTTTCACCTCGAGCATGTAGAGTAGAACTCCCAGAAAAAATAGTTCATTACTCTTTCACCCCGAGTAGGTAGAGTAGAACTCTCGAAAAAAGTTCATTACTCTTTTACCTTGAGTAGGTAGAGTAGGACTCCTAGAAAAATAGTTCATTACTCTTTCACCCTGAGTAGTTAGAGTAGAACTTCCGAAAAAGTTCACTACTCTTTCACCCTGAGTAGGTAGAGTAGGACTCCCAGAAAAAATAGTTCATTACTCTTTCACCCCGAGTAGGTAGAGCAGAACTCCCAGAAAATAAGTCCATTACTCTTTCACCCCGAGTATGTAGAGTAGGACTCCCAGAAAAAATAGTTCATTACTCTTTCACCCTGAGTAGGTAGAGTAGAACTCCCTGAAAATAAGTCCATTACTCTTTCACCCCGAGTATGTAAAGTAGAACTCCCAGAAAAAATAGTTCATTATTCTTTCACCCTGAGTAGGTAAAGTAGAACTCCTAGAAAATAAGTCCATTACTCTTTCACCCCGAGTATGTAGAGTAGAATTCCTAGAAAAAATAGTTCATTACTCTTTCACCTCGAGTAGGTAGAGTAGAACTCCCAAAAAAACTTCATTACTCTTTCACCCCGAGTATGTAGAGTAGAACTTCCAAAAAAAATAGTTCATTACTCTTTCACCCCGAGTAGGTAGAGTAGAACTTTCCAAAAAATTAATTCATTATTCTTTCACCTGGGCAGGTAGAGTAGGACTCCTAGAAAAAATAGGTCATTACTCTTTCTCCCCGAGTAGGTAGAGTAGAACTTCCCAAAAAATTAGTTCATTACTCTTTCACCCTGGGCAGGTAGAGTAGGACTCCCAAAAAGCTTAGTTCATTACTCTTTCACTCCGAGTAGGTAGAGTAGAACTTCCCAAAAAATTAGTTCATTACTCTTTCACCTTGGGCAAATAGAGTAAGACTCCCAAAAAATTAGTTCATTACTCTTTCACCCTGGGCAAATAGAGTAAGACTCCAAAAAAATTAGTTCATTACTCTTTCACTCCGAGTAGGTAGAGTAAAACTTTCCAAAAAAAATTAGTTCATTACTTTTTCACCTTGGACAGGTAGAGTGGGACTCCCAAAAAACTTAGTTCATTACTCTTTCACCCCCAGTAGGTAGAGTAGGACTCCCTAAAAAAAATTGTTCATTACTTTTTCACCCAGGGTAGATAAAGTAAAACATTCAACTTTTTTATGCTCAAATTTTGGTTAGATTATGCTCAGTTATGCTCAATTTATGCTTAGATTTTGCTCAAATCCTCTCACATTTATCTCAGATTTCAAATGTACACACTTGCACATATTAGTCAAGGAGAAGTTTTTAAATTCAAGGATCTGACATTGTCAGTGAGAGTTCTCGCTCGATGACCTGACAACTTTTTAGTTCGGGGAGAGTTTTACGCTCAAGGATCTGAACATCCCGACGAAATGTTAAATCAGGCTGCAAATGAACTGTCACTAGCTTTGGCATTTGAATATCGCACCATCTACCAAAATAGATTTGCTATCTAGTTTGCTTCAACCCTCTACCAAAGAGGGACATCTGTAGACACCCCATTTTTCCATTCGCCTGATTAATCAACTCGTCAACCCGATCGCAACGATTCCCAATGATGGATGTTTATTCCAATGCTTTATTTTGTTACCAGATGTGTTTCAGAAATCCGGATGAGGTATCTCGAACTGACAAAACTGTAGAAACCACGCTACGCTAGGATAACACGACCCCAGAAACATAGAAATCATCATCTTGCAGACAAAAAGAAGTTTTACGATAAAAATCACTAAAAAATGATCAAATTACCAAAATACCCCTAATCTTAAAACATCCCTAGAGCTTACGTTACGCTTAGAAAAACCCATTCAAATACATAAAATAACAAATCGAAACTAAATAAATCATTTCGTCAATTTTCACAGAATTTGACAAAATTACGAAAATGGCCCTCATAAAGTTCACGACCATTCCGCACAAACTTTTTATAAATGACACAAACCAATATTTTCATTGAATTTCTTACGAAAAATCGATTTTAAAACATCTTGGAACATTGAAAATTGACTTAAAACACAAAAAAAGTCCTCTCCAAGAGTAAAACAGTAATTTATAATTTTAATAATTAAAATTTTCGAAAGTAATAAATAAAATATTAAATAATGTAACGTGAAACATTAATAAAATTAATTTAAAATTTTAAACCAAAAAATCGATCAATCAGGTTTTCAGACAAAATTGTTGATGGTTGCCAAGATATTTATTCAAGGACCCCTCTATCTAGGGGTCCAAAGAATTAAAGATATAATAAAAGGGGGCTCTCCAAAAATTAAAGTCAATCAAGTAAGACTAAAAATCAACCAAGAAAAACTAAAGTCAAAGTATTAAAGTCAATCTCATACGACTAAAGTCAAAACCCTAATCTAAAGTAATCAAGTCAATCTCATAAGACTAAAGTCAAAACCCTAATCTAAACTAATCAAGTCAATCTCATAAGATTAAAGTCAAAATCCTAAATTAAAACCCTAAAGACTAAGTTAATCTCATAAGACTAAAGTCAAAACCCTAATTAAAACCCTAAAAGAAATCCTAATCAAATCATATTTCTTCTAAAAAACTTTATAAATAGGAGCCTCCACACCCTATTTTCGTATCAAATAAAAAATTCTAAGAGAAGTAGGTCAAAAAGCTTCCCTAGCCTCCCATAAACCCTAATTTTGAAGTCTCAACTCCTTACCTAACACCCATACTTCGATTTTAACTTGAAAAATACTTAGAAACCCTTCAAAAATACCTCAAAATCCATAACAAATTCGAAGAATCCAGATCTAAGAAAGAGATACCTTGCCTAGGAGCTTAGAGATCAGATCCGGAGATAGAACAAAGTGATGAATACTATATGAGGAGCTATTCTATCAGATCTGAGAGGATAAAATCATTGCGTTCGAAAAAGGTGAGTATTTTTATTTTTTTATTATTATTATTTAGGTCTTGTTGGCAATGTAGTTTCATTTGGAAATTAGTAGAGACCGGCGTTTGTCGGGCGGGGTTGGTGCCTAACACCTTCCAACCCCGTAACGTGATCCCCGGACCCGTATTTTTCTTTCGTAGATTAGTTTATTTGTCTTTTAGAGTCAAAATTCGATTCCTAGACCGTAATAACTAGGTGGCGACTCCCAAACCTCAAAGGTCAAAAGCGGATCCGCGCACCTTGTGGATCAAGGATGCTTTTAGTAGGCCTTTACAGGTCTTAAGAACCTACAAATTGATCAAAATGGTAAATTTTGGTGATTTAGGTTTTTTAATCCTATTGGAGAATTTTATTGAAAAAGTTTATTTTTGTATACTTTAGAGTGGGGGCCCATTCAAATTGGGGTGTCTACAGCTATCCTTCTTTACAGGAATTACGTGCAAATAACTGCATAGAACAAATTAAACCCCTATTTATATGAGCCAAAATGTTTTGTTAACAGCACGATTTCAACACACCAAGGTCGATTGATGGTTATTTGATTGTAAAAAGTGCCTACCAAAACACGGGGTTTGACAGGTTAGCCTCGGAATTTCTCGATCTCGTGGCACGAAGCTAGTTTGAGATCTCAGATTTGATGATTTTTGAAATTTGGATGTTTTTAGCATGCTTCAACAAATCAGAATTAAACGCATCTTAAAAGGATTTTTTTACTTTTTTTTAAATTCTTTTGATTTTTTTGATTTTTGATTTTTGATTTTTTTGGTGAGAAAGTTCAATGGGGTTTCAACAAGTTGTGGCTCACACTCTCCTTGCCTAAGGTCCTATTGCAATGGAGCTTGATTGAGGCTATGTTGACGTGTTGGGTTCCCAAACTCAATTTTTTTCATTTTGGGGAACACGAAATGACTCCCACCATTTAGGAGGTTGAAGTACTATTGGGTCTTGATATGTCGGGTGCGGTGGTTGTTTCGCCTTTGCGTGAGGGTTATCAAGGCGAGGCTTCTAATTTCTTGGGGATAAATCGAAATTTCTTAAAGATTCCGGATGGAGATCGGTTTTAAAGACAATGTCTAAATCTTTCTTGATCAAATGTCTTTCGAATCCCTTGATGTCTTTTGTTCACTTTAATAGCCCCACTTTGATGGTGTTGAGTCAATTCTTGTTTCTGGGTAGCAGAGACATCATGAACCTCTATCTCATTCATGTGATACAACAAGTCCGGGATGGACGTCAGTGGCTCCCCATATTTTTAAGTTATAGATGTTCCAATCTCTCACAACGTGTTTGTCTGGTCATGATCGAATTTTTTGAGGATGTGCTCCACTCCTACAAGTAAGTTCCAAACTTAGCGTAAATGGACAACTTAAATTTACTAGTTTTCAAGGATTTGGAATGCTTCTCTTTTGGTAATTTTGGTTCATGGATCATGTGGCTTTGACTGAAGTCATTAACTGTCTATTTTGTGTCATTGCTGAAGAATGGTATGCCTTAGTTTGCAACCTTGATGATGACTTAGTGAGGTTGGTGCATTCTAGCCTCGGGGATCTTCCGTGATTACATTTGACGGAGCCTGTTTCCTTGTCTTGATGGTTCTCCATGGGACGACTCACTATGTAACACTCTGGTTCTTTGACAGTTTGACTATGATCAGGGTGTGCTTATTCCCGAGAATTTTAGCGAGTTGGTTGGTCCTGTAAATAAATTGGACCGAGTTGAGATTGCTGAAGAGGCTTGCACAAAATCTTTATTTTGGCGATTTTGCAGCGTATTTGGTGAGTCATAATGCTTCAAATGTTGAAAAAGTGATGATTAGCCAAGCTACTTGGATCCATGCTCTGGAAGAATTCCTTGATTCCTTCTTTATTTCTTACCATGACATTTGATAGGCTATGTGTTGTATTCCCATTTTTTGTATTTTCTTATCATTATCTGAATGTATACGAAACATTGAAAGGTTTAATGCAAGAAAAATAAGTTTTATACTTACTTGGCTTTAGGTATATCTATTGTTCTGGAAAACACGAAGTTTTGTTGAATAAATCTAAGATTTGTTGTAATTGGCCAAAATAGTAGTTTTTTATAATTTTTTGAAATATCTTTTATCAAATGAGTATGATAAATTCAAAGTTTGTGAAATCTTTGATTGTAAGAACCCGATATTTTTGCTAATCACAGGGGATACAAGTGTCAATTGTACTTTCGACTCCTTTAGAGTCATCCCCAGTGCCCTGGTATTGGAAAAATGTTATCTATTCGGGCCTTGGAATTTTTTGGAAAATTTTTGCCGTTCACAGTTTATACTCTTGCGGGTCAGGAGTTCTTTTGTTTTTTTTTTTGTTTACTCTTATTGCCCTTTACGCCAATTACGATTTTCACCAGACTCGATTCCCACATTTTTGTGCATTGACATTTTTTTGGGTTTTCATCGTGCCAGTTGTTTTGATCTTGCCATAGTCTGATTCTTTACTCACAATGCCCTTTCAGATTTTTACTATACCCTTTTAGATTATGCTTGTATTTTCTTCAAATTTTTACATTATAATTCGTACTCGGAGTCTTTGTGGCTTGGTGACTCAAGTTGAGCTGTGAGATCAGTGACTCTACTCTTATAGTGATGCTCTTTCTTGAGTGATCGATCTAAATTCTCCTCTTGAGTTTTTCGACGACTTTTTTATGGTTCGGTAACTCAAGTTGAGCCGCGAGATTGGCTATTTTACGCTTTAAGACACTCTTTTTTTAAATATCTTATCTAGATTCTCCTCTCGAATCTTCCAACGACTAATAATATTTGAGGTCCAAATTGAATTACAAGATCGACGATGTTTTCGTATAATACTATCGTTGTCGCGATGGTACCTCAAACCATTCCCTGGTCCGAAAGGACTTTTAGTGGGATGAAACGTTGGGTTTGGCTAATGGTTGTGGAAGGATGCAAAAAGATGTTATGGTCTAGGTTTATCTGAAGTGGGCACACGAGGTTTTGTCTACTTTTATTTTAAAATTTTGATCTGTAAAGCCCTGAGTTTTCAATTCATATCTCGAGGAAAAATAAATAATAGAATTTTGAAAAAATCTTGAAAGTGGGACTTAGGGGTAAAACTTTAGGAGGTTTCTGATCATTTTTAAGTAAATCTGACCTCACCATTAGATTTAAAATGATTAAAAAATATACTTTAGCCTATAAGCATGCTCAAATGCGAGTTCGAACATAACAATTGTAAAATCCTCGATTACCGAGTCGAACTAGGCTAAAATAGTAACTTTTTGCTAGAGCAATAATTATTAAGATTCGATTATACCATTGGATTTGTAATAAAAAATTATTAAACATGGACTACTTACTTGTCATTTTTGGAGTCCAAAAAGTCGAATTATCGTCAAAAACGAAAACGACATCAATTTTAGGGTCACATTGGACTAAAAATGCAAATTTTTGTTAAAGACAGAATTTGTAGAAATTGACCACACCATTAGATCTGGAACAAAAAATTAGACGAAATAGAGTATTCATTCGTCACTTTTGGAGTCCGAATGGTCAAGTTATCATCGATCGAAACAATAGGTAAAATACCGATTTCGTCCCAAGATTTATATAAATAAATTTTTTTAATTTTTTTCACTATTCACCTTCGTTTTAAACGATCCAAAACCAGTCATGGATTTAAAAAAAAATTATTTTTTTAAAATTTTCAACATCAGATCCGTCGTGAACGAGCCGTCATTGACGACCGACGTAGAAGGGAAAAAGGTTCGCAGCCTCGACATCTACCAAACCCACCCAAGATCTCTTTCTTTCATCTTCTCTTTCGTCCCGTATTGTTAAAAATTAATTGTATGTGATACGGGGGTTTCTTAACTTCGACCTCGGATTTCATCTATTTTGGGGTCAAACTGTCATCCGTCGTAGAAGGGAGAAATGACGATGACATCGAGATCTTTGAAACCACTGGGTCAAACTCGAAAATTTGTCATCTCAAAATTCGATCCGTTTCAATTTCTGCAAAGATCGCCTCGATTTTCGTGCACGTGTTTCAATTTCTTCGCCTAGAGATAGTAAAGAACTCTCAATTTCTATTAGTAATCGTAGCTTGTGAAAATTTCATTTATGATTTTATTAAAAATTTGTGGTGTATTTCAAAAAATATAGAATTCTTTTTATTATTATTTCAAATTCACGTCAGAACTTGTATGTTTGATATGTTTAACTGTATTTTATAACAAAATATACGTGGGTAGGATATCTCACTGGGTTATTTCCGTCAGTTGGGTCCTATGCACTGCTCGGACCCCGTTTTAATATAAGTTTTGGTACTTTTTCAATGTTATTGATAAAAATGAATTTCATAGTTGAAAAAATGATTTAATATTCCATTAACTCAAATTGAGTTGATGAATATCAAAAAGTGGATATTTTATTTGAGAGATTGCAAACTGTAAAAATCGAAAAAAGGAAAAAAATGTATGAAACGGTAAAATGTCAGTCACACTTGAGGGGTGATGTCTGCATTTTACATTGTTGTGTTGTGTGTAGGTTGGTGAACAGATATCTAGGGATAATGTTACTGGTTGCATATTTATTTACTTTCTGTTAGCGCGAGGCACTGTTTACTTTTATGTTCTGTTATTTATTTTAGGCCGGGTGGCCATAGTTGCATGGTAGGAAACTAGATATCCATTCTCAACCTTGTATTGTTAATTTCTCTTTTGTTTTCATATATATAAATATATATGTAGCTATTTTGTAAGCTGTTAAAGAGTCTGTGAATGCCTGAAGGGATAGTGCGTCATATCATCCAGAGTGGTTTACTATCCTGGGATGTACGGTAGGGACCACCAAGCTCATACGTGATATGGGACGCGTATGAGAGTAGAATCACAATTGGAATCCGAGTTATTCCTCTCTATTTTTACCAGTGAACTTGTAATGTAAAGGCGGGTCGTATACGAATGGTTTGTATATTTGGGAATCACATGCACGTCTGATAGGCATATACGAAGATGATTAGTTAGCGATCAATAACAATCTATAGTAGTCGAACGTTCTTACACATCGAAAAGTGACCTATTGCTTACGGTCACGTCAAATGGCCAGCCTGAGCCGGATAAATGGTCAACCAAGCGTGGTAAATACAGCGACTGGCCAAAAAATCAGGAACTAAAAGCCAGAGAAGAATTGTAACATCATGTCCCAACTGGGAGTGATCCAGTCGTGAATCCCTACTCTCTAATTCCAATACTCCACCATAGTGTATTATATATTTGTTGCCTTACTAAAAGTGCCCTCGATCCGCGGGGTGCGCGGATCAACTTTTGACCCTTGAGGTTTGGGAGTCGCCACCTAGTTATTACGGTCCAGGAACCGAATACTGACTCTAAACGGATAAAAAGACTAATCTACTAAAGAAAAACTGAATCCGGGGATCACATTACGGGGTTGGAAGGTGTTAGGCACCAACCCCGCCCGACCAATGCTGGTCTCTACTTATCACAAATAAGACTACATTGCCAACAAAAACTTAGATAGAAAAAATAAAATAGATTTTACCTTCTAACGCAACGGTTCTATTCCCTCAGATTTGATAAAACTGCTCATTGTACCGTACTCCTTACTTTGTTCTGTCTCCGGATCTGATTTCAGATCTCCGAGGCAAAGTATCTCTTCCTTAGATCTGGATTCTTCAAATTTTGTTATCGATTTTGGGGTATTTTTGAAGTGCTTCTAGGTGTTTTTCAGGCTAAAATCGAAGTATGGGTGTTAGGTAAGGAGTTGGGGCTTCAAAATTAGGGTTTGTGGGAGGCTATGAAAGCTTTTTGACTTACTTCTCTTAGGGTTTTTGATTTGATCCGAAAATAGGGTGTGGAGGCTCCTATTTATAAAGTTTTTTAGAAGAATTAGGGTTTGATTAGGATTTTAATTAGGATTTTGACTTTGGTCTTATGAGATTGACTTAGTCTTTAGGATTTTAATTTAGGGTTTTGACTTTAGTCTTATGAGATTGACTTGATTAGTTTAGATTAGGGTTTTGATTTTAGTCTTCTGAGATAGACTTTAATACTTTGACTTTAGTTTTTCTTGGTTGACCTTTAATATCTTGACTTTAGTCTTACTTGATTGACTTTAATATTTGGAGAATCCCCTTTTATCATATCTTTAATTCTTTGGGCCCCTAGATGGAGGGGTCCTTGAATAAATATCCTGGCAACCATCAACAATTTTGCCCGAAAGCCTGATTGATCGATTTTTTAGTTCAAAATTTTAAATTAATTTTATTAATGTTTTACTTTACATTATTTAATGGTTTATTTTTTAATTTTAAAATTTTTAATTATTAAAATTGTAAAATTACCGTTTTGCCCTCGGAGAGGATTTTTTGCATTTTAAATCATTTTTCAATGTTCCAGGACGTTTTGGAATCAGTTTTTCATAAGGAATTCAATGGAAATGTTGGTTTTTGTCATTTATGAAATTTTTTGTATAAAATGATTGTGAACTTTATGAGGGGCATTTTCGTAATTTTGTCAAATTTTGTGAAAATTGGCGAAATGATTTATTTGATTTCGATTTATTATTTTATGTGTTTGAATAAGTTTTCCTAAGCGTAACGTAGGCTTTAGGGTTATTTTGATGTTAGGTGTATTTTGATAATTTGATCATTTTTAGTGATTTTTATCGTGAAGCTTCTTTTTGGTCTGCAAGATAATGATTTCTATGTTTCTGGGATCATATTTTCCTAGTGTAGCGTGATTTCTAAGGTTTTGTTAATTCGAGATACTTCATCCGGATATCTGACACATATCTGGTAACAAAATAAAGCATTGGAATAAACATCCATCATTGGGAACTGTTGCGATCGGGTTGACAAGTTGATTAATCAGGCGAATGCAAAAATGGGGTGTCTACACTTACTTTGATATATAAAATGAAATGCATGTTTAATGTTTCGAATTGGTCAATTAGATTTGTATATAAAGAAAATGCTATAGTGAGTATTGTTGATTGATGTAATATCAGTTTTAAAATATTTAGTTGCTCATCCCTGGCTATATGTACCAGTTAATCATAGTTTATCATGTAAAACTTTGCATATTTAAAATGATTTAGTATGCTTATTTATTCATACTAGAAGAAGTTATTGGTAGAAATTATTTGTTTCCTTACTGGGTAATCATTGTTACTTACCCGTTCCTTTCTATTTTTTTTTAGTTTTAGAGCCTGCAGTTGGCGAGACGGGCATAGAACCAGCGAGTGGAAACCATCTGGTGGGTCAAATAGGCGACCAGAGTTCATTACCTGGTGAGTACTAAGGTTATTATCCCTAGTGGTGTCAATCAGACCAAAAGTATTATAGATTTTATTCTGAGTGTTAGGAATTTTGTTAGAGTAAGAAATTTATGTATAATCCTATATATAAATTTCTTCTTTCGCATTCTGCTCTATTGTATATTATTAGATGTATATAGGGTTCCACTAGTATTCTATTTAGTATGTTTATATGTAGGATTGTGTGTCATTTATCAGGTACAGGTTGAACGCCTTGGAATGCTAACATAAATAGAGGAGACCATATCGAAATTTTGAGGCGCCACCTAGTGCCTTGAGATCTGACATGGGGCTTTGTGTTAGCGTTTGGCGGGGCGCCACATGATCTATGCCTCCTCCCAACGTATTACGAACTTGTTTAGGCTTGATATTTGGGTCAAGCTTAAGATCAGATGTCCAAGTTTTGAATTTTTTGATTTCTTTTGTATTTTTAACCGTTCATAGTCTATTCTCATGCGGGCCAAAAGTAACTTGATACTTTGGTGATTCTCATCTTTTTTTTTCTATTTTTTATTTTTATTTTTTTATAATGTTGACTTGCCCTAATCTTAGATTAAGAAATGAATGTAATGGCTCAAAAAGGTTGACTAGGGTTGGATAGTTATCTTTAGGATAACAAAGATGGCTTTTCGTCATCTCAAGTGTAGTATTTCTTGGTAGTGTCAGCATTGATAGGTTCATGGAAGACTTCTCCATCCATCTCAGTGATGATCAGAGCTCTTCCTATAATCACTTTTTGTACGATAAATGGTTCATCGTAGTTTAGTCAAAATTTTCCTCTAGTGTCTTCTTGGATTGACAAAATCTTCTTCAAGACAAGGTCTCCTGGCGAGAACTGTCTAAGATTTAACTTTTTTTTATTGTAACACGAGTTATTCGTCGTTGATAGATATGTTTGTGGCAAATGGCTGCAAAAAACATTTCTTCAATCATATTTAATTGGTCGAACTGAGCTTTAATCCATTCGACTTTATCCAACTCTGCTTCTTTCAAGATTCAAAGGGAGGGGATTTCAACTTTTAAGAGCAAGACTGCTTCCATTCCATATACTAGTGAATAAAGTGCTGCCCCAATCGAAGTCATGATCGAGGTTTGATAGGCATGAGTGCAAAAGGCAATATGTTATGCCAATCTTTGTATATACCTACCATCTTTTCAATGATCCTCTTGATGTTCTTGTTGGCTACCTTGATAGCTCCATTCATCTAGGGTTTATAAGGTACTGAGTTGTGATGAGTGATTTGGAAGTCTTTGCACATCTTTGCCATATCCTTGTTCTTAAGATTTTTGGCATTATCCGTTATTATTCCATTAGGGAACCCATATTAATAGATAATGTTCTTAACAAACTTCAGGACGTTGTTTTTCATGACATTAGCATAGGATGTTACTTCTACTTAATTGGTGAAGTAGTCGATAGCAACTAGGATGAAGCGATGCTCGTTTGCAGCTTTCGGCGAGATCTGTCCAATGACATCTATGCCCCAAAGTAAGAAGGAACAATGGGTAATCATGAAATGTAATTCTAAAGGTGGGGCATTGATCTTGTTAGCATAAATCTGACATAGATGGTATTTTTAACATGCTGATAGCAGTCACTCTCTATTGTTATCCAATAATATCCCATCCTCATGATCTTCTTGGGTAGCATGTGACCGTTCATGTGGGGTTTTCAGACTTCACCATGCACAATCTCGATCAGTCGTCTTATTTTTACTTTTGCTATGCATCGAAGTATGACCTCATGATGTGATTTCTTGTGTAAAATATCATCGATAAGGAAAAATTGACTTGCTAATTTCTAAATGGTCTATCGATTATTTAGCATTGCATCTAGTGGGATGGTTCGATCTTTGAGGTATACCTTAATGTCTGAGTACCATGGCTTATCTTCAGACTCTTCTACTTCCATGGGTAGACAATAGCCAGTGCATCTTGAATTTTAATCTCGATGGGGTTGAGGCCTAGGTCTTCAGAGATACTGATCATGAAAGCGAGTGTTGCTAGTATATCTACAAATTTGTTTTAGCTCTTAACTTGTATGTGAAAGAAATCTTATTGAAGTTTGAGCTTAATTCTTCGAGATACTCATGGTAAGGGATCAATCTTTGCTCGCGGGTCTTCCATTCTCCAGTCGTCTAATAAACTAATAGGCTTGAGTCTTTGAATACGTCGATTTTATCCACCTTAACGTCCAATGTTACTTTCAACCCTACTATGCATGCTTCGTATTCTACCTCATTGTTAGAACATTAAAACTTCAATCTAATAGCGATTAGTATGTGGGACATATCTGGCTTGATCAACTACCCCTATTCTGTTTTATTTCTGATTTACTGCTCCGTCGAAGTACATTTTCAAGCCTGGTTCTTTGTCATCGTCCTCAGTCTCAGTGAGTAATATGACTTCGTTGGAAAAGTTCATCTTCAATGGCTCGTAATAAGGCAATGGGTGCTCGGCTAAATGGTCGACGATGGCGTATCCCTTGATGGATTTTTGAGTGACATAAGTGATGTTAAACTCGGATAACAATAACTATCATTTTGTAGTGCGATCAATTAACATCGATTTCTTGAAGAGGTACTTTAAGGGGTTTATCTTGACGATGAGCTTGGTTGAGTAACTAAACAAATAATGATGCAATCGTTGAGATGTCCATACTAATGCACAACAAGTCTTTTCAAGTGTCAAATATTTTGTTTCGTACTCTGTAAATTTCTTACTAAGGTAATAAATGGCTTGTTCTTCCTGTCTTAATTCATCATGTTGCCCTAGTACGTCCCCTATTGACGTCTCTTACGCTGAGATGTATATCAACAGATGTCGTCCTAGCATGGGAGGGACCAAGACTGGTGGGTTCAGTAAATATTGTTTAATCTTGTCGAAGGCTTCCTGATAGTCTTTGTTTCATTTTTCGAAGTATTTTTTCGAAGTAGTTTGAAGACTGTCTCCCAGATAAGTGTGAGTTGTGCACTGAATTGGGTGATGTACTGTATTCTTCCAAAAAATACTCTAACATCTCTTTCTAAAATAGGCGCCTTCATCTCGAGGATATACTTGGTTTTTGTCGAATCTATTTCGATGCCTGTTCTGCTGACTATAAATCCTAGTAACTTACCCGATGCTGCCCCGAATACACATTTTGTCTGGTTGAGCCTTAAATTGTACTTCCTTAGTCTGTTGAACAACTTTTTGTGATTTACCAAATGATTTTATACTATACCGGACTTAGCGTTCATGTCATCTACGTAAACCTTCATTTTCATATGGATCATGTCGTGGAATAACGCAGTTATCGCACGTTGATAAGTTGCCCCTGCGTTCTTTAACCCAAATGACATGATTTTATAGTGGACAGTACCCTAGGGTGTGATGAATGTAATTTTTTTAGTTTTCTTCTGCCATTTTTATTTGATTATAGCCTGAAAAACTATCCATGAACGAAAACATGTTGTACTTTGTTGTACTGTCGACTAGAGTGTTGATGTATGATAGTGGAAAGTTATCCTTAAGACTAGTTTTGTTCAGGTCTCGATAGTCAACACACATGCATACCTTCCCATCTTTCTTAGGTACTGGGACGATGTTAACTAGCCACTCAGGATATGTAGAAACTGTAAAGAATCCAACTTGGAACTACTTCATGACCTCAACCTTGACTTTGAGGGTCCATTTGGGCTTTAGTCTTCTCAATTTTTGCTTGATCGGCTTGCTTTCAAAAATGATTGATAGCTTGTGGACGACAAGATCAGTGTCTAACCCAGGCAAGTTTCTGTATGACCATGCAAAGACGTCTTGATAATTCTATAATAGTTTGATCATTTCTATTTTTTGATGTTGTATTAGTAAGGCTTCGATTTTGACGATTCAAGATCTTTTTTAGTATCAAGATTGATTGAATTTGTATCCTCAATGTTTGACTAAACTCCTTTTTCATGCCGTTTTACCAAGTCTTTGATTTCTTTAGGTGAGTACTCCATTTCGTCCTCAGACTCTTCTTCGATTCCTATGAAGTCAAAGTTGAGTTAAAGATCAAAATCGTACTCATCGCTTTTAAACTCTTTTCTATCTGAGTACTCATTTGATTGAGACAAATTCCTTGAAAAGTTTTCTCTTCAGTTTTGAAAAATATTTATTTTTTTACAATTTTAAAAGATTTTTTATTTTCTTAGTTTTTAAGATGTTTTTGATTTTTTTGATTTTTGAATAATATTTATTTTTTATTATTTTTTGGATATCTAAATAAGAAGAATAATCATGCAAATTCATTAGTAAAGATAAAGAGCCCTCAAAATAGTCTTTCTCCGAGGACAAGGGCTCATTATAATCTTTAGGCAAACTAGATTTGTCTAATGGCATTTTTTTGACTGTTGGAGCCTCAAGGGTTAAAAGGAATTCTTCCCAATTGTGCAAAACTTCCCCTTCTCTAGTGGGGCAGATGAGGAGGGAAGGTGGTTCCTTGGTGGTTCAGAGATGACCATTACTTCTGGCTGACCGTTATTAGAGTCTGACATGTTTTCTTTCAAACTTTGTGAGATAATGACTAATGCCCAGTCGATGTTGATAGGGAAATGTGATTCTTTCTCTTTGCTCATATTGACTTCCACTTTTGCGGGCTCTCCTGTTGTCTCTGGTAGACTCTCATTGGAATCCCCATTGAATAGGACGTCAATGCCTACCATGAGGAAAGGTCGAGAATCAACAACCAAGTTTTCTTGAATGTGTTTGGATTTGAGACTTACAGTTCTTAGCTTTCTGGCTGGTTTGTGATTTCGAAAAACTAACGTTGATATGAGGAACTTTACCCAGATTCTAGACATTCGATTCTCAATTTTGTTTTCTCACTAAGCGGAGTTCCCTCTTCTTGTCATTCATATCCAATATATCTTTTTTGTGTGTTTCGTTGCCATGACTAGTGTGGCTTTACCCTATCCTCCTGACCCTAACCCTTGTCTGGGTTAGTAACTTGCCTTCTTCAAGACTCGTCTGATCATCAGATTTTACCTTGATAATTCTATCCTTACTTTCTTATTTTCTTTCTCGACATAATTTATAGTAGCTAACTGGTATGAATGGTTCAATGCCTAGTCCTTCGTCATTTATATGTCTATAAAGGGAACGTCAAGAGTTCTCCCAGCCTGGACCAATTTTTCTTGTAAGACTGATGTCATCCTCTGTCCTATGATAAACTTGACTCTCTGGTGCAAAGAGGAAGGTATTGCTTCTACAATGTGGATCCATGGCCATCCTAGAAGCAAATTAAATATCGTCGGTATTTCCATGACATCAAATATTACCTCAAAAGTACAAGGGCCTATAGTGATTGGTAGGTCTACTTCTCTTAGAGAATCACTTCTTGAACTATCGAAATCTCGGACGACCTTATTGTTGGGTTTGACATACGACCAGTCGACGACGAGTTTGCGGAAGGTTTCGAGAAAACAAATATTAAGTGCCAAGCCATTATCGATTAATACTCTAGCAACCATCATGCCCTTGCACATGACCATGATATTTAATAGTTCGACGAGCCCCCGCCCCTCTACCATGAATTCGTTCTGTGTGAAGACAATGAAATTGAAAGCCATGATTTGAGCAACTATTTGCTCTAATTGTGCGAGTGAAGTGGTCGTAGGTACATGAGATTTTTCCAAAACACTCAATAATACTTCTTGGTGTTCCTTCACATTTTGTAGAAGACCTAGAATGTTTATCTGAGCTGGCTATTTGTTCCATTGGTCAATTATATTATGCGCACTCTTGCTAATAAGCTTAATGAAATCTACCGTTTCCTTATCTAACACTTTTCCCTTTTCCTTTTCTTTGTCATCCTCGTCCATCTTGTCCTTTTCTTTTTTTTTCTTCATCCACTATCTCCTTTGTTGTTTCTTTCTCCTCAATTCTTATTCATTTTCCTAGCATTCTCTGGCACCTTCCTATTTTTTTCATGTGGTCAATGTTAGCCACCATCACTTTTTTCATTGTTTCAACCCTTGTTGATGTGATGATGCTTGTCTCATAACTCCATGGGACTGCTTGATTAGAGCTATATGGGAATAGTTTTGGTGAAAGTATGGTTATCAAGGGTAGATCGGATTTCACACAGAGGATGAGGGGTGGTGGCTCTGGTATGGATGCTAAGGTAATGGGAGGAACTACTTGAGGGGTTGATATAGTATAGGGAATGACGAGTGGTGGTCGT
Organism: Akebia trifoliata; assembly: GCF_017979445.1. Taxonomy (NCBI): domain Eukaryota; kingdom Viridiplantae; phylum Streptophyta; class Magnoliopsida; order Ranunculales; family Lardizabalaceae; genus Akebia; species Akebia trifoliata. Next base: position 7,126,427 of record NC_141383.1, on the reverse strand, counting down.
AAGGATAAAGTGTAGGGTATGTGAAGAATTGGTCAGGTCGAATTTTGAGGAATTGATGATGTATAAGGTATAATAAGAGGTGTTCGGGTCAAATTTTGAGGATTTTGCAATGTATAGGGCATAATAAGGTGTGGTCGGGTCAAATTTTGATGATTTGGCGAGGTGGTCGAGTAGTAACGTTGGTAGCTTGGTAATGAGGATAGATGGTGAGATTAGCCATTCTAGTTGACAATTGCGAGTTTCAAGGTGGGTTTGTCATGTATTTGGGGAGAACATTAATTGTTGGTGCCTCTGGCTTCTTTGCTAGGTGGATCTTGAATTTCAATCCAGCAAGAGCTATTAACGCTGATGGACTAAATTTCAGTTCCTCTCCTAGAATGTTATTTATTGCAACTCTACTTTCTCTTCCATTATTGGTAGGTAGGGGGTTCTGGTTGATGTTTTGTTATTGAGCTGGATTCACTGGTCCATCCAATATGAGAGCCTTCTTATCTATTAGGTTCTATACCTAATGCTTGAGTTGCCAACACTGGTCCATAAAGTACCCTAGTACACTTATACGAAATTCACAAAACAAGCTAGGGTTGTACCCTAGTCCCTTTACAGCTTCTCAATGGTTGTTTGGTGAGATATTCTCCCTTGAGTAAGATCGGGAGTAATTCTAATAGTATCATTAGCAACTTAGTGAACATCCTGCTTACCTTGTTGGGTCGTGTTTACTGATTATGCCCATATTGTAGTACTTGTGGTGCGACTAGTAGATGGTTTGCTTAGAATGGGTTCTGAGGTACAAGGGCCAGGCTGTTGGAGGTGCCGGACCCCATGAGGTTGACGAAGCTTGTGGTCTCTGTATTAGTGCAAGGATGAAGATGAGTCGGCTTGGTTGCACATTGTTAATTTGTGTTTCTTCCTTCTTCTTTTCTAAAGGCACCGATTTTCTTTGAGGGGGAACCCCTGTTGCCTTCCAAGACTTGTGAAGCTAATTATCAATTCATTTTGGATCCCATCCTCGACCGGATCTGCTACCTGTACTAAGTTTGAAAAGGTACCCGTAGTATATCCCACCAAGTGGGTGTAAAATGCATGTCCTAATGTTGAGATAATCATGGTGTTCATCTCTTGTTCAGTCATCGTCGACCTCACTTGTGACTGACTTTCACCACTTTTGGGCATACTCTTTCACCATTTTCCTTTGTTATTGTGTCATTTTTGCCATGTCAATGCAATCCAAAGCCACGTCCGTATTGAACATATAATAATGCTAGAACATTTTAGCCAGGTCCTACCAGTTTTTGATGAGTGTATGGTCCAATCTCGAGAACTATTTGAGGGCTAGCCCTGTCAGGCTTCTTTGGAACAACTACCCTAGTAATCTGTGATTTTTGCCATATTAACACATTAACCCGCAATATAACTTTAGATGTAATAGAGGACACCCTACCCCATTGTATTTCTCAAACTCTAGGCACTTGAATTTAGTTGATAGCTACACGTTGGGGTAAAAGTAGAGGTCTTTAAATCGAGTTCCACTTAGGGTGTTGATGCCTTTTATTATCTTCATTTCCTCTTGGAGAGACTCAATTTTTTGGGCCATATTTTCATCTATCATGCTCTTGGCCTCTGTGGCCTTATACTCATAGTCATCATCAAGAATGACCATAGGGGATGGTCGATTTTACAGAATGTAGAGTGAGGGCCCTTAGTATCCTATAATTGTGGGTGGTAGGGGGATCTGTGGCCCTTGTAGAGGTTGTTCGGGGAGATCCTGATTCAATCCTGATGCGTGGTTCGATAATGTCTGGGCTTGTATGAAACTAACATTGGCCAACACGACATTTAACATTTTCTCTTGCTGCTCAATAGTTTTCAACAGTGCTGCGATCCTTGCATCAATGACTGATGTTTTAACTGTTGCATACTATGGTGCTTCAGAGGTACTCATGGTGGTTGAAGATCGGAGGAAATATGGAGGCTTCTTGATGAGTGTCTCCAAATACTCAATTATACGCACATTTTCTGGATATTTATCTTGATTTTTGTACCTATTTCTCTATATTAAGATAATAATCATGATAAGCCTCAAACCACCACGTTGCATGTTAATTAGGCTTAATTATATATAAATAAATTCATTTACTAGATAAATCTAATTACGTGTGTTTCTTGTGCAGAAAATCAACAATTTGGAATCAAAATCTCAAGGCAAAAGCATTTGGGCCCACTTTGGAATGCCCTAACACTTTGGAATGCCCTAATCCTTAACTCATATTCTCCTCTTTTGTCTTTTTGTGCAAAGAAAAGTGGAGGCTACTTTTAGACTCTTCTACACACATTTTTCTCTATAAATAGAGCCTTCATTTCTAGAGAAAGGGTCTCATCTTGGTTCTCTTATCCAAGACTCCTTTAATCTAAGGCTCTTTGCCTATTCTCTTATTTTTTGTATTTTCATTTTCTAGTTATTTTCTTTTGGTTAACTAGTCTTGTAAGAAGTAGAAGAAGAAGAAGTTGTAATTTTCTCCATGAAATGAAGAAAAGTTCTTTCATCTCTTGTCTTCCCTCTCTTGCAATGACATTAGGCTAAGTTCCCCTCCATTGGAGAGTGGAAAAGCCTAGAGCAAGTTCTTGTGTTATTTCTAATTTTATGCCTTTCTTTTATTTAAAATGCTTATGAATTCTCTTTAAGTTTCTTGCACATTTTATTCTTAATATAGATACTTTATGCTTAGATTAGATCAAGATAAAGTATGCTTAAATTAGATAATTTGTAGTAAGAAGTTCTCAAGAAATTCTACTTTATTTTTGTTCCTTTATTTCATTTTAATTGCAAAACTTTCCGATCTAAGGAGCTAACACCAAGCCCTTATGATTGAGTTATAAAAAGGCTAGAGACTAGAAATTGCTCATTAACATGTTTTAGGTAGATCCACCTCCAATGGTGTTTTAATTCATAAGTTTACTTGCTTTTAATTTCATTTACTTTAGTTTATTTTCTAGCAATTTTACATCTTCTTATAAGTTCAAAAATACAAAGAAAAACAGTTTTAATTCCTTTTAGTTAATTTGAATTTTATCTTCTTAGCTTAGCTCTATTCCTCCTTTCTCTTGGGTTCGATCCCCTACTTGCCCCACAAGTAAGGTAAAACTAAGATTATTATTAACTCCGGTGAGAAGAACAACGATAGTCTCATCACTTCTCTGGTTATTTATACTTCTTTCGTTTGGCCACCTATGAGTATAGAAAACCAAATATTATTATCTTATTTACAAAGTAGAAAATGCATGATGTTTTATGAGGTTGTGTCAAGTTATTTATTATAAAGTAAATGAGTTTTAAAGAAAAGGTTTCTTCGACATAGAGTCGCATCAACACGGAGTTGGCATCAGCTCGGAACTGGATTGTGTACTTTTTTGAGAAAGCGGGTTACTTCAGCTCGGGGTTTGCATCGGCAAGGAACCGCATCAACACGGAGTTGGCATTAGCCCGAAGCTGGCATCAACATGGAGTTGGCATTAGCCCGAAGCTGGGTTGCATGCTATCGAAAGAACGAATTACATCAGCACAGGGTTGGCATTGGGACGGAGTCTACATCAACGAGGAATTGGGCGACGTATTTTGTGAGGATGATTATATCAGCACGGGGTTGGTATAATTTAAAAATAATGGATTACATCAGCACGTGGCTGGCACTAACACGAAGTTGGTATGATTTGAAAGTACGTGGTTGGCATCAACACAGAATTGGAAAAAATCTTGTAAAATCATATTTTTGCAAGCAAATTGAGTTGGAAGAATACACATTTTTTGTCTCATTAGCCTCCAATTCAGTTCTCTAAAGTCAAGATCAGCTAGTCAAATCCCCAGGGAAGAGGTGGCGTATAATGCTTTCGCAAGGGCCCTCTTAAATCGCTTCATATTCTTGAATAGACACAGTTTATTCCCCTCGTCTCAACAAGGAAAGATAGTTCTTAGGCACCGACTTTGATCAAGAAATGCAATTAGCGTCTTCAAATCTCTTTTTTTTTCTTTGGTTTTAAAATATATTTTTTAAAATATATTTTTAGAAAATGATTGAATAATTTTCGGTTGATCAGTCGGTTGTCGACCTTATTGGATCACATATAGATCATGGAATCGGTTCAGGTCAAATTTGGTGGATGGACCCAATTTGGGTCAAATGTGAATACTAGTCGTGGACCCGATTTGGATATATACGGGTCATGAACCCGATTTGGATTGGGCACAGGTCGTAGATCCGATTTGGATTGGATACGGGTTGTGGACCTGGTTTGAATAGATATGGGTCGTGGTCCCTATTCAGGTCAAATCATGAGATTAATTCAATTTAAGAAAATCCCCATATATACATATATATACATATATTCTTTGAAAATGGTCGGTGGAAGGGTTGAATGTACTAGATCCTGCTTGTCCTTGGGTCAATTTGATTGGTTGAATAACCTATCATGGTTAAATGAAGTACAATTGGCTCGTTTGAGGCCAAAGGTCTTAAACTATTTTGATTCGACTCACCGACGGATGATTGATTTTTTTTTTTTGAAATCCTTGGTTAGCAAAAGCCATTTTTGTTTAGTTTTCCAAAATTTGGGGTTTTCCCCTTTTTTTGTTTTTTTAAGGTGGCATTAATGTTCAAACAGCAATTGGGAGATCAAAGAATTTGGTTTGTGCTCATTCCACGTTCCAGATTCATACTGGTCCATTTTTGGAGTATGGACAAAGCTAATATTGCCTTATCTATGCTTTAAGCACGGATGGGGCATGTATTGTTTTGTCTGTGCTTGAAGTACGGATAAAGCACACTCCTAGCCATTCGTATTATAAGCACAGACCATAAAGAAATCTAGTTTTCTGGAATTAGCATAAACTGGTTCCTTGGTCCTTATTTTGAATGTCCACCCACTGGTTGTTTTTTCTTGTCATTCTCTATTTTTTTTAACATGATGCATCATATGCATTCCTCCCCTTTTACCTAAGGGAAAAAAAACAGAAATAAACAACTAGCAACCTATGATCTATACAAGTGTGATTTCTTGGGCTTACAACTTGGAATTCGATGCCCTATAGCAACTAAGCAAATACAACTTCGTTTCGGGGGTCAATACATTCTTGAGAACTTTTTTCCTAAAGCATGTGGCTAATAGGTGAGTTTACAATTGCCCGATCTTCAAACCTGGATGCACACCAGAGTACACATGTCGTTAGTTGGTGATCAGACTTGATGTGTTCATCCCCGACACTTGAAATAACGATCTCAAGCCTTAAAATTACTAGGCATTAGGGCTAGATATTCTGAAGGTGGGGTGGTTTGTGTAATGGGCTATGTTCGCAAGTGCTTGTGCATTTTCTTTTTTTCTTTCATTTTTCATCGATCTCCTTACAAGCATATAATGATGGAAGACATGTAAATAAATATTACAACTTGAGCATGTAAATAAAAAATTAAAAAAAATGCAAACAACAAACAATGTTAGCAAGTAAATAACACCTTCCTTTTTTCTTAAAAATGACTGCGTTGACACGAGGGTTGAACCTAGTTCTCTAGTGGAGTTGCCAGCTGTAGATGCATGATTTTTTATTTCAAAAGATTACATCTACTAAGGTTTGGAGTCGTCCCCATTCCTTTTTGTAAAATGGTGTAAATGGTCACCTAGAATGTATTTTTTGAAAATTGTATCATTTTTACGTTTAGTGACTCTCGTACAGATAAAATATCGATCCACCTAAGATCTAGGTAAGCAGTTCGATTAAAAAGAGGGGAAGGTGTTAAGCACCCCTCTCTCTTCCTATCAAATGATGGTAACCTCAAAAATAACTTAGTCATTTTTGGATAAAACAAAATAAATAATAAATAAATAAAAAATCGAATGGTTGACAACTTCTACCCAAAGAAGGGATTTGCTATTGGCTCGGATTATAGGGATCATCTCATTGAAGAAGATAATTCTTATGAAAATCTAGCCTTGGGAACAATATGCATTTTTTACAAGTGTTGGCTAATGGTTATGGATGAGAAGGACCTGAATATCAATTGCCTCAAAATAAGTTAGAGGGTTTAAAATAATTTTCTTTTGAAGGTGGTTACAACTCCTATACTTTCAACTAAATCAAAGTCTGATCAATCGAAGATAGGGAAGGGGGAGTATCACATCTTAGGGGTCTTTCTAATGGAGAAAAAAATGAGAGGAAAAGTAAAAGAGGGATATGGAGAGGGGAGAGAAAGGGGGGTTATGCATCCTCAATCCTACCTTGAGGCCTTAACTTCTTTTCTTCATTCGTTTTATTCTTCTATTTTTTTTTTTTAGGTTCTTCTTGACTCCTTAGTGAATTATGAGAAAGTATTGTTAAAGTGTGAAAATATTAATAGAGGATAAGAGTTGAGTAAGAGAAAGTGGAGGGATTTTTTAGACTTAGACTTGGTGCCCCTTTTTAGGAGGTAAAGAGGGGTATTTATAGGGATGAAAGGTTATTTTTTAGGATAGGATGGGGTGAAAAAAAGTTGAATAGTAGAGAATGGCATGGAGTTTGAGGGTGAGGGTATGAAATTTAGAGTTGAGATGCGGGTATTTGTGGAAATGGGGTCAATGGATAGTTTTTTATCCAAATAGTTTGGATCCTCCCTAACCCATTTAGATTGAGTGTTTGGTGAGGTGAAATGATGTAGTGTTTGGTTAAAATAATGGGATTGAGTGTTAAGTGAGATGAGGGGTGTGGTGTTTGGTTAAGAGAATGGGTTGTGTAAAGAATTTGGTGATTAGATTTTGGAAGGGTGAAGGAGATGGTGACAAGTGTGAAAAAGGTATAGAGATGGAGTGTTTAGTTGAGTTGATTGGAAGGAAGGGGTGAGAGGATAGCTTGCAAGAATAGGTAGAGGGTGAATGATGAAGGGAGGTATGGATTGTGATGTGGCTTGGTAGTTGTGTTAAAGAAAGGTGATAGGTTAGGTTTATGATATGGAGTGTGGGGGTGGTTTTGTTAGAGAAAAGTGATGATTAGGCTAGGGTAGAATGATTTCTGGGAGGTTACTTGTGGTAAGGACAAATGTCCATTTGATGATATAAGGTTGATTAGTTTATGTGGATAATGGTTTGTGGGTTAGGGTTATGGATATAGGTGTGGGCTTTGATGGGTTGGGCTTAGGATTTTAGGTTGTTAGGATTGGTTAGGGTTTTAGGATAAGGTTTTGAAAATAAATGAGTTTTAGGATTATGGTGGTGTAGGGTTAGGATTAAGCTAGGTTAAGGCCTTAGCTAAGGTTGAGTTCATGTGATGTGAAAATTGATTTTTTTAGGGAATTGCGGGTCGATGGGCTTTAAATGAGCTAGGGGTATTTTTGGTTCCAATAGTGGAGCAGTAAAAGGTGGGGAAGGTGGGGGTATGCTAAATCTTTTTTGTGGGTCCATTAGACCTTTAGGGGTCTTATGAACCTATGAATTGATCAAAATGACGAATGTTGGTGATTTGGGCTTTTAGGTCTGTTAGCGAATTTTATTGAAAAAGTCTATTTTTTGGGTCCTTTCAAGTGGGGGTCCATTCAAATTGGGGTATCTATAGGTCCCATAAAATCTATGCCCCAAACATCAAAATTTTTGATGATCAGAATAAGGTTCTGGAGCATTTCAATTCTTTTGTAAAATTTTCCCAACTTCTGATATCGACTATAAGATTTGCTAAAATCGTGGGCATCTCAAAAAATGGTTTGCTAGAAGAAATTGCACTATAAGATTTTTGTTGCAGTCTTCTTATCACTAAAGTGCTTTCCGCAGACATGATTATGATAAAACTCTAAGAAATTGGCATTTTTCTCATAGGTTGGAAAACAAAGTCTAATAATTTGGTCGGGACGGTACTTAAATAAATATTGTTCGTCCCAGAAATACCATTTGACTTTTGAAAAGAGACAAAGTTTCTTTTGCTTAGTTATTGAAATTAACAATTGACTTATAACTAGGTAGTTGACAATGTGAGCATACCACGGAATGTTAAACTTGGAGATTTGCATAAGTTGCTTACCAAAAAAAGATTTAAAAATGGGTAAAGCTTCCTCAAATGACTTAATAACAATCCTAGATAGGTGATCGACTACGACATTTTCTACACCCTTTTTGTATTGGATTTTGATATCAAACTGTGGCGCCCTGCCAAACGCTAACATAAAACCCCATGTCAGATCTCGAAGCACAAGGTGACGCCTCGAAATTTTGGCATGGTTTTCTCTATTTATGTTAGCATTCTAAAGCGATCAACCCGCACCTCATTAACGACATACATTAACTTGCATATATATAAAATATAATAACTAGCGGAAGCCTATATACATCTAATAACGTACAATAGATCATAGTGCGGAAGAAAGAATTAATATACAAGATTATGCAAAACTCCTCACTCTAACAAAAGTCCTAACGCTCAGGATAAAATCTATAAGACTACCTGGATGAACAGACACCACTAGGGGGGTATAGCCCCAATACTCACTAGGTAACGGACTCTGGTCGTCTATCTAATATACCAGATAATCCTTACTCGTGTTCTACACCTATTTTGCCAAGTTCCGAATCTGAAACAAAAAAAATGGAGAAGGAAAGGGTGAGTAACAATTGCTACCTAGTAGGAAAACAAACAATTTTTGCCAATAACCTCTCCTAACATGAACGAATAAACATACTGAATCATTTTAAAATATGGAAAATTTTACATAAGAAACTACGATTAACTGATACATATAGTCAGGGATGAGCAAATAAACATTTTATAACTCAGATTATATCAATCAACAGTACCCACTATAGCATTTTCTTTTTATACAAATCTAATTGACCAAATGGAAACATTAAACATGTATTTCATTTTATATATTAAAATAAGCAACAAATACATAATACACAATGGTGGAGTAGTGGAATTAGATAATTGGGATTCACGACTAGATCGCTAGTCCTAGTCGTAGACATGTATGTTTCACTTACGAGACCATTTATCTAGCTTAGGCTGGTCGTTTGACATGACCGGATATGTTAGAATGTTCGACTACTATAGATTGTTAGTGATCACTGACTAATCATATTCGTCTATGCCTATCAGGCGTGCATGTGATTCCCAAATATACAAACCATTTGTATACGACCACCTTTACATTACAAGTTCACTGGTAAAGAAAGAGAGGAATAAACCCAAACCACGTATGAGCTTGGTGGTCCCTACTGTACATCCCAGGATAGTACATCACTTTAGATAATATGATGCACTATCCCTTCAGGCATTCACAGACTCTTTAACAGATCATAAAATATACATATATATATATATATATATATATTGAAAATAAAAGAGAAATTAATAATACAAGGTTGATAATGGATATCCAGTTTCCTACCATGCAAATGTGGCCACCCGTCTAAAATAAATAACGGAACGGAAAAGTAAACAGCGCCTCGCGCTAACAGAAAGTAAATAAACATGCAACTAGTAACATTATCCTTGGATATCCGTTCATCAACCTACACACAACAAAACAATGTAAAATGTAGATATCACCCCTCGGGTGTGATTTTGATATTTTACCATTTCATACCCTTTTTCTCTTTTTTCGATTTTTACAATTTTCAGTCTCTCAAAAAAAATCTACTTTCTGATATTCATCAACTCAATATGAGTTCCTTGAATATTAAATCATTTTTTCAACTATAAAATTCATTTTTATCAATAACATTGAAAAAGTAAAAAACTTATATCAAAACAGGGTCCGAGCGATGCACAAGACCCAAATGACAAAAATAATCCGGTAATATATTTTACCCACCTATAATTGTTATAAAATATAATAAAACATATCAAATATGCAAGTTCTAGCATGATTTGAAATGACTAATTGAATTCTATATTTTTGGAAACACATCACAAATTTTTAATAAAATCCTAAATGCAATTTTCACAATCTACGATTACTAATAGAAATTGAGAGTTCCTTACCATCTCTAGGCGACATAATTGAAGCATGTACATGGAAATCAAGGCAATCAGCAGAGAAATCAACGTAGTTCGAACTTTGAGACGGTTGATTTTCAAATCTAACCTGGTGGTTTCGAAGATCTCAATGTCGTTGTCTTTTCTCCCTTCTGCGATGGAGGAGGTTTGATCCCAAAAGGGATGAAATCCGAGTTCGAAGTTACGAAACTCCCGTGTATATATACGGTTGTTTTTTGATCATACGCGATGAAAAAGAAAAAAAACGGAAGGAAATTGGATAGGTTTTGTAGAGAATGAGGCTGCATATAATTTTTTCTTCTGCGTCAAAGGTCGAAGATGGACGTGTGAGGATGATGATGAATAAAAAAGAATTAAAAATTTTATTTATATTAAGTCTTGAGATGAAATCGATATTTTGCCTATTGTTTCGATTGACGATAACTTGACTGTTCGAACTTCAAAAGTGACAAATGAATACTCTATTTTGTCTAATTTTTTATTCCAGATCTATTGGTGTGGTCAATTTTTATAAATTCTATCGCTAAGAAAAATTTACATTTTTGGCCCAATGGGACTCTAAAATTAACGTCATTTTCGTTTTTGACGATAATTTGACTTTCTATGCTCAAAAAATGACAAATAAATAGTCTATTTTTTATAATTTCTCGGTATGAATCCAATGGTATGATTGAATTTAAAAAATTCTTGCTCTAGAAAAATGTCATTATTTTAACCTGATCCAACTTGGTAATCAAGGATTTTGTAACTTTTCTATTCGGACTCACATTTGAGCGTGCTTACAGGCTAAAGTATGTTTTTCAATCATTTTGAATCCAATGGTAAGATCAAATTTCATTAAAAATGATCAGAAACATCCTAAAGTTTTACCCCTAAGTCCTACTTTCAGAATTTTCTCAAAATTTCGTTATTTATTTTTCCTAGAAATACGAATAAAAAACTTAGGATTTTACATTCTCCCCCCTTAATTAAAATTTTGTCCACGAAATTAAAATCATACCTTATCAAGATTTGTTGCCATTCCACTAGCACAACATGTATAATTATCTTCTATTCTTAGTCCCAAGCCAATCTCATTTATAACTCATAATCTTATGTCACCTATATTGCGTCACCCTGACACATTCATTAACTAATCACTCCAATTTGAACTTATACTCCAATTAATCCATTATTTGTATAACCTTAAGATAACAATCAATTCACATTATATCACTCCCCCACCATTATCTATCAATAATAATCTTTCACATCTTCTCTATTCTTTATATTTACTTCTCTCACCAATTACACCGTCTATTATGTTTTACTCATACTTGCCATGACTATTATTCCTCAATGCATAGACTTACCCCAAACACACCACTATTATTTGCACACAATTTAATACTTTTTAATAAAATAATACACAATATCAACATTTAATATATCCCTACTACAATACAAATATCTATTAACACTAAATTCGCAAACCGCAATAAAATCTCCATTCCCAATACACCACTACTTTATATTCAATATAATATTCAATTTTCTACTCTACCTTACCATGCCTATTCCATCAACATTTTTTGCCCATATTATCTCACTAACTTTTTATTAATCATAGTCCCGCTATGGTGTAGATAATTTCATCACTTGACCCATGTCAGTAGTTTTTAGCTCTAACAAGTGCACAAAATCTCAACAGAATTATATAATCTAAAGGAATCAGTATTGAACAGAACTTCAATTTTTAATATAATAACTGAAAATCGTACATTCCAAAACTTCGTCGAAGATAGATACTTTCTCTTGGGTCACAACCATTGTTCGCGACTGTAATAAAGGGCACACTCTCCTGATATGTCCCACTTGACAACATGCATAACATGTCAACGATCCTGTCTTCGTAGATTTCTGTGAAGCGGGCAGTTAGTGGCTCTGAACCTGCCTTGTTGGTTTCTTTGGCTCTATTAGCATCATTGGAGCTCTAACTGTTCTATAACTCGACGATGGAGGAACTCTACAACTCGGTAGTGGAGGAATTTTATACTGTAGATTTGTTGATTGGGAGAGATTGGCCTTAAATACATCGGCCTCTTGGTTAGATCTGATTTGGAAGGAAAAGAAGTCTAAGTCGACTAATTTGCCCTTAGAAGTCTACAATTCTATCTCCCCTCATTCTACCATCTAAGCTCGATTTATCGTATCTCTATAATTGGTAGTCTAAATCATTGACCTCCTGACCCTTAGGTAGGGTTATAGTCCTCTAAAAATTTACGGCCTTCTAGAGATCTATCAGGATAAGATCAGATGCATATCATATCATAGTCTGTAATCCATAGATTATTTTGTACTAATCTCAAAAACTCCTAGTATTTGATTTCTCGAGCAGTCTCAGATATAAATCTTTTGAGAAACATCCTTTCGAAGTCTACTAACTCAAACGATCCATCTCCCAGTACATTCCTTTTAAAACATTACTAATGACTGGCATCCCCGCCTAACTAGAATGTAGTCACCGTTACATACTGATCTCTCGGGCACTACATGGCATTCAAAATCTCTCAGGTCTTCAAAACCCACTCATTGACCTCAATCGGATTGGAAAAGCCCCCAAATCTTGGTAGACTTAATCGTTGAAAATTTCACAACCACATCCATGGATTTACCTATCTTTTGAGCTGGGAAACTCTCTCATTCTTCAAAAGCATGACCTGTGGTAGTGGTCCTTGTGGTAAAATAGTATTTGCATCTTCCGAAGAAATCCAGTGCTCTCTCATTTCTTGGATTTATTGGTACACATTGCAATTGTAGTAAGTCTTGTACCATTTCTAATTCCTGGATACTAGTCTTGTCTTTTCTGGGGGGCACGAGTACGTTATCAACTTTATTAAAATTGGTGACCTTATTGTTCCTTGAATTAGTTTATCTAGCATCTTTTTGAGCCACGCATCCTTAATCGATTGACGTCGACATGAACATTGCTCTCTTTTATGTCCCAATTTACCATATTCATAATATATCACAACTCTTTCTTTCGACTGATTTAGTAGTATATGTTGTTTCTTATAAAATTCTTCTATTCATTGAGTTGGTATGTCTATAATATTACTCTTCACGTATTGTTATTTTTCCTATGAATTTGCTATTTCGTCATTGTTTGTCTCTTATTAGATACTAATTGCCTTTCTTCCATTTGGACTTCGAGGTGGTAGTGGTTGTATTATTCATATTTCCTCTTTGGACTTGACATGAGACTCAATCATCTGTCCCATAAATGACATTAACTGTGCTATCAAGTTTGTGGTTTGATCTAGAATCCATCTCGTTTTCATTGCATTTCGACTTCTACCTCATCTACTCCTCTCGCTTATGTTTATCCGTAACAAGACACTAATCAAAATAAGGCCAAAACCATTCTTATGTAACAATGAATTGCTACCGTACCTTGAAACTTAGTAATGAACACCATTTCCATTACTAATCGAACAAACTTAGAATCCTATCCTAGATTTACTAAGCTTCATAAACTTCTAGACACAGAAGAACTCAAAATTCCAATACTGAACTACTAATGAGCTCAAATACCGAATTCCTGGTGACACTCTATGATTATCGTTCTAATATCTATGGTATCAATCAATTCTCCAAAACATAGCAGATTGTATCCCATACCGATCTAATACTATGCTCTGATGCCATCTATGGCGCCCTGCCAAACGCTAACACAAAGCCCCATGTCAGATCTCAAAGCACAAGGTGACGCCTCAAAATTTTGGCATGGTCTCCTTTGTTTATGTTAGCATTCCAAAGCGATCAACCTACACCTGATAAACGACATATATTATCTTGCATATATAAAAAATATAATAATTAGTAGAAGCCTATATACATCTAATAACGTACAATAGATCAAAGTGCGGAAGAAGGAATTAATATACAAGATTATATAAAACTCTTCACTCTAACAAAAGTCCTAACGCTAAGGACAAAATTGATAAGACTACCTAGATGAACAGACACCACTAGGGGGGTATAGCCCCAATACTCACCAGGTAACGGACTCTGGTCATCTATCTAACATACCAGATAATCCTCACTAATGTTTTACACCTACTTCGCCAAGTTTCGAATCTGACACTAAAAAAATAGAAAATGAAATGGTGAGTAACAATGGTTACCTAGTAGGGAAGTAAAAAATTTCTACCAATAACCTCTCTTAACATGAACGAATAAACATATTGAATCATTTTAAAATATGTAAAGTTTTATAGAAAAAACTACGATTAGCTGATACATATAGCCAGGGATGAGCAAATAAATATTTTAAAACTTGCATTACATCAATCAACAGTACCCACTATAGCATTTTCTTTTTATACAAATCTAATTGACCAAATGGAAACATTAAATATGTATTTCATTTTATATATTAAAATAAGCAATAGATACAAAATATACAATGGTGGAGTAGTGAAATTAGAGAGTTGGGATTCACGACTGGATCGCTCCCAGTCGGGACATGATGTTTCATAATAAAGTAGTAGTTCTTGATTTTATGGTTGGTCGTTGTTTACTACACTTGCGGGACCATTTATCCAACTCAGCCTAGCCGTTTGACGTGACCGTAAGTATTGGGTATCTTTTTTATGTGTCAGAGCGTTCGACTACTATAGATTGTTAGTGATCACTGACTAATCATCTTCTTCTATGCCTATCAGGCGTGCATGTAATTCCCAAATATACAAACCATTCGTATACGACCACTTTTACATTGCAAATTCATTGGTAAAGATAGAAAGGAATAAACCCAGATTCCAGTTGTGATTCCACTCTCATACTCGTCCCATACCATATATGAGCTTAGTGGTCCCTACCGTACATCCCAGGATAGTACACTACTCCAGATGATATGACGTACTATCCCTTTAGGCATTCACAGACTTTTTAACAGCTCATAAAATACCTACATATATATATATATATATATATGTATATATTATTTTCATTTGAAAATACAAGAAAAATTAACAATACAAGGTTGAGAATATGACGCACTATCCCTTTAGGTATTCACAGACTTTCTAACAGCTCATAAAATAGCTATATATATTATTTTCATTTGAAAATAAAAAGAAATTAACAATACAAGTGTAAAACCCCTGAATTTTTAATTCGTATCTCGAGAAAAAATAAATAATAGAATTTTAAGAAAATCTTGAAAGTGGGACTTAGGGGTAAAACTTTAGATGTTTCTGATCATTTTTAATAGAATCTGACCTCACCATTAGATTCAAAATGATCGAAAAATATACTTTAGCCTGTAAGCACTCTCAAATGCGAGTCCAAATATAAAAGTTACAAAATCCTCGATTATCGAGTTGGACCAGGTTAAAATAGTGACTTTTTGTTAGAACAAGAATTATTAAGATTCAATTATACCATTAGGTTCATAATGAAAAATTATTAAACATGGACTATTTATTTGTCATTTTTGGAGACTAGAAAGTCGAATTATCGTAAAAAATGAAAACGACATCAAATTTAAGGGTCACTTTAGGACAAAAATGTAAATTTTTGTTAGAGATAAAATTTATAAAATTGACTATACCATTAGATCCAGAACGAAAAATTAGATGAAATAGAGTATTCATTTGTCAGTTTTGGAGTCCAGATGATCAAGATATCGTCGATCGAAACAATAGACGAAATACCGATTTCGTCCCAATTTTTATATAAATAAATTTTTTTAATTTTTTTTCTCTCATCTTCCCCAACTCGTCCAAACAGCCGCGACATATATAAACGAAAAATTCATTTTTTCTTCGATCTTCTATGAACTCATATTGAGTTGATGAATATAAGAAAATATATATTTTATTGAAGAGATTGAAAACTGTAAAAATCGGAAAAAGGAAAAAAGGGTATGAAACGGTAAAATGTCAGAGTCACACCCGAGGGGTGATGTCTGCATTTTACTTGTTGTGTTGTGTGTAGGTTGGTGAATAGATATCCAGGGATAATATTACTGGTTGCATGTTTATTTCCTTTCTGTTAGCGCGAGGCGCTGTTTACGTTTCCGTTATGTTATTTATTTTAGGTTGGGTGGCCACACTTGCATGGTAGGAAACTGGGTATTCATTCTCAACCTTGTATTGTTAATTTATCTTTTGTTTTCAAATGAAAGTATATATATATATATATATATATATATATGTAGCTATTTTGTGAGCTGTTAAAGAGTCTATGAATGCCTGAAGGGATAGTTTGTCATATCATTCGGAGTGGTGTACTATCTTGGGATGTACGGTAGGGACCACCAAACTCATACGTGGTATGGGACGCGTATGAGAGTGGAATCACAACTAGAATCCGGGATATTCCTCTCTATCTTTACCAGTGAACTTGTAATGTAAAGGTGGTCGTATACGAATGGTTTGTATATTTGGGAATCACATGCACGCCTGATAGGCATAGACGAAGATGATTGGTCAGTGATCACTAACAATCTATAGTAGTCGAACGTTCTGACACATCGAAAAGAGACCCATTGCTTACGGTCACGTCAAACGGCCAGCCTGAACCGGATAATTGGTCAACCAAGCATGGTAAACAGCGACTAGCCACAAAATCAAGAACTAAAAGCCAGAGAAGAATTGTAACATCATGTCCCGACTGGGAGCGATCCAGTCGTGAATCCCAACCCTCTAATTCCAATACTCTACCATTGTGTATTATGTATCTGTTGCTTATTTTGATATATAAAATGAAATCCATGTTTAATGTTTCCATTTGATTAATTAGATTTGTATTAAAAGATAATGTTATAGTGAGTACTGTTGATTAATGTAATGTGAGTTTTAAAATGTTTAGTTGCTCATCCCTGGCTATATGTACCTATTAATCGTAGTTCTTTTGTAAAATTTTACATATTTTAAAATGATTTAGTATGCTTATTCGCTCATGTTAGAAGAGGTTATTGGCAGAAATTGTGTTCTTCCTTATTGGGTAACCATTGTTACTCACCCTTTCCTACTCCATTTTTTTAGTTTCAGATCCGAAGCTTGGCAAAACAAGTGTAGAAAACGAGTGAGAATCATCTGGTGGGTCAGGCAGACAGCCAGAGTCCGTCACTTGGTGAGTATTGGGGTTATTACCCCTAGTGATGTCGATTCGTCCAAGAGTAATATAGATTTTTGTTTTAAACGTTAGGAATTTTGTTAGAGTGAGGAGTCTCTGTATAATTTTGTATATAATTTTTGTTCTTCCGCACTCTGATCTATCGTAGATTATTAGACGTATATAGGCTTCCGCTAGTATTATATTTTATTTGTTATATGCAGGATTGTATGTCGTTTATCAGGTGCAGGTTGATCGCCTTGGAATGCTAACATAAACAGAGGAGACCATACCGAAATTTCGAGGTGCCACTTAGTACCTCGAGATCTGACATGGGGATTTGTGTTAGTGTTTGGCGGGGCGCCACAGATGGTATCAGAATATAGTATTAGATCCGTATGGGATACTGATCTGCTATGTTTTGAAGAGTTGGTTGATACCACAGATATTAGAGCAATAATCATAGAGTGTCACTAGGAATTCGGTATCCGAGCTCACTAGTAATTCCGTATTTGAATTATGAGTTCTTCTGTGTCTAGATGTCTAAAGAACCTAGTAAGCTTAGGATATGATTTTAGGTTTGTTCTGTTAGTAATGAAAATGGAGTCCATTACTAAGTTCCAAGCTATGGTAGCAATTTATAGTTACGTAAAAGCAGTTTTGACCTTATTCTGATAAGTTTCTTTGTTACGGATAAACACAAGCGAGAGAAGTGGACGAGATAGAGGCCGAAATGCAACAAGGATGAGACATATTCTGGATCAGACCACTGACCCGATAACACAACTAATATCATTCATGGGACAGATGGTTGAGTCTCATGTCAAGTCTAAAGAGAAAATATAAATAATACAACTACCACCACCTCGAAGCCAAATGAAAGGAAGATAATTAGTTTCTAATAAGCGACAAACAATTACGAAACTAGCAAATTCATAGGAAAAATAACCATACATGGCCACAACAAGGTTGAGAATGGTATCCAGTTTCCTACCATGCAAGTGTGGCCATCCGACCTAAAATAAATAATAGAACGGAAAAGTAAACAACGCTTCGTACTAACAGAAAGTAAATAAACATGCAACCAGTAACATTATCCCTAGATATTCGTTCACCAACCTACACACAACACAACAATATAAAATGCAGACATCACCCATCGGGTGTGACTCTAACATTTTACCGTTTCATGCCATTTTTCTTTTTTATTTTTATTTTTACTATTTTCAGTCTCTCAAAAAAAAATATCCACTTTCTAATATTCATCATCTCAATATGAGTTCTTTGAATATTAAATCATTTTTCAACTATGAAATTCATTTTTATCAATAACATTGAAAAAGTACAAAACTTAGATCAAAACGGGGTCTGAGCTGTGCACAAGACCCAACTGACGAAAATAATCCGGTGAAATATCTGACCCACTTATAATTTATTATAAAATACAATAAAACATATCAAATATGCAAGTTCTAGTGTGAATTTTAAATAACCAATTGAATTCTATATTTTTGAAAACACATCACAAATTTTTAATAAAATCCTAAATGTAATTTTTACAATTTACAATTACTAATAGAAATTGAGAGTTCCTTACCATCTTTAGGTGACAGCACGTTCGTGAAAATCGAGGCAATCAGCATAGAAATCAAGGTGATTTGAACTTTGAGATGACTAATTTTTTAATCTAACCCAGTGGTTTCGAAGAATTTAACGCCATCGTCATTTGTCTCTTTTGAGACAGAGGACGGTTTGATCCCAAAACGGATGAAATCCGAGGTCGAAGTTACGAAACCCCCATGTATATATACGGTTATTTTTTTACGATACGCGACAAAAAAGAAAATAATACAGAAGGAAATTGGGTAGATTTTGTAGAGAACGAGGCTACAAACAATTTTCTCTTCTACGTCGAAGGTCGAAGACGGACCGTTCGTGATGAATCGGAGTTGGAAAATTAGGAAAAAAATTTAAAAAAAAATTTAAAAAAAAAACCTTCATTGGATTTTGGATGCGTGAGGATGATGATGAATAAAAAAGAATTAAAATTTTTATTTATATAAAGTCTTGGGACGAAATCGATATTTTACCTATTATTTCGATTAACGATAACTTGATCATCCAAGCTCCAAAAAGTGACGAATGAATACTTTATTTTGTCTAATTTTTTGTTCTGGATCTAATGGTGTAGTTAATTTCTACAAATTCTATCTCTAACAAAAATTTACATTTTTAGTCTAATGGGACCCTAAAATTGATGTCGTTTTCGTTTTCAACGATAATTTGACTTTTTGTGCTCCAAAAATGACAAATAAATAGTTCATTTTCTATAATTTCTCGTTACCAATCCAATGGTATGATTGAATTTTAAAAATTCTTACTCTAGAAAAAAAAATCATTATTTTAGCCTGATCCGACTCGGTAATCGAAGATTTTGCAACTTTTCTATTCGGACTTGCATTTGAGGATGCTTACAGGCTAAAGTATGTTTTTCAATCATTTTAAATCCAATGGTAAGGTCAAATTTCATTAAAAATGATCAGAAATATCTTAAAATTTTATCCTTAAGTCCCACTTTCAAGATTTTCTCAAAATTCTATTATTTATTTTTTCTCGAGATATGAATAAAAAACTCAAGGTTTTACACAAACTCTTGTAAAAATAACATCCAACGGATTAACCTTGCTTTAGCCTCCTTCTTAAATAGAAGGTACATCAAAGCAGCATGGTCTGTGTAGAATACGACTTTCGATCCTATTAGGTAGGGACAGATTTTATCAATGACATAGACCACTACTAGCATTTCCTTCTCTGTTGTAGAGTAGTTAAGTTGAGCATCACTAAGGGTTTTACTAGCATAGTAGATAACGTGAGGATGTTTCTCAATTCACTGACTCAAAATAGCACCTATTGCATAATCTGAAGTGTCATACATAACCTCAAATAGAACATTCTAATTTAGAATTTAAATGATAGGTATCGAGGTTAACTTGAACTTTTGCTTGTTAAATGCAAAAAGTCATGAATCTAAGAAGTTGAAAGGAATATCCTTGCCTAATAGTTCACATAAAGGCTTTGAGATCTTTCCAAAATTTTTAATGAATCTATAGTAGAAACCTGCATGACCTAATTTATTTGATAGTCTTAAGAGGTAGTAACATTTTAATTAAATCTACCTTTATTTTATCTACTTCAATCATTTTCGCAGACACAATATGTCTTAACACAATTTTGGATGTTACCATAAAATAGCATTTTTCCTAATTAAATACTAGGTTGACTTCTTTAGAGTGCACAAAGACTAAAGTCAAGTGATGGAGACATTCCTCAAAACTTGATCCGAATATTAAAAAATTGTCTATGAACACTTCGAGATATCTTTCTATCATATATGAAAATATACTCATCATATACTGTTGAGAAGTAGTTGGTGCATTGCACAACCCTAAGGGCATACTACGATACGCGAAAGTTTCGAAAAGACAAGTAAAAGTTATTTTTTCCTGATCAGTAGGAGTAATAGGTATTTAGTAGTACCTATAATAATCATCCAAGAATCAATAGTGAGAATGTCTTGTTAGACATTCTAACATTTGGTCAATGAAAGGTAGTAGAAAGTGATCTTTGAAAGTCATTGAGTTGAGTTCTTTATAATCAATACACACTCTTCATCTGATTTGGACTCGAGTGGGAATTAATTCATTGTTTTGGTCTACTACCACAATAATACCAGACTTCTTAGGAACAATCTGAATGTGACTCACCAAATGACTGTCGAAAATGGGGTAGATGATACCCACATCTAATATTTTTATTACTTCATTCCGGATTATATCCTTTGTGACGGGATTTAGTTATTTCTGAGGTTCTAAGGAAGAGTTAGCGAAATCCTCTAGAGTAATATGGTTCATTGCCACAAATGGACTAATTCCCTTGATGTTAGTTATGGTCCAATCAATAACTTCTTGATGTTCTTTCAAAACTTTTAACAACTTTTCCTCCTAAACAACATTGAGGTGAGAGAAAATTATCACAGGCAAAGTTTGATTTTTACCAAGAAATGTATATGTCAAAGTCTTTGGAAGCACTTTGAGTTCTAATGTGGGAATTTGATTTAGGAAGAATTGAGTGTGGAAGTACGAACAGGAAGATTTTTGATTTTTGTGTGCCAATGCATAGAATCTATATAAGGAATAGATTCAAGCAAAGTATTGACTTCGCTTATAGATTCTGTAATGAATGACTACGTCAAAAGTTGTTAAAAATGGACGTCTTAAGATTATAGGAACATGACTATGTGAATTAAGTCAACTAGGAAATAGAAATCATTGACTTTTATTATAACATCTTCAATTATACCTTTGTGAACCTTGATGGACCTATAAACTAAGGTCAACATGATATTAGTGGGTTTCAAAACCCCCAAACCTAATTGTTTATAGATCGAGTAAGGTAAAAGATTTACACTCACCCCTAAGTCTAAGAGATATTTTTCAACCACTTGATCTCCAATATGAATGGAAATTATCGGACATCTAGGATCTTCAAATTCTAATACAATCGTTTATTGGATGAGTGACAGAGTTTGGATTGCCATGATGGCTTCTCAAGAAAATGGTGTTTTCTTCTTAGATGTGATCAAATCTTTTAGGAATTTTGCATAAGAAGGTATTTGTTAAATGGCATCTAACAATGAAATATTGATGTGAACATTTTGGAAATTTCAAGAACACCCTCGAATTATTTACTCTTCTTATTAAATCTAAGGTGAAAGGGAAATAAAGCTTTGAAATTGATCGAATGATGGGAAATTTTTTTAAATATTTCTTTTTCTCCTTAAGAGATTTTACAATTTCTTCTACTTGAACTTTGTCTTTTTTTGGGACATCATCTTCTTCGTCAATAGGTTGAACCTAGTTGTCCACCTTTTTTCCTGACCTTAAGGTGTGGATAGCTTAGATAGAATCTTATTGATTTCTTAAATGGCTTCCTACCTCATATTGACTCTTTGGTCCGTTGGGAATCATAGGTTATCTCTAAGTTTGGTAATAGTTTCACTAGGGAATTTCTTTTTTTTCTCTCCTTCCAAGGAATAGAGTTAAATGATCCAACTGAACTTCTATCTTAGCCATGGATTGAACGATGACTTGATTAATTTGAGTTTGGTTTTGATTGGTCTACTGTTAAGTTTGGATAAGCTGTTGTTATTGTTTCATCAACTCTACCATCATAAATTTAAAAGATGACTGTTGTTGCTTAGATGAATTCTAATTGGGCATGAAATCTAGAATTTTGATTCTACATTTAGTAGATTGTCGAGATTGATACGGGATTTGTGGAATAATGGCTTGGTTCATGAAAAGACCAGCTTGTTTAGGATCTTCTCTATTGAACTCTCCGTTATTAGTACTATAATTTTGAGTATTCTTAGCCAACTTAACTAAAAAATCATACGCTTAGTTGGGAGTTTGATTTATGAATTGACCTAAAAATTATAGTGCGTATCTCGAAGAAATATTTGTAACTTTGAAGTTGATTTTAAAAGTATGGATCCTTAATTTCAAATATTTGAGGTAAACTAACTTCACCAATAGATTCAAAAGGGTCAAAAAAAAAATTTAGCCTATAAGCATACTTTAATCATAAATCGAACAAAAAAGTTATCGAATCCTCGAGTTTTGTGTCAACTTTTACCAAATAGGTAAAATGTTAATTTAGAAACATAATTTGAGAAATTTGATCACACCATTAGGTTCATGTTGAAAAATCACCTGAAATAGAATATAAGAATATCTGAATCGAAATTCGAGAAAATCAATTTTTGAAATGACGTTTATGTCCCCACTTAAGTATAAATATCAGAAACCTAAAGAAAAATCTAATTTTTCTTATTCTTCTCTCCAAAAAAACTTAGCCCCTTCTTTCTCGATCTTCGTAACTCAAATCTACGCCAAACGATAATGATCTGAATTTTGTCGTAAAAAAGAAAGTTATACACCTCATTGATGGTTATGCGTGGATGCAAGATATTTTAATTTTCGTTGGAAGAAAAATTATGTGATTGGTTGACGGCGATCCTAAACTCTGTTTATCGAAAATAGTTCGAGGTAGGATGCCTTCCCTTATACCCTTTAGTTATACAATAATTTCATAGAAAAATACATTTAATCGTTTAGATTGTGACTGTTTTTCCAAATTTTTTTATTAATATCTTGTTCAGCCAGCATTGAAGCGATGTAAGCCAGAGCATATGTCCAAGGTATATGTTCGACCTTCATATCTCTTGCACGGTGTATGGTAGTCTTAATCTTCTCAAGATAGAACTGCATCCTAGGGTCCTGGGCCTCGAATATCCCATTGATGTGGTTCACTACTAACTGCGAGTCACTGTAAATGGTGGCCTCAGATACTCCCAGACCTACTAAAGATTTGAGACCAAGGAGCATCGCCTCGTATTCTGCCTTGTTATTTATGCCTTAAATCCTAGTGTAACCACCTTTTCTATTCTTGTCCTGTTCGGGGTAATCAACACAACTTCGATCCTTGACCCCTCAAAATTGGATGATCCGTCCACATAAGCCTTCTAACCCAGACTGCGTTGTAATTTTTACTCACCATCTGCCTACTCTAACTTTTCTATTACCAGATCTGCCTTCTCTTCCATTGGAAAATCTGCTAAGAAGTTAACTACTACTTGGCTTTTCAACAAAACTCTGAGTTTGAATTCAAATCCAAACTCCGTTTATTGCACCGCTTATTTCGCCATCCTGCCTAATCCTTCAACTTTCCCCAATACAAACTTTAGGGGGAGCTCTATGATAACTTGCACTCGATGTGCCTAAAAATAATGTCGCAGGTATAGTGCCGTGTAGATCAAGGCTAACCCCACTTTTTTGAGTTTCGAATAACATATTTCTCTATCTGTGAAAATCTTACTCAAAAAGTAAATGGGCTGCTCCATCATCGTCTTAGTCTTGACTAAGACTGAGCTAATTGCATACTCTGAAATGGTGAAATACAAGCCCAATTATTCCTCTACTTCTGGCTTAGAGAGTATGGGAGGTTTGTCGGGGTACCTCTTTAGTTCTGAAAAAACACGTTCACACTCGTCTGTCCATTTAAACCTGGAGTTCTTTTGCAGCAACTAGTACAAGGGTCTGCACTTATCAGAAGACATAGCGATAAAGCGGTTCAGGGCAGCTACTCTCCCCGCAAGCTTTTGGACTTGCTTTTGAGTCCTTGGGGAGGGCATCTCTAACAACGCCCTGATTTGATCTGGATTAGCCTTGATCTCCCTCTTCGTGACTAAGTAACCTAGGAACTTGCTTGACGTTAAAGTGAATTGTACTTTTTCGGGTTGAGCTTCATCCCTAGTTCCTTATCCGGGAAAAAGTTTCTTCCAAATCGCTAACATGGTCTTCCCTCTTCCTACTCTTGACCAATAGGTTGTCTATATACACCTCTACTGTTCTGCCCAACAAATCTCTAAAGAGTTCCATCACCAACCTTTGATAAGTGGCCCTTGCATTCTTTAAGCCAAACGGCATCACTCTGTAGCAATAGAGTCCCTACTTTGTAATAAATGTTGTCTTCTCCTGATCTTCTGGGCTGAGTTATATCTGATTTTACACTGAGTAACCATCCATGAAGGATAGCCTTTCGTGACCTGAAGTCGCATCTACCAACTGATCTATCATTAGCATTGGGAAGTTATCCTTAGGACAGCCTTGTTTAAATTTGTGAAGTCTAGGCAGACTCTCACCTTCACATTTTTTTAGGCATTGTCACGATATTAGCTATCTACTCTGGAACTGCACCTCTCTTATGAATCTAGCCCTGATTAGCCTATTCACTTCCTCTTTTACGGCCTCCTTGAATCGTGGCGCTAGTCTCCTCGGCTTCTATTTGACTGGTTTAAAGGTTGGTTCCACATTTAAGTGGTAACAAATCACTTCCGAATTGATTCTAGGCATCTCTTCGATTGACCAAGCAAAGATATCTCGATTCCTCCTCAAGCAACTCGTTAACTCTTCCAACTCTTCTGATTTCAATTCTGCCCCTACTCCGATTTGCTTCCCTTCACCCACATCTACCATCTGAATCCCTTCTAGGCATGGGGGTTCAATAGGCTTGATTTCTCCCCTATATAATTGTTATTGCTGTCCTTTCTCACTGGATGATGCTTCCCTGTCCAATGTGCATACTTGGGTTGCCACCTGGTCGCCTCGCACATCCACATTCTCTACGACGTTGGGAATCAAAGAATCTAGTAATACATGAAGGGAACTGCCCGCATCTCTTGCGTCCACCACCTTCCCAAAATAACATTGTATGTCTCGGGGGGATTTTCCCTTTGCCTTCTAAGTAGGTCTTTTAGCTTACCCTGCTTTGCAGCCTCTGTAGGAACCTTCTCAGGGCTTGGAACCTATTCATGGTGTGCGCCTACACTTTATGATACTCACAATATCACTTGCCTTGGTTTATCTGATCTCAAGGAAGAGGCGTGGGCCACTCAAAATACGTCTTATACGTAATAAGACGCAAGATCTCACTATGAGGCATAGAAAAATATGTCTCTACTCTCCGCCTCTCTTCATTTTGCTTGAGTGGCCTCTTCCAACTCTGCTACTGTGACTGATGCTGTTTACTAGGCTTCTCCACAGTGTGTATGACCTTGTTTTTGCCTGCAGTGCTCCGAGGATCATCTTCTAAGCGGATGTACTTTTCCATTCTTTCAAACACTCACTCAAGGTTTCAAGTCTTTTCTTCACAAGGGACCTATATAGCCCTGAATTGGGTGGCAAAGAGTTCTTGAATGCTGCTATGGCAATTTTCTCGTTACAACTCTCTAACGGCATTGCTTCTTTTCTGAACCTCCTTGTAAACTTTTTGAGGATTTCTTCGGATCCCAGCCTCATGCTGAGCAACGCATCAACATCATCTCTCTTTTTCCTATTGCCGATTTACAGTGCTACGAAGGCAGTACAAAGCTCATCAAACAAGGTAATGAATCCGCATGGCAACTTGTGGAACCAAGTCAACGCATTTCCTTACAAACTCGAAGGGAATAATCTGCACATCAACCCCTCATTCTCTTCCCACAACGCAAGCATCTGCCGGAAGTGGAAGAGGTGCTCGACCAAGTCCTTTATCCAGGAGTATGAGGTAAACCTCGGTGGGATAAATTTCTTCATAATCAGTTCGGCCAAAATGTCTACTAAAAATGGACACCTCTAAATTTCCGAATGGCTTGCACCATTGTCGTGCTTACATCGACACTCTTCATCATCTCATTCTCCTTTCTGATCATCTATCTGACCTCTTCTTGAGTCAAGCCCACTACGGTCTCAGTCCGAGTGGTAGCAACCTCTGTGTGCTCCCCTCCATACTAGAAACATGACCATCCTTACTTGCAACCGAAGAATCCCTTAGCGAGCTGTTTTGCCTCGCTTACTGCTGGTTATCGAGAAGTTGGCTTAAGTTTCGATTTTGCTCAACTAAATCATCCATCTTTTTCTACATATCCTCTTATTATTTTCTCATGGCGTTTAACATTGCCAAAAGCTGTACATTTGCAATTGAAGCCGTTGGTGGGGGTACATTGACTTCGTTTGTTCTTGTGGATCTCACCATTGTTTCAACCAAAATCAATTTTCTCCTGGTGTTCTCATGGACAATGCTGCGATGGACCTGACCGCACTGATCCAAAGTCATTCGTAGCACCTCCCTCCCCGCGGTGGCATGGTACATGACAAAACCACTTTGACACTCAAGTTAGTTAAGCAGAGGAACAATCCCTTAGTTTCCTTAATGTGCAAGACTCTAATCTCCCCAGTCGGATCCCCTTTAATAGTGTTTACTATGCTATTTATCTCTCATAGCCCTTTTTAGGATTTCTCCCTCTATAGGCTATAATCATGGAATCCCTGCTAATTCTGTGGGGTTATTTACCTAATCAGGATCCTCTAGTTTGACCATGCTTATTTGCAATGATCCACTCTGGGATTGGCGTGCACACAACAGTTTTATGGTTATTGTATGACTGGCCTGCCCTATTTAGCAGATCTGATTGGGCTCATTATGAGCTAGCCTGCCTTGCTTGGCAGGCCTGGTCAGGCTTACTGTCATGCTGCTCTGCCAGCCAGGCTAGGGAGGTCTTGCTTTTGACCTATCCTGCTGGTAGGGCTGCGCCCCGTAAACTGTTTCGCGCCTGGTACCACTTTGCCAGCTAGGACACATGTACGGCTTAGATTAATACACCGTTATTTCCCCCTACAATATCAATAAGAGCCAAATCCATAACATCATCCTTGTGCCCAAAGAGATTCTGGTTTAGTAGTATTAGGGTGAGTGCATTGAACCTAAATATAGGATGAGAACTCGAGAACAACGTGTTGAATAGGAAAGGTTTGAAGGTTGAGTCAAAAAAGAGTCTCCATCGAAAGGGTTTAGTTTGGATTGGGGAATACTGAGAAAATTCGAAACCTTGTTCTTATAACTCTCAAAGAGAATTGGAAACACTACCTTCAAAGAGCTTCGCCATCTAAATGTTCTCTCAATTTCCTCAATAATGGGTGTCAAATCATGCTCTCCAAATAAAATACGTTAGATTCGAGAATCAAAAACGTAATCAATTTCTACTTTACCTTCACCTCTAACAAAGATAAGACGAAACCAAGCTTGTTTTCTTCAATCCATCAAATTTTGTCGTTATTTGACATAGAATTGGGCAATTGTTAAGTAAATGAATCACTTAAAGGTTCCTAGCTCAAGTTGAGAAGTTGAGTTCAACTCAACCTTGATCCTCCCTGAATCTCATTCTTACTTGCCCTTTGATGTTTGGTGGGCTCCATAGGTTTCTAGAGGAAAAGTTTGGAGCAAAAACCAAAAAGGACAAGTCTGGTTCAAAGAGAAAAAATCGTGGTTGAAAAAACTAGAAAAAAGGTTCTGGACCCTCACTCACTCACGGCTAATGCAAAAAATTGCACAGATCATCACTAACTAAAAGCCAAAGCAAAATTTTTCTTTGATCTTCTCTGACCAACAACCAAAGAAAAGTTTCATTGACCTTCATTAACTAATGACCAAATAAAAATTTTGTATTGACCCTGAGTAACCAACGACCAATACATATTTCACACCCCCCCCCAAACGTGTTAGTGGCCCGTATTTGATATTTAGCCCCATTTTCACCCTCTAGTCAATAATTCCCATAAAAAATGTAATATTTGTTCTTCTTTGCTATTTTTCCCTTGTGGAGCTCCTTTATCTTATTAAGGTGACACTAACTTGTTTTGCAGTAACATTCATTCATCATTACAAGAACCAAATGAATAAGCAAACAAAACATACATACATATATATGTATATATATATATATATATATATATATATATATATATATATATATATATATATATATATATATATATATATATGGGTGAGTACGAAGAGATCGCACCATCGAAAAAACAATGCAAACCTTAAAATCATATCTCAGTGTAGGAAATCCTTAATGACCAGGGCCAAGTCATTCATTTGAATTTCTCTTCAACATGAGCCTAAACTAAATGATGCTCCTCAGTACGAGCCTAAACTGCATGCCACTCCTCAAAACAAGAATAAACTATTTTCAAAAGAAAAACAAAAAGGAAAAAAACACAAGGAAAAATATGGAAAAAGAGTTTTGATCGACCTTCATATTTTTGGAAGTTTTTTCTTAAAACAAAAGCCATCAAATCATTCCCATCGAAACACAATCAAACTACAAGCTTCATCTCCACCTTTACTAGTCAATTCAATCATTGTCAGACTTTGTGCCTAGGAAATTAGTTTTTTTACAAATTGGTTCAATCCCTGTCTGACTCAAAGCCTGGAAGATCATTTATTTTAATAATTGGGTAAATCCTTATTAGATTCTAAGCCTAAAAAGTGTCTTCTTCACAATAGATCTCACCCATATTAGATTCAAAGTTTGAAAATATCAATTTTTTTAATCACACCAGTAAGAAAATTGTTACAACATGTTTTAGAGGCTCTTTAGTGTGGTCCAACCAATGAACTAAAACAAGTTCTCACTAGTCTTTGGTTTACAAAGGGACCAATGGTAAAAAGAAAAAAATAATCTCTTTTTATTCTTCCTATTGAGCATATTTTTAGACAAATGCACAAGCACTCATTTCGGGGAAGAAAAAGAAAAGAGAATTTTTTCAGCAAATGTACATAATCTCAATGATAATATTTCAAGCATTAAGAAAGTGTAGACACCCCATTTTTGCATCCGCTTGATTAATCAACTCGTCAACCCGATTGCAATGATTCCCAATGATGGATGCGTATTCCATTGCTTTATTTTGTTACCAGATGTGTTTCAGAAATTCGGATGAGGTATCTCGAATTGACAAAACCTTAGAAACCACACTACGCTAGGAAAATACGACCCCAGAAACATAGAAATCATCATCTTGCAAACCAAAAAGAAGCTTCACGATAAAAATCACAAAAAATTGACCAAATTACCAAAATACCCATAACCTCAAAATAACCTTAGAGCCTACGTTACGCTTAGGAAAACTCTCTCAAACACATAAAATAATAAATCGGAATCAAATAAATCATTTCACCAATTTTAACAGAATTTGACAAAATTACGAAAATGCCCCTCATTAAGTTCACAACCATTTCATACAAAAAATTTCATAAATAATACAAAATAATATTTCCACTGAACTCCTTACGAAAAATCGATTCTAAAACATCCTAGAACATTAAAAACCGACTTAAAACGTGAAAAGTCCTCTCCGGGGGTAAAATGGTAATTTTACAATTTTCATAATTAATAAATAAAACATTAAATAATTAAAGTGAAACATTAATGAAATTAATTTAAAAATTGGAACTAAAAAATCGATCAATCGGACTTTCAGGTAAATTGTTGAGGGTTCGTGGGATATTTCTTTAAGGACCCCTCCATTTGGGGGTCCAAAGAATTAAAGATATTTTAGAGGGGGTTCTCCAAAAATTAAAAGTAAATCAAGCAAGACTGAAGTCAAGGTATTAAAGTCAATCAAGTGAGACTGAAGTCAAAATTAAAGTCAATTAAGCAAGACTGAAGTCAAGATATTAAAAGTCAATCAATTAAGACTGAAGTCAAAACATTAAAAGTCAATCAAATAAGACCAAAAGTCATAATAGAACCCTAATTAAATAATAACTCTATCTAATAGAGTTCTAACTTAAAAAATAATTATACCTAAAACAAGTCAAACTAAAACACAACTCTAATTAAAAGATCTCTAATTGAATACTAATTCTATCCAAATCAACCCTAAAAAAAAATCTATAAATAGAGGTGCTCACACCCTATTTTCGTATCAAATCATAAACTCTAAGAGAAGTAGGTATAGAAGCTCCCCTAGCCCCCCATAAACCCTAGTTTTGGAGCCCCAACTCCTTACCTAATATCCCCCCGTCAATTTTAGCCTAGAAAACACCTAAAATCCCTCTAAAAACACCCCTAAATCCGCAACAAACTTAAAGAGTTTAGATCCAAAAGCAAGGAGATACCTTGATCTCGGAGATCCGAAATCAAATCCGGAGACATAACAAAATAAGGGAGTACGGAACAAGGAGCTATTTTTGTCAGATCTGAGGGAGCAAAATCCTTGCTATCGGAAAGGTATAAAATTCTTTTATTTTTTATTGTTATCTACGTTTTTAGCAATGTGATTTATTTGGAAAGTTAGTAGAGACCGGCTTCGGCCGGGCGGGGTTGGTGCCTAACACCTTCCAACCCCGTAACGTGATCCCCGGACTCTTTTCCTCTTTCGTAGATTAGTTTGCCTTTTTTAGAATCAGTTTGGTTCCTAGACCTTAACAACTAGGTGGCGACTCCCAAACCTCAAGGGTCAAAAGTGGATCCGCACACCCCGCGAATCGAGGGCGTTTTCAGTGGCGACTATTGAGCATCAAACTTGAAAAACCCCAAGTATGGGAGCATTGCCAAGATGACCTAGTTTTTTTTTATTATTTAGTTGGATTTATTTTATTTATTTTTTCTGTTTATTTTTTTTTTGTCTTGATTGTAGATGATTTTGGGTATTGCTTTTTTTTTCCAATTAAGGATCACTTTTTGATGATCCCTAAATAATGAAAGATTCAAATTGACATATTAAAATGATGGAATGATGAAAGTTGGGACAGTAATGTTAAAACGTTTTTATAAAATATTATAGTGATAATTAAGTTTGGGAACCTCTTAATAAAACGTAGATCTCATCGAGTAGATTAATTTAGAACTTGAGTTCACTCAATTTCGTTATCGGAAGCCTTAGATATCATCGATGCAAGTTCAATCTGTAAATCTGGAATTGTTGTTGAATGAAAGTTGGGACAGCAATGTTAAAACTTTTTTATAAAACATTCTAATGAGAATTAAGTCTGGGAACCTATTAATAAAATGTAGATCTCATCGAGTAGATTAATTTAGAATCTGAGTTCACTCAATTTCATTACCGGAAGCCTTAGATATTATCGATGCAAGTTCAATCTGTAAATCTGGAATTGTTGCTGAATGAAGGTTGGGACAGCAATGTTAAAACATTTTCACAGAATATTCTAGTGAGAATTAAGTCTGGGAACCTTTAGTAAAACGTAGATCTCATCGAGTAGATTAATTTGGAACCTGAGTTCACTCGATTTCGTTATCAGAAGCCTTAGATATCATAGATGCAAGTTCAATCTGTAAATTTGGAATTGTTTCTGAATGAAGGTTGGGACAGCAATGTTAAAACTTTTTTACAGAACATTCTATTGAGAATTAAGTCTAGGCACCTTTAATAAGATGTAGATCTCATCGAGTAGATTAATTTAAAACTTGAGTTCACTCGATTTCGTTATCGGGAGCCTTAGATATCATCGATGTAAGTTTGGATTGTATTTCCAAATTCACAGAAAATTTGAATTTATCTAATGTTAGCACAATTAATGTTCTTGAGAGTGAGCTCATCTCAACCATTGTCATTCTATCATCAATGTAACATCTATTGGAATCTCAATTTATTTTGGATCACCCCAAAATGACCTTTGGTTGGACTATAAAAATTACAAAATCATGCTTATTGCAACGATCGGATTTAATTCATTATCATATGCCATATTTATTGATTAATTTAC
Organism: Akebia trifoliata; assembly: GCF_017979445.1. Lineage (NCBI taxonomy): Eukaryota > Viridiplantae > Streptophyta > Magnoliopsida > Ranunculales > Lardizabalaceae > Akebia > Akebia trifoliata. The sequence continues at coordinate 7,094,146 of NC_141383.1, read as the reverse complement.
CATGATCTTGCTTGAAATACATGATTGATGTTGATCGTAATGTTAATGTACTTATGTGATGGGAATAATGTGATCTTAATTGAATATTCATATGATTTGAATGATTTTGGTTTTGATTAACTGTATGATGGTATGATTAGGGCCATGGGCCCATTTGTTTGAAAAAGGCCCCGGGCACACCCCACCCTATGTTGCACACACCACATGCACGTTTACCGTTTTACTCACTTACACGTCCCATTTAGCCAACGTGGCACTAGTGCGTGGCCCGGTCTCTTCGGAGATGCGACGTCATTCATGAAACCCACAACTCCAGTCACGTACCTTAGGGTATATCAAACTGGGGGCATTAATACCGTCTGATCAGGTGATTCTGAGAGATATGTTGATGCACCCAGGCTGGAGCGACCTGAGCCTTTGACCTATTGTGAGCGACACAGTCACATATCCCGATTGCCAACGTAGTACTAGTACGTGGTCGGTCCCCTCGTGGGATGCCAAACCATTTATGAAAGCTACAACTCTTGACTCGTACCCGTAGGTATAAAAGATAATCTAAGTATATCAATTGCACTTCTTGGTCAAAATCGGTGCCTAAGCAAGATCTTGCCCCGCTGTACCCTACTGTACGAGGTGGATAGACTACGTCTATTCTAGACAAGAGGTTCTTAAGTGGGCCCTTGCTCAGCATTGTGCGCCACCTCTCAACTGGAGATCGAACTGGCTGTTTTTGGCTTCAGAGAAGTGAATTGAGGTTTTAGATTATCACCTATGCGGTATATCAAACCAAGTCACCACGTATCGAAAGGTATATAGGTGTGCTTGGACAAGGGTGGCCAGATAAAAATGCATTGCACGTAGTAAGCTTAGAGTCTAGAAACCTTCCCCATAGATCACGACTCGAACTTATCGTGGGTGTTCCCGGGTTGTTTATTGAATGAATGCCTGTTGTTGGGTAAATGTTTGTGAGTGATATGAATGATGAGATCAAAGTGTATGATTGTCCTCAAGGATCAAAGAAATTTTATTTTTGAAAATTAAAGTGGGTGCACCAACCCAGTAAAGAATCCATTCTTTTACAATAATGACCCAGTCCATCCCGATCCAACAATCATTATGGGCCGAGCCATTTGAATCAAAATGAAATTCAAATTTTTTTCTGATTTAGATTTTAAACCCATTTTAAAAGAAGGAAAATGTTTTTCAGAAGAAAAATGTATTTCAAAAGTAAAATATTTTCCGGAAGAATAAGATTTTTCAAAAGGAAATGCTTTCCCAAAAATTTTTCTAAAAGAAAATGTTTTCTAAAAAAAAAAGAAAAGGAAGAAAAATATTTTTCAGAAAAAAATTGTTTACAAAAAATCTATTTTTGCATGAAAATTATTGAAATATATTTGTGGAAGTTGTTATCCAATGAAAACATTATTTGTCAATATTTTTCAAGAGTGAAATAAAATTATTTTTCTAAATAATCATTACATTGATGAATTGTTTAATGGATTGGTGCACAGAATTCAATAAAATCTCAGGGTTCATTTAAAATGTTATCAAGGGGGTGACACTGAAATTGGTTAAATTCACCTTCAAAGAGGTTTAAGGGTTATCATTATGTCTAAGCTCAATCGTCCATCGTCTAACTAGGGTTGTAAATCCGGTCAGTTAGAGTAAACGTCAATATCAAATCAACAGTCAGAAATGACCTCAAAATTTCTCAACATCGTTCAGTTGTTCTTTGAAGATCATAGTGCTTCAATCCTACCGGTTATAAGCAATATCTCAGTCATCAGTCCTAATCAAACTCGTGTGGGTACTTGTCTTGAGTTTTCATGAGTCATTTGGGTTAACTCGAGTCCTTTTTTCCAACAAGGTCATGTCTTCCTTAGATTGAGTCTACTCTTTCCTATTGAGTCAGGTTAGTTCATTGAGTCTATAGGTGTCTGTTGCCCCATCTGAAATTGATCGGATAAAGGAAATTTTTGAATACCTCGAGCGCATTAAGGAATTAACTAATAATTTGATAGATTTCGTTTCTGAGCAAGAAGATAAGAGTCGGGCTCAAGAAAGCAAAGGTCATTGACCTCGGAACAGAATTAAATTCCTAAAGAGATTCAAATAGAAACCATCTTATCTCTAGAGGAACACAAGGGGATAATGAATTTTCTCAGAAATTTCAAAAGACTTGTTCGTGTGATCATATGAAGGTATGTTAGGTACAAGTTTGAGTGTTGTTCAACATGGACTAGATACTCGTCTATATCAATGGAATCAAAGAAGATGTTATAAAATGTATCAGTACTATCCTCACTACATCTTAAGTTGCAAATAACATATTATCAGTCGATATGGGGATACCTTTTGAATCGATATCTGATAATGGGTCGTACTTCAAAACATAAATCACTACTCTGTGTTTAAAGTTGAAGATCCGGAATCACAAATCATCCCCCTACCGTCCTCAAATCAATGGAACAGTTGAAGTAGTTAATAAGAGTCTCAAGACTATCATCAGGAAAATGTGTCAATCACATCGAGATTGATCAGAAACATTATCATTTACGCTATGGACATATTGAACCTCAATTCGATCCTCCACCGGAGCTACTCCTTACTCCTTAGTGTATGGCATGGAAGCAGTCTTACCAGTTGAGATGGAGATTCCATCTCTCAGGGTTTTGTTAGAAAGTCAGTTGTCAGAAGCAGACTGGGTTCGCCAACGGTATGAAGAGTTGAATTTGATCGAGGAAAAAAGACTAAGAGCGTTGTATCACGTGCAAGCTTATCAAAGAAGAGTCGCCCGTGCGTTTAACAAAAAGATCAAGGCCCGTCACTTACAAGTCGGGGACTTAGTATTCAAAGAGAATCGGGCACCTATCTTTGACCCTAGAGGGAAGTTCAAACCAAATTGGGGAGGTCCGTTCATCGTCAAGGAAATATTACCAGGAAAAGCTATCAGACTTCAAGATCATAATGGAATCTAATTACCAGAACCAACCAACCTTAACCAAATCAAACGGTACTACATTTAAGGAGGCCATCTTTGGCCGAATCAATCCTCATATTACCCAGTTACCCAGTTCAACATATCCTTTCTCAACCCCTTTGCAGCCTTTTCAAAAAGAAAAATTATGTCTTTTTCTTTCTCAGCCCGATCACCTAACCTAGGGGAGGGAAATTCGAACTACGTTTTGGTCTGATCCCAAAATTCTGGGGTACGTAGGCAACCTGAGAAGTTACTTCAGGCCGGACCACATCAAAGTAAAAAAAAAAAATCTATTTCCCCCACACAGCAAAAAATCAAGAAAAAATTCAAAAGAAAAAAAAATCCAAAATGGGGAAGAAAATTTAAGGAAAAAGAAAATAATTTAAAAGGAAATGTCACACAAGGGGCATTTGGATTTTTGAGCCTCAAAATCCCTTTCTTTTTATACCCAGTCCTAAGCCTACCTATAAAAGTCCTCCTAAGTACCGCGTGAAAAGTCAAGGAAGATAGCAAAACATGATCAGACAGTAACTCTAGAAGTTCAGAGAAGAAAAAGATAAAAAATGATGAAGCCTGCTAAGTTGAAAACCCGAAAAGGGCGACTTAGGCAAAAATTAAGGCAAGCTCGCAAGGTTGAAAATCTGAAAGGACAACTTTGGCAACAATCAGAGCTAAGAAAAAAAAGAAAAGCTCGCTAGATCGAAAACCTGAAAAGGCGATCTAGGCAAAAGCTAGAGCAAGCTCGCTAGATTGAAAACCTGAAAAGGTGATCTAGGCAAAAGTTAGAGCAATAAAGAAAAACAGAAGAAAATCTCAAGCTGAGAGCGGTCCGAGCTGAAACATCAGAAGTCCGAATAATCAAGTTCAATACTTAGCTTAAATTAGGAATAGACTCAGAAGCCACAAGTATCTTGTTTACAATCGATCTGAAAATTCTTACTTCCCCGAGTGAACCAATGGAGAAAAGGGTAAATTCTATGATGAGTCCCAAAAGGAAATATTTTGTTCTCTTGAGCCTGACTCAAAATCTTTAATAAAATTAATGAAAATTAAAAGTTGAGTCTTTATTGCGCTTATGGTAATCAATTATTTCAAACCTTCATACAAGGGGCATTTTCTTTCTTCTTTCCCCCTTACACTAGAGGTATTTTTTTGCGCGATGTGTTCAATTATTTTCAAGGCCATGTTCATTGTCAAACTAGAGGCATTTTGTTTTTGAGCAATGTTAATCCTAAAAGATAATGAGAACCCCAAATTTAAGGTTACCCTCTTGATAACAGTTTTTTGAAAAACTTTTGAGGTTCAAAAGAAATAAAAACTCAGGTTTTTAATTCATAAAACTTTTTGATAAATCCTTGGGGTTCAAACAAAAGTATTTTGGATCTCACATAGGAGATATAACATTCTTTCGTTCTCCAGATTATTTTTCAGATTCAATCATTCTTGGAATCAATCATTTCTCTTCTAGATTCATTATCTTCCAGATTTATTCGTTCTCCAGTTCGTTCTAATCAGTTTTCTCCAAAATTCATTCATTCCTCTGTCAGTTTTGCTCAGTTGCCGCCAAGGGTTATCTTTGATTTTGCTCAGTTTCCGCCAAGGGTTATCTTGGATTTTGCTCAGATGCCGCCAAGGGTTATCTTGGATTTTGCTCAGTTGCCGCCAAGGGTTATCTTGGATTTTGCTCAGATGCCGCCAAGGGTTATCTTGGATTTTGCTCAGATGCCGCCAAGGGTTATCTTGGATTTTGCTCAGTTTTCGCCAAGGGTTATCTTGAATTTTGCTCAGTTTCCGTCTTGGATTTTGCTCAGATGCCGCCAAGGGTTATCTTGGATTTTTCTCAGTTGCCGCCAAGGGTTATCTTGGATTTTGCTCAGATGCCGCCAAGGGTTATCTTGGATTTTGCTCAGTTGCCGCCAAGGGTTATCTTGGATTTTGCTCAGATGCCGCCAAGGGTCTTGGATTTTGCTTAGTTTCCGCCAAGGGTTATCTTGGATTTTGCTCAGATGCTGCCAAGGGTTATCTTGAATTTTGCTCAGTTTCCGCCAAGGGTTATCTTGGATTTTACTCAGATGCCGCCAAGGGTTATCTTGGATTTTGCTCAGTTGCCGCCAAGGGTTATCTTACATTTTGCTCAGATGCCGCCAAGGGTTATCTTGGATTTTGCTCAGTTTCCACCAAGGGTTATTTTGGATTTTGCTCAGATGCCGCCAAGGGTTATCTTGGATTTTGCTCAGTTGCCGTCAAGGGTTCGCCAAGGGTTATCTTGGATTTTGCTCAGTTGCCGCCAAGGGTTATCTTGGATTTTATGCTCAGTTTTACTCAATTATGCTCAGTTTATACTCAAATTATGCTAAAATTATACTCAGATTTTACTCAATTTCACAATACACACATTTGCACATTTATATTTTTTAGTCAAGGAGAATTCTTTAAAATTCAAGGATCTGACACTGTCAGTGAGAGTTTGTACTCAAGGACCTGACAACCTTTTAATTCGGGGAGAGCTTTACCCTCAAGGATCCGAACACCTTGACGAATTGCTAAATCAGGCTGCAAAATGAACTGTCACTAGCTTTGGTATTCGGATATCGCACTATCTACCAAAATATATTTGCTATCTAGTTTGCTTCAACCCTCTGCCAAAGAGGGGCATCTGTAGACACCCCATTTTTGCATCCGCCTGATTAATCAACTCGTCAACCCGATTGCAATGATTCCCAATGATGGATGCGTATTCCATTACTTTATTTTGTTACCAGATGTGTTTCAGAAATCCGGATGAGGTATCTCGAATTGACAAAACCTTAGAAACCACACTACGCTAGGAAAATACGACCCCAGAAACATAGAAATCATCATCTTGCAAATCAAAAAGAAGCTTCACGATAAAAATCACTAAAAATTAATCAAATTACCAAAATACCCCTAACCTCAAAATAACCTTAGAGCCTACGTTACGCTTAGGAAAACTATCTCAAACACATAAAATAACAAATCGGAATCAAATAAATCATTTCACCAATTTTAAAAGAATTTGACAAAATTACGAAAATACCCCTAATTAAGTTCATAACCATTTCATACAACAAATTTCATAAATAACACAAAATAATATTTCCATTGAATTCCTTACGAAAAATCGATTCTAAAACATCCTAGAACATTAAAAACCGACTTAAAACGTGAAAAGTCCTCTCCGAGGGCAAAATGATAATTTTACAATTTTCATAATTAAAAATTTCGAAATTAATAAATAAAACATTAAATAATTTAAGTGAAACATTAATGAAATTAGTTTAAAAATTGGAACTAAAAAATCGATCAATCGGACTTTCAGGTAAAATTGTTGAGGGTTCGTGGGATATTTCTTTAAGGACCCCTCCATTTGGGGGTCCAAAGAATTAAAGATATTTTAGAGGGCGGTTCTCCAAAAATTAAAAGTAAATCAAGCAAGACTGAAGTCAAGGTATTAAAGTCAATTAAGTGAGACTGAAGTCAAAATTAAAGTCAATTAAGCAAGACTGAAGTCAAGATATTAAAAGTCAATCAATTAAGACTGAAGTCAAAACATTAAAAGTCAATCAAATAAGACCAAAAGTCAAATAGAACTCTAATTAAATAATAACTCTATCTAATAGAGTTCTAACTTAAAAATAATTCTACCTAAAACAAGTCAAACTAAAACACAACTCTAATTAAAAGATCTCTAATTGAATACTAATTCTATCCAAATCAACCCTAAAAAAAATCTATAAATAGAGGTGCTCACACCCTATTTTCGTATCAAATCATAAACTCTAAGAGAAGTAGGTCTAGAAGCTCCCCTAGCCCCCCATAAACCCTAGTTTTGGAGCCCCAACTCCTTACATAATATCCCCCCTTCAATTTTAGCCTAGAAAACACCTAAAATCCCTCTAAAAACACCCATAAATCCGCAACAAACTTAAAGAGTTTAGATCCAAAAGCAAGGAGATACCTTGATCTCGGAGATCCGAAATCAAATCCGGAGACATAACAAAATAAGGGAGTACGGAACAAGGAGTTATTTTTGTCAGATCTGAGGGAGCAAAATCCTTGCTATCGGAAAGGTATAAAATTCTTTTATTTTTTATTGTTATCTAGGTTTTTAGCAATGTGATTTATTTGGGAAGTTAGTAGAGACCGGCTTCGGCCGGGCGGGGTTGGTGCCTAACACCTTCCAATCCCGTAACGTGATCCCCGGACTCTTTTCCTCTTTCGTAGATTAGTTTGCCTTTTTTAGAGTCAGTTTGGTTCCTAGACCTTAACAACTAGGTGGCGACTCCCAAACCTCAAGGGTCAAAAGCGGATCCGCTCACCCCGCGAATCGAGGGTGCTTTCAGAAAGTAGTTTCACGAAACAAGGAATATTTTTGGATTAAATCTAGCTTTGCAAGGTTTCACTTTAGTTATCAAGAAGCCGATATCGTTTAACCAAAGAAAAACAAAGATTGAAGCCAACTTATCATCTTTTATTTCAATAATTTTATATCCATACATCTAGCGAAGATATTGATTCAAGAGTCATACATCAAGCCACAAAATTGAGAATTGCACGGTACCTCATCTTTGTCAGATTCAAAATGTGGGAAAGTCACCTCTTACATTATTTTATTATTTTTTACTTTAATATGAGTTTGTTGAGGCATGACTAGAAAAACATATAAGCTCGAACTCATTTGAACAAATAGGAGTTTTGAGTCTGCATCTTTGTAATACATTGCCAACAACTCTCACAAAAAGGGGCAATTGTAGACACTCTAATTTGTCTGAACTGAACACAATAGTTCATAAAAAAATCCAACGAGGATGGGTGCAAACAGAAAAACTTTGAATTCACCAAATGGGACTCATTCCAAAATTTTAAGATTTTCAAAAACATTAATTTAAGCTTGGCCATTTATAACTAATAACCAGGCTTAAAATTACTCTGGCCATTGGTTACCTAATGTTAGGGTAAAAGTTGTTTTGACCTTCACTAAGCTAAGGTCTTTCATAAAAAAGAATTCGGCCTTAACTCAAGTAAGGTCCAGTCGTTTAGGCAGTTATGCTTGGAATGGATGTACTTGAGTGCTCTAAATTTTTTTAGGAAAATTACCTCTTCAACTTTGTCTATGCATTAAGCCTATCCTAATTTTCTCACCTGTCTTTTTAGTAAATTCTGATTTCTTTCAATCTTGACTCTTGGTCCCCACCAAATGGTAGTTACCCTCCTACCCCTAATTTGTTAAGAATCACATCAAAGTAATTTACCATTAAGGATATGCTCTTGATTTTAATTCAAAGCCATTCATCCAAAGTTCAATGCAATTTGAACAAGTTCAAGGGATTATGACCATGTTGCCCCTCAAGAAGAATTATCTAGAACCTCAAGAGCAATTACTCTTATAGTCTCAATTTTTTAGGAGCCTCTCCAATGCAATTAACTAGAGAACTCCAACCCCTCTATGTTTATTACATGTCATTGCTCGAATTCTATCTCTTTTATGATTTTCTTTAAGTTCTAGTTCAATGTAAAGTAGTTTAGTTTAGTTTCTACTAGCAAGGTTGGGTCGAGAGTTAATCCCTTAGTGGGAGGATTTTTACCACCTATACGTCCAACTTTGTTTTAAGTACTCTTTAATGGTTACAATAATGTTGTTTAATGGCTCGTTTGGCTTGAGAGTTAACACCCTAGTGGGAGGATTCTTACCAACTATAAGTCCATTTGAAACTTTAATTTCTTGCAATAGTCTTCAATTATTTACTTTTCAAGTTCATTTACATTAAAATGAAAGTAGTGTGGTTTCCTTTTAATGGTTAAAGAGGAAGAGAATAATCATTCCATGTGAGGTAATTTTCCCTTTCGTAAATCCATAATAAGTTCCTTGTGAACATTTGGTTATCTTCAAATATTTTATGTTTCAAATTAGTTTAATTTCAAGCAAGTAATGTAGATTTTTTTTTTTTAATTTCTAGATTATTTGTATTTCATGTAGTATGAGCATCATTAATGTATAAGAAAGAAGAAAATAATCACTCCATGAGAGATGATCTTTCTCTTTCTAAGTCTATAATAAATTCCTTAGGGAACTTATAATGTATGCACTCTTGCACACACCACAACTTTATTAAAAATACAAAGAGTTAAAGTGTTTTCCCTATGGATTAATTTTTAAAACTCTAAGGATACCAAAAATACATTTTGAACACTTTTGCGCAAACTCTAACTCTTGTTTACTTCATACATACATGCATTGCTTTTTTTTTTTTTAAAAAAAAAAAAAGACCAGTTTATAATTCACAATTGGCCAACACTTGGTAACCAATAATTTAGTGGGTGAGATGAGGTGCCTAAGACATTTCTTGTCTTACAATTGATTTGATCAGATTTGAGTTACCAATTTATTGAAAGATAGATTTGAAAAAAAAATTTATGGTATCTATTCACACTTTAAACTCTTTGAATGGTGGTGACTCCTAAACCCAAGTACATGAGGCCAAAACCCATTGAACCTCACATATTTATAAGGATCATTAATTTTTTGACTAATTTACCAAAATATGAATCGAAAATTGATTAATTCCCAAAACAATACAATATTCAAATTAATTTCGAAAATAATAATTTATCATTTTCATATATAAGTTTTTTGATCAAAACAATAAAAACCAAAAATGAATAATAATTTTTATATTTTCTACCCAAAATACCCTGTTCTCTTTTTTTTATGAAACAATTTTCTTACAACATAGTAAAATTTTAAGACTTACTAATTTAGGTTCATTTTGCTCAAATGGATTACAACATTAACAATCTAACACCACAATCCTCTAAATTTCATCGAAAACTCAGATTTAGAAAAAAAATTCAATTCTATTTTTGAACTTGCTCCAAGCTTTTGAAAATTAGATGACTAGCGAACTCACAAACTGAAAATTAAAATTCAATGGTTAAAAGTTAAAAAAAAAAAAAATATATTGGATTTTCTTGTTCAAATTTCATTGAATTCTATCCGGTACAACCTTGAAGCATCAAATCATGTTTTTGGATGATACATGGTGATTCAAAGAAGAAACATTGTCTTCTTCTTCTCCATTGCTTGTTGCCACCATTAATGAACCAAACCAAGAAAAAAAAAAAGTCCTTGGACTTACCTTTTGGCATCCAAAAACATGATTCAATGATTCAAGGTTGTAGAGGAAAAGTTTGTATGAACTTTGAATTTATTTTTTAAAATAAGCCATTTTTCACTATTGAATTTTAATTTTAAGTTTGGGAGTTCGATAGCCGTCCATTTTCAAAAGTTTGGATCAGGCTCAAAATTTATATATATATATATATATATATATATATATATATATATATTTTTTTTTTTTTTTAATTGGGGTTTTTTGATTAAATTTAGAGGGTTGTGGTGTCGAATTGTTGGTGCTCTTCTTGTTCTCCATCTATTGCTTGTTTCCGCCATTAATGAACCAGAATAAGAAATAAAGTCTTTGGGCTTTCCTTTTGGATTTTTTCTAAAAAAATTATTTTTCACTGTTGAATTTTAATTCTAAGTTTGGGAGTTCATTAGCCATCTCTTTTAAAAAGCTTGGATCAAGCTCGAAAGAATTTCTCTATTTTTTTCTTGAATTTGAGTTTTTTGATGAAATTTAGAGGGTTGCAGTGTCAAAATGTTGATGTGGTAATCCATTTGAGCAAAACAACCCTTAGTAAGGCTTAAAATCATATTATGTTCAGTAAGGAAAGTGTTTCAAAACAAAAGAAGAGAAAGGGTATTTGGGTATAAAAAATTAAAATTTAAAAATTACTTTTCATTTTATTTTTTTATAATTTTGGTAAAAAAAAACTTATTCTAAAATGATAAATTAATGTTTTAATTTTGGGAATTAATCAATTTTTGTGCTTTATTTTGGGAATACTCTATTTTTTGAGTATAAAATAGGAAATTGATAGAAATTTGCAACTTCTAGTCTAAGGCTTTACATGAATTTTTACTTCTCTTTAAGGCTTGTCTTATGCAAGTGAAAACCAATTAATCAGATTTCGTAACCTTCAATTTTTTCTCCAATGTCGAAGGTGCAAACAACATCCAAAGTAAGGCATATTGTATATCTTTAGAAAGATCAGACTCATTCCAAGAAAATAAAAAAAAGGTTTCTCAATTTTAACTTTTGATCAAAAGTTATCTTTAAAATACCAAAGGTTTTATAATAAAATCGAAGAACTCTATCTAATTTGATTTCTTTACAACTAAATTTGTGTCCAGCCGGACTTTACAAGACATGCTTATGAGTTTGTAACATGTAACAACACTAATCATTTCATTGTAAAAAGTATCAAATTTAATAGGGCTATTCTATAGATTATTTTATAAAGTAAATCAAATCCATCTTTCATATATATTGTTTGATTGGCAAATATGAGACCAAGGCCCTAGGGATAATAACTAAAAGATCATAATAACCATCAGGGCTAGTTAAGATGGTAAAATAATTAATATTAATTTAACTATAATCAATAATGCATGCCCTAAGGTAATTGACAATCCTATTGATTGTAAAATGAATGATGGGTGGCAATAACTATTTTACTAAATAAATATTCTGGGGGACGACCATATCTACACTCCTAAAACATCTCAACTGTACGATCTGTTTTCCCACGCGAGGACCCAACCTTAGGCCATTGATGACGTACTGGGAACCAATGTACATTGATAAGACTTGTATATTAATTATGTACGGCGCATGTGAAGATTGCATCAACACCCTTTAATATATATATATATATTTATTTATTTCTCTTATAATAATTGCTTTATTTTATCAGCCCACGCATGCATGGAACCGACGTTTGACGCTTTATGTAAAGCCAACCACGCAAATTGCGAAGAGATTAGTAATAATTTGTCAGAGAATAATTAACAGATGTTTATGTTTGGATGCATTTTCTTGATAATGTTCGTGAGTGTAGAGCTTCAAATTAACCTCGATTGAGGCTTTTTTTAAGGAAATCTAGAGTGATAATCATTATGAAAATTATACTTTTCCTCTCGTCTGGACGTTATGTTTGACATGCAGCATCAAACATTCAAAAGTTCCAAAAACGTATAATTTTTGTTTTAATAAATTAGATGACATATATTTCTCTATGAATTTTGTCAAATTTTATTTTGATAGGATTTTGGTAGCCATGAAAAATATATTTTAAGAAAAACACTAATCTCAAATGACATTTGAGATATTCATTAATCAAACATTTCAAATGTGATAACTAAGAATTTTGAAGAAAAATATATCTCTAGAAAATTTCTATTGAGTCTTAAAAAACATGTACTAATCTCTAAGGAAATTCGTATTTTTTCTCAACAGTGGTAAGAATTTTGTAAAGTTCCAATTTTAATCACACTTCTTTGTACGTAAGATAAGATGTTTAGTAATGAATCCTTACGATTCCCAATCCAAATCCTAAAACTCACCCTTAGTATTCATAATACAATATTTTTAAAAATAAAAAACTTAACATGACTAGCTCAAATGCGATTCGAATCAAGACAATTACAATCAATCAAATAAATAAATTAGTGTATGACACTATGGGAAACATGGGTAAATTCAACGCCAATGTCTATTGAATTTACTTGAATTTAGTTAAATTCGACGAACCGTGATGTCAAATTTATCTCTTTCTCACATATTGTGATCAAGTAATGAGAATGCACTAAGATTGGAGGATGTCATACCTAATTAGGATTAATAGATAAGTTAAGGAAGTGAGATTGCAAATATTTATTTGAAAAATGACAATCTCATTAGTTATAAAAGTGATGATCTCGCAAGTTTAATATTTTTTTAATGATATTGTCATTTTATAAATCAGTAAAATTATTATTTTTTAAATAAATATCAGTGATCTCACTATCTTATATCAATGAGATCGTCACTTTAATATGCTTATGATCTCGTTATTCATATTTTGAGAATTAAGATGAAACATGAGTTGAAATCGAAATGTCATTATATTCAACTCACGAAATGTTAATTTACCTTATTTTGAATTAGGTTCAAATGATGAGTCAACTTGAAATTAAGTCAAGATGAATTGTCACACTAAACATACAGTCAATTCCTATGGTTTTGAAACGTTAGGCATTGGATGACGATCAATGCTATACTATCCTTGGTGGACGAAGTTTATTTGAAGCAGTCAAGTCGCTTCAAAATTTTGGAGAAACCCTTCTCATTATCAGATGTATTTATTTCAGGCCCTCATTATTTTCTTTAAAATTTGGGATACCTCCTTGAAAACACAGTACAAAGTGGAAGTTTCCATCGAAATTTTGAAGCGGAATGGACGAATGGTTGCTTCAAAGGTTTTTTTTTCTCCTTTGTGAACTTTGAAATCTATCGTGTAAAACTCTCCATAACGTGTTTTGTCATTCCTGCACAAGGTCCGGCTAAGACGGGGCAATACAAGAAAGGCATGTAGGGCCCACGTTGATGAATATGTTAAGAAACACACGATCAATGTGGAGCCCACTTTCATGATTAGGTGGGAAACAGGTGGGCCCTCTTTGTCTCTTATCTCATCGAACACCGCGTGTGTAATCTTAGTGGCGGACAAGTGGGCCAACTGATTGTTTTCTTTCCTTTTTAATGCTCTCTTGTCTAAGAGACTATGATAGTTTATGGGAGTGTAAATGGACTATTAAAATTCAAGTCTGGTAGACTTGGGAAGCTTATCTGGTTGCCGAATTGAGTTGAATTGAGGTCTATTACACATCAGTCGACATTACCTACTTGATTAATTGCTCTTAGCCTTATAAGGGCAAAATTAATATACCTCTACAATATACCCTCATTTTAAGATTTTGCCATCGACCTGGATCTGGCGCAGGTTAGTTCTAAGTAACATAATGGGGATTATGGATTCACATAAGTAACATATGTATAACCAATTTAGTAAAAATAATTAATTATGCAATCAGGTATATGACCATTTTGGTAAATTAAAAAAAAAATGTGTGGTCCAGTAATTTTTGAAAATAAATAAATAATGTAGGGCAAAGACCTTTTACTCGGACATTTTATTGCCATAAAATAGCTCCCATTATTAAAAGAAACAAAATGTCCAAATAGCCCACAGACACAAGAAACAAAAGGAAAAAAAAATTCAGAAGCGAAAAATTACCAAAACAACCATCTACTTCACCCAAATTACTGAAGCAATCATTTTTTTTTTTTTTTTTCAATATTTATCGAAACAGTCAATTACCCAATTTCATAATTATCTTTTACTATAACGATTGTTGCTTGAAGGTAAATAAGTAAATAGAAAACGTGAACCTAAAATATTCAACCGTTTCAGTAAAAATAAATAATTACCAAATCAAATATATGACCGTTTTGGTAAACATTACCTACTTGATTAAAGTCGACATTACCTACTTGATTAATTGCTCTTAGCCTTATAAGGGCAAAATTTAATTGTTGGGCTTTTTAGGGAAAGTTGATTCCTAAGAAATTGATTGCCCATGGAAAATGTGTGGGAATTATTTTTTCTTAGAAAGAAAGATTTTTTATGTGTAAGATAAGATTATATTTTAATATTTCAAGAATTCAATTTTAAGCCCAAATGATTTTTCACTAAACCAAAATCATTTTTTCCCATCCTAATGTTATTTTCTCACCAAATATTTAAAAAAACAAAAAAAAACAAAAAAAAAAAAAAAGAAATCATAACTTTAAAACTCACAAACTCAAGTAGACTCGGATGTACAAAAGGTTGACTCACTCGACATCTTGCAAATCAACTACGATGAGCGAAATAAGCGTTTATAGATTTATAGATACTGATCGTTGCAACTTTGTGTAGAAATTGCAGAGAAATAGAGATTTAAAATATGGACTTTGGGTAAGTCAGATTCGTTCCACAAGGACAATGAAGATTCAAATATTCATTCGAATTAAGAACTAAAATAGAGTTGAAAATAGATTGATTTAAAAACAAAATAGATTTGTTGAACAAATAAGATGGAAATCAACTTGTAATTGAAAGTAAAACAGAGAATAGAGATTGAAAATATAAGAAAGAGGAATTCAAGAAGTCAATTCAGCTTTTGCAAACCATCCCTAATGCAGATCAATTCCAAAAATAACTGAATCCATGTAGCAAGTCATTGCTTATGGATCGAAAGGTGGAACAGTTTAATCATCACGGAGGCAATATGGTGCTAAATCACCACGGAGCACTAGGGAGCCACTGCGGAGCGGTGACGTGGTAGCTTTTGCCGCTCATCTTCAGTGAAGTTTCTTTTTTTTCCTCGCACATTGTAACCGACTTTGTTACATCGTTTGGTAACTTCCACGTGCGCTTTATTTATCTACAATTAGCAATAATATCTCATTAGTTTCATTAATTGAAGAAATAATTTAATTTTATAATTATTTACAAGGACTAACATTTAAAATATAATAGAATTTGTGAAATTACGGTCCCAAAATCACATTATTGGGACCTTATTAGATACTAAAAGTAATTTTTAATATTTTAATAAAACATTTATTCTTCACAAATATATGTATAGTAGGTCAACTCCATCAAATTCCTAACCTAACTAATCAAGTTTCTAACCTAACTTGATGCATTTTGGAGGTGATGTGATCTAGTTAATAAGTTGACTTGCTAATTTTATTTTTAATTGACTCAATGAGTTGGATCAATGGACTTATTGAGTTTTAAACTATACTAAAATCAACTCTCTCTTTATATATATATATATATATATATATATATATATATATATATATATTATATATATATATATATATATATATATATATATTCGTGGGACGTCTCATAAACCAGCTGAGAAACAGATGTGTGGGAGTCATTCGATATGGGAAAAACAATGGTCTGGATCGCAGGAGATGTCAAGTTGTTTCTTTTATAACAAATGTAATGAATTCCAAATACCTCCCTCTATTTTATTTTAATTGGTTTTTTTTTAAAGAAATAAACTCTCTTATCTCTCTCATTGTCTCACTGTCTCACATGAATCAACAAAGCTTTCTCATTCCTCATTCTCTTCTCTATTGATCTCACGAGACTCTCTCTCTCTCTCTCTCTTTCGATTAACAGCTTCAAAGTCTCTCTCTCTATTAAGTTAGTGGTCGATGAACCAAGACAGATTTTAACCCAAGACCTGTAGACTTTTTAGTCTTTACTAACTCAGCAATCTGTCTGACATCTTCCAAGATATTTCTCAAAGTGGTATAAACCCTCTTGAAAGCTCCTTCGATCTGCGGGGTACGCGGATCTGCTTTTGATTTTTGAGGTTTGGGAGTCGCCACCTAGTTATTACGGTCTAGGAACCGAACACTGACTCTAAAAGATAAATAATACTAATCTGCGAAAGAAAATACGGATTTGGGGATCACGTTACGGGGTTGGAAAGTGTTAGGCACCAACTCCGCCCGGCAAACGCCGATTTCTACTATTCCCCAAAAAAGATTATATTGCTAAAAGACCTAAAATAAATAAATAAAATAATAAAAATAAATAAAAAAATTTACCTTGATGATCGTAACAATGATTCCCTCAGAACTGACAGAGAGATTCCTTTCTTTGTTTTCGGCACTAGATCCGCTTCTGATCTTCTAAGATGAAATATTTTCTTCCTAGATCTGAGTGTTTTTTTTATTATATTTTTTTATGGATTTTTGTGTGTTTTAGAAGTATTTTTAGGTGTTTTTTGAGCAAAAGTTGGGGTTTGGATGTTAGGTAAAGAGTTAGGGTTTAGGGAAGGATAGGGAGACTTCTTGACCTACTTTTTCTAGGATTTATTTTTTCATACGAAAATAGGTTGTAAAGACCCCTATTTATAGATATTTTTTAAAATCTTTTTAGATAGAGTTAGAGTTAGATTATGTTCTTTTTAGATAGTTTTAGAATTTAATTATGTTTCTTTTAGATAGTTTTAGAGTTTAATTAGAATTTTTTTAGATAGTTTTAGAGTTTAATTAGAATTCTTTTATATAGTTTTAGAGTTTAATTAAAATTTTATTAGGGTTATGGTTGAATTTGGTCTCACTTGATTGACTAGAATTTAGGGTTTTGACTTAAGTCTTACTTGATTGACTAGATTTTAGGATTTTGACTTAGGTCTTACTTGATTGACTTGACTTAAAAAAAATTAATTTTAATTAGGATTTCATTTTACATTAATTAATATTTTAATTATTAATTTTAGAATTTTTTATTATTAAAATTATAAAATTATCGTTTTGCCCTCGGAGAGGATTTCTTGCTTTTTAAGTCGTTTTTCAATGTTTCAGGATAGTTTGAAATCAATTTTTCGTAAGGAATTCAATGGGAATATTGGTTTATATCATTTATGAAATTTTTTGTACGAAATGGTCATGAACTTTATGAGGGGCATTTTCATAATTTTATAGAATGTTGTGAAAATTAGCGAAATGGTTTATTTGATTTCGATTTGTTGTTTTATGTGTTTGAAAGGGTTTTCCTAATCATAATGTAGGCTCTAGGGATGTTTTGAGGTTAGGGATATTTTGGTAATTTGATCATTTTTAGTGATTTTTATCGTGAAGCTTCTTTTTATCTGAAAAATGATGATTTCTAGGCTTTTGGGGTTATATTTTCCTAGTGTAGCGTGATTTCTACAGTTTTGTTAGTTTGAGATACCTTATCCAAATTTTTGAAACATATCTAGCAACAAAATATAGCATTGGAATAATCATCCATCATTAGGAACCGTTACAATCGGGCTAACGAGTTGATTAATCAGGTGAGTGCAAAAATGGGGTGTCTACACTTCCACATTTACTACCATTTTTCCTCAAATTGATTTCTCAAAGTAGCAGGAGCACATCTCTTCCTCCATTCAATTTTGTACAAAACTACATCTTCTGTTGAATGAAATGAAGGATCAAAATCTGTCTTTATACAAGCAGAGTTTTCTGATAAAACAAATGCTAACTAAAATACTTGATGAACACAAGTGTTTGATGGAAAGAAAATAACAATGGCTACCATGACACTGGCCTTCATATGCAATAAGACGAAGCAAAGTAGAACCTCTCAACACAGAAATCATAAACAGCCTTAGAGTACAGTGCCTTGTTGAGGAATATATAATATTGAGATTGAAAGGTAACATTGTTACCATATGCAGCTATTAATTGATAAATTATTGTCAATTCACCAATTTAATTGGTTGTTCCTTATTTGTTAAATTTTATGAAGGATTTGAGGTATTGTTGATAGGTGATTTTTTAGGGGTTTTAGAATTCTATTGGTATTACTATTTAAATCAATCTAGTTGGAATAAAATGGTTGTACAGTTGGACTGAAATTGAAAACTTTGGATTTTGTGTTGTTGCTGTTCAAAGAGTTATCTCCGACTTATGAGGTTCTGAGTGATCCTGACTCATGAGAAACGTGAAATGTTTAGAGAGAGAGACTTTGAAGCCGTCGATCAATCGAGAGAGAGAGATCAAGAAAGAGAGATCGAGAGTCTTGTGAGATTAGTAGAGAAGAGAATGAGGAATGAGGAATGAGAGAGCTTCGTTGATTCGTGTGAGACAGTGAGAGAGATAAGAGAGTTTATTTCTTAAAAAAAAAAACCAATTAAAACAAAATAGAGGGAGGTATTTGGAATTCTTTACATTTATTATAAAAGAAACGACTTGACGTATCTCGTGATCCAGACCATTGTTTTCCCTATATCGAACGACTCCCACACATCTGTTTCTCAGCTAGTTTATATATATATTATTTCCCAACATGCAATGTAACTGTATAATTAATTTTTCCCTAGAATTCTTGTTCCCTGGTAATGACTTTTTTCCATGACCATTTTCTCAAGAAATTTATATTCCCTTAAAAACTAAATTTCACGTGTCATATAACCACTACATGTCGGGGAGGGTGGGTTTCATATCCTGACTCAAATAAATTCTCATGTGGTCGAAAACAAAAATCACAAAGAATGATAAAAAGAACACAAAAGTTTGTTGGCGAGGTTTATCACGAACTATGTCCTAGAGCTCGTGGTGAGACAATCCACTAGAATACATTTATGATTACATATTCTCAATTCCGATTACAAATCTCCCCCTTTCTTTACATCCCGACTCCCCATTAGAACTTTTCACCTTCCCCTTACAATTTTCCCCACCGATTCCTCATTATCTGGTTCCCACCTCCCACTGATTTTTCCTTATTTAACTTTTTACATGGTTGTCTCTTTTCCATCGATTTTTTTTTCTTTTTATCTTATTATTTATACAATATTTCCTTCAAATAGAACTAAGAATTCCTAACTTGTGGGGTTGGCTCAATGACAATTTCAGAGCTATAAGTGGTTTAATGCTTGTAGGTTGTGAATTCGATACCCAAGATGAGCATTAATTTTTCAAGGCTACCTGCGAGGGCACACCCTCACTTACCTAGTGTGTGTGATGTGCAAGCATTGTACGTGCCCTTGGACTAGTCCTTGGACAAGACCATTGTCTATGGACTGGGCAAAAGCCTAGATACAGGCTCGGTCCCCTATCCATAGGGGTACTTGATTATAAAAAAAGAAAAGAAAAATAAAACTAAGAATTCCCCAAAAAGAGGAACAAAGATTTGTTGTTTAGAAATTTATGTGTTAATTAACTAATAAATCGATGACATGAAGCCATGTGTATTAAATAAGCAAGAAGGATCGGTTAAAAGAGAATTTTAGAGCAGTTTAAGTGGTTTATTTTATTATTTTCCAGTGTTCATGTGTCACGGTCTTGTTCTTTCAAAGCGAGGTCGAGTGGCGCAAGGAGGTGCTAATCCACAAGCAAGCTTGTAAAAATGATCGTACACCATAAACGTACCAAGCAAACAAGATAATCGAGCAACACGAGACAAAGTCCATAGGCTACTTTGTTGATATAATATTTTGATTACACGGGGTAACACATTACAAAAGCATAAAGGTGTGTTACAATGAAACTGATGATCCTATGACACGCGGGACTTCCACGTAGCTTGATGCTAGGGCTCAAGTCAACGTGGGTGTACGTTGGGGATTGAGAAGCATTAAACATCCTTCCTACAAAGAGTATGCTAAGTCTTTCCTAGGTTTCCTGAAGGAAACATCAAAAGTGGAGGTCGGTCATATTTTCTTATTACTAAAATGCCACTAAGCTAACAGATATGCCCTAACATGGACCTGATATGACTTCATATTGAGCCTTACATAGTGTTACATAGGTACTCCCAGGTGATTTCGGGATGAGTTACACCTAACTCTAGGTGACAGAATGTATGGCCGCCACAGTCTCCCTCACATATTCTGTAGACGTTCTCGTTGCATTGTCTTGACAAACTCTTCAATCTTCTGTTTGAAAGGTAGTAGGTTTTTTACACTCTCCTATTTAGCTTCACATTCTAGCATGTTCTTCTATGTGCTGAAGTACTCCATGTGCTGTTACTACTGTAGCTGGCTGGAACTACTGCTGACTTGATACTTTCGAGAACTTTTTCGATAACATGCTCTGACTAAATAATTGAATGAGAAGGTGTACGTCTTGGAATGATGCAAGTAGCATCTATTGGATTTGCGTGGTTTGACTTGGGACTTCTTGCATGGAAGACGCTGCATAACTTGTACGGTAACCAGAGTTTATCAAACCTGTATGTCCTTTGACTTTGTCTCTTGTAGCCTGAAATAATAGTATAAGGAGTTAAATGCTATTGGCTTGTGATAATTTCAAAAAGACTCTTGTTGGAGGAAGAGTTCTTCTGAAAGTTGAAATTAAACAAATTCACCCAATTCATAAGTTTGGCATTGGCAAGATGCCTCAAATACTCCAACATGGAACTGAATCTCTCCGTTTGCCCTCTGTTTGAATGTGTCCACTAGTTGGAAAGTCAAGCTAGAACCCAAGTAATATGCACAGTTCGTCCCATAACTTCTCTATGACTCTTGATCTCTGTCGCTGACAATACTTTTGAGCATACCCTAATACTTGATGACATTTTGACAAATTAACTAAGAGGCTTCATCTACAACTTGAACTTAATAATAACCTGATCTCAAACCCAACTTTGAAGAGTACTTGGCTATCTCAAATTTATCAAATAAGTCGACAACCCGTTCGATAGGATACTTGTTCTTAATGGAGATCTTGTTAGACGTTCGATAATCGACACAACGTCGTAATAACCTACCATACTTCTTTTGTTGCTTACATAACTCAATTAGTTCTACAGGATTCATCTTGAAAGGCCACTCTTTAAGAGATGTGGTACCTGTAGACACCCCATTTTTGCACTCGCCTGATTAATCAACTCGTCAACCCGATCGCAATGATTCCCAATGATGGATGTGTATTCCATTGCTTTATTTCGTTACCAGATGTGTTTCAGAAATCCGGATGAGGTATCTCGAACTGACAAAACTTTAGAAACCATGCTACACTAGGAAAATACGACTCCAAAAACATAGAAATCATCATCTTGCAGACCCAAAAAGAAGCTTCAAGATAAAAATCATTAAAAATTGACCAAATTACCAAAATACCCCTAACATCAAAACAACCCTAGAGCCTACGTTACGATTAGAAAAATCCTTTCGAACACATAAAACAACAAATCGAAATCAAATAAATCATTTCACCAATTTTAACAAAATTACGAAAATGCCCCTCATAAAGTTCACGACCATTTCACACAAATTTTTTTATAAATAACAAAAACTAATATTTTCATTGAATTTCTTACGAAAAATCGATTAAAAAACATCCTAGAACATTAAAAACCGACTTAAAACGTGAATAGTCCTCTCCGGGGGCAAAACGATAATTTCACAATTTTCATAATTAAAAATTTTGAAATTAATAAATAAAACATTAAATAATTAAAGTGAAACATTAATGAAATTAATTTAAAATTTTGAACTAAAAAAATCGATCAATCAGGCTCTCATGAAAAATTATTGAGGGTTCGTGAGATATTTCTTTAAGGACCCCTCCATTTGGGGGTCCAAATAATTAAAGATATAATAGAGGGGGGTATTCCAAAATTTTAAAGTCAATCAAGCAAGGCTAAAGTCAAGATATTAAAGTCAATCAAGAAAGACTAAAGTCAAAATTAAAGTCAATTAAGCAAGACTGAAGTCAAAGATAAAAGTCAATCAATTAAGACTAAAGTCAAAATATTAAAAGTCAATCAAATAAGACCAAAAGTTATAATAGAGTTCTAATTAGATAATAACTCAATCTAATAGAGTTTTAACTAAAACACAACTCCACCTAAAATAATTCTAATTAAAACACAACTCTACCTAAAACAAGACTAACTATAACACAACTCTAATTAAACATTAACTCTATCAAAATCAACCCCTAAAAAAATTTATAAATAGGAGTGCTCACACCTTATTTTCGTATCAAATCATATACCCTAAGAGAAGTAGGTCTAAAAGTCCCCCCTAGCCTCCCATAAACCCTAGTTTTGGAGCCCCAACTCTTTACCTAACATCCTTTCTTCGATTTTAGCCTAAAAAACACCTAAAAGCCCTTCAAGAACACCCCAAAATCCATTAACAAACTTGAAGAATTCTGATCCAAGAAAGAAGAGATACCTTGCCTCGGAGATCGGAAATCAAATCCGAAGACAGAACGAAGCAAGAAGTACGATACAAGGAGTAATTTTTGTCAGATTTGAGGGAACAAAAGTCTTTGCTATCGGAAAGGTATAACTTCTTATATTTATTTTATTATTATCTAGATTTTTTTAGCAATGTAACTTATTTGAGAAATTAGTAGAGATCGACTTTGGCCGGGCGGGGTTGGTGCCTAACACCTTCCAACCCCATAACATGATCCCTGAATTCAGTTTTTTCTATTCTAGATTAGTCCTATCGTAATAACTAGGTGGCGACTCCCAAACCTCAAGGGTCAAAAGTGGATCCGCGCACCCCGTGGATCGAGGGCGCTTTCAGTGGCGACTCCGCTGGGGACATTGAGGATCAAACTTGAAAAACCCCAAGTATGGGAGCATTGCCAATAACGTAGTTATTTTATTTGATTTTATTTAGTTTTTCTTCATTGTTCGTTTATCTTTTTTTTATATATTATATTGGTGGGTCCAATCATTAATTTCGGTACAATTTTGGATATGTTAATCTGGCATATTTTTATTCTTATATATAGTTCAATCAAGAGTCACTTAGGGTGACTTTAAATAATAACAAATTTCAATGGATAACTTTGTTGAGGGTGGAATAACGATCATTGAGGATAAAATAATGAAACGGAAAGGGATTTTTTTTTATTTTAAGGTATGTCGATCCATTTTTGAATAACAAAGGATTTTTTTATTTTTTTATTTAAAAAAAAAAAAAAAAAGGGAAACATGTTCGATATAACCTTCTTTTTAGTTAGTTATTTTTCATTTTTTTTTATGTTTTTATAGGCAAGACATGCTGACCATTGACAGCATATAGATTTAGAAAAAAAAAAATTTTGAGTTTCTGTCGACAGCAGCTCCTGTTGGTGTGCCTCAAGTACAAATTGATGTAAGCTTTTAAATTCAATGACTTTCAATGGGGTGCTATAAGCGAAAATTCACCTTACTTTTTTTTAAATTTTTAATCAATTCTTTTAAGAGAAGTCTTCTTCCCCATTCGATCAGTCTCGACAGAGACTCGAGAAATCTTCTCCTCGAGGGTTCCAAACCCCATGTTTTGGGTAATAAAGCTCGAACGATCCCGAGATTTGTGGTTTTGAGTTTGTTTTAAGTCCTTTACTTCGCGACCGAACAAGAAAACAATGAACCAAAAGAACGAGAGAGAGACCCATCGCGGTTCTTCAAACCCTCCCCTTGTGTTCAGTTAGAGATCGAAAACCTGCATTCTCATGGAGTTTTGTACGGATTTGAACTCATGATATCCCGTTAGGGATTCGAGATTGAACGATCGTTGTTGATACGGTGAATTCATTTAGATTAATTTAACTGGAAATTGATTCGAAGAATGAACGGAGGGGGAGATGATGATGCTGCAACTCTGCCACAGAATCTAGGGTGGAAATTCTCTCGGGTTTTTGGGGAACGGACGGCTGGGGAAGAAGTTCAGGAAGTTGATATCATTCCAGCGATTGAGTTTGATAAAACTGGTGACCATCTTGCGATTGGCGATAGAAGGGGCCGGGTGGTTTTATTTGAGAGGGCCGATAATAGAGAACATGGGTATCGAAGAGATCTGGAAAGAATGGATTGCTTCATCAGTAGGCATCCTGAGTTCCGCTATGAGACAGAATTTCAAAGCCATGAACCTGAGTTTGACTATCTCAATAGCTTAGAAATAGAGGAGAAAATCAACAAGATAAGATGGTGCCAGATAGCTAATGGACCTTGTTTCTTCTTTCTACTAATGATGAAACAATTAATTTTTGGAAGGTCAAAAAAAAAAAAAAAAAGGAAAATTCAAAAAAAAAATCAATGTTGCTAACAGCAACATATGTTCATGTTTGTTGGTTTTGTTTTGTTTTCTGAATTTCTTTTAATTGGGCTCAATTTTTTTTAAATAAATAAATAAATAATAATGATAATAAAATAAAAACAAAAACATCCTCTCATCGATCATTATTATACCCTCAATTCGATATCCTTAGAAATTTTGAATTATTTTGGGTCGCCCAAAAATAATCTTGATTGGACTATATAAATTTTTTGCGAGATTTGGAACCGTGGGCTTATTTCAATGATTCGGACCATATTGTTAGTTTATGTTAATTGCCTATCGAACATGCCATAATCTTGCTTGAGATACATGTTTGATATTGATCATAATGTCGACGTGATGGAATGTGATCGGATTCATATTTTAACATTAATGTGATTCGTGTTATAATGATTGGTTTGATTGGACCCATAAGCCCATTTGTTTGAAAAAACCCCGGGTGCACCCCACCCTACTTTGCACACACCACATACACATTTACTGTTTTACCCACTTACACGTCCCATATAGCCAACGTGGCACTAGTGCGTGGCCCAGTCTCCTCGGAGATGCGACGTCATTCATGAAAACCACAACTCCAGTCACATACCTTAGGGTATATCAAACTGGCGCATCAATACTGTCTGATCAGGTGATTCTGAGAGATACATTGATGCACCCAGGCTGGAGCGACCTGAGCCTTTGACCTATTGTAAGTCACATAGTCACAGGTCCTGATTGCCAACGTAGTACTAGTACGTGGTCGGTCCCCTCGTGGGATGCCAAACCATTTATGAAAGCTACAACTCTTGACTCGTACCCATAGGTATGTAAAAGATAATCTAAGTATATCAATTGCACTTCTTGGTCAAAACCGGTGCCTAAGCAAGATCTTGCCCCGTTGTACCCTACTATATGAGGGGGATAGACTACGTCTATTCTAGACGAGAGGTATTTAAGTGGGCTCTTGCTCAACATTGTGCTCCACCTCTCAACTGGAGATCAAACTGGTTGATTTTGACTTCAGAGAAGTGAGTTGAGATTTTAGATTATCACCTATACGGTATATCAAACCAAGTCACCACGTATCGAGAGGTATATAGGTATGCTTGGGCAAGGGTGGCCAGATAAAAATGCATTGCACGTAGTAAGCTTAGAGTCTAGAAACCTTCCCAGTAGGTCACGACTCGAACTTATTGTGGGTGTTCCCGGGTTGTTTATTGATTGGAACCTGTTGATTGATGAATGTATGTGAGTGCTGTGAATGATGATATCAAAGTGTATGGTTGTCCTCAATGATCAAAAATATTGTTTTTGAAAATTAAAATGGGTGCACCGACCCAATAAAGAATCCATTCTTTTATAATAATGACCCAGTCCATCCCGATCCAACAATCATGATGGACCGGGCCATTTAAGTCAAAATGGAAATTGAATTTTTAAAGAAGAAAAGGAAAATATTTTTCAAAAAAGAATGTTTGCCAAAAGAAGTATTCTAAAAAATATATATATATTTTCCGAAAAATACCTTCCATAAGAACAAGATTTTCTGAAAGGAAAATATTTTCTAAATAAAAGGAAAATTGACATTTTACATGGACCTCGGAAGAGTACTAAAATACCCTTTTGTGTCAAACCAGGATACTAGTCGCAGGCGATAACCCAATCGATCAGTTAGTCAAAACAACAGTCATAGGAATGCACCCTGTAGAGAAGATCAATTTTGGAAGATTCATGTTGAGGAGTGCTTTTTACTTCCATGAGTTTGAGATAGACTGGAACCTCTTACATGCTATGGCTAAGCAATGGAACCCCTATCTTCACATATTCCGTATGGGGTATATGCATTTGTGCCCTACTCACGAGGATTATTATGGCATCATGAGGATATCTACTTCGGGACCTCTAGTCAGGCCCACATTGAAGACCGGATATTCTGGTGACCTCGCCACAGGACTGAACATTTCCAAGGAAGAAGCCAAGGCCTTAGTCCATGATGGGAGATTGAACTTAGTACTTTTATTGGGCCCGTATCGCTCCCGTAGTCATCCTATCAATGTAAAATCTGAAGCTTGGCGAGCCACTAGAGATTATCGATTGTGCCTAAGAATCCTAGTCCAATACATACTAACCTCCAATAGTGATGGCCAAACTATCCCTGAGTCCTTCATAGATTTAGCCTCTCAACTCTCAAGGAAAGTCAACCTGGTCCTTCTCATCCTAGCTGAAACTTTCTCAGGTTTAGATGCCATAAAAAATGGTGAGCGGGAAAGCTTCAAAGGAAGCCCCTACTTATTCTATATGTGGCTTTGTGACTGTCTCAAAATCGTAGAGGTTCCTTCAAACCTCGAATATGGGCCAGAACACTTTTCCAAGAGAAACCTGTTAGTACGTCACAACTCAGTCAAAGCTTGGAGCAAATGGTTAGACTCTCGCCTTGCCTGTCATATCGATTTTAGGTACCCTTGGTGGATGACTGATCCCCCTGTTCTAGGAACCAAAGGATCCTACTATGTCCGTCTGATTGATTTATAAGAAACATCTTTTTACCATCCTAATCTGATCCCAGAACAGTACAACGTACCCATAGAGTTATCCTTACCCCAGCACAAAGCTTTCTTTCCTCCCGAACCTTTGACTGAAAAGTTAGTACACCTCATTGAGAAAGCTTGAAACAAGCGCACCTTAGGGTATCCAGACGGACCAACAGAATTCAAAGAACCAGTTGTCAGAGCCAAGAGGGCCAAGCCTGACAGCAATCCTGATGACCATCAAGACAAAGCCAAGCGTCCATGTAAAAATAATTCAAGTCAAAGTTGTTGAAAGATGTTTTTAATAAGAACATATTCGTTGTTAATCATTTTTAATAAAACTATCTTTCTTTTTGAATAAATATCTATTTCCTTTTCGAATATTCATTGTGTGAATGGATTGGTGCACAAACCTCAATAAAATGATTTTCTAAAATGTTATCAAGGGGGTAATACTGAAATTGACTAAATCTACCTTTGATGGGGTCATATATGATTATCATTGCGCCCAAACTCAAGCGTCCACCTCCTAGTTGGAGTCGTAAGTTAAGTCGGTTAGAAAGAACCACAGTACCAAGTCAACAAACGATAATGGCTTCAGAATCTGAGCTCACAGAGATCCGTAAGATCTTGGCAGCCTTTGCCAATGATATCAACAATATAAAAGGCAAAGTGGAAATGTTAGAACAGACCTCGGAATTAACGGGAATTCCTCTAGATGACCCAAAGGGGAAAAAGGTAGAAGAGAAACGTCCACGTGAAGTCTTTGAACTCGACGGAGACGAAGAGTATGTTGATGAAAATCCGACGTTATCTAATAGAATGTCTCAATTGAAGTCAGCTATGAAGAGTATAAAAAGTATTGATGAAATTACAGCAGGCATCGAAACTCTGAACCGCATCCCTAGAATCCATTTGTTAGAGAAGTTTGTGATGCCTGAAATGGACAAGATCAGTGGGACAGGGTGTGCGAAAACGCATCTAAAGGTGTATGTTACCAACATGCGCACTATGGGGCTCAGCGACGAATAGATGACATTATTGTTTCAAAGAACTTTATCAGGATCAGCACTACGTTAGCTAATGTCTCAAGATCCAGTTACTGTGGGTACATGGGAGAACATGTCGAAGGCCTTCTGGCATCAGTATAAATATAGTACTGAAATTGAGACCTCAAGAAGGGATTTGGAAGCAACTAAACAGAAAAATGGGAAGACATTCACTGATTTTATTGGTCGTTGGAGGGCCAAGGCTTCTCAAATGTGGGATAGACCTTCGGAGAAGGAACAAGTAGCGATTATCCTAAAGAATCTCTCTCAAGGATATGCTCAGCACTTAGTGGCCCAGTACCTCCCTACTTTTGAATCGTTGTTACAAGCCGGAAGCCAACTCGAGGATGCATTTGCCTCTAGGATTCTTTCTAACCCCTCAGATAACAAGCCTAAGAAACCATATGTTCCCAAACCCAATATCAACCATACTTACATCGCCAATACCTCAGTTACCCTAGCTCATCCCCTAGCCCGGACTAATAACCAGGTTCACCCAAGTCAACCTCGAATTCCGCGTCAGTTCACCAATCTGGGGATGACTCTCATTTTAACGCTTCACAAATTAATTAAAAAGGGCTTCTTACCCCTATCCAACCCCGACCTTTACCTAATCCCTTGCCAGCTGGACACAATGCTAACTTGTTCTGTGAGTTCCATCAAAATCCTGGCCATCATACGGATCGATGTATCACCTTGCGCCATGCCATTCAAAACCTTATTGACAACAAAAAGGTCACCATCCCTAGCCCACCAAATGTCACCACTAATCCACTACCTACTTATCAACCTCCACCAACCCTGAACATGGTTTCTCACACCCCATTACTATTCGACCCTGTTTCTCTCATCCATCCAATCCAAGTTAAACCGCCTAGTTACCCCCTTGCCGGGATAGCCTTCACTGATGAGGTTTCACTATGAACTATGAACCATTTGATCTAACCTCGGATGATACATATTGTTTATCTCCGCCTCGTTACGATAGTCCCGCATTCACTAGTTACTTGTTGGCCCAAATGAATTTGAAAAGCCCTGTACCTTTGACAGACGAAGATCCATCCTTGTTGACTGAAGAAGATGAGCCTTTCCCCCTTTCCTGTGATGAAGTTAGACATATGACTCGAGGGGGAAGAGTTTTTAAGCCACAAGAACTCTGTGTTAATAATCCTGCAGCCTTGGCAAGAAAAGAAGGAGAAGATCCCACTAAGGAAAGCATCGAAGAAGATAACTCCGTGATCAAGCAGTTGAAAAAATCAGGGGCCAATATCTCAGTATGGGGTTTACTCATGGCTTCCACTGCTCATAGGGAGGCTGTTCTCAAAGCGCTAAACACAGCCCAAGTCTCCCTTGATACTTCTCCAGATCAGCTAGCCAGTATAGTAGGGGCAACTTACGTGGAGAATATCCTATCCTTCTCGAACTCAGACTTCCCAAAAGAAGGGGCAAGCCACACTAAGCCGTTGCACATTACAGTTGACTGTAACGGGATGAGGGTACCTCTGGTTTTGATTGATAACGGGAGTGCACTGAATGTTTGCCTGCTGAAAACGGCTACTTGTCTCGGGTTTAAGGTTGAAGATCTCAAACCTACTAATCAAGGTGTTAGAGCCTATGATAACACCAAGAGAGATGTACTGGGAATTTTGCACCTTCGATTGTCAACAGGCATAGCTGAATTTCCTGTGGAATTTCAAGTTATTGACATCTAGTCTTCTTTCAATTTACTGTTAGGGAGACCATGGTTACACCAAATCAAAGCCATCCCTTCTACGCTACACCAGAAGGTCAAGTTTATCAAGGATGGGCTAGTAATTACTCTTCATGGAGATGCTAAAATTGTAGGGATCGTAAATAGTACTGAGGCAAAGAATGAGCCACTGCTCGAGATTCAGCCAGAACAACAGAGGATAGAACTTAGTGGGTTCAAATTCGAAAAGATATGCTCAGTCCAATGGGATCAAGTCATGAAAGAACATTTTCTAATGGAAAATACCTCTAATTGTTACATGGCCAATATATTCAAGAAAATGAGATTCTTCTCTGATATGGGCTTAGGTCGCAAGCAGCAAGGTATTAAAGAGGCACCAGTGATTAAAGAGGCCATCGACACATTTGGACTAGGATATAAGCCTACTAAGGAAGATTGGGCCCAATACTAGAAGACAAAACGGGATAAGGCCATTGCTAAAAGGCAAAGGCGTACCACAGATCTCATTAAAATGAAGCCCTATCGAAAGACCCTCAATGGTTATTTTGTGAAAAAAGGAGAAGATTTCCGTTACTGTGGGTTCCCAAAGCCTTTCATTGATCACATCACAGGTACTCGTTTACTGGGGTTTGAAATCTTCTTTGGCATGGAATGGCCCGAAAAGGAAGCAAGCACAGAAGTTAAGGAGAAGAAAGTTGAAGACTGGCAGCTCGATCTGGACTCCCTCAACATCGATCAGCTATTCATTGAAGATCATAGTATCTTAGTGTTGTCAGTTGAGAAAGGGATCCCAAATCCTCAGTCTGTAATCAAACCCGCTGTTGGGTCTCTATCAAATTATCATGTAATCAGTCCTGTGTTGCATGTCAAGGCTGGGTCTGTCGGTCCCATTAGTCCTGTTCAGTCTGACATGCCGGTTGAGTCCTTTATTTCTTTTGAGTCGAGTAAGTTAGTTGTTTCTGCTGAGTCTGTCATTTCTAGTGAGTCTGTTTTTCTTACTGAGTCAAGCGAGTCTATCAAGTCTGCAATGAGTCCTGTTATCCCATATTTTTTAATGAAATGAAATAAATTTTTGATTACCCCGAGCGCAATAATAATTTAACTAATAATCTGGCTTCGGAAGGAGAATTTTCTGATGAAGAAGCTCCCCCTGAAATAATCAAATTACTTGAACAAGAAGAGGAACGTCGGCTCGACCTTTAATAGAGGAAGTAGAGGTTATCAACCTCGGAACAAAAGAAAGTCCTCAAGAAATTCGGATAGGGGTCACTTTATCTCCCGATGAACGCAAAGGGATAGTAGATTTACTCAGAAAGTTCAAAGACGTATTCGCGTGGTCTTACGAGGATATGCCGGGGGTAAGCACAGATATTGTTCAACATCGGATTCCGTTATATCCTGATGCTCGACCAATCAAACAAAACTTCGATGTATGAAGTCGGAATGGACTTTGAAAATTAAAGAAGAAGTTACGAAGTAGATTAACGCTGGATTTTTGGAAGTAGTAGAATACCCTGAGTGGATTGCCAATGTCGTCCCTGTACCGAAAAAGGATGGAAAAGTCAGAATGTGTGTGAATTTTAGAGACCTAAACAAAGTAATCCCAAACGATTGTTTTCCTTTACCACACATAGATGTCCTAGTAGATAGTACAGTAGGGCACGCTTTGTTGTCCTTCATGGATGGATTTTCAGGGTACAATCAGATAAAGATAGATCCTCGAGATATGCAAAAAACGTCGTTCATAACACAATGGGGGACCTTCTGCTACAAGGTCATGCCTTTTGGTTTGAAGAACGCTGGAGCTACCTATCAAAGAGCAGCCACGACTTTACTACATGACATGATAAATAAGAAAGTCGAAATCTATGTAGATGATATGATAGTCAAATCTAAGGAACGACTGGGGCACGTTACTGCTCTAGAAAAGTTTCTCACAAGGATTCAAAAGTACCAACTCCGCCTCAACCCGCAGAAATGTGTATTTGGAGTAACTTCTGGAAAATTATTGGGATTTGTAGTCAGTCAAAGAGGGATCGAAGTAAACCCTGTGAAGATTAAAGCTATCCAAGAGATGCCACCGCCCGAGACTGAAAAGCAGATTTGAGATTTTCTGGGCAGAATCCTGTACGTTAGCAGGTTCATCGCTCAACTCACCAACGTCTGTGAACCTATTTTCAAGCTTCTCAAGAAGAATGAACCAACAGTTTGGAATGAGCAATGTCAAGGCTTTCGACCAAGTCAATGAGTATCTCTTAAACCCACCTATTCTGGTTCCACCTACACCGGGTGAACCACTTCTTCTTTATCTGTCAGTCACAGAAGAAGCTATGGGATGCATGCTTGCACAGTATGAAAAAGATACTCGCAAAGAGAGGACTATATACTATATTAGTAAAAAGATGTTAGAATATGAACGAAAATATTCGACTCTTGAAAAAACTTGTTTAGCACTGGTATGGGCTACTTAGAGACTCCGGCACTATATACTGTCTCATTCAATTATCCTGTTATCTCGGATGGATCCTCTTAAGTATCTTTTCGAGAAGCCAGCATTGACAGGGAGAACCGCGCGATGGTTACTGTTGCTATCAGAGTTTGACATCACGCATGTTACACAGAAGTCTATCAAAGGGAGAGCTTTAGCAGAATACTTGGCAGATCACCCTGTAGTAGAAGGAATAAGGCCTGTCGATCAATTCCCAGATGAGAACATCTTGCACGTTAAAGAAGAACCGCAAAACCAAACATGGCAGTTGTACTTTGATGGAGCCGCCAATCAAAATGGGTATGGAATAGGGGCAGTCATGCTTTCTCCGGAAGGATGCCACATTCCTATCGCTATTAAATTAGCATTTTCGAACACTAATAACACGGCTGAGTATGAGGCGTGCATCGTGGGGCTTGAAGCTGCTTTGAACCTGGGCATCACAGAAATTGAAGTTTTTGGGGATTCGGTCTTGGTCATACATCAGTCATTGGAAGAATGGAAGACTAGGGATGAAAAGTTGAAGTCTTATCATGAGTATTTGTTAAACTTAGTCAATAAGTTTAAAGCTATCCTGTTCCAGCACTTGTTAAGGGAAGATAACAAATTTGCTGGCTCCTTAGCAACTTTATCTTCAATGATCCATTTATCCCCTGGCATGGAATTGAGGCCGATCACTGTTGAAGTCAAAGACAAACCCGCATACTGCCATCAGATCAACATTGCTACTTGACTACCCAATGGAAAGCCATGGTACACAGATATAAAGAGAGTGTTGGAAAAACAAGAATTCCCGGAAGAAGCATCGAGGAAAGAACGACAAATCCTACTAAGATTAGCATCTCAATTCATCCTGTGTGTAGGAAGTTTATACAAAAGGTCTTATGATGAGATTCACTTATCGTGTGTTGATGAAGATCAAGGTGAACAGATAATGATTGAATTACATTCAGGAGAATGTGGCCCTCACATGAGTGGAAAAATGTTAGCTAAGAAAATTATGAGACAAGGGTACTACTGGACCACGATGGAAACAGATTGTCATCACATGGTCAAAACCTGTCATAAGTACCAAATACATGCGAACCTTATACATGTACCACCATCTCAATTAGTGGGTCTGACTTCACCATGGCCATTCTCAGTCTGGGGAATTGACATTATTGGTAAAATATCGCCTAAGGCATCAAATGGGCATGAATACATTCTAGTTGCCATTGATTATTTTACCAAATGGGTCGAAGCTGCCTCTTATGCTATCTTCACTGCATCTCGAGTTGCAAAGTTTATCCAAACAAACATCATCAGTGATACGGGATACCTTCGGAGTTGATTTTCGATAACGGGTCACACTTCAAAGCCGAGGTCATTAAATTGTGTTCAAAGTTCAAAATTTCACACTACAAATCATCTCCTTACCGCCCTCAGACTAATGGAGCAGTGGAAGCAGCTAATAAGAATATTAAGACTATCCTCAGGAAAATGTGTCAATCACATCGAGATTGGTCAGAAAGACTGCCATTTGCATTATGGGCATATCGAACCTCAATTCGATCCTCCACTGGAGCTACTCCCTACTCCTTAGTGTATGGCATGAAAGCAGTCTTACCAATTGAAATGGAAATTCCGTTTCTTAGAGTCTTATTAGAAAATCAGTTGTCAGAAGCAGATTGGGTTCGTCAACGGTATGAAGAATTGAATTTGATCGAAGAAAAATGACTAAGAGCCTTGTATCACGTGCAAGCTTATCAAAGAAGAGTCGCCTGTGCCTTTGACAAAAAAATCAAGGCCCGTCACTTATAAGTCAGGAATTTAGTACTCAAAGAGAATCGGGCACCTATTTTTGACCCTAGAGGGAAGTTCAAGCCAAATTGGGGAGGTCTGTTCATCGTCAAGGAAATATTACCAGGAAAAGCTGTCAGACTTCAGGATTATGATGGAATCGAATTATCATAACCAACCAACCTTGATCAAATCAAACGGTACTATATTTAAGGAGGCCATCTTTGGCCGAATCAATCCTCATATTACCCAGTTACCTAGTTCAACATATCCTTTCTCAACCCCTTTGCAGCCTTTTTCAAAAATAAAAATTATGCCTTTTTCTTTCTCAGCCCGATCACCTAACTTAGGGAAGGGAGATTCGAACAACGTTTTGGTCTGATCCCAAAATTCTGGGGTACGTAGGCAACCTGAGAAGTTACTTCAGGCCCGACCACATTAAATAAAAAAAAATCTATTTCCCTACACAATAAAAAATCAAGAAAAAATTCAAAAGAAAAAGAAATCCAAAATGGGAAAGAATATTCAAGAAAAATTTTTAAATGAAATGCCACACAAGGGGCATTTGGATTTTTGAACCTCAAAATTCCTTTCTTTTTATACCCAATCCTAAGCTTACCTATAAAAGTCCTCCTAAGTACTGTACGAAAAGTCAAGGAAGATAGCAAAGCATGACAGTAACTCTAGAAGTTCAAAGGAGAAGAAAAAGATAAAAAAATGATGAAGCCTACTAAGTTGAAAATCCGAAAAGGGCGATTTAGACAAAAATTAAGGCAAGCTAGTAAGGTTGAAAATCTGAAAGGACAACTTTGACAACAATCAGAGCCAAAAAAAAAAAGAAAACTTTCTAGATCGAAAACCTGAAAAGGCGATCTAGGCAAAGTTAGAGCAAGCTTGATAGATTGAAAACCTGAAAAGGCAATCTAGGCAAAAGTTAGAGCAACAAAGAAAAACAGAAGAAGATCCCAAGCTGAGAGCGGTCCGAGCCGAAACATCAGAAGTTCGAATAATCAAGTTCAATACTTAGCTTAAACCAGGCATAGACTCAGAAGCCACAAGTATCTTGTCTACGATCGATCTGAAAATGTTTACTTCCCCGAGTGAACCAATGGAGAAAATGGTGAATTCTATGATGAGTCCCAAAAGGAAATATTTTGTTCTCTTGAGCCTGACTCAAAATCTTCAATAAAATCAAAATTAAAAGTTGGATCTTTATTGCGCTTGTGGTAATGAAATATTTCAAACCTTCATACAAGGGGCATTTTCTTTCTTATTTAATATAACTTTTTCCCTTTATACCATGGGCATTTTTTAAAATTTTTGCATGATGTGTCCAATTATCTTCAATGCCATGTTCATTGTCAAACTAGGGGCATTTTGTTTGTGAACAATGATAATGAAAATCCCAAACTTAAGGTTACCCTCTTGATAACAGTTTTCGAAAAACTTTTAAACTCGGGTTTTAAATTCATAAAATTTTTGGGGTAAAACCTCGAGGTTCAAACAAAAGCATTTTGGATCTCACGTAGGAGATAGGACATTCATTTTGTCTCAGATCTCTTCATTTCCAGATCCGACCCGTCTTTTCCAGATTCATTTTCAATCGTTCTTTCCCAGATTTATTCCTTTAGTCTCAGTTTTACTCAGTCAGTTACCGCCGAGGGTTTTCTCGGAACTATGCTCAGTTACCGCCGATGGTTTTCTCGGAATTATGCTCAGATGCCACCGAGGGTTTTTTCGGAATTATGCTCAAATGTCGTCGAGGGTTTTCTCAGAACTATGCTCAGATGCCGCCGAGGGTTTTCTTGGAACTATGCTCACTTACCGCCGAGGGTTTTCTCGGAATTATGCTCAGATGCCGCCGAGGGTTTTCTCGGAACTATGCTCAGTTACCGCCGAGGGTTTTCTCGGAACTATGCTCACTTACCGCCGAGGGTTTTCTCGAAATTATGCTCAAATGCCGCTGAGGCTTTTCTCGGAACTATGCTCAGATGCCGCCGAGAGTTTTCTCCGAATTATGCTCAGTTACCGTCGAGGGTTTTCTTGGAATTATGCTTAGATGCCACCGAGGGTTTTCTTGGAACTATGCTCAGTTACCGCCGAGGGTTTTCTCGGAATTATGCTCAGATGCCGTCAAGGGTTTTCTCAGAATTATGCTCAGATGCCGCCGAGGGTTTTCTCGGAATTATGCTCAGTTTATATTCAAATTATGCTCAGTTTATGCTCAGATTTTTACTCAGTTCCAACTTAAACTCTTAGATTTTAAATCACACACTTACAAAGTTGTTACATCAATCAAGGAGAATTTTCTAAAATTCAAGGATCTGACACCATCGGTGAGAGTTTACACTCAAGGACCTGACAATCTTTTAATTCGGGGAGAGCTTTACCCTCAAGGATCCGAACACCTTGACGAATTGCTAAATCAGGCTGCAAAATGAACTGTCACTAGCTTTGGCATTCAGATATCGCACTATCTACCAAAATAGATTTGCTATCTAGTTTGCTTCAACCCTCTACCAAAGAGGGGCATCTGTAGACACCCCATTTTTACATTCGCCTGATTAATCAAATCGTCAACCCGATCGCAATGATTCTCAATGATGGATGTGTATTCCATTGCTTTATTTCGTTACCAGATGTATTTCAGAAATCCGGATGAGGTATCTCGAACTGACAAAACTTTAGAAATCACACTACGCTAGGAAAATACGACTCCAGAAACATAGAAATCATCATCTTGCAGACCCAAAAGGAAGCTTCACGATAAAAATCACTAAAAATTGATCAAATTACGAAAATACCCCTAACATCAAAACAATCCTAAAGCCTATGTTATGATTAGAAAAACCCTTTCGAACACATAAAACAACAAATCGAAATCAAATAAATTATTTCACCAATTTTAACAAAATTTGACAAAATTACGAAAATGCCCCTCATAAAGTTCACGACCATTTCACACAAAAATCTCATAAATAACACAAACAAATATTTTCATTGAATTTCTTACGAAAAATCGATTCTAAAACATCCTAGAACATTAAAAATCGACTTAAAACGTGAAAAGTCCTCTCCGGGGGTAAAACGATAATTTCACAATTTTCATAATTAAAAATTTCGAAATTAATAAATAAAACATTAAATAATTAAAGTGAAACATTAATGAAATTAATTTAAAAATTTGAACTAAAAAAATCGATTAATCGGGCTCTCATGAAAAATTGTTGAGGGTTCGTGAGATATTTCTTTAAGGAACCCTCCATTTGGGGGTCCAAAGAATTAAAGATAAAGTCAATCAAGCAAGACTAAAGTCAAGATATTAAAGTCAATCAAGCAAGACTAAAGTCAAAATTAAAGTCAATTAAGCAAGACTGAAGTCAAAGATATTAAAAGTCAATCAATTAAGACTAAAGTCAAAATATTAAAAGTCAATCAAATAAGACTAAAAGTCATAATAGAGTTCTAATTAAATAATAACTCAATCTAATAGAGTTCTAACTAAAACACAACTTCACCTAAAATAATTCTAATTAAAACACAACTCTTCCTAAAACAAGACTAACTAAAACACAACTTTAATTAAAAGAACTTTAATCAAAAGAACTTTAATTAAACACTAACTCTATCAAAATCAACCCCTAAAAAAATCTATAAATAGGGGTGCTCACACCCTATTTTCGTATCAAATCATAAATCCTAAGAGAAGTAGGTCCTCCCATAAACCCTAGTTTTGAAGCCCCAACTCCTTACCTAACATCCCTTCTTCGATTTTAGCCTAAGAAACACCTAAAAGCCCTTCAAGAACACCCCAAAATCTATTAACAAACTCGAAGAATTCAGATCCAAGAAAGAAGAGATACCTTGCCTCGGAGATCGAAAATTAAATCCGGAGACAGAACGAAGCAAGAAGTACGGTACAAGGAGTAATTTTTGTCGGATCTATGGAAACAGAAGTCTTTGTTATCGGAAAGGTATAACTTCTTATTTTTATTTTATTATTATCTAGGTTTTTTTAGCAATGTAACTTATTTGGGAAATTAGTAGAGACCGGCTTTGGCCGGGCGGGGTTGGTGCCTAACACCTTCCAACCCCGTAACATGATCCCCGAATTCGGTTTTTTCAGTTCTAGATTAGTCATTTATCTGTTTAGAGTCATTGATCAGTTCCTAGATCGTAATAACTAGGTGGCGACTCCCAAACCTCAAGGGTCAAAAGTGGATCCACTCACCCCGTGGATTGAGGGCGCTTTTAGTACCAAGTAGTAGTTTATTTTGATGACCTATCGGTCTATGTGACGGTAGAACCTTCTGAAGCTCATTCGACATCACATCATCAAACACTGTCGGTACCTGTGTAACCTATGTAGGAGTTGAACTATGGTCCTATTCGTTAGGTTCAACTCTCAAGATAGCAATGTATGGTTGCTTACCTTTCTTCAACTGAAGGGTTGAAATCAACTTTTCCTCTTCTTTACGGGTGGAGACGGGAATAAAGCTTGGAGATTCACCTAGCATGCTCAATGTGTTGGCAAATGGTATCGGTACAAGCCTGTTCTGCCGCAAGTAATCCATCCTGCTGATAGCTTTGAATTCATCGAGAAGAACTGCGAGAAAATCAAACTTACCCTTCTATGTGTCTATCTTAACGGACACTGACTTGGTCGACCCTTGGATAAGAGTGACTTGGGAATTTAAAACTTTCATGCAACTTGAACTTTTTTCTAGTTGGATATTGAGACGCTGTGCCTCTGCAGGGATAATGAAGTTATGTGTAGCTCCTATATGAACCATTGCCTAGGTGGTCTTGCCACCAACTTCCATATCAACATACATAAGACCCTTCCATTGACGGTTTTTCTAAGTTTCAGATGTCTGCTATATTACATTCAGTAAATGCATGGCTCCCATATGAGAAGGATCTTCATCATCTCGCCCACTCGTACTCCCATGACTAGGGTTACTATGGGAAACTGGTAATGCGTTCGACTTACTCCGTTGTAAACATTTGAACGTTTTGTGAAGACCACCACATATCATGCACTTATACTTGTGGCGGTGTTTGGCAGGGAGGTACTTCTACTTTGTGAAGGGGAGGAATTCCATTGGAATCCCTGATTAGAACTATGTCTTTGCCCTCCATTCTTACCATTCAAAGATTTCTTTGTGTGCTCATGTTGCTTGGAGTACCCCTTCGAGTGAGGGTGTACATTCTATTGGCTCCCTTCCACGAGAGTATAATCAGTCAACCGCTCGACTGTGGCAATTGTAGACACAAAATCTTGCACACGTTGCTTTTGTAACTCTGTCTGAACCTAAGACTTGAGCCATTCTTGGAATGAAAATAACTTGTCTTTTTCTGACATGTCACAGATATCAAGCATCAAAACGAAAAACTATTTGACGTAGTCGTGAAATATATTTATCTGGTAGAGTTGCCTCAACTTTTTACAAGCAATGAACTCCAAGTTCTCTGGTAGAAATTGTTGCTTCAGCTCTCTTTTAAGATCCTCCCATGTATTGATGGAACATTAGCTACTTACCATCTCGGTGTATTTTGTTCGCCACCATAGTTTGGCGTCACCTGCAAGATACATGGAAGTTGTTATTACTTTTACCTCTTCTGAATCCGAACAAGTTGCACGAAAGTATTGCTCCATATTGAATAGAAAATTTTCAAGCTCTTTTGCATCGCGAACACTATTAAAGGTGCGTGGCTCGGGGATTCGCAGGCGCAAAGGAGAAGCATCACTACTGGTAAGATGATTATTACTAACGGCTCTAACAATGAGACATGCCTTCGTAATGAGCTCCGTGATCTGTTCCTGTAAGTTGGTTAGTAATCCTCGGGTATCTTCCTCGAGGTCAACTACTTTAGTTTTGAGGATCACAGATTCCTATTCCAACGTGTTCTAGCGACCATCTAGTTGCATAATACCATCAATGAGACCCGATAGTTGGGCCATCTTATCTTCGAGTACCACAATACGTTCCTTGTTTGTACATGGTGGTGGTGTGGTTGGAGCGGGTTGGTCCACGGTACTTTTCTCTCCTCTTCCATTGTTCGCGTGAACTAAATGGAAACTAAGGGAAGAGCTTAGTGATGAAAC
Source organism: Akebia trifoliata (assembly GCF_017979445.1). Taxonomy (NCBI): domain Eukaryota; kingdom Viridiplantae; phylum Streptophyta; class Magnoliopsida; order Ranunculales; family Lardizabalaceae; genus Akebia; species Akebia trifoliata. The sequence goes on along the minus strand of NC_141383.1, from coordinate 7,053,982 downwards.
CAATGTGAACTTGAACCAATGTGGTTTGGCTACCAACTGTGCTCTAACAACTGAGCTCTGATACCAATTGTCACGGCCGTGTTCTTTCAAAGTGAGATCATGCGACGCAAGGGGGTGGGTGTTTATCCACAAGCAAGTCTGTAAAAATGATCGTACACCATAAACATAGCAAGCAAACAAGATAATAGGGCAACACGAGTCAAAGTCCAAAGGTAATTTTATTGATATAATATTGCTTACATGGGGTAACGCGTTATAAAAGCATAAAAGTGTGTTACAATGCTACTGATGATCCTATGACACACGAAACTTTTACGTAGCTTGACATGAGGGCTCAAGTCAACGTGGGTGTAGGCCAATGATTAGGAAGCACTAGTATAGCCACCCCATTTTTTGCATCTACCTAATTCAACAATTCGTCACCCATTTGTTGTGGATTCCTAATGATGAGCATAAAGAACTCGAAGGCTTGTAAGTATTGTTCTTGATTCCTTCCGTTTTTAGTTTTTTTCATCCCCCTACTAGTCATGACTCGACATAGAAATTTACATACGCTTATGATCGCTACATCTTACACCCGACTTTGCAAACACATACACTTAGGGTCACTACACAGTTCGATAACTTACATATCACGCTACACTAGGAAAATACGACCTCAAAACTTAGAAATAATCACGTTGGGACTGAAAGAAATCCCACGCTAAAATTCGTAAAAATCTGTAAAAAAATTAACAAAATGATGAAAATACCCCTCTTAAATTTTGGACATTTGAAAAATCTCGAAAATACCTCCATTGCACTCAGAATGTGATTTCGAGTGTAATGGGATCCAAATCAACAAAAATAGAGAAATTCATGAAAAATTGATAAGAATGACCAAAATGCCCCTCAATATCCAACTATGACTTAAAAACCTGATTTTTAGGAAACCATGATAAAATCAAAATCAAAATCAAATTGAAATTCTAATAAAAATTTAAAATCTAATTAAAATTCAAAATTTAAAATGAACCGGCCAATTAAAATTTAAAATCAATTTAAATTTCAAATTAAAATCAACCCATTCAAAATTAAAACTCAAATTAAAAATTACTGATCAAATTGAAAATCAAACCAAACAAGCGAATTTAATCCAAATCAAATTTAATTTCCAATTAAAATGAAAAATTTTAAAATCAATCAATAATAAAATCAAAATCAAAGTAAAATTAAAATTGATTAATCAAAATTCAAGATTAAAATCGACCAATCAAAATTAAAATTAAAATTGATCAACCAAATTCAAAATTAAAATTGATCAATCAAAGTTCGAATTTTAAGATTAAAATTGACCAATCAAATTTAAGATTAAAATCAATCAACCAAATTCAAAATTAAATCGATCAATCAAAAGGCAGAATTAAAATCCACTCAATCGAATTGAAATCCAAATTCAATCGAATTAAAATCGAATTTCAACCGACTAATTGATTTAGAAATGATCCATGAGAGACCATTAAAGCTAGTAGCTAAAAGCGCCATCGATTCGTGGGGTGTGCAGATCCACTTTTGATTTTTGAGGTTTGGGAGTTACCACCTAGTTATTATGGTCTAGGAACTAAATATTGACTCTAACAGATAAAACAATTAATGTACGAATAAAAAAAAACTATGGTCCGGGGATCACGTTACGGGGTTGGAAGGTGTTAGGCACCAACTCCGTCTGACAAACGCCAGTTTCTACTATTTTCTAAAAAAGATTACATTGCAAAAAAGACCTAGAACAAATAAATAAAATAAATAAAAAAAGTAAAAAGTATACCTAGATAATCGCAACGATTTGTTCCCTTAAAGCTAGCGAAGAGACTCTTCGTTATGAGATTCCTTACTTTTCCTTCGTTACTAGATCTGCTTCAGATCTCCAAATTGAGGTGTCTTCTTCTTAGATTTGAGTATTTCCTAATTTTTTTTATGGATTTCTAGGTATTTTTGAAAGGTTTTTGGGTGTTTTTCAAACAAAAGTTGGGACTTGGATATTAGGTAGAGAGTTAGGACTTCAAAATCAGGGTTTAAAGAATGATAGGGAGATTTTTTGACCTAGTTTTTCTAGGGTTTATTTTAACCTATGAAATTAGGTTGTGGAGGCTCTCTATTTATAGAGTTTTTTAGGTAGAGTTAGTGTTTGATTAGGTTTCTTTTAGGATTTTAATTAGGATTTTGACTTTAGTCTTATGAGATTGGCTTAGTCTTTTTAGATTAAGATTTTAATTAGGGTTTTGACTTAAGTCTTATGAGATTGACTTGATTAGGATTTTAATTAGGGTTTTGACTTAAGTCTTATGAGATTGACTTAATGTTTTTAAATTAGAGTTTTAAGGAGGGTTTGGATTTAAGTTTTATGAGATTGACTTGATTTAGATTTTTAAATTAATTTTATTAAGGTTTTACTTTACATTAATTAATATTTTATTTATTAATTTCGAAATTAAAAATTTTAAAAATTAAAAATTTACCGTTTTACCCTCGAAGATAACTTTTGCGTTTCAAGTCGATTTTCGATGTTCCGGGACGCTTTGGAATCGATTTTTCGTAAGAAATTCAATGGGATTATTGATTTGTGTCATTTACGAAAATTTTTAGCGTGAAATGATTGTCAACCCTTATAAGGGGCATTTTCGTAATTTTATCGAATTTGGTGAAAATTGACGAAATGATTTATTTGGTTTCAATTTGTTATTTTATGTATTTGAAAGAGTTTTCTTAAGCATACTGTGGGCTCTAGGGATGTTTTGATGTTAAGGGTATTTTGGTAATTTGATCATTTTTTAGTGATTTCTATCGTAAAGCTTCTTTTTGTCTATGAAATGATGATTTCTATGTTTTTGGGGTTATATTTTCCTAGCGTAGTATGGTTTTTATAGTTTTGTTAGTTTGAGATACCTCATCTGAATTTCTGAAACATATCTGGTAACAAATAAAGCATTGGAATAAACATCCATCATTGAGAATCGTCGCGATCGGGTTGACGAGTTGATTAATCAGGCAAGTGCGAAAATGGGGTGTCTACATTAGCGTGGGATCTCCACCCCCCATTCTCCAAAAAAATGTAAAAAAAATGTGGGCAGACCCAATTTCCTTCCACTTCTTCTTTTCCAACGTCTCCAACTTCTTTCCATAACCACATGTCTTTCACCCTCTCTCCCATCTCTCCCTTTCACTATATCTTAAAGAAGAGAGCTTCTACTTAGAGAGGAGGAAAAAAAGGAAAAAACGTTTTTGGCTGCCCTTCGAAAAAAATAAAAACCTTTTTCTTCCATTATTAGACCTGCAACCTTCTTTTTCCTCTTTGAAAAAAAAAAATAGCCACACCATTTCTTCTTTATTAACATCCTCGATGCAAATCTCATTCTCTTCACAAAAAAAATAGCCACACCATTTCTCCTCCATTAACACCCTCAAAAACCTGTAAATCTCTTTATCTTCACCATTAAAATTACCTACCTTTTCTTTTCCATTAACATCCTCAAAAATCTGTAAATCTCATTCTTTTCACTATTAAAATCAGCCACAATTTCTTCTCCATTAACACCTTCAAAAAACCTACAACTCTCATTTTCTTCACCATTAAAATCAATCACCATTTCTTCTCCATTAACATCCTTAAAAACCTACAACTCTCATTCTTTTCACCATTAAAATCAGCCACCATTTCTTTTCTATTAACTACAAAAAAATAGCAACCATCTCCCTTTCTCTAACTCTTTCCATAAAATGAACTGCTTACCCAAGTTTTTAAAAAAATGACAAAAAGAAAAATAAATGATTTTTTTATTTTTATTTTTTTTCTCTGCCATTACCTCATCTTCAACAGCCAACCTCTCTACCATTACCTACTCCAATAGCCAACGTCTCTGTGATTAATCTTCTTCAGCAATGTCCCACAGCCACTTCTCTCCATCTTGTCTCCCTCACAATGCAATACAACACAACCACGACCTCTCAAACTCACGTCCTTGCTGTCCCTTTCAACTTGCTGCTCTAACAATAGCATCGTATCCCAGCCTTCATCTCTCACGTTTTGTCCAGTTTCGTATTCTTCATTGTTGGCAAGAGCACATCTCTCTTTGCCCTTGTCTCTCTGATCTCCATAACAACTAGTGTTTACAAGCCTTTGAGTCCCGTCTAAAGGAATCAACTCGCTAGTCTTAGGTAAGTCCATTTTTTTATTATTCTTGATTTCGTTTTTTTTAATGTACTTAAATTAATTCAACGATTTTTGGGGTGTATGTGGCACTAATGGCAATCTTTAAGTTTTCGAAATATTAATGGATTGATTCGCCTATTTTTGTTGATAAATTGACTGAATTAACTCGCGTATATCAAGTTGGTGGACCGGCTCATTGGTTTTTAATAGTATTGGGTCGATTCATCAATTTTTTATGTTATTGAGCCAATTCGCTAATATTGATATTAATCAACTCATTGATTTTTACGTACACGACCAATTTAAAATCGACTTTCTCAATAAAAATTAATGAGTCGACTCACTGATTTTTGTGTGCAGTAGAAGTTCCAAATTGAAATTTTCTATAAAATTAGGCATGTGAGTCGACTCATTGATTTTGTGTGTATTTGAAGTTCAATATCGAAATTTTTCTATAAAAATGCGTGGGTTAACTCCCTAATTTTAGTACACGTGGTGATTAAAAAAAATTTCAAAAATCTTGATTAATAATTTGTGGATTAACTCACTGATTTTGATGCATATGACAATTAAAAAAATCAAATTTCTTTGATGAAAATGTGTGGGCTAACTCACTAATTTAGGCGCACGTGGTGATTAAAAAAATCAAATTTCTTTAATTAATATTGATGACTTGACTCATTGATTTTAGCGCACATGACATTAAAAATCGAATTCATACTTTTCAAAATGTAACTGAATTGATCCATTAATTTTTTGGTGCCACGTAAGCTTTATTAAATCGTGGGATTCTATTATGCAAAATTCGAGAAATCATGTAATTATTTTAGCCATAAGATTTGTTTAGTAAATTCGAGGTAATTTGATGATGATTGGACCCTAGTTTGACTTTTAGTTTTTGAATGTTGACCATAGGATGTTTTTTGACCGTATTAGAAACTGATCATCTTGATCAGGCAGGTTTGGTGCTTAATATCTTCCGAAACCCGTAATCTAACCCCTTACCCATTACTCATAAACCAATTCGATCCATTTTGGAGTTATTTTTTGGTTCCTAGACCCAAACTAGGTGGCAACTCTCAATTATTTAAAAATCCCCGATTGGCATAATCGAACCCCTACCCACTATTTAATGAACGGCCGGGTCAAGGCAATTTCAACTGGACACCATTCTTACAAAAAGTACGCTAACGTTTTCCTAGGTTTTCAGAAGGAAACATCAAAAGTGACGGCCGATCATACTCCCTTATTACTAAAATGCCACTAAGCTAACATATATGCTCTGGCACGGGACTGATATGGCTTCATATTGAACTTTACATAGTGTTACATAGGTGCTTCCAGGTGACTTCGGAGCGAGCGACACCTAACTCTGGGTGACAAAATGTATGGCCGTCACACCATGGCGTCATGCCATTAGTTCATCATCTTATCCTCCCCCCCCTCCCCTCCTTCCATAAGGGATCATATCTAAATAAAACTCTAATCCAATAGAATTCCCCCAAATCAAATATCCTAACACAAGTTTTTGAGTCCGCATCTTTGGGATATAGTCACTGTATAGATATGTGGTCCCTCCCTTGGTAAACCTATGTAAAAAAAATCATAGTGTTTGACAACTTGTATCCACTAGATCTAATCTCTTGAAAAAGGATTTAAATCCAATGATTAGAAATCATTTTTAAGACAATGATATTATCAATGGATTCACATCACCAATCAAACTGGTCTTTTGTGTGTAAATTTACCAAGGAATGGACTATGTGTCACGTGACATAAAATGGTTTGCCACTTGAGCTTGTTACTAACAGAAGACTTGAATGGATCCCTACTTGATTTAATTTTTGTCCCTTTTAGACTATTGCCACAATATCTCGTCTACAAACCTCTCTGCCTTCAAGCATTGTTGAAGATTAACGTTTTCTTGTACAATACATCCTACATATATAAGCTTCTACATCTCTTCCTGATATTTCATCATCCCACTTATTTGAGCCAATAGTGCATTTTTTCCACACCACATGCTATTTGAGCCAGCAGTGCATTCTTGTACAATGTCTTGCACATATAAGCTTATACATCTTTTCTTGATGTTTCATCATCCCACCTATTTGATCTAACATTGCATTTTTCCACACTGCCATCTCTTGCAATGACGCCTCCACCACAACTTGAAATGTCGAATCTTTTATTGTCAAATTTTTTTGACAGTTGAAACCTCAAATTAATAGAGGATGGTTAAGAAATTCGCTAGTTCTAAGTCGTCGAATGAGGAACATAAAAAATCTCAATGGCCTTGGGCCCTCAAAATTCAATTTCTAAAATTCGTGCATGTAGTGTACCCATCTCCTAGAACTAGTTTATTATGCCATTGGATGAAAAAATTTGATTCAACTCCCTTCTTGCTTTTAAACTCAAACCTAGCGCACCAATGTGGTACTTGCCATCGAGCTTACAATGCTAACGTTAATTACAAAAATCAAGGAATAATTGTGAAGGGATAACATCATCTCCCATCTAAATTGTTCATTTCATACCAATTAATGAGAATCTTGAGGCAGGCACATGACAATATTTGGGAGGATTCTTCCCTTTTAAATAAATACTAAATTTGGATGGGCGTACGTGAAGAAATTGTAATTTAACCGCGACTAAAATTTCTTTTCTAGGTTTTAAGATTTTCTATTTAAAGGGTTAAAGGCCATTATAAAAAAGGAGGGGGGAGGGAGATGGAGGAGAGGAGATCATATAACATGATATTTATTATACTGGAATGACTCCCCGAATCCGTAGACGTAGGCATATTAGTCAAACCATGTAAAAAATCTTCATTTCTATGGTTTTTCATTATTAGTCTGGTTTATTGGGTTTGAGATCTTGATTTGTGTTGAAATCTCGAGGTAGAGCAGTTTCTGCATCAGCAATTTGGCGTCGATTGTGGGGATCCAATCAAAAACTACATTTGTAAATTAGGATTTCAATCAAAGATTGGGGACTACGCCAAAGATGAATCATTCACAAATTTAGTATTTGTTTTATTTGACTTTGCCAAGGAGTGAACCATGGATTGTCGATTAGATTTTTTTGATAACAAGAAGAAGATCGGCAAAATGGATTTCACAAATTGGGTTCAACCAAAAAGGGGAGGGCAAAGATTTTGAAGAAGCTGTTGTTGTGTTCGTGGGTAAGCAAAGAAAAGGAAGTGGAGTCTGTCTTAGCAAAGAAAAAAAATAAAATAGAAGAGGGATTTTTGGTGTCATGCAAAGGAGAAAGAAAATGAATAGGAAAAATATAAAGAGAAAATGTGAGTGTGGTATGCTGCTAATAAGGAACGTTCTGAGAACTCACTGTGGACAGTAATCTGTGTGAGAAAAGAAAAATATAAACAAAAAGAGAAAATGAAGAAAAATGGCTGAGGTTGGAGTCGTGGGATGGCAGAGGCTGCAAAGTTGTACAACAAGAAACCCTTAATAGAGATTTCGAGATCTACCTGTTGTATGTAGGTGGAAAGGAAGGAAGGATAGTGAACGGTTCTTTGATGACACATGAAAAAAGAAAGGCTCTGGTCTCAAGAGACGTGCAAAAGAATGATGCATGTGATATCAAGAAACATGCAAAGGAAGGTTGCTGTCTTGTTTGGAGAAAAATGAATTATATCTTATGTATTCCTTAGCTTTTACATTAAAAGGTAATTTAAATGGTTCGATTTCAATGATTTCAATGCTTGCCCCATACATCATTCTTGATGTATAATCTAACAAATGTAAAAAGAGTGGGTATATATATATGGGAAATGTTCAGCACCCTAAGTTTTACCACATACTTTAACAAACGTTTTTTGTCCTACATGGGTTAGAAGTTTTGGAATGGGCTGATTTTTGGTGAGGATGATCTCTATGATTAGAAGATCATCCTCCCCAAAAATCAGCCCATTCCGAAATGTTTAACCCCATGTTTACAAGTTGAAAAATCGTGGACCGTCCATTTTTTGTAAATCATTTTTGATGGGGTTAGAAGTTTTGAAATGAGCTGATTTTTGGTGAGGATGATCTCCTCACCATAGAGATCATCCTCACCAAAAATCAGCCCATTCCGAAACTTCTAACCCATGTAGGACAAAACGCGTTTGTTAAAGTGTGTGGTAAAACTTAGGGTGCCGAACGGGACCCTATATATATATATATATATATATATATATATATCCTTGTGTGTATTTAGATCATTTGAGCTTCAAATGCCCAGAACATTAAAATAATTGATGTATGATATTAGTTGTGGTGTATCACATGAACATCAAATTTTGGTGTATATTAGGACCTTCATGTTTGTAAGAGGAAGTTTGGGAAAGGTGATATGGTTGAGTTCGGTACATGGAATGTACATTATACTTAATATATGGAGACTCCCTTTTTCTTTATATGGAGTGAGCTGGGATACTCTACCATGTGAAATCCAAGTCTCCCAATCAAATTAATCTAATTTGTTTACTAGTGGTTTGACCGAGTCAAGGTATAAAAGGGGCTTAATCAAGCCCAACGTGTCAAGTTAAATAAGTAAGGGTCAATTTAATCAAAACCCGATTCACCAATTGAGTAGAGTCAATTAATTGCTCGAGGGCTTAGTTCACTCCCATAATAACGATCCCACATGACCCAATTTGTTATTTAAATCAACTCAGCATAAAAATAATGCAGCGAATATGGAAATTAGGAACGGTTTATAACCATTCCTAACCTACTATGAAACGGTTCACTGACCGTCTCTAATCGAGGCGTCGTTAATGAATTTAAACTAGGGGTGCAAATTAATTCGGTTCAAACCGAGAACCGAACCAAACCGTAGAATTTGGATTGGTTTGGTTCGGTTTAATATTATTTCGGTTCGGTTTCGGATCTGAAAAATGAAGAACCGACGAATTCGGTTCGGTTCTCGATTTAAACAATATAAAAAACCGACCCAACCCGAAAACCGAATAAATATTTATTTAAAATAAAAAATTAAATATATAATTAGTTTTTAAGTTTTAAAAAAAAACTTAAAAACCTACCTGTGCGGCTGCTCCCTTCCCTTCCTTCTGCTCTCTCTCTCTCTCGGCTATTCAGTTGCAGCGTTTGTGCTGCCGACGGTCGCACCTCCCTCCGTCATTTTCAGTTTAACTCCGGTGGTCATCCCTCCCTTCCTCCCCTTGTCTCTCTCTGTCTCTCTCTTGGCATTGTGTGCGACACAGCGACAGTGCACATAGCTGTGAGCTGCATCTCAACTCCGGCAGCCGGCGGTGGATCGCTCTTTCTCTCTCTCGTCCTGAGGTACGTTTATCTCTCTCTCTCTCTCCATAAATTTTAGCCCACAATCTCATGAAGATTAGTTACATTTTGGATTTGATTTTGGTTTTAAATCACAAGATCTCTTAGTCTTAGATTGTTATTTCAAGATATAAACCAGACCCTCTCATAGATCTTGGTTTTAACCATCAGAGATTTTGATTTTAAAACATCGAGTATTTTACCCATTTCCAATTTCACGCTCAAAACACCTTATTTTGTTCGAAATTTCAAATGTAACAAGAAATAACGAAAATTGTCAAATTTCCAAATAGGAAAAATGAATCCAATATTTGAGTAATTTTTGGAACGAAAATTAATGAAATTAATAAGAAGAGACCTGAAAATCGGAAGAATATGGAGTCAATCCTTACTTGGTTTGCACCTCGACTTCCGAATGTTCCATCAAAACTAGATCAGAAATTAAAAAAAAAAAAATTATATATATAGGGTCAGGTTCAAGGGCCATATGAGAAAACATATGTAAAAAGTTTCGTTTTTAATAAAATTTTAAAATATGGTTTAGAAATTTTGGATTGAGCTGATTTTTTTGTGACGATGATCTCTATGATGGGAAGATCATCAAAAAAAAATAAATCAGCCCAATCTGAAACTTCTAACCCCATTAAAAGTGATATAGAATGTGGACCGTCGATTTTTTACCAATTTTTATCACTAATTTGTAAATCACTTTTGATGGATTTAGAAGATTCTAATTGAGCAGATTTTTTGTGAGGATGATCTTTTCATCATAGTGACCATCCTTGCAAAAAATCAGCTCAATCCAAAACCTCTAACTCTTATTTTGAAAAACGAAAGTTTTTTCATATGTTTTCTCATATGGCCCTTGAACCGGCCCCCACATATATATATATATATATATAAAAGGTCCCATTCAGCAACAAACATTTTGACAAACATTTTGGCAAAACATTTTTCAAAACATGGGTTAGAGGTTTTAGAATGGGTTGATTTTTGGTGAGGATGATCTCTATGGTGAGGAGATCATCCTCACAAAAAATCAGCCCATTCCAAAACTATAGCAAACAATACGCTCAAAATTGTATCTTGAGAGCATTTAATTGGAACATTAATTCATATTGAATGTTTTTTTACTTAATTATTTTAAATATTTTGATGTATATTGAGACTTAATTGATATTTTTTTTTGTCAGATGTCAAATATGGGAGACAAAGACACTATCAATGCCAATATTGAACCAGTTATTGATTCTACTCCTTCTGCTCCTTCTGTTCCTTCTGCTACTACCGGCACTGTTGTTTCAAAACCTAAGGTAAGCTCAACTCGCAAGCCTTATAAACCAAAATCTGATGTTTGGGATCATTTTACTAAAATGAAAAATGATAATGGGGGGAAGTCAGAAAGAGCCAAATGTAATTATTGTGGTTCAGATTACGGGTGTTCAAGTGTTAATGGGACTAGTACATTAAGGAAACATTTAACTAAATGTCCCAAGTATCCTTATCGTGATGAGAAGAGGCAAAAAATCCTATCATTCCAAACAATAGGACACGAAGGAGATAGTAGCCTTACTTCTTGGAAATTTGACCAAGAGTTATGTAGGGATGCCCTTACAAGAATGATAATCACTGATGAGTTGCCTTTTAAGTTTGTGGAACGCGAAGGTTTTCAATATTTTTTAAGCGTATTGCAACCTAAATTCCATTTAGTGTCTCGCACCACTATAGCAAAAGATTGCTTACAATTGTATGCAAATGAAAAGAAGAAGTTGAAGAATTTTTTGAATACTTCTGTCCATAGAGTCTCTCTTACTACGGATTTGTGGACTTCTTTACAAAACATTTCATACATGTGTCTCACTGCACATTTCATTGATAAAAATTGGAAACTACATAAAAGGATACTTAATTTTTGTGTAGTTACTAGTCATAGAGGTGAGGCAATTGGTAAAGCAGTTGAGTTATGTTTACTTCAATGGGGCATAGAGAATGTGTGTACTATCACGGTTGATAACGCAAGTTCTAACGACGTTGCAATTGGTTATTTGAAAAAAAAGTTGAACAAAAGGGGTGGTTGCATTCTACAAGGTGAATTTTTGCATATGAGGTGTTGTGCACATATTTTGAATTTGATAGTAAAAGAAGGGATTAGTGATGTGCATGATTCTATTAGTAGAATTCGCGGGGCTGTGAAATATGTGAGGAGTTCTCCGTCAAGAGCTCAACAATTTAAGAAATGTGTTGACCAAGAGAGAATTACATGTAAGTGTTCTTTAGTCCTTGATGTTCCAACTAGGTGGAATTCAACATATCTTATGTTGGATACCGCTATAAAATTTCAAAAAGCATTTGAACGGTTGGAAGAACAAGAACCACAATTTGAGAAAGAAGTTAGAGGAGGGCTTCCCACTGAAGGTGATTGGAATTATGCTCGAGTCTTGGCTAAGTTTTTACAAACTTTTTATGATGCATCTAAACGAATGTCGGGTTCTCTTTATGTCACTGCTAATTCTTATTTTCATGAAGTTTGTGCCATTGAAAATACTATTTCTGATTGGTCTAAGAGTCTTGATCCTTTCTTGAGTTCTATGGCAGTGAAGATGAAGGATAAATTTGATAGGTATTGGGGGAGTCTTGACAAGGTAAACAAGATGTTGTTGGTTGCTGTGGTATTAGATCCTCGTTATAAGTTGAGATATGTAAAATTTTGTTACTCAAAAGTTTATCCACTTATAAAGGTTGAGGAGTTGATTAGAACAATAAGGGGAACAATAAACCAAATTTTTCAGCATTATCAGTTTCTTGACTCAACTTCAGCTATTTCTTTAAATGATTTTACTCAAACTTTAAATGAGATGGAAGTTGATCAACTAACTGGTGAAGGTACTGTTCAAGTCAAGTCACTTCAATCTGAGTTTCTGAAGCACTTGGAAGAAGAAGAAAGTGTGGATTGCAAATCAGAAGTAGACAGATACTTAGAAGAAAGTGTTGAGAAGCAAGACATAAATTTTAATATTTTGGATTGGTGGAAAATTAATTGTTCTAAGTATCGCATACTCTCCATGGTGGCACGAGATTTGTTAGCTATTCCGGTTTCCACTGTTGCTTCCGAAAGTGCTTTTAGCACTGGGGGTCGTGTTTTAGATCAATTTCGTAGTTCTCTAACCCCGAAATTGGTGGAATGTTTAATTTGTGGGCAAGATTGGTTACGTGCTTCACCAATTTCAATTGATGTTGAAGAAAGGTTAGAAGAACTTGAAGAAATTGAGTCAGGTAACTTTTAATTTTTATATGATTTTATTTTATTTGTGAAGTTCTTTAATTTCTATTTTCTATTTGATAACGATTTATTTTATTTTCTACTTTTACAGCTATTACAGATGATTCTGAGCTTCTTGATTGAATTACAAATGCCTCTTCATTCGTATTTTTAGGTAAATTGTTATTCCATAAATTATTACAATAGAATAATTTTTTTAAATATTCGACTTTATATATATAACAATAGTGTTTTTTTTTTTTGTTAGACTTATTGATTGGAGCATGGAGGAAGATGGAGAATGGTTAATTTTTTTTGTGCTTTACTTTTTTGATTATGTATGGTTTCTAATAGAACTAGGGTGTTATTGTAAGGAAAGATTGATTTATTTAAGACAAATTGTATGAATGTGTTGGTGACTTGGTGTGATATTTGGATTTTAGACATTTTAATATTTAGATTTGGATTTTGGACATTTTAATAGTTGATATACAAATTGTATGCCTTTCCTTGACTTGCAATATGAAAAATCTGACTTTCATTTAAAGACATCCCCGAAGGTGAGGAGAACATAGGATGTAAGACTCTTTGGTTCTGAATCTCTATTTGCTGACAATCTTACTCATGGGCTAGCCAACCTATTGGGTTCATGGTAATTACTTTTCATATCACAATTTAAGAATGTTTCTACAAATATATTGGGTTCGTGGTAATTCCTTTCATAAATTCTGAATGTATGTAGATGGTTGATACACATAAACATGCTGACATGGTGCCTCGGTGTTTCCCATTGTCTATGTAAAGTGGTGCTGCCCATGGAGGGAAGACCCTTTTCATGGCATCGCGGTTGAGTAGCCAAGGTGAGATTTTAATAGAAATTTTGTATTTGTTTATCTAAGAAGTTGTTGCATTTGGTATTTTAAGATGTGGGAGAATCAGATTTATGAATGAATGTATGAATGGTGTATACTCCTTTCACTTAAACATGAGCATCAGATTTTATGTTTTATTCCTCTCTTTAAATCTGAGCAGATTTTATGCTTAATTACATCATATTTTAAATCTTTTTACTTGTATTATTAATATGTGAACTAATGCACAATTATACAATGGCTGTAAACATTGACTTGAATTTATTTCCTTCTGCATCAGGAAGAACAAACCTATATAGATATGGTTATGGTTTTGATCTTTGTTATGTTGCTAAGATTGCTTGAGATAGTGAAAGTTTATAAGAACTCATTTTAAATGACATAAGACGTGGATTTAGACAAAATTTTGTTTCGCCTTGTAGAGCCTGCAGGGGGAAAAATTATTATAGATGACCTTGACATCTCAACAATCGGACTTCATGATCTGAGGTCTCGTTTTGGAATCATACCTCAAGATCCTACTCTTTTCAATGGAACTGTGAGATACAATCTGGATCCGTTATCCCAACATACTGACCACGAAATATGGGAGGTATTATTCAGTTTTATGCTTTGTGCTTAATATTAGGATAAGTTATAATTGCTCATAAACCGCCAATGTTAATGGTCTTGCGAGTTCTTGTCCCGTGGATCCAGCATCGTAATAGTTGAACTTTTGCTTAGATTATTGACCTATCCATGGTCTTGAATCCTGCTTGACCAACAGTGTGAGTTAAATGAGATGTGATTCCAACAGTTTGATTCATGAGATGTGTTCACTTGCACATTTGAACATGGACATCTTTGCATTTTATTTATTAAAATATAAATTGCCATGAACGCCAGTTGTAGTAGATAACTAATACAGTTTCTTATGCTTGTTTGGTAGGTTCTTGGGAAATGTCAGCTTCAAGAAGCTGTACAAGAGAAAGAAGAGGGTTTGGATGCTTTGGGTAAGACTTTAAGTTTGTGGTGTTGCTTTTGTTTTGAGTAGTAGTCCCAAAAAACAACTTGATATTGCAGTTGTAGAAGATGGATCCAATTGGAGCATGGGACAGCGACAATTATTTTGTTTGGGCCGTGCTCTTTTGAGGAGAAGCAGAATATTGGTGCTGGATGAAGCGACGGCATCCATCGACAATGCAACAGATTCGATTCTCCAAAAAACCATAAGGACAGAATTCGCAGATTGCACTGTGATCACAGTGGCCCACAGAATACCAACAGTGATGGACTGCACAATGGTGCTTGCCATCAGTGATGGTGAGTTTCATTGCATATGGTTGTGGACCAAACTGGCTGAATGTCTGGGCAGAAGTTTGAAAGTCTCGAATATATGTTTCATTTGTTTTTCAGGAAAATTGGTGGAGTACAATGAGTCGATGAAGTTGATGAAGAGAGAGGAAACATCAAAATTTTGTTTTATTCTTGGTTATCCCATGGTTTGAAAAATTGGGATTCATACTACCCACAGTCCAGTTGGGTTAAATGTTTCAGCCATGTACATGTACTGGTTCAACTTTTGAGAATGTTCCTGTATTTCATTTCACTCAACTTGAGAGAAATGTTGCCACGTAAATGATACATATATGCACTTCATTATGATTTGAGTGCTCAAGCAATGTACCATGTCTTTTGGCTTACATATTATGAATTTTTTTATGTGATTAAATCCTGATGTATCAATTCAGGCTACCTAGAAAAAATGTATTCAATTCAGCATCATTTTGTTTGAATAATATGATAGTTTTTTAAAGGGAAAGTTTCCTTTTTGAACTTGATATTCTTACTCTTGAAAGTGAAAATCTCAGGGAAACATCAAATTGGAAAAAAAAAAAATTTAATTAACAACCCGTGGAACCGAACCGAACCGAACCGAATTAAGGTCGGTTCGGTTCGGTTCGGTTCTATGTCAATTCGATTCGGTTCTGGGTTCAATATTATGGAACCGACCTTGGTCGGTTCGGTTCTAATTTTGCTCAAAACCGAACCAACCCGAACCGAGTTACACCCCTAATTTAAACGGTTGGAAGTAGGGGTGCAACTCGGTTCGGGTTGGTTCGGTTTTGAGCAAAATTAGAACCGAACCGACCAAGGTCGGTTCCATAATATTGAACCCAGAACCGAACCGAATTGACATAGAATCGAACCGAACCGAACCGACCTTAATTCGGTTCGGTTCCACGGGTTGTTAATTAAATTTTTTTTTTTTCCAATTTGATGTTTCCCTGAGATTTTCACTTTCAAGAGTAAGAATATCAAGTTCAAAAAGGAAACTTTCCCTTTAAAAAACTATCATATTATTCAAACAAAATGATGCTGAATTGAATACATTTTTTCTAGGTAGCCTGAATTGATACATCAGGATTTAATCACATAAAAAAATTCATAATATGTAAGCCAAAAGACATGGTACATTGCTTGAGCACTCAAATCATAATGAAGTGCATATATGTATCATTTACGTGGCAACATTTCTCTCAAGTTGAGTGAAATGAAATACAGGAACATTCTCAAAAGTTGAACCAGTACATGTACATGGCTGAAACATTTAACCCAACTGGACTGTGGGTAGTATGAATCCCAATTTTTCAAACCATGGGATAACCAAGAATAAAACAAAATTTTGATGTTTCCTCTCTCTTCATCAACTTCATCGACTCATTGTACTCCACCAATTTTCCTGAAAAACAAATGAAACATATATTCGAGACTTTCAAACTTCTGCCCAGACATTCAGCCAGTTTGGTCCACAACCATATGCAATGAAACTCACCATCACTGATGGCAAGCACCATTGTGCAGTCCATCACTGTTGGTATTCTGTGGGCCACTGTGATCACAGTGCAATCTGCGAATTCTGTCCTTATGGTTTTTTGGAGAATCGAATCTGTTGCATTGTCGATGGATGCCGTCGCTTCATCCAGCACCAATATTCTGCTTCTCCTCAAAAGAGCACGGCCCAAACAAAATAATTGTCGCTGTCCCATGCTCCAATTGGATCCATCTTCTACAACTGCAATATCAAGTTGTTTTTTGGGACTACTACTCAAAACAAAAGCAACACCACAAACTTAAAGTCTTACCCAAAGCATCCAAACCCTCTTCTTTCTCTTGTACAGCTTCTTGAAGCTGACATTTCCCAAGAACCTACCAAACAAGCATAAGAAACTGTATTAGTTATCTACTACAACTGGCGTTCATGGCAATTTATATTTTAATAAATAAAATGCAAAGATGTCCATGTTCAAATGTGCAAGTGAACACATCTCATGAATCAAACTGTTGGAATCACATCTCATTTAACTCACACTGTTGGTCAAGCAGGATTCAAGACCATGGATAGGTCAATAATCTAAGCAAAAGTTCAACTATTACGATGCTGGATCCACGGGACAAGAACTCGCAAGACCATTAACATTGGCGGTTTATGAGCAATTATAACTTATCCTAATATTAAGCACAAAGCATAAAACTGAATAATACCTCCCATATTTCGTGGTCAGTATGTTGGGATAACGGATCCAGATTGTATCTCACAGTTCCATTGAAAAGAGTAGGATCTTGAGGTATGATTCCAAAACGAGACCTCAGATCATGAAGTCCGATTGTTGAGATGTCAAGGTCATCTATAATAATTTTTCCCCCTGCAGGCTCTACAAGGCGAAACAAAATTTTGTCTAAATCCACGTCTTATGTCATTTAAAATGAGTTCTTATAAACTTTCACTATCTCAAGCAATCTTAGCAACATAACAAAGATCAAAACCATAACCATATCTATATAGGTTTGTTCTTCCTGATGCAGAAGGAAATAAATTCAAGTCAATGTTTACAGCCATTGTATAATTGTGCATTAGTTCACATATTAATAATACAAGTAAAAAGATTTAAAATATGATGTAATTAAGCATAAAATCTGCTCAGATTTAAAGAGAGGAATAAAACATAAAATCTGATGCTCATGTTTAAGTGAAAGGAGTATACACCATTCATACATTCATTCATAAATCTGATTCTCCCACATCTTAAAATACCAAATGCAACAACTTCTTAGATAAACAAATACAAAATTTCTATTAAAATCTCACCTTGGCTACTCAACCGCGATGCCATGAAAAGGGTCTTCCCTCCATGGGCAGCACCACTTTACATAGACAATGGGAAACACCGAGGCACCATGTCAGCATGTTTATGTGTATCAACCATCTACATACATTCAGAATTTATGAAAGGAATTACCACGAACCCAATATATTTGTAGAAACATTCTTAAATTGTGATATGAAAAGTAATTACCATGAACCCAATAGGTTGGCTAGCCCATGAGTAAGATTGTCAGCAAATAGAGATTCAGAACCAAAGAGTCTTACATCCTATGTTCTCCTCACCTTCGGGGATGTCTTTAAATGAAAGTCAGATTTTTCATATTGCAAGTCAAGGAAAGGCATACAATTTGTATATCAACTATTAAAATGTCCAAAATCCAAATCTAAATATTAAAATGTCTAAAATCCAAATATCACACCAAGTCACCAACACATTCATACAATTTGTCTTAAATAAATCAATCTTTCCTTACAATAACACCCTAGTTCTATTAGAAACCATACATAATCAAAAAAGTAAAGCACAAAAAAAATTAACCATTCTCCATCTTCCTCCATGCTCCAATCAATAAGTCTAACAAAAAAAAAAAACACTATTGTTATATATATAAAGTCGAATATTTAAAAAAATTATTCTATTGTAATAATTTATGGAATAACAATTTACCTAAAAATACGAATGAAGAGGCATTTGTAATTCAATCAAGAAGCTCAGAATCATCTGTAATAGCTGTAAAAGTAGAAAATAAAATAAATCGTTATCAAATAGAAAATAGAAATTAAAGAACTTCACAAATAAAATAAAATCATATAAAAATTAAAAGTTACCTGACTCAATTTCTTCAAGTTCTTCTAACCTTTCTTCAACATCAATTGAAATTGGTGAAGCACGTAACCAATCTTGCCCACAAATTAAACATTCCACCAATTTCGGGGTTAGAGAACTACGAAATTGATCTAAAACACGACCCCCAGTGCTAAAAGCACTTTCGGAAGCAACAGTGGAAACCGGAATAGCTAACAAATCTCGTGCCACCATGGAGAGTATGCGATACTTAGAACAATTAATTTTCCACCAATCCAAAATATTAAAATTTATGTCTTGCTTCTCAACACTTTCTTCTAAGTATCTGTCTACTTCTGATTTGCAATCCACACTTTCTTCTTCTTCCAAGTGCTTCAGAAACTCAGATTGAAGTGACTTGACTTGAACAGTACCTTCACCAGTTAGTTGATCAACTTCCATCTCATTTAAAGTTTGAGTAAAATCATTTAAAGAAATAGCTGAAGTTGAGTCAAGAAACTGATAATGCTGAAAAATTTGGTTTATTGTTCCCCTTATTGTTCTAATCAACTCCTCAACCTTTATAAGTGGATAAACTTTTGAGTAACAAAATTTTACATATCTCAACTTATAACGAGGATCTAATACCACAGCAACCAACAACATCTTGTTTACCTTGTCAAGACTCCCCCAATACCTATCAAATTTATCCTTCATCTTCACTGCCATAGAACTCAAGAAAGGATCAAGACTCTTAGACCAATCAGAAATAGTATTTTCAATGGCACAAACTTCATGAAAATAAGAATTAGCAGTGACATAAAGAGAACCCGACATTCGTTTAGATGCATCATAAAAAGTTTGTAAAAACTTAGCCAAGACTCGAGCATAATTCCAATCACCTTCAGTGGGAAGCCCTCCTCTAACTTCTTTCTCAAATTGTGGTTCTTGTTCTTCCAACCGTTCAAATGCTTTTTGAAATTTTATAGCGGTATCCAACATAAGATATGTTGAATTCCACCTAGTTGGAACATCAAGGACTAAAGAACACTTACATGTAATTCTCTCTTGGTCAACACATTTCTTAAATTGTTGAGCTCTTGACGGAGAACTCCTCACATATTTCACAGCCCCGCGAATTCTACTAATAGAATCATGCACATCACTAATCCCTTCTTTTACTATCAAATTCAAAATATGTGCACAACACCTCATATGCAAAAATTCACCTTGTAGAATGCAACCACCCCTTTTGTTCAACTTTTTTTTCAAATAACCAATTGCAACGTCGTTAGAACTTGCGTTATCAACCGTGATAGTACACACATTCTCTATGCCCCATTGAAGTAAACATAACTCAACTGCTTTACCAATTGCCTCACCTCTATGACTAGTAACTACACAAAAATTAAGTATCCTTTTATGTAGTTTCCAATTTTTATCAATGAAATGTGCAGTGAGACACATGTATGAAATGTTTTGTAAAGAAGTCCACAAATCCGTAGTAAGAGAGACTCTATGGACAGAAGTATTCAAAAAATTCTTCAACTTCTTCTTTTCATTTGCATACAATTGTAAGCAATCTTTTGCTATAGTGGTGCGAGACACTAAATGGAATTTAGGTTGCAATACGCTTAAAAAATATTGAAAACCTTCGCGTTCCACAAACTTAAAAGGCAACTCATCAGTGATTATCATTCTTGTAAGGGCATCCCTACATAACTCTTGGTCAAATTTCCAAGAAGTAAGGCTACTATCTCCTTCGTGTCCTATTGTTTGGAATGATAGGATTTTTTGCCTCTTCTCATCACGATAAGGATACTTGGGACATTTAGTTAAATGTTTCCTTAATGTACTAGTCCCATTAACACTTGAACACCCGTAATCTGAACCACAATAATTACATTTGGCTCTTTCTGACTTCCCCCCATTATCATTTTTCATTTTAGTAAAATGATCCCAAACATCAGATTTTGGTTTATAAGGCTTGCGAGTTGAGCTTACCTTAGGTTTTGAAACAACAGTGCCGGTAGTAGCAGAAGGAACAGAAGGAGCAGAAGGAGTAGAATCAATAACTGGTTCAATATTGGCATTGATAGTGTCTTTGTCTCCCATATTTGACATCTGACAAAAAAAAATATCAATTAAGTCTCAATATACATCAAAATATTTAAAATAATTAAGTAAAAAAACATTCAATATGAATTAATGTTCCAATTAAATGCTCTCAAGATACAATTTTGAGCGTATTGTTTGCTATAGTTTTGGAATGGGCTGATTTTTTGTGAGGATGATCTCCTCACCATAGAGATCATCCTCACCAAAAATCAACCCATTCTAAAACCTCTAACCCATGTTTTGAAAAATGTTTTGCCAAAATGTTTGTCAAAATGTTTGTTGCTGAATGGGACCTTTTATATATATATATATATATATATATATGTGTGGGGGCCGGTTCAAGGGCCATATGAGAAAACATATGAAAAAACTTTCGTTTTTCAAAATAAGAGTTAGAGGTTTTGGATTGAGCTGATTTTTTGCAAGGATGGTCACTATGATGAAAAGATCATCCTCACAAAAAATCTGCTCAATTAGAATCTTCTAAATCCATCAAAAGTGATTTACAAATTAGTGATAAAAATTGGTAAAAAATCGACGGTCCACATTCTATATCACTTTTAATGGGGTTAGAAGTTTCAGATTGGGCTGATTTATTTTTTTTTGATGATCTTCCCATCATAGAGATCATCGTCACAAAAAATCAGCTCAATCCAAAATTTCTAAACCATATTTTAAAATTTTATTAAAAACGAAACTTTTTACATATGTTTTCTCATATGGCCCTTGAACCTGACCCTATATATATAATTTTTTTTTTTTTAATTTCTGATCTAGTTTTGATGGAACATTCGGAAGTTGAGGTGCAAACCAAGTAAGGATTGACTCCATATTCTTCCGATTTTCAGGTCTCTTCTTATTAATTTCATTAATTTTCGTTCCAAAAGTTACTCAAATATTGGATTCATTTTTCCTATTTGGAAATTTGACAATTTTCGTTATTTCTTGTTACATTTGAAATTTCGAACAAAATAAGGTGTTTTGAGCGTGAAATTGGAAATGGGTAAAATACTCGATGTTTTAAAATCAAAATCTCTGATGGTTAAAACCAAGATCTATGAGAGGGTCTGGTTTATATCTTGAAATAACAATCTAAGACTAAGAGATCTTGTGATTTAAAACCAAAATCAAATCCAAAATGTAACTAATCTTCATGAGATTGTGGGCTAAAATTTATGAAGAGAGAGAGAGAGATAAACGTACCTCAGGACGAGAGAGAGAAAGAGCGATCCACCGCCGGCTGCCGGAGTTGAGATGCAGCTCACAGCTATGTGCACTGTCGCTGTGTCGCACACAATGCCAAGAGAGAGACAGAGAGAGACAAGGGGAGGAAGGGGGGGATGACCACCGGAGTTAAACTGAAAATGACGGAGGGAGGTGCGACCGTCGGCAGCACAAACGCTGCAACTGAATAGCCGAGAGAGAGAGAGAGCAGAAGGAAGGGAAGGGAGCAGACGCACAGGTAGGTTTTTAAGTTTTTTTTTAAAACTTAAAAACTAATTATATATTTAATTTTTTATTTTAAATAAATATTTATTCGGTTTTCGGGTTGGGTCGGTTTTTTATATTGTTTAAACCGAGAACCGAACCGAATTCGTCGGTTCTTCATTTTTCAGATCCGAAACCGAACCGAAATAATATTAAACCGAACCAAACCAATCCAAATTCTACGGTTTGGTTCGGTTCTCGGTTTGAACCGAATTAATTTGCACCCCTAGTTGGAAGCCGTTTTATATCACATGATTTGGAACGGTGAAAAACCGTTCCAGAATTCCTAATTTGGAACGGCTAAGAACCGTTCAAAATCCGCGTTTATATTAGAGAACACACGCCCCTAATAAACTATCTTAGACATCGCTTTTAAAATCTGATGTGCTAAATCTGAGACCTTAGCCATCGGTTACAACCCGATGTCTAAAATGATCATAAACTAATATCTAAACTTTAAAAAAAAATTTGGTTTTTTTTTACGCACTTATAACCCATGGTCAAAATAAACCCAAATAGAGAACATCGAGATTCTCTATCACATTAATTTATACACAAAGAATTACAATGAGTCATAATTTACAAATCCAAAATTACAATGCATCGACAAACCCTTTCACAATTGTTACACAAGCACAGGTGCCTACAAGGAAGCAATGACATCACTCCCATCTCTCCCTATCTTCTTTAAGATCCCCACAATGTCTGTAGTTGCCAATCAAGCAGCCCTTCGTGTCACCACATTACACCTTCAAAGGAGTGTTTGAGATCTAAAAACCCAAATCCCACAGAAGAACAATGATTTGAGTAGTTCCCTTAACAAACAAATAGACTGATCATAGTGCAACTTGTATACCTGAAGCATGTCTTCCAAGATTTTGATTATACGTCGCCTTGGTGTTGGTGAAAAGCGTCGTGGAGAAACAGAACGACTTCTTCGCTTATATAATAGAATGCAAATATTAGGTAACATTTGAAGAAATTTGAGCATCACAAAACATAAATAAAAATAACACGCATACCCACCCTCTAGCATACAAGTTTACAACATAACAATACAGTTACCTGACATATTATTGAGAGAAACCTTCGTATGATCCATCTTTTATCTCATGAAATCTCAAATGCCCCAGTCGAGCAACCGAAGGACAACCATCAAAACCCATCACCTGTTTAGTCCCATAAAATGGATAGCACCTATGTTTCTGTAATTGTTCTTTTATAAACATGTTCTCTGCTTTACTCTTAAAACTGCCTGAATGTTCCACTCCAGGTATTAATGTTCGAGATCTGTTCAACCTTACATGAATAGCTAATTTTCCTTGGGAATTACATGACCAAGCTCATATTAGATATGACCGGCTAAAAGTTGGGGTACAAAATCAACATATGGAGGATGATAATTATCCGCGGGGATTACAGGACCAAGCCCAGATAGATATGATTGGCTAAAATTTTGGGTTCAAAATCAACATATGGGAAACGAGGCGGGCAAGCTACTACAGCATTACCCATCTAGAGAGTAAACAACGAAGTTCAATGAATGTGCATGTTTCCACAAAAAATAAAGCACAAAAAAGGGGGGAAAACTTCAATCAATGAGTCAAATCTGCCCTCCCTACATCTGTAGTACTTGTGGGGCACATGGCACTGTGGATTAGGACTCCCAACCCCGATGAGATCTCCAGACAAGATTCAATTGTCTTGAGTTATCTTGCCTATCCAATAAATGGACTTAAGGGTCTCACCATATAGTTACTGATTTATGTTGTGTTGTGTTGTGGAGTTGGGTGCAGTGTCTGTGATTTGTTTTATTTAAAAGAAGAACAATTGCAAAAAATAAACATAAGCACAATGACTCCACAATATAGAAACAAAAGTAAATATATCTCTTTCGACACTTCAAGTAGATTTGAAATCATGAAAATCCAAGAGATGAGATTCAAACAGCTTTACATTATTTTTCTAAACCATATCTAAGAGAGATTGGACAAACAACACCTTGGATTGAACCCAAAGAGAACACGTGCAAAATCAATCATGAGAAAAATAGATTACAAGCATGCCAACTAAACAATCAGAACTTAATTGCAGAAATGATACTTTAATTGCAGTGTGACATTAAAGAAAGCAATGAAAGCAAAAGTAGTAAAAGGAAGAGAAGTCTTTATAGAAATGATACTTTAATTGCAGTGTGACATTAATGATAATGATACGAACAGGAGTTCTGTTTCAGCTATAGAAGATTTTTGTAAGTGTTGAGAATGATTTTACCTTCTTTCTTTCTCCTTATTTTCCAAATAATGCACCCAATCACCAAACCCAAGAGAAGTATAGATGACGCTATTGATACGATGACTATTATCACTGCTGGTCTTTTCTTCTTATTGGTGTTGTTGATTGATTCTACGCACCACAACGTTAAAAAAGGTTAATCATTTGTTCAAAGCTTAATACAGCATTAGTAAGTCAAATCAACTTAAAAAAGTGAAGAGAAGTTCTATATATAATAAAAGAAGATCTAAAAGTGAAGAGAAGTGAAGGCAAATTGCTCATTGCTGCCCTTCCTTAACAAACTAAAGCTGTCAATGGATTGGGTCTAAATCAATCTGGGACCAATATTGGATCAGACCCAAATCTGATCCAATAAATCGAATTGGATTCTTGTCAAAGATCTCAATAATGATCCAAATCCCATCTGATAAACATTTGGATCGAGTCAGAATTGGATAAAATCTGTTTTGATGTATAAAATATATAATGTAATCTAAATACCTTCTCAAATTTTATATGATCAAAGCCCTTTCAGATCGGTTAATCCATAACTAATCTGGTATGTTATTGAGTGTGATATATATTAAAGTAAATAGAAGCTTTAAAAATAGAGAATTAAATGGACCATGGAAAAACCATGGGAATACATATTCTAAACAGTGGCTTGATTTGATGACAAAGGAGTTGATTCTGGATTTTAGATCCCGGTTCTAGATTCTAATTTGGAATTTAAGAATGAAACGATAAACCAATAATAATTGAGATGATAGAACTTTAATTTAGGTCTTGTTTTTCAGTTTGCTAGAAATTGCATCCATCTAAATACAAGAAAAGATATATATATATATATATATAATCGGATTCCAACATCAAAATCTCAAAATCTGCCGCATTTTTACCTTTGCCACCACCCATTATCTGGTGGATTGATAATATACCATTAGGTGGGTGCTAGGCTCTAAGCAAAGAAATATTGTATATTGATCGGACAACCTGTTTATTGTAAAAGCAGCATAGTATGTAGAAAAAGCAAGGTTGAGAGCATTAAAAATTGGCACCAAAACACCATGTTTTTACTTTCAAGTTTCAAATATGTTTTTACTTTCAAATTTCAAACATGGACGATTTATTGAATGAAGTTACATTCTATTTACATGCAATAGCAACATTTCAGATTTTTACTGCAACTAAATGTGCAATGGTAAAAGTTCAAACCCAATATCTCAAAATTGTAGAAAGAACTTCAAGAACATAAATAGTTAAGCAGATAAGAAGGTTCACCTTGAGAATGTGTTTTGCAGACCTAACAACAATTTCGACAACACAGATCCCAAATATGAGGTAAATGCCTAGTCATATCAGCTATCTGGAGAACATGATTTAGACTCATCAGAAAGAACAAAGTAGCGATTAGATTAAAAAAGAAAAAAGAAAGAAATATAACAAATCTTCAAATTGGAATTAAGAAAGGCTTACTTTCCTAATTTCTACAGCTTAAGAGGAAATGCATGGAAAAAGGCAGTTAAAAAACATGTCCTTTATGCACAAGGAACGTCCACATATTCAGCTAATGCTTGCTTTTCTAATATAACAGACATTAATTCCATGAAAATGTAATGGTTCAGTTAATATCTGACCATCCATGGGTGAAACCTCAAGCGTGCAAAGATCTTGAACAAACTTAAGGATCACTTCATCTTTAAGATACAAACAAACCTTCCTCACATTATCTTCATCAGCAGCTACCTCCTAATAAATACGAAGGGGTTAGACAAGAGAATAGAAAATTGGAAGTCTATTAGAATTACAAAGGTGAAATCAAAAGGAAGCATCATCACATAGTTAATAACTTAAAATAACAAGACTTACTTCTCGACTCCCAGCCAACTTAAATTCGATAAATACATTAGAGTTCAAAAGTATTTCCTCAGACAATACACCATTTTCAGCAAGTGCAGAATCACATTCTTGGACAGCCTTAATATTCCCACTTGTTGTATACTGTGAAAACCATTACAAAGTAACTCTTAATGTGCGTAAAATAATTAAGAGGTAGGCAGTTGAGTACAAATTATAGATACAATGTTTGTCAGATAGACAAGAAAATATGTGTTGGTGCCGAACATGATAACCTTGGAAAAAACATCAGATAGAAATGCAATTATTTATAATACTGCAATATATATTATAACAAAATCTAAAGATAGTGTTAAACACATTCTAAGAAGACTTGTAGATTGATGGACACAGTAAAACTGCATCCCCATATATATAAATATTACAAACAAACAAAAAAAAAAGGAAAAATTAATCAAGATTTTGCTGTAAAAACCAGAGCTTGTTCAGTTATTGTATCAAACAGAGCTTGTTCAGTTATTTTCTGAAGAAGATGAGGTAAAAAAATTATAATTTTTATTTGAAATCGGAATCAAAATTCAAACTGATTTAACTTCAATCTCATAGTTTGCTTCGATTTGATTTTAATTTGGATTGAAAAGGTGAAAGAGTTTTTTGAGAGTTTAGATGAAGAACTTAACAAAGTGAATCAGAATCAGAAATCACAAAATAAATTGAAGCGAAGCACAATTCGATTACATACCTGCTCCGTGTTCAACTCAGCATGATCCATATAAATCTAGCTCTAGGAAGAAAAATCAAAAACAATTATCTTCAAATCTCTACAACTAATCATCCACAGATCCTCAAAAAAATTGAAAATTTGGGGAAAATTAGGGCTTTTAATGCAAAAAAAAATATCGAAATTACAGATTAGAAATTATCGGAGAGAATATCAAAATGTAAAA
This sequence comes from Akebia trifoliata, assembly GCF_017979445.1. NCBI lineage: Eukaryota > Viridiplantae > Streptophyta > Magnoliopsida > Ranunculales > Lardizabalaceae > Akebia > Akebia trifoliata. Next base: position 7,026,747 of record NC_141383.1, on the reverse strand, counting down.
AGTAGTCAAACGAAAATTTAACCCATGAGAGAACAAGATGTGCCTTCTCGACTGAGAGAGCGAGAGATCGACCGAGAGACCGAGCGAGAAAGAATGAGAGAGAGAGAGAGAGATATCGACTGAGAGAGCGAGAGATCAGAGAGAGAGATCAACTGAGAGAGCGAGAGATCGAGAGAGAGAGAGCAAGAGATCAAAGAGAGAGAGAGAGAGAGAGAGAGAGAGAGAGACTGAGAGAGCGAGAGATCGAGAGAGAGAGAGAGCAAAAGATCAAAGAGAGAGAGAGAGAGACTGAGAGAGCGAGAGATCGAGAGAATGAGTGGTTCGTTCCCAATAATGAGACGGGAAATGAGACGGGAAAAACGGCTTTATTAGGTAAAACGGTTTAAACCTGTTTTTAATTAGAAACGGATAAAATCCGTTTTATAATTTTGTTCCTGTTTCACTGTTTTCTTGTAGTAGACTAATGTTTAAGTGCTCAGTTTGGGCCAATAAAATGGATCCCATGTGATCCAATTTGTTTTGTTTGTATGGCTTGATAAAAGGAAAACTTGGGGGCTAATTTATATGTCCAACTTGATCAAGTTTAGGGACTCTACGGAGTTAAACGATTTGATTTATTACTCAATTTCTAATCCGTCGTGTATATTTGGGGGAATTAATACGAATCCAATCTCCAAGGTAATATTAAAATATACTTCAAGGACTCAGTTTAAGTCCAGATTGTGAGGTATAATGATTAATTTCTGCATAAGGACTTGATCCGAGTATAATTAGGTAGGGACTTGAACTCGGGTATTACTTAAGAAGTTACTATAAGTAGAATTTTAATAAGTGGGGGGATTTACTTAAGTTGCTAGTAGGGTGGAGAGGATTTAAGTTATGCTATCAGATTTCATGAGGCAGAGGGATTTTATTTAAAATGTTATTAATTGAGCTCATCCTAATATAAAGATGGGCTATCTTTTGGTCTATATTTGAGTATCGAAAGGTAGATTGGTTCATTGAGGAAACAAACCTTGTTATTTTAGGTTGAGTATGATTAAAAAGGAAAAGGTAGCTAAGTTCATTAAGGAAATCGAGACGTGTTCTAGTTGGTTAAACTGGTTGAAAAAAATTAAGTTTTAATGTTCAGTTCATTGAGGGAACCAAATTCAACTCTTGAGGGAGAGTAAGGAAAAACGTTAGTTTTTAGGTTCTGGTCAATGAGATAATAAAGCCCTACCCTTAGGGAGAGTAGGGAAAAAAGTTAAGTTTTCATATTCAGTTCATTAAGGGAACCAAAGACTACTTTTGAGGGAGAGTAGAGAAAAATGTTACGGTTTTTAGGTTCGATTCATTTGGGGAATCAAACCCTATTCTTGAGGTTGATTAGGTTCAAGAAGGATAAGTCTCAATTCATTAAGGGAATCGAGTCAACTTCTAAGGTTAAATATGTTCAAGAAGGTTAAGACTCGATTCATTTTGGGAATCAAGTCCTACTCTTAAGGTTGAGTAGGTTCAAAAATGTAAAGTCCTGATTTATTGGTTAAGTCTTGGTTCATTAAGGAAATCGAGTCTTACTTTTGAGGTTGAGTAGGTTTAAGAAAGTTAAGTCTTGATTCATTGATTAAGTCTAGGTTCATTGAGGGAATCAAGCCTTCCTCTTAAGGTTGTGTACGCTTATAAAATAAAATTTTTTAAGTACAATTCATTTTGGAAATCGAGTCCTATTATTTGAGTTGAATATGGGAAAAATAGTTAAGTACTTTAACTTGATTCAGCATGGGAGCATGGGAACCAAGCCTTATTCTTATGAATGGCTAGAAAAATGGATAAGTCTTCAAGATAGGTTTAACTAAAAAATCAAATCTGACCTCTTTGTTGGCTGGTTGGCACATAAAAAGGAATTCCAATCTCTAGGTTGGTCGATCATTTTATTTTTCAAAGTCTTGGTTCGTTCTACGATCCAAGTTTGACCTATTATGTTGGTTGGTTTTTGTATTTTTTGTCTAAGCCTTAATTCATTTTGGGAGTCAAATCCGAATTTTAAGATAGTCGGTTCTATTGTTGAAGCCTCGACTTATTATTAGAGTTCAACCAAGTAGAGGATCATATTTGTGCCAAACATGAAAGAAGATTAGCTCGAAAACTCATAGAATCATATTAGTTAAGAAATCAAGGATGGTGCTCATTGAGGAAGGATTCTTACAGAGTTCTTAAAGGCAAATCTTGGTACATCAATCTCCACCATCTAGAGGGGACTATTGTGGAGGGATAAAATCCTCTCCCAATCTAGATAATTTATTTCACACCAATCAATGGGAATCTTGAGGCGAGCACATAGTAACGTTTGGGAGAAACTTTATCTAATTAGGGGAGAATCTCAATTTAAGAGGATTCCACCCCTTTAGACAAATACTATATTTGGATAGGGTAAATGTTAAAATTGTAATTTAACTAAGTTCAGTATTTCTTTTCTAAGCTTTAGGATTTTTCTATTTAAAGGGCTAAAGACCATTGTAAAATAGAGGAGTGAGGGAGATGGAGGAGAAGAAATCATGTAACATGAGATTTATTATAATGGAATGGATATCTAAACTCATGGACATAGGTACGTTTGCAGAATCACGTAAAATATCATTTTCTTCTCTATTTTCTATATTTTTCCATTATTTGTGTGTTTATAGGGTGTGAGATCTTGATATGTGTTGAGATCTCGAGGTAGAGCAGATTTCTGCATTTACAACAGTCTTGTACAAAAGCCCAAAGTCTTTTATATTTACCATTTAATCTCATTTATAGGTTATTTTCCCAATTCCCTTGATTTGGTAGTTTTCTTATAATATGCCTTCCTTCCATAATCATAGAGATCTTCTGTGATCACAAGACTTCATTTGTGTTCATGTCTAATTTCCTTCCATTTGGATTGTACGTTGGATTCAGTCTTTGTGTATTATCTTTTTTAACTGTTTTATTTGAATTCAAGTCTTATTTGTGACACATTTACCAATTCCAAATATTCTTGAATTTATACAAATCTTTAAATGAAAATGATTCTTCTAGTCGAATCATTAATTATTGGGTTGGGATCCGTTGACTCCTAAGAATGACTCATGAAAAAAAAAACACATGATCCCATCAAGTGGTTGAGATTTATGAGTATCTTGATAACACAAATCTCGGAGATACTTATCCTAATTATAAATCTCAACCATTGGATTTTGCATTTAAAGGGTTGGGATCATGTGTTTTTTTCATGAGTCATTCTTAGGAGTCAACGGATCCTAACCCTTAATTATTTGTTTAAATTAACAAGTTATTCACAAGCCATATTACACAAACTTACTACGGTAAACTATGAATTAAAAACCTGAATTAATAATTAATAATAAAAAAGTAATAATTTTTTGATAATCGTCAAAAACAACCTTAATCGGCACTTCAAGTGCCGATTTTATTTTATTTTTATTAAAAAATAAAAATTGGCAATTCAAGTGTCAAAATTCTTTTTAAATAAACCAAATTTTAGCATTTGAAGTGCCGAAATTTCTTTGTATTTTTCCCATCGAATTTCCCTCTTTTTTTTTTCTTCTTCTTCATGTCTTGTCTTCTTTAGTTTCTTAATTTCTTCTTCTTCTTCGTTTTTTCCTTCCTCTCCTCCTCCTTCTTATTGTTTTGTATCTTCTTCATCCTTACCCTCCTCCTCCACTCTCTTGATGAACCAAACGTTAAAAGATAATATTTTACGTATATATTTAAAAAAAATCAAGAATTAGATCTAAATGATCAAGATCAAGACCAAGACCAAGATCTTGACCTTGATCATTATCATCAATGTCATGATCAAAATCTAGATCATGATTTTAATCAAAGTTATTAAACATGAACTAAATTAATTGATGATTATGATCGTGATCTTGATGATTACGATTTAGATCATGATCATGATATTAATGTTCATGTTCTTGATCAAAACTTTTAATCTTGATGTTGATCAAGATCTTAGTCATGATTTTGATTCGAGATCTAGATCAAGATCTTAAACCAAGATCTAGATCAAGAAATGTTTAAATATTTATTTATATAATTATTTTTAGTAAAATAGATGGCAGTTAATGATGGGCGCATTTCTGGAGGTTTGATTACAGATGATATTATAAACGATTGTGAGGGTCATATATCGAGTGATATTTAGATGAGATAGGTTATAATTTTAAATTTAAAAATTAATAATGAAAATTGATTAGAATTATATAAGTTTTTAATAATTAATTTTATAATAATGTAGATTAATTATGATTATCCTTTAAGAGTGTGATATCATTCGCAATTTTTTAGAAATTGAGACATTAGTGGTCCATAAGAGGACACTTTTCATTGTTTAGGACTGAGGATAAATGAGTATCTTGTTATTATGTCCCGTACGACAAGAGAGGATTATCTCATTTATGAGTGTCTTGGAGTTTTACCTTATATTGATGGAAGCTCTCACTTTGGTACTATTAGCCTTACATGGCTACGTGATACATTTGGAAGATGATCAGATAGACAAATATTTATGAATGATGTAAAATTTAATTATTTATTATTATTATTATTATTATATATATATATATATATATATATATATATATATATATAGACAGGGTTATTACGACCCCTATTACGACTCACATTGCGACACACCGTTTGTCTTATATGGGTAAAAATGTTTGGAATCGGCTGATTTTTTGTGAGGATGATCTCTGTGATGAGAGGATCATCCTGGCAAAAAATCATCTCATTCCAAAACTTCTAACCCCATCAAAATTGATTTACAAAAATGGGACGGTCTAAATTTTTCAACTTGTAAACATGGGGCTAGAAGTTTGATAATGAGCTGATTTTTGGCAAGGATGATCTCCTCACCATAGAGATCATCCTCACAAAAAATCAGCCCATTCCAAACATTTTTGCCCATATAAGACAAAACGGTGTGTCGCAATGTGAGTCGTAATAGGGGTATACGGAACCCGACCCTATATATATATATATAAATTTGATATTATTTATTAATCTTTTGCATTTATATTTGGTCCATCATTATACTCATGCCTATCTATTGGCATTGTGTGGAGTCACATTATTTCCAGATGCATTTGGTAAGAATGTTGATATTAGTTTATTATATTTATCTAAGGATTTATCTGTTACATCTTGTTATACTTGGGATGCTATCATTTTTACATATTTGTACCATATTATAAGTAAATTTGCAAGGAACGGGCAAAACGACCATCGAGGCTTGTGTGATGCACACCATTATTACAAGTATGGGCATATGAGTGATTGCCAATTGGCAAACCCATACTTACGAGCTAGGATGTTATATTATCTCGAGCATGTAGATGGATGAGGCCTAATCATGGATTTTAAAGTCGTCCGAGATCGAGACGTATTGCCCAAGTTAACTCGGTATTGGAGCTTAACGAGACCAACTCACCAAGACATTTTTTGACCGAGATTTAGGACTCATGTTCAAATTTTAATTTGTCTTATGAGACATCTCAAACGTATCGAAAAACTCATCCGAGACGACTCGGTATCATGCCTGGACGAGACGAGTTGCGAAACTGAGTTTAAAAACCATGTGCCTAATAGGACATATAATGGAGATCCACATCATAACGTCTTACCGTACCAGACCGAGTTAGATTTTCTTTTTTCCTCCATGGTAAATATGATTAATTAAAATTTTAAATATTATTATTATGACTTTATATTTAGTCATTTTAATAATTTATTTATTCTTTTTTAGATTTTCTAGGCCCTATGTATGCATATTAATCATGATATAACGATTATGCGCATAGCCTGTAATCTGAGCTTACATCAATCTTGTGTAATTTTTTATACGCTATCTTATACCATCCTGTGGATCGATGCATGAGATAGTTCAATTTATAACAAGTTATCCTAGGTCTTATCGTAATGTAGATTACAAGAGGGAGGAGAGGTACAGTACCATTTACGGTGATGAGATATTAAGATGAAAGATTTTATAGATTTCGTGTACATGGTCAATTATGTCAAAAATTGGAAGGTAATCTTAAATATTAAATATCAATTATGTTAATAATGTCAATTATTCAAGACTTACGAGGTAATTTTTAATTTTTTTAGCCAATTAACCATCTAAGGAGTTTTGGAGATAGTATGGTTGCTCTCAGATGCATAATCCGGCATTACACTATCTTGAGTCATGACATATGCCTCGTGGTTATACAGATGAGTTGTACACATTATACAGGGATCAATGTCATAATGTGATAACTCATAACATTTATTTTAATTACTTTTAAGAAGTTTATAAATAAAAATATATATTTAATATATTTATTTATTTTTCAGGGCGGTAGTCTCAATACTTTAAGTCTTTAGATCCGTGAGGGGGATGTTCATGGATGAGTCATTGATTAGTTGGAAGTTGTTGTCTCGACCTTGACATTATTACTACTATTGCCTCTTCAAATATTTAGATCAGATGAGTTAGTTTATAGAGTTTCACAACATAGATGTTGTCAACGTGAGCCTAAGCTTGAGCCTGAGCTTGTGCAAGAGAAAGATGAGGATAAGGAAAAAGGTGATGGGAGGGAGGTAATAAGGATTATGAGCAACAACATGATGAGACTGATTGTGTCCAAGCTATATACCAATGCATGTTGACTAGGATCAGGATATGGTACATGCAAATCTCGGGGCTGGTTAATTTTCATCTTTGTTGTGTCCTGCATATGATATGTCACACACAATTGGATCATCACATATGCATCATATGCAATATCCATAGACTCCCCATTATGATATGTACTCATTATTGTCCCCTATAGTCATATTAGCCTATAGAGCTATATGGACATCACATGTAGTATCCACAGACCCCTATTAAGTCATCCCAACACCTATTTGTTGAGGACTTGAGTATTATTTTACTTAGGCGTAATCTAGGAAGTAACGTAACTAAAAAAATCTAAGTGAGAGTTATTGAATGGTGATAGTAATCGAGGCAAGCACTATCGGTAGTAGTCATTTACTATGTTCTATATTATGATTTATTATTTATATATCTACGTGACGTTTTTACCCCTCATTTATTAATTTTATCAAAATTAATATATTACTAATTTATTAATAACTTGATCAATTTAAAAGGATTAAATGTTGAACTCGACACTAAGTAGTGAGTTCGATACTAAGTGGTGAACTCGACAATAAATGGTGAACTCGACACTAAGTAATTAAATGTTGAATGCGACAATAAATAGTGAACTTGACACTAAGTAATTAAATGTTGAACTAGACAATAAGTGGTGAACTCGAGACTAAATGGTGAGTTCAACACTAAGTAATTAAATGTTAAACTTGACACTAAGGTGTGAGTTTGTCACTAAGTAATAAAATGTTGAACTCGACAATAAGTGGTGAAATACTTGGTAAATCTTCTGGAAATACTCAAAATGCATATATTATAATTGCAAATCAAAAGTTAGGACGTAGTCCTCAAAAAATTTAAAATCTCAATTTCATTCTTCATTTTTTTAATGAAACTCGTAATAAACAAAGTATGATAGCAATTAACTTAAGCCCGAAAGGTTGGGATCATGTGTTTTTTTTTTATTATTGAGAGAGCTTTTATTGGCACCCCAACATATACTTATTCTCAATAGCAACTCTTTTAATTAATGACATGAGAATATTAATTGATATTTTCCAAAACGTGTGCAACTTATGTCTAAATTCAGGTTTTGATACACAATAAAATAAATAAAATAAAGGATAGACAAGATTTGTTTATGAGATTCATTGCACAATCTGGCAACTAAGTCCCCAGGTTCTTGCCAATCAATCCACTATTTTCAAACCTTGATATTATATGAAAACCATTTACAGATATACAAAATTAAATATATAAATATTAAATAAAATTAAAAAATTACAATTTATTTCAAATTAAATTTCTACACATTAATCGATTGTGTCCAATATTTTTGCAACGGCTACAATGTAATGGTCGCACATCTTGAACATCAGTTTTCCTTCTGTTGACTTTTAGATGACTAAGTTGGCATCGAGTCATTGACTGTAAAATTTGTTCTTATCTTTACGGAAGATTTTCTAATTCATATGGAGTTGGAATACTTTCCATAGAAATTGCATAACACTGTCTATATGTTACAATAGTGAATTCGTTCGAACAAAATTAATATTTATTCCATCTTTTAATCTCGCATGTTTTTATTGCATGTTGAAATAAAATACGTGTTTGAATTCATTTTCCACACGTATAATATCTTTGATCCATTTGAACTCAAGCATTTTTTATTTTGCGTAATCATACATCTCAAATCTCATATCATTAATACTTAAAAATTCACAACTAATAACTCTTTGTATTTTTTTTTTTTTTGAATTTTTTTTTCAATCCTTTGAACTAATTGAGAATCTCAAGTAAGACTCTTTAATCTACGTTTATTATGTAATTCAATTATTTTACACCTAATACCTTCTAATAATTCGATCATTAGTTTCATAAGCAATTTCAATATCCATGAATCAAAACTTTTATTAACATTTGATCTTACTATTCTAAAACGAGAAATGAGAAAATGATTTACTATCCCAATAAATTAATGCATGTGTTGGATCTTCTTATGATATAATCCAATTATATATTTTGATATGTTCTTTCTTAATTAATTTTTACAATCAATTTTAGTGAAGTTTTAACCATATTTTCTAAAAATTTACAAAATAAATCAGATTTATAATTTTTTTTAATTTTCTTGAAATTGTTGAATATAAAAAAATAATTAAATGATGAAGGAAATATTTATCAACTACAAATATTAATCCTTTTTGTTTATCTGAAATAAATGAAACTTTGTTAAAATTATAATGTATAAATGACATTTCAAAATAATTTAAAAATCATTCTCCAGCATCTTTGTTTTTTTGTTCAACTATTGAATATGAAAGTGGAAAAATATCATAATTTGGCCTGTGAGTAATCGCAACAAATAGTATGCCTTGATATTTATCTTTTTAGAATATACCATCTAATCCTACAATAGGTAAATATCCATTTTTAAAATCATCTATGCATACCTTAAAGAAAATAAAAATATATTGAAAATAACTATTTTAACTAATTTTAATAAATAAATTATTTATTTATTTATTTCTAAAATATTTAATATTTTTATATGCTACAACTTGACAACTATGTATTTCACAATTGAATTTTTCTCTTGCTCTCCAAGCCTTTATATATGTCATAGACACATTATATTTATCTCTAATATCATTTACAATGGATTGAGAAAAATAAAATTGATTATTTCTTACGCGAGTTAAAATTTTATCTTTTATCTAGTTACTACTAGCTTGAGGATGAGGTTGTGAATTCATTTTATCTATATACGTGTGAGTTGTGTTAAAGATACGTATAATAAATAAATCATCATTTACAAATTTTTTTAGCATATATATGCTACTCATAATTTGGAATATCATATTTAGCTATAACTTTTTCTTTATTATTAAAAGCATATTTTATAAAAAAAAATTTTTGTAATAACTAAAGAAATAAAATTTTCTCTTAATTTAACTACATTATTGAAAATTTTTATTAATATAAATATCAAATATATTTTTATTATCGTCGGACGACAAATTCAAATTGTTATCAACAAATGCATCTACATCATTATCGGAATCATTTTGTGTTACAACATTAGGTTCAGTTGAGCTGTATGCAACATTATGGTTGATATTGGTATTTAAATATTAATTCGATAAACTAGGCCCACTTTGACTATAATTTGATTGATACATTCCAATATTCTTATGTTATATCACAAAAATAATTATGCTTTGTGATTTTTTATTATTATTTAATATATATTCCCAAGTTCATTGGTAAAAAATATCAATTCAATTTTTTTTTATTATCTAAATTAATAACTGACCTTATTGAAAATTCTAGTCGAATATTATAAATCGAAAGAATAAAAACTTGTAACTCCGAATATGTAATTTCTGATGAAGTCGATAAAAATCGCATATATCCACCAATATGTGTGATACCTTTAACGTAACCTCTATATTGATAAATAATAACTCTTGAATACATTTTCAATTGAATTATAAAATCTTGTAATAGAATTATAAAAGTAAAAATAAGAAGAAAATTGTGAGAATGAAAATTGTAAGAGTGAAAATTGTGAAAGTGAAAATTGTGAGAAATATGAATGTATGATAAGTTTATATGGAGTGCAAGAAATTTTAAATTTTCCCAACGGACATATAACATTTACAAAATGATCAGAATTCAGAAATTTCGGCACTTTATATTATTTTTTTTATATAAAAAAATGAACTTTGACACTTTAAGAGTCGATTTTTTTAATATTTAAATTCTGCACTTTAAGTATAGAAAATTTATTTAAAAGAAAAAATCTCATCACTTCAAATGTTTTAAAAAAAAAGTAATAATTTGTAGTCATCATCATTATCTTTGTGAGTTAAAGTAGAAAACAAGGATTTTGTTTTCATTTAAATCTTTTTCTCATTGTTTAATAAGAGATGGTTGTAGCCAGGGGGCATGTCATTAATTTTAAAACATAGGAGTAACTTAAATATCTCAAATAAACACATTTCTTTAAACCTAACGAATCATTGAAAGGTTAATTACGACATTTTTGCTTCAAACATCTTTTTAGACTAATATTTGATAAAATGAGTACTAAAGAGTCCATAATTTTTAAGAAGGGACTTTTTTGTACATACATTCAAAAGATAAGTCTTTGCGGTCATTGTCCCAAAATCATTTTCCCCCGAAGGAAATGCCAAAAACATTTGTCCTCTTAGGGTGTAAAATCGTTTTGGACAAAAAATCTAAAGAAAATATGTAATCAAATACCTAAAAATTGTATCTCCAAGGAAAATCATTTTCATGTCATGTGGCCGCTTCAAAACTTTCTTAAGGACCACTTATTTTCTACTAAAGAAGCAAACACGTTAGTATAGAACTATTGATAAATCAGGAAATTGAGGAGTTTATTGGATTGCATTAAAGCTTCTCTGATTAGGTCTTTGATCTTTGGCTAATGCAACCATATATGGTTGCTCAGGGTCTATAGCCCTAAGAAGTATTGGGCAAGATTGTATGAGCCCATAGCACATTGGTCCTAATTTCTTCATGGATTAGAGACCATCGAGTAGGCTAATGGGTTCAAACATTCTATTATGGATCTATACTTGGGACATAGAATAGGGCTTCATGTAGGTGGGCTCAAGTTCAGGCTGGGTCTCATAAAAATGGGACTAGGCTTGGTCTCAAGGTATTTCTGTGGTAAAAAAACGAAAATGGATATAGAACTTCATGAATGTATATATTCCAATACGTCTTGAAAATATTAATGTAAAACGATAGTTTATCAGTTATTGTTAATTTTTTTATTATTAAAAAGATATTAATGTACCGATTTTAGTTTAAATTTATCTTTATAGATGTACACAATAATAAATTAAATGTCAAAAATATATTATTTATATAAAATTACAAAATATCCGTATGCCAACATATAAAAAATAGCATTATTTTGTTAAATAATTATGAAAGTACCATTGCAAATTGTATTTTATAATTTAAATTAAAACAGTGGTCGTTTTTATTTACAATCTTATACCCATTTTTGTTAAAAACAGAAAACTTCTATGTTATGTAAATTCACAAATAGGAAGAAGATGAAGCCACCAAATTTATTTTATATTCTCGCAGGATTACTTACATGACCTCACCCTTTATTTGAAAAAACAACATTTAACTTTCCCTAGATCTCTATCTTGCAACAACTACTGGATAAGACTTCAGCAAATCGATCTTGATTTCACATGTATGGCGTGTACCATCATTGATTAGGCCTTTTCATAAATAAAATGAATGTCCATCTTGATATGCTTTGTGCCCTCGTGAAAGACAAGATTAGAATGCAATATTCACTGGCTTGGTTGCCACAAACATCTTCGTTAGAAGATTCGTAACAAATCCTATGTCTTGTAAAAGAGACTTTTACTAAACGAGCTTACTTGAAGTTATTACCATTGCTCTATATTCAGCTTTTGCATTGGACCTTATTACCACATTTTACTTTTTTGCTTTTCCAAGTAACCAAATTTCCTCTAACCATAGTGCAATACCCGGTAGTAGATCTTCTATCTCAATTGTCATCACAATAACCTTCAATATTGACATGACCGTTTGACTTCATCCATAAATCCCTACCAGGAGATGCTTTTAAATATTTAAGGATTCTTTCAACAATTTCTATGTGACATGTCCTAGGAGCATGCATGAATTAACTTACAGGACTAACAACATACATTATGTCGGGTCTATGAAAACACCCAACATCTTCAAGAAGCTCTTCGTCAAGTTGGTTAAGCTTTTAATTGAAATCAACTAGTGGTTCTATAGGTTTAACTCCCAGCTTTCCAGTTTTCTTTAGCAGATCTAGAACAGATTTTCGTTGAGAGATAAAAAGAGACCCTTTTTGGAGTAAGCAACTTCAATGTTGAGAAAGTATTTCAAACTACCAAGATCTTTGATATCAAATCTGTGTTGTAGATGAACTTCGAGTTTCGTAATACCTTCTTTGTCATCGCTACTCATGACAATATCATCATAAATAATTACAATTAGTACCTTTGCTTCCTTTTTTCATAAACATGGAAGAGTTAGCACTACTCATTTGAAATTCAATGCTTAATAGTGCAATCCTGAGTTTAATATACCATCCACAAGGTGATTATTTCAAGCTGTATATAGTTTTCTTCAATTTACAAAGAAGCCCATTTTCACTTTTCCTAGGGTGCATGCGCATATGTACCTTTTCCTCTAGATCACTGTAGATGCAAGAATTAGCTCTACCCTTTCCCTCTCTCCAAGCTCGGGCGGACCTGCAAATCAGCCCACTCCGACGATCAAGTTAGACAAGTTGATCAATGTCAGTTAGTTTTGAGAGAAGAAGAATTCGAACCTCTTTTACCCATAGTCCTCTTCCTTTTATAGGTGTTAAACTTGATCGTTTTCTGTGCCACCCTTTGAAATGACCCTGGGTAGTTAGTTTGCTGAGGGCAGTTAGCTCACTCCCTGACATGTCAGTTGCAGGAGTTGTTGCAACTATCCTGCCACTTCTGGGATGATTAGGGCTGATTTGACATGATGTGGGTTGTTAGAACTGTCAATCAATGGCACATCTGTCAGATCCGTCTTACCGACCTATACTGCCATTGTTCAGGCTACTTAATTGGTCGGTAGCTCAAGTCTGAACTATTCATCCATGCACCTGAAAAGTCTAATAAACTGGTCTTATATGACAGTCTATCCAAACTTAAATCCGTTACTTCCGGACTTTGCTCGAGCCACGTGTCCTTGTTTAGGAATTTCCCCCACAATACCCCCTCTCGAGGGCTCGGGCAGAATGCTCGGGTGCTCGAGAATATTAATATGAAATTGGAAAATTGACGCGTGGTAGCCTCTCATTGGGTCTCAGCTAGGATCAATGATTTATTTATGGCGAATCGTTACCTAGCCTTTTCGTTCTTCGAGGGCGTCGGTTGGTAGAGCTGCTCTCGTGAGGTGTGCAACGTCTGCTGAGTTATACGGCGTAATTATGTACAGAGTACACGTGGCGTTCTGTGAATAGCTTGATTCGCGTGTGAATTTCGAACGGTCATATCGGATCTCCCAGCAATTAATACCCCATCAATGTTCGTTTGAGAGATCTTAACCGTTGATTTTACTCACAGATCTCGAGGCCTTTTAGGTTATAAATACCCTATTCACTTCCCATTTTTATTTTCACCTTCACTTACCTTGCTGTTACGCTGCCCATTTGTCTCCTCGCGTGCTCTCTGCTTTCGTTAGTGCCTCCGCCTATGTTTCCGCCGTGCTCTCGCTGTGCCACTCAGTTGCCTGTCGCCCAGTGACCGGAAGTTCCTGGTTTCTTTGAAGAGTAAGGTAACGAAATCGAGGCCCTTCCCCTCTCCTCTGCCTCTCCTTTTTTCTTAAAAAATGGCCAAGGGGAAATCCCATTCCCCTGTTCGCCCTCCACTGGGTGCTGTCTGGGATATTTTGGCATCCCCAGCGGTGTGGGTCTATCCTATGTGGATGAGACCCTTACCCAGCGTGGGTGTTCCTCAGGTACTACTGTGGTACACTGGGGACAGCTGAAGGCTGGCCTCCGAGTTCCTCTTAGTAGGCTAACTCGAGAGGTGTTGAACTTCTTCCGTCTAATTCAGGCCTTCGAGCTAATGAATGATAGACTGGAAGAAGGCCTGCAGCTCGGCCTTTCGGACATTAGGGCCCAGTTTATCTTTAAAAAATGTCCGAACAGGCCGGGCTTCTTTTATCTTTCCAAGAAGAGAGGGAAGTCGTCCTTGATCGAGCTTCCTGACTCGGACAAGGACTGGTTTTTATTTATAATCCAACTCTCTGGTCAGTGGGAAGGCGTTCCCGGGGACGAGCTTCCCCCCTTGTTGTATCAATCCTTCAACCCCCATGGTGAGTGTTTCTTAGTTCTTTTCTTTTTGCTTTTACCAATTTCCTTTCTTGTAGACTGATTTCATATTGTTTGATTTTGCGCAGATCCGACTAAAGATAAGTTCTTCAAGGATTCGGTGGTGATCACCCATCTCTTCTCCAACCCCGATCTCTACAACCACGCCACTGCCTTCCTTCCCCCCAACGTTCGTCCGTCCGACATGGCGTTGCAGTCCAAGCGTCCTCCACTAACCGTCGGCTCCGATTCTGAGGATGAGGTGGCAGAGGTACCCCCCACCCTGCCCATTGGAACTCCCGGGGCTAGGTGTGTTGCCAGGGAGGAAGACCACCAGCCTCTCCTCAAAAGATTGAGGAGGGGGACCCGCTCCCCGGCCCCGGCGCTTCAACTGCCTCCTCCCCCTGCTGCCGAGGGGGCAGGCCAGCCAGCTGAGATATCTCAAGCATCCTCAACTGGTTCGGTACAGAGGGGAAGTCTGCCCCCTCCTTCCCTTTGGGTGATACTTGGGCGATACATCCCATGGTCGGGGGAAGGCTTGTGTCGGACAGAGACTCAGCATTGTCCAACCCGGCGGTAGCCTGGGCGGTTTTTGAGGCATCCGCGCTGCCACGGGACGTGGAGAAAAGTCGCCGAAGTTTTTCCAGTAATTCGATGAAGTTTTCTAACGACGCATTCAGGGCTCTGGCTGCGGTAAGCCTTTTCCACTCAACTTTCCTTTACTAACATTTTTTACACTCGAAATCTCAAGTGATATCCCTTTTTTTTATCTTCCAGGCGCAACATGCCGTGGCCAAGTTCGTGAAGCGCGCGACACTTCGGCGCATGATCTTCAGACAGCGGAAGGTCGTCTTCTACAGCTTGAGGCTGGGAGGGATGCGGCTGCGGCCAACTCCTCTAGGCTCCAAACGAGCTTGGATAGCGCACTATCCGAGCTGGAGCAGAATAAAGATCGACTCGCTCTGGCGGAGGGAAGATCTCTTCCTTGGAGGAGCTAGTGAAAGCTAAGGAAATGGAGCAACAAAGAGCCCTCCAGGACCAGCTCAACTCCCTTCAAACCCAGCTAGATTCCTCGGAGGAGGCCTGGGAGAAAGCCTACAACAGGCTTAAAGCAAAGTTAAAGAAAGCTGAGGCTGCGGCAAAGAAATCAGATACCACTCCTGACGTTATTCCCGAGTTGATTCCTGAAGTTACTCCCGAGCCGATTCCACAAGCTGAGGACATACTAGCCGAGGAACGATTACCCAGTGATGCCGAGGACAATGTCGGCGTTAATGCCTGATTCTTCTCTTCCCCCTTTTTTGTAATACAATTTTTGTAATTTCTCCTGTAAATCTACTTTTCATATTAATGGAAGTGTTTTTTGACAATTCTTGTGTCTTTCGCTTTCTATTGCTCATTTTTCTTTTGCTTTCATGTGGATGTATATTGTCTGATAATCCTAGAATAGTTAACCTTGCTTTTTATTTGACCAACTCCTTAGGCTCGGCACTTATTGTGGGCCGAGGCCTTACCTTTACCTAATACTTTAGTCAAGACTTGGCCCCTGTGAAGGGACAAAGGCTTTAACCTTCAAACCAACTCCTCAGTTGGGCTCGGCTCCTTGTGAGGGGCCGAGGCTTTGCCTTAAACCAACTCCTTAGTTGGGCTTGGTCCCTATGGAGGGACCAAGGCTTTAGCCTTCAAACCAACTCCTCAGTTGGGCTCGGCTCCTTGTGAGGGGCTGAGGCTTTGCCTTAAACCAACTCCTTAGTTGGGCTTGGTCCCTATGGAGGGACCAAGGCTTTAGCCTTCAAACCAACTCCTCAGTTGGGCTCGGCTCCTTGTGAGGGGCCGAGGCTTTGCTCGATCAGTTAGGCATAGATGCAAAGATAACTATTTATTGATAGTATTTCTTCAAGTTGAATACATTCCATGGTAACTGAATTTCATCCCCTGTTGATGTCTCCAAGTAGTATGCGCCTGATCCCCCAACTTTACTTACGATGTAGGGTCCTTCCCAGTTAGAGCCGAGCTTTCCACTGTTGACTTCCCTGGTGTTGGAGAAAACCTTTCGAAGCACCATGTCGCCGACTTTGAATTCCCTGTGCCGGACCTTCCGATCATAAGACCTTTTTAACACTTGTTGGTATCGCGCCAACCTTTTATGACCCTTTCTCGCGTCTCATCCAACCAATCCAAATTCTGAGCCACCATTTCATCGTTCAGCTCTGTCTCGACCACTTGTATTCTTGTGGTGGGAACCTGTATTTCAGTCGGGATAACGACTTCGGTCCCATAGGCTAGCGCGAACGGAGTGAAACCTGTTGCCCTTCTTACTGTAGTCCGGTAAGCCATAGGACATTGTGTAGCTCGTCCACCCATCTCCTTTATGCTCCGCCAATTTCTTTTTTAAGTTCCCAAGATTGTCTTGTTGGATGCTTCAGCCTGCCCGTTACTTGTTGATACCTCGATGACGACTGGAGTGATCGAATTTCGTACTCCCTGAAGTATGATTGCACGTGGTTACCCTTAAACTGTGTTCCATTGTCGGAGATCAACGCATAAGGGATTTCGAACGGGTTATGATGTGTTCCCAAGTGAATTTGATAACCTCTTCTTCTCTAATCCTAGTGAGAGGAATAGCTTCGACCCATTTAGTGAAATAATCTGTTGCTACAAGGATGAAGAGCTTACCCCCCTTTCCATGAGGTAGAGGTCCAACAATGTCCATTCCCCATATTGAGAACGGCCAGGGTGACTTCATAGGGTGGAGCTCGCTGGCTGGCTGCAAATGCATGGGGGCATGTTTTTGGCATTGATCGTAGGTCCTTACGTATTTCTTACAATCTTCCTGTATCCTGGGCCAAAAGTAGCCCTGGTTGATCACCTTATTGGCAAGTGACCATCCCCCAGAGTGGTTGCCATAGATCTCCTGATGAATTTCGGCCATTATGAGCTCGGATTCCTCCTTTCCAAGGCATTTCAAGAGTGGTCCTCCGAATGACATCCTATAGAGTTCTCCTTCGACGAGTGTATATTGCCCGACCTGCCGTAACATCTTCCTGGCTTCAGCCTTGTCCTATGGCAGCACCTTTGTGTACAGATACTGCGTGTATTCGTCTATCCATCCCGAGGTTTGCTCTACCTGTGCACACTCTCTTTCATCGTGTTCGATGCTTGCTTTAGGTAGGTATTCTACCGGTAAAGCCCGTCTTTCCGTTTTCCTTAGCATTGAGGCGATGTAGGCCAACGAATCTGCATGCCTGTTCTCATCCCTCGGTATCTGACATATCTCTACCTGGTCAAAATTTTCAATTTCCCGTTTTACTGAGACCAGGTATTTCGACATGCGCTCGTCCTTCGCTTCGAACTTTCCATTGCATTGGTTCGCTATGAGTTGGGAATCAGTACATAGCTTTATTCGACCGACCTTCAATTTGCTTGCCATTCTCAGTCCATTGATAACTGCCTCGTATTCAGCCTCGTTATTTGATGCCCCATATCCAAGCTTTATTATCTTCTCCAGTCTGTCATTGCTTGGCGTTACAAACACTATCCCGATCCCCGAGCCGGAATAATTTGACGAACCATCGACGAACATCCTCCAACCTGCCTGTTTGTCCCACAATTCCGCTTCTTCTGCCCTTTCGTCTTCGTCCTCCAACTCTTCCCAGTTCGGATCTTCGACCGGGAAATCAGCGAGGAAGTTTGCTAACACTTGCCTTTTTAGTGCCGTTCGTGATTCAAACTGTAAGTCGTATTCGTCGAGAATTACCGCCCATCTCGCCATCCACCAGGATTTTTCGACCTGTGCATCATTTCTTTCAAAGGGCTGTCAGTTACCACTTGGATACAATGTGAGAGGAAATAAGGCCTAAGCTTATGTGCTGAGTAGACGAGCGACAATCATTTTTTCTCCGTCTTCGTGTACCTCGCCTCTTATGGACATAGCTTTTTGCTGATGTAGTAGATAGGGTACTCCCGTCCAAAGTCGACTTTGAAAAGGACCGAGCTTACCGACGATGAGCTGGCTGCCAAGTAAATTCCTAACTCCTCTCCTTCCTTCGGTGAGCTAAGGATCGGTGACTGCCCTAAGTACTTCTTCAGGTCGCTAAACGCCATCTCACATTCCGCGCTCCAAGCGAAGTTCTTTTCTTTTTGCAGCAACTTAAATAGTAGACGGCATCTGTCAGATACTCTGGAAATAAACCTATTCAATGCTGCTATCCATCCTACCAGTTTCTGCACCTGTTTCTGACTGTTCGGGATCGGCATATCTATCAAAGCCCGAATCTGATCTGGATTGGCCTCAATGCCCCTTTTAGTGATGATGTGCCCGAGAAATTTCCCAGAAGAAACTGCGAATACGCACTTCTTTAGATTCAGCTTCATCTAAAAACTCCTTAACCGGTCAAAAGTTTGCTCGAGGTCTACCAAGTGATCATCTACTTTCTAGTTTTTTACCAATAAATCGTCGATGTATACCTCCACTGTCTTCTCGATTAACCCTTCGAACATCTTTGTCACGAGTCTCTGGTAAGTGGCCCCGGCGTTCCTTAAGCCAAATGGCATGACCTTATAACAGAACAACCCTTGCTCGGTAATGAATGACGTTCTTTCCTGATCCTCCGCTGCTAAGGGGATTTGGTTATACCCCGAATAGCCGTCCATGAACGACATTCTTTCATGCCCGGCCATAGCATCTACAAGTCTGTCTATCCTCGACAGAGGGAAATTGTCCTTTGGGCACGCCTTATTGAGATTTGTGAAGTCAATGCACACCCTCACCCTTCCATCCTTTTTTGGCACTGCCACCACATTGGCTATCCATTCTGGGTAATCCACTTCCCTGATGAATCCGGCCTTTAATAATTTCTCAATTTCCTCATTTACCCCCTGCCTTAGACAGGGAGACAGCCTCCTCGACTTTTGTCTAATGGGTCGGAAGTTTTCATCAATATTTAGTCTATGGCACGCCACTAAGGGGTCAATTCCGGGCATGTCCTCCAACGACTACGCAAACACGTCCTTGTTTGCCCTCAGAAGCTGGAGCAATGTTGCATTCTCCTCCCGCAACATTGTGGTGCCAATACTAACTAGCTGACCTCCGTCATCGCTGAGATCCACGGCTTCAACTTCCTCAACTGTTGTCCGATGCTCCTGTTGTGGCTGCTTCTGTAATTGCTATGATGCCTCTATCTCGGTTGGTGGCTCCTTTCTCTTCTTCTGAGGAATGGCCTCGGCGCCTCGTCCTTGTTTCAAGGTTAGGTGTAAACACCGCTGCGCCATCTCCTGGTCACCCCTGATCTCCATTATTCCTTCCTTGCTCAGGAATCGAATAACCTGATGATAGGTTGAAGGGACTGCCCTCATCTCATGTATCCACCTCCGTCCAAAGATCGCGTTATAGGCTGAGTCCGCATCTATTACCACGAATCTTGTCATTACCACTTTTGACCCTGCCGTGATCGGGAGTGTGATTTCTCCCACCGAACTGCTCGGAGCCCCATTGAACCCATAAACGAGGGTCGATGTCGGTTCCAAACTATCTGAAATCCCCATCCTCTTTGCCGTGCTTAAGAAAAGAATATCCACTGCACTTCCCGAGTCCACCAGTATCCTACGGAGCTTGACGTTTCCAACTGGGAGTGCGATCACCAGTGCGTCCTGATGGGGCCTTGCCGTTCCCCTCAGGTCATCCTCCGTGAACACAATCGCCGGGAATCCGTTCCGTTGCTCGTCGTTCCTGCTACCCGTACTCCTGATGCTACATTGTTGACTCCAACCATATGTCGGATCTTTTTTACTCTATCCCGAATCACCTGCCTAGACAGCACTTCAGCCCCTAACACCCCTGTGATGGTATGAACTATCTTGCGTTTTTTCGTCTCTCGACGCCCTCCCTTGGCCGGCCACCTCGGTCTGGGCTTCCGTTCGTCTCTCTCGGGGGTTTCCCTTCTTTTCCCTCTCTCTGATGAGACATACCCTTTGAGCTTCCCTGTTTCAACCATATGCTAGATGATATGGCGTAACCTGTAACAGTCCTCAGCCTCATGGTACTCGCAGTATGGTTTTTCGGGTTTCCCCTTATACCCCCGAGGTGGCTGAATGAAATCGGGTTCGCTCTTTATGTGCCTCAGTATCACAGATAGCTTTTTATTGAGCGGTGTATACACTCGGCCTCTCTTCCACCTTGACTGCTCATTCGGCTCTCTCCGCATTTTCTTGCTTCCCTCCTCTCCGAGGTGATTTGGTGCCTTTGTTGCTTCAATTCCCCCTTCGCTATTGGCCACTATTTGAGCGTTTCGTCTCCTGCCCTTTATGGATTCCTCCACGAGAATGTACTTCTCCACCTTTGAATACAAATCTTCCAAACGAGTTAGGTCAGACTTGATCAATGACTCATGCAACCGTGTTCCCGGGATGACTATAGCGATGTACGCCGCAAAGCCGGTTGCTTCGTCCATGCCTTCTACATCCAACGCCTTCGTTCGAAAACGAGTTGCAAATGATCGGATGCTCTCCCCGACCTCCTGTCTAAGATTAAACAGAGTGTTGACTCCAACCTTCTTCCTCTACAGATGTACGAACTGTCCAACGAATGTCTCCTCTAGCTCGGAAAAGTTCATAATGGACCCAACTGGTAACACTTGAAACCACGTCATGGTCCCGTGTCTCAGAGTTGATGGAAACAACTTGCAAAGTAACGAATCATCGCCCTGGTACAACACCATCTGGCTCCTGTAATGCAGAATATGGTCTATAGGGTCTCTCGTTCCATCATAAGTTTCAAACTTTGGCATATGCAACGTTCTCGGTGGTTCCGAACTCATTATCCTTGGCAAAAACGGTATCCCCTTGAGCTCCCGGATGGCGCTACGTACCTTCTGCGCGGGATCCTTCCCACGTGTGAGTTCCTCATCCCTCCTTCTTAACATTTCCTCCACTTATTTCCTCGTCATTGTTTCTTTAACTTCTGAGCTTCCTTGTTGCACTTTTACTGTCGTTGAATCTTCAGTCCAATCTACTTCCATTCGCGCTGTTCGAGCGGTTTGATCCCTGTTCTACTCCGCACCTGGGCCTTCTTCTATTTTCGCGCACTCGCCCAGCCTTTGCTTGAGTTCTTCATTCTCCCTTCTTATCTTTGTAATCTCATTATTCTGTCTCTCCAAACTCCTGCGCATCTCCTCCCTCATCTCTATGAGTAGGTTGTACATTGCGAGCATAGGGTCTTGCGCGTTTGGAGGTGAATCTGCTGGTAAGGGATTTGATGGCTCTTTGCGTGTCTCGCCTCTAGCTCTTCCCATTTTGGTCGTTTTTCTCCTTGTAAGATTCCCACAGATGGCGCCAAATTGTAGATGCAAGAATTAGCTTTACCCTTTCCCTCTCTCCAAGCTCGGGCGGACCTGCAAATCAGCCCACTCCGACGATCAAGTTAGACAAGTTGATCAATGTCAGTCAGTTTTGAGAGAAGAAGAATTCGAACCTATTTTACCCATAGTCCTCTTCCTTTTATAGGTGTTAAACTTGATCGTTTTCTGTGCCACCCTTTGAAATGATCTTGGGCAATTAGCTTGCTGAGGGCAGTTAGCTCACTCCCTGACATGTCAGCTGCAGGAGTTGTTGCAACTGTCCTGCGACTTCTGGGATGATTATGGCTGATTTGACATGATGAGGGTTGTTAGAATTGTCAATCAATGGCACATCTGTTAGATCCGTCTTACCGACCTATACTGCCATTGTCCAGGCTACTTAATTGGTCGGTAGCTCAAGTCTGAGCTGTTCATCCGTGCACCCGAAAAGTCTAATAAATTGGTCTTATATGGCAGTCTATCCGAGCTTAGATACGTTACTTCCGGGCTTTGCTCGAGCCACGTGTCCATGTTTAGGAATTTCCCCCACAATCACCATGCAGAAAATACTTTTTTTTCATCAATTTTATATTAAGGGCCATCCAAAATTAATAGCTACCAATAGAAGGACTCAAACTGTATTCATTTTTGCAACAGGGACAAAGGTCTCTGTATGGTCTACTCCATATGTTTGAGTAAACCCCTCAGCTACTAATCTAGTTTTATGCCTTTCAACAAAACCATCACTATTATTATACCATGTTTTGAATACCAATTTACAACCAACGGGTCTTTTTTGCAATAGGCAACTTGACAATCTCCCAAGTGTGATTTTTGTCAAGTGCCTTAAGTTCTTCCTCCACACAGGTAGGGAATTTATATCAAGGTAATTACTAGGCTCAAGATTATTGGAAATTGAAGTCAAGAATGAAGAATATTTAGGGGACATTATCATAACTTACTTGATTTTGAATAGGATACATCAAAACAGGTAAGTGAAAAAATCTTTAAGCATAGACGATGGACGAGAAAGGTTCTATGTACCATATATGGGATCTAGAACAATGTGAACAGGAGGAGACTAGGTCACAAGTTTTTCTTCTTAAACTTGGCGGTCCTTAGGAGATTGAGGTCCTTCCTATAAATCTTCATGCCCATGTCTTCCTTCAACAACTTCAACAGGATCTTCAAGTTCATTACCATGATCACTACTGCTGCGACTATTTTCAAAAACTTCAATAGTCATATCTTTAGTTCTCATTGAAGGAAATTGTATGATGTTATGACACTCCCCATGATTCCTATTTCCAGGGGCTTTTGAGATGAATTTTACTAGTAGGAATCATATTCAACAAATCTGACATCTCTCTGTGCCCTTTTTCGTGGAGGAATACCCAAAGAAAATGCATTTAACAACACGTTTTCCCCATTTTTCATGAATATTCTTATGCACATAACAAACACACTGAAAAGCAAGGAGATGAAAAACATCAATTTTCTTTCCCTTTAAAATATGCATGGCAGAGACATTCCTAAGAATATTACTTGGTAACTTATAGAATAATTGGGGCAGGTCCCTACACATCAGAATATAGGTCTTTGAAAAGGAAGCCTAGTTTGTTTTGAATACAAGAACTTGAATCCAAAGATAAACCTGGCAATAACAACTGTAAGACACGATCTGAAGAATGGCCGACTCTGGAGTGTTATTACCAACTATTACTAAAAGAAGATTGATTAACAACTAATGCTTTACTACATTGATCAATCAAATACAATCCATGCGAACCCTTTACCAATCTTTTTCCCTCTTGACCATGTCCTGAAATGTCACATTATCTGGAGAAAAAAATATATATATAAAAGATTTGATGGGAAAGAAGGCACAAATAAAACCTCAAAGTTGAGATTATCTGAAAGAAAGTTAGTCTTGCAAAGACCATAAATAGGAGTCATGGAACCAATTGACAATTGACATAGTACGTTTGCCAGTGACTTGTATAAAGCTAGCACTAGACAAATTTATAGTCATATGGTCACTAGCACCCTAGTCATTTACCTTGTTGGAGAAGTTGAGTCAGTTTTCCAATGATGCCGTCTCTTTTATCATTGGTCGGTCGACTTGAGATGGGGATACAAAATCCAACATTTTTCCTTTATATGTCCAATGCAAGCATAACTATCACATTTGGGATCTAAGGTGGTCTCTCCCCCCCCCCCCCCCCCCGCGTTACCTCGACCTCTACCACCGCGACCATGATAGTAATTGGTGCCCCTTCCAAAATTATATATATATGGGAGCGGTTCAGCAGCCCTAAAGTTTGCCAAGTTTGGTGCCAAACATTTTTTGTAAATCACTTTTGATGGGATTAGAAGTTTTGGAATAAGCTGATTTTTTGTGAGGATGATCTCTATGGGAAAGAGATCATCCTCACAAAAACTCAGTTCATTTTGAAACTTCTAACCCTAGTTTACAAGTTGAAGAATCGTGGACCATTCAACTTTTATAAATCACTTTTGATGGGGTTAGAAATTTTGAAATTGGCTGATTTTTGGTGAGGATAATCTCCTCATCATAGAGATCATCCTCACAAAAAATCAGCTCATTCTAAAGATTCTAACCCATATTTTGAAAAATGTTTGGCACCAAACTTGGCAAACTTTAGCGTTGCTGAACCGTCCCCATATAGATATATATATATATATATATATACTCATCATAGAGATCATCCTCACAAAACATCAGCTCATTCCAAAGCTTCTAACCCATATTTTGAAAAATATTTGGCACCAACCTTGGCAAACTTTAGGGCTGCTGAACCGTCCCCATATATATATATATATATATGGGGACGGTTCAGCAGCCCTAAAGTTTGCCAAGTTTGGTGCCAAACATTTTTCAAAATATGGGTTAGAAGCTTTGGAATGAGCTGATGTTTTGTGAGGATGATCTCTATGATGAGGAGATCATCCTCACAAAAAATCAGCCTATTCCAAAACTTCTAACCCCATCATAAGTGATTTACAAAAATTGGACGATCCATGATTCTTCAACTTGTAAATAAGGGTTAGAAGCTTCAAAATGAGCTGATTTTTTGTGAGGATGATCTCTTCATCGTAGAGATCATCCTCACAAAAAAGCAGCCTATTCCAAAACTTCTAACCCCATCAAAAGTGATTTACAAAAAATGTTTGGCACCAAAATTGGCAAACTTTAGGGCTGCCAAACCTCTCCCTATATATATATATGAGTCAGGTTCAAGGGACATATGAGAAAACATATGTAAAAACAATGTAACATTAATAAAGTTTCAAAATATGGGTTAGAAGTTTCTGATTTAGCTGATTTTTTGTGAGGATGATCTTCTCATCATAGTGACCATCCTTGCAAAAAATCAGCTCAATCCAAAACTTCTAACCCATATTTTGAAAAACCATTGTTTTTTCATATGTTTTTACATATGGCCCTTGAACCGCCTCCTATATATATATATATATATATAGGGAAATGTTCAGCACCCAACTATTTACCCATTACCCAACAATTTGCCCAACATGTTTTGTCCTACATGGGTTAGAAGTTTTGAAATGGGCTGTTTTTTGGTGAGGATGATCTTCTAACCGTAGAGATCATCCTCACCAAAAATCAGCCCATTCCAAAACTTTTAACCCCATGTTTACATGTTGAAAAATCGTGTACCGTCCATTTTTTGTAAACCATTTGTGATGGGGTTAGAAGTTTTGGAATGGGCTGATTTTTGGTGAGGATGATCACCTCATGATAGAGATCATCCTCACCAAGAATTAGTCTATTCCAAAAGCTCTAACCCATGTAGGACAAAACATGTTAGGCAAATTGTTGGGCAAAGGGTTGGGTGTCGAACAAGACCCATATATATATATATGGGTCCCGTTCGCCACCCTTAGTTTTACCACACACTTTAACAAACGCGTTTTGTCTTACATGGGTTATAAGTTTCAGAATGAGCTGATTTTTTGTGAGGATGATCTCTATGGTGAGGAGATCATCATCACCAAAAATCAGCTCATTCCAAAACTTCTAACCCCATCAAAATTGATTTACAAAAAATGGACGGTCCACGATTTTTCAACGTGTAAACATGGGGCTAAACATTTCGGAATGGGCTGATTTTTGGGGAGGATGATCTTCTAATCATAGAGATCATCCTCACCAAAAATCAGCTCATTCCAAAACTTCTAACCCATGTAAGACAAAAAACGTTTGTTAAAGTGTGGGTAAAACTTAGGGTGCTGAACATTTCCCTATATATATATATATATATATATATATATATATAGGGTCCCGTTCGGCACCCTAAGTTTTACCACACACTTTAACAAACGCGTTTTGTCTTACATGGGTTAGAACTTTCAGAATGAGCTGATTTTTGGTGAGGATGATCTCTATGGTGAGGAGATCATCCTCACCAAAAATCAGCTCATTCCAAAACTTATAACCCCATCAAAATTGATTTACAAAAAATGGACGGTCCACGATTTTTCAACGTGTAAACATGGGGCTAAACATTTCGGAATGGGCTGATTTTTGGGGAGGATGATCTCCTAATCATAGAGATCATCCTCACCAAAAATCAGCTCATTCCAAAACTTCTAACCCATGTAGGACAAAAAACGTTTGTTAAAGTGTGTGGTAAAACTTAGGGTGCTAAACATTTTCCATATATATATATATATATATATATATGGGGTCAGGTTCAAGGGCCATATGAGAAAACATATGTAAAAACTTTCGTTTTTAATAAAATTTTAAAATATGGGTTAGAAATTTTGGATTGAGCTGATTTTTTGTGAGGATGATCTCTATGATGGGAAGATCATCCAAAAAAAATCAGCCCAATCTGAAACTTCTAACCCCATTAAAAGTGATTTAAAATGTGGACCGTCGATTTTTTACCAATTTTTATCACTAATTTGTAAAACACTTTTGATGGATTTAAAAGTTTCTGATTGAGCTGATTTTTTGTGAGGATGATCTTTTCATCATAGTGACCATCCTTGCAAAAAATCAGCTCAATCCAAAACCTCTAACTCTTATTTTGAAAAACGAAAGTTTTTTCATATGTTTTCTCATATGGCCCTTGAACCGCCCCCATATATATATATATATATATATATATGGGAGTGGTTAATGGGACATATGTAAAAATAATGATTTTTCAAAATATGGGTTAGAGGTTTTGGATTGAGCTGATTTTTTGCGAGGATGGTCACTATGATGAGAAAGATCATCCTCACAAAAAATCAGCTCAATCTGAAACTTCTAAATCCATCAAAAGTGATTTACAAATTATCTGCAAAAAATCAACGGTCCATATTCTAAATCACTTTTAATGGGGGGGTGTTAGAAGTTTCAGATTGGATTGATTATTATTTTTTTTCTAGTTGATCTGCCCATCGTAGAGATCATCCTCACAAAAATTAGCTTAATCCGAAACTTCTAACCCATATTTTAAAATTTTATTAATGTTACATTATTTTTACATATGTTTTTTCATATGTCCCTTGATCCTTTCCCACACACACACACACACATATATATATATATATATATGGGTCCCGTTCACCACCCTACGCTTTACCAAACTTGTTTTGTCCTACATGGGTTAGAAGTTTTGGAATAGGCTGATTTTTGGTGAGGATGATCTCTATGGTGAGGAGATCATACTCACCAAAAATCAGCCCATTCGAAGACTTCTAATTCCATAAAAAATGGTTTACAAAAAATGGACAGTCCACGATTTTTCAACTTGTAAACATGGGACTAGAAAATTCAGAATGGGCTGATTTTTGGTGAGGAAGATCTTCTAATCATAGAGATTATCCTCACCAAAAATCAGCCCATTCCAAAACTTCTAACCCATGTAGGACAAAACATGTTTGGTAAAGCGTAGGGTAAAGTGTAGGGTGTTGAATATTTCCCTATATGTATAGGGTCCCGTTCAATGGCAAATGTTTTGGCAAAATATTTTTCAAAACTTGAGTTAGAAATTTTGGAATGGGCTGATTTTTGGTGAGGATGATCTCTACAGTGAGGAGATCATCATCACCAAAAATTAGCTCATTCCAAAACTTTTAACCCCATCAAAAATAGTTTACAAAAAATGGACAGTCCACGAATTTTCAACTTGTAAACATGGGTTAGAAGTTTTGGAATGGGCTGATTTTTGGTGAGGATGATCTCCTCACCGTAGAGATCATCCTCACCAAAAATCAGCCCATTCCAAAACTTCTAACTCATGTTTTGAAAAATGTTTTGCCAAAAAGTTAACCATTGAATGCTACCCATATATATATGGGAAATGTTTATTGCCCAACATGTTTTGTCCTACATGGATTAGAAGTTTTGGAATGGGCTGATTTTTGGTGAGGATGATCTCTACGGTTAGAAGATCATCCTCACTAAAAATCAGCTCATTTCAAAACTTCTAATCCCATGTTTACAAGTTGAAAAATCATAGATCGTCCATTTTTTACAAAACATGTTGGGTAAATGATTGGATGCCGAACGGGACCCTATATATATATATGAGGGTGGTTCATGGGACATATGTAAAAACAATGGTTTTCCAAAATACGGGTTAGAGGTTTTCGATTGAGCTGATTTTTTGAGAAGATCATCCTCACAAAAAATCATATTGGGTAAATGATTGGGTGTCGAACGGGACCTTATATATATATATGGGGGTGGTTCATGGGACATATGTAAAAACAATGGTTTTTCAAAATATGGGTTAGAGGTTTTCGATTGAGTTGATTTTTTGCGAGGATGGTCACTATGATGAGAAAGATCATCCTCACAAAAAATCAGCTCAATCTGAAACTTATAAATCCATCAAAAGTGATTTACAAATTATTGGTAAAAATTGGCAAAAAATCAACGGGCCACATTCTAAATCACTTTTAATTGGGGTTAAAAGTTTCAGATTGGACTGATTTTTTTTTTTTTTTCGGATGATCTTCCCATCAGAGAGATCATCCTCATAAAAAATCAACTCAATCCGTAACTTCTAACCCATTTTTTGAAAATTTATTAATGTTACATATATATATATATATATATAGAGAGAGAGAGAGAGAGAGAGAGAGAGAGAGAGAGAGAGAGAGTGAGTGAGTGAGTGAGTGAGTGAGTGTGAGTGGGTTGACATTGCCTATATCTGGTAATTATGCCCATTCAAAAAGTACATTAGTGAGTTTATCACTAGTCTTAAATTCCTTTCCAAGAATATTCATGGTCTTAGAGGTTCATTAAGGTTTGAATCAATTTTCTCAGCCATGATAAAAGAAGGTAAATAAATGATAACATTTAAAAGCTAGAGTTGCTAGAAGCCCTTTGAACACAATAGAAATAGATCAGTTGGTGAGAGATCTTGTACCAATACAACACAACAGAACAAAAGGCAAATCCCAGTGATGGGAGGTCGAAATAATCAGAGAGGAGATCAATCCTACTCTTATACCATGAAAATTCATAGAAAAGCATTCACAAATATGATGATGAAGAAGAAGAAAGTTTACGTGGCTCGGCAATATTGTCTGCATCCATGGAAGAAGAAACCACCAAATTTATTGTGTGTTCTCACAGGATTACATGACCTCACCCTTTATTTATACAAATATAGCTCGAATTAAACTTGCTCTAGATCTCTATCTTGTAATCCCCACTAGAGAAGACTTAGTAAGTCTTCAAGAGCAACTAAGAGACAAACAAAACAAGTAGCTGAATGAGATCTTCAACCTTGGTTGGTCTTTAACACCAAATAAACTACTTCAGTGCATATGTTGAGCGATTTGAATTAATTATAACCAAACATCCACTTTTCAGTCCATAGCCTAGTTGTGAAATTGCGATCATAGCTAAATATAGATTTTCGGGATTGTTTGCATGCAATGAATTCAATATCATGATAGAATAGGCTTATGGCCACTTCAACCTAAGTATTCTTATATAACTCCCATGATAGTCAATCTATCAAATGGTATTGGTTCTGTACTTTTATATACCTTTTAATATTTTATTAAAGCTGGTACTTTTATATACCTTTTAACATTTTATTAAAGATTTTTAAACATGTATCTCGGGAAAATTCATAAGTCAACAAATAGGAGAAAAATTTTGAAGTTGGAACTTTTCAAAAAAGATTACACCATTAGATAAAATTTAATCGAAATAAATTATAAGATCGCAAAAATCGAAGTTCGGGACATAGATTTTTTAATTAAAATAAAATAAGTTCAATAATGACCGTTACATCCTTTTAACACTTGAAATGCTAGATTTCTAGAATTATTCAGTTATTTCCCACACTCTCTTCTACTAAAAGAAAATTCTAGTCTCCTCCATCTTCGAACTAGGTTTTCATTGATTTAGAAGATCCTTTGGACATCGCCACAGAGAGAAAAATGATCTGATCATCACAACCTTCGTGAAGATAAAACAAGTTAGAAATTTTGACAACATATGACATAGAACCTTCGACCCAACTCAGTTTCTCATGTGCTTCGTAGAATTTTTAGCTTTCAAATCTGAAATAGGAAACTTTTAGACTTTCTTTATAGTCTTAGTTTTAATTTGCATCATAGATTCAATTTTAAAAATCTAATATTATTTTCATTAAAGTTAGAATAAAAGATTTTTTTTAAATATCATGCTTTTAGATTTATTATTTGATGTTCTCTATGAATTTTTAACTATTGTTCATGTTTTTGTTGAGTTTTCGATTGTAGAAGGATTTCTATACATTCTTAATAGTTATAGTTTTCAATGCATTGTAGCTTTTGATTTAAAACCTTGTATGTTTTATTTCAAATTAGAAAAATATTGATCTTTTACAAAATCATATTTATAATTATTTTTTAATGTATTTTCTTATTGAATTGATTAAATTTTTTTTTTTTCTTTTTTTAAAGTTTTGATAGATTTGGGAAAAAATCGTCGAAGGGATGACCTATCCCTTCCGTTCGATCGACCCAAGGAAATTCAGTCAACCCACCTTCTAGTCCGATTGACCAACCCTTCACCTCATGAAGAACTTGAGGGTTAGCAACTTTTGAGTTCGGTTGACCCAACATGCTCGATTAACCAACCCTATGTAAAAAGTTCCAGTTCAATTTGTTTTCAGCACTATTTTTCCCTACCCTTTTAACTTGTACACTTTTCAACACCTTAGTTTCATTAAAAATATTTTAGTAATATGAAATTTACTTTAAGTTATTTAAGAAAAATAATAGATTACCACTAATTTGAAAACAATGGGAATAATTTAAAAATCTAAATCTCAACAAATAAAAATATAATTTTTTGGTTCAAGAATAAAATGCGATTTTTAATGTTTTTGTCAGATTTTTGACTCCCGATTTCTTCAACTTTTTATTCGAACTAAGCTTTAAAAATTACATGATGTCATATCTATTAACAAATCATTGAATCTCTCTCAAGTTTGAGAAAATTCTTCATTTGAACGGCCTCTAAAATTCTTAATGGCATTCTTCATTCTTTTAGTTTTTGTTATGGGATAAAATTTAGTCATGAATATCTTGGATAAAAAATCTCATGAGACTATGGAATTGGGTGGTAAGGAGTTCAACCACACAATTGCATGATCTTCCAAGGATAATGGGAATAAAATGAGCTTTACACTTTCCTTATTTAGATTCTGATATCTAAAAGTTTGACATATGGTCAAGAATCGATTTTGATATCTAAAAATTTTATATAATAAATGTTTGTTTACGTTGATTCTTAAAGCATTTATTGCAAGAATTTTGATAAAATGATGTTGTTTTTGCTGAACGCCCCTTACTTTCTCTTACCCATAGTGAAAAAAAAACTTTTTGATCTAATCATATTGTGACATTAAAAAATAGGATCCGATGTAATGGAGTTGTAGAGGACAAAATTATATGAAGTTTAAAAAAAATTAAAAAAATAGTTATTTTTCACCATTGAATTTTATTTCTAAATTTAGGTGCTCAGTGATTCTCCATTTTCAACACCTTGGATCATGATCGAAAAATAATATTTAAAAAAAATTGAATAGAATATTTTCATGAAATTTAAAAGGTTGTGTTGTTGGATTGTCAATATGATAATCATATTGTTGATGTCATTACGCTAAATGTCAAACTTTTGTTGGGTTGTGAGCAAACACGTCAAGGGACATTAAAGGCATGTGCCAAAAACAACGTCATATTATCAGCACTCTTATTGCAAATAAGACATTAAATATAATGAATAAATGTCCTTAGAATTTATTATATAAAAAGACTAATATACCCTTGTCTTTTTCACTAAAAGAAAAAATAGGTAAAGGTATTGTACATATATATATATATTGGTTTATTATCAAAACTTTACTAAGTTATGTGTATTACCCAAACATTAATGTATTTTTCCAATGTGACCAAATTACCTTCATAAAGTGATGTAAAAATTAAATTTGATTTTACATATGTGAGAAAAGATTAAAAAGTTAGATTTGACATAGGAGGGAGAAAATAAAAGTTTCTTTTACAAGCTTTGTCTTCTTTCTCCTTCCATTTGGTTTCTTCTTCTTTATTTCCATTTTTGCGGCCGGTCGGAACTTTAAATCTTCTTAAATGTTTTTTGCCCCATTATTTTATACGATTGAGGTTGAAACATCATCCTTATTCTTCCTAATATTCAAGAGATTAAGGTGAGGAGATTTTGTATTTTTTTCAATCATCGTACTAAATGAATTTAATTTTTGTATTATTTTTCCTTCATGCAATCTGTAAAATCCAGTGTTTTTGATTTGTATCTCGAGGAAAAATAAATAGTGAAAACTTGAGAAAATTCTAAAAGTAAAAGTTAGGATAAAATTATTAGATTTTATTCTAGTCATGTTTAATGAAATCTGACCTCACTATTGGATTCAAAATAGTCAAAAAATATACTTTAGCCTATAAGCATGTCAAATGTGAGTCCGAATAGAAAAATTATAAAATCCTCGATTTTCGAGTCGGACTAGACCAAAATATGACTGTTTGCTAAAGTAAGAATTTTTAAAATTCGATTACATCATTGAATTCGTAGTGAAAAATTATAAAAAATGAATTATTTACTTATCATTTTTGGAGTACAAAAAATTGAACTATCGTCAAAAACGAAAATGATGTCAATTTTAGGGTCCTATTGGGTCGAAAAAGTAATTTTTTATTAAGGACATAATTTGTAAAACTTGACCACACCATTAGATTCGAAATTAAAAATTAGACAAAATAGAGTATTCATTCGTCAATTTTGGAGTTCGGACGGTCAAGTTATCGTCAAACGAAACAATAGGTAAAATACCAATTTTGTCTCGCAGTTATATAAATAATTTTAAAAAAATACTATTCATCGTCATTCGAACTCGTCCAAAACCAGCCGTGGTTTCTTTTAAAAAAAATTAGATTTTTTCAAACCTTCAACCTTCGATTCGCCGTGAATGGTCCGTCTTCGACCTTCAATGCAGAAGGAAAAATTGCCTGCAGCCTCGTTCTCTACAAAATCCACCCAATTTCCTTTCCTTTTCTCGCCTTTTTCACCTCGTATCGTCAAAAATTAGTTGTAGATAATACGGAAATTTTGAAACTTCGACCCTAGATTTAGTCTATTTTGAGGCCAAATCGTCCTCTGTCGTAGAAAGAAGAAATGACGACGGCATCAAGATCTTCGAACCACCGGGTCAAAATAAAAAATCAGCCACCACGATGTTCAATCCACATCGATTTTTGTGCATGTGTTTCAATTCTTTCATACAGAGATTGTAAGGACTCTCAATTTCTATTGATAACCGTAGATTATGAAAACTGCATTTAGGATTTTTATCAAAAATTTGTATTGGGTTTAAAAATTATAGAATTCTTTTTGT
The DNA here is from genome assembly GCF_017979445.1 of Akebia trifoliata. Classification (NCBI taxonomy): domain Eukaryota; kingdom Viridiplantae; phylum Streptophyta; class Magnoliopsida; order Ranunculales; family Lardizabalaceae; genus Akebia; species Akebia trifoliata. The sequence goes on along the minus strand of NC_141383.1, from coordinate 6,992,919 downwards.
CATTTCAAATTGACACCAGAACTTGCATATTTGATATGTTTAATTGTATTTTATAACAAATTAAACCTGGGTGAAATATTTCATCGGGTTATTTTCGTCAATTGGAGAGTGTACCGCTTGGACCCTGTTTTGATCTAAGTTTTGTATTTTTTCAATATTATTAAAAAACTAAATTTAATAGTTGGAAAAATGATTTAATATTTAGTGAATTCATATTGAGTTAATGAATATCAAAAAGAGAATATTTTTTCGAAAGATTGAAAACTACGAAAATTGAAAAAAGGGGATGAAATGGTAAAATGTCATAATCACACCCGAGGGGTGATGTTTATATTTTATATCCAAAAAGATGGGATGTCACACCCCATACACGTGCCAAATTGGGCCCGTGATCAGTTGGGATAGCGGTGTGGTAGCAATACTACACATCGTAGGCTCCATGAGCTGACACGTGATTGCGGGTAGGAAATACGACCAAGGAATGATGTCTGCATTTTACATTGTTGTGTTGTGTGTAGGTTGGTGAACGGATATCCAGGGATAATGTTGTTGGTTGCATGTTTATTTACTTTCTTTAAGCGCGAGGCGCTGTTTCTTTTCCGTTCTGTTATTTATTTTCGGCCAACTGGCTACAGTTGCATGATAGGAAACTGGATATCTATTCTCAACTCTGTAATGTTAATTTCTTATTTATTTTTAAAGGAAAAATTTTAATTATTTTCAAAGAAAAGTAAAAATATATACATATGTAGCTATTTTGTGAACTATTAAAGAGTTTGTAAATACCTAAAGGGATAGTCTATCATATCATCCAGAGTGATATATTATCCTAAGATGTATGGTAAGGACAACCAAACTCATACGTGATATGGGACACGTATGAGAGTGGAGTCACAACTAAATTCAGGATTTATTCTTCTCTATCTTTACTAGTGAACTTGTAATGTAAAAGTGGTTGTATACGAATGGATTGTATATTTGAGGATCACATGCATACCTGATAGGCATAGACAAAGATGATTAGTTAGTGATTATTAACAATCTATTGTAGTCAAACGTTCTCACACGTCGAAAAGAGACCTATTATTTACGATCACGTCAAACGGTCAGTTTAAGCTGGATAAATGATCTCACAAGTGTGGTAAACAGTGACCAGCCACAAAATCAGGAACTAATTCTTTATTATAAAAAATCATGTCCCAACTGGGAGTGATCCAGTCGTAAATCCCAACTCTCTAATTCCACTACTCCACCATTGTCTATTATGTATCTGTTGCCTTATTTTGATATATAAATGAAATGCATATTTATTCTTTTCATTTAGTCAATTAGATTTGTATAGAAAGAAAATGCTATAGTAGGTACTGTTGATTGATGTAATGTGAGTTTTATAATATTTAGTTGCTATATATACCAGTTAATCGTAGTTTCTTCTGTAAAATTTTGTATATTTTTAAATGATTCAGTATGCGTATTCGTTCATGTTAGGAGAGATTATTGACAAAAATTATTTGCTTCCATACTAGGTAACCATTGTTACTCACTTTTTCATTCTGCATTTTTTAGTTTCAAATCTGAAACTTGACGAGGTAGGTGTAGAAAACGAGTGAAGACTATCTGATAGGCCAGATAGATGACCAGAGTCTATTACTTGGTAAGTATTGGAGCTATCCCCTTAGTACCTCAAGATCTGACATGGGACTTTGTGTTAGCGTTTGGTGGGACGCCACACAATCTATCTTTTTCATACACATTTTAAATGTCAGTTAACAACTTCACTAAAAACTTAAAGTTTGTAAAATACATTTGATATTTGTTGATGATTCTATGATTTTTTAAACTATGTATGTGTTATGTATTGGTTATTTGACAATTCATACACAAAATATTGAAGAGGAACACATTCAAGTTGTAGACAACGTTATCAGAATGTTGACAAACAAAATTTCAGCGTCAAGGATACATTAACATATGTTGGGTCTATTGTTGACAATTTGGAGGGATTTTTACACATGATAAATATATATTACATGATGACAGACATTTAATATAGAGTTGACTTAGCAAGTATATTACGTTGACAATCATTGAGTAACATGTTGATAAACTTGTAATATGAACATTGATCTATTGTATTTTTATTGTAGATACGTGGATTTCGTCATTACGACGGTCACATCTACGATGGTTTGGAGTCGCCACCATTCAAGTTGTAAGTGGGTGTGAATGGTCACTCGATGTACATTTTTTCAAAAATGACATTTTTGACATTAGTGACTCGAGATGGATAAGGGGCTAATCTAATCGAACCTAGGAATTTGGGTAACCAGCTCGGTTGGAGAAAAGGGAAGGTGTTAGGCACCTTTTTCTCCCCGTCAAATGACAGTAACCTCTACGTAACTCGGTCCTTTTGATTTAAAATAAATAAAAAAATGTGACACGTAGGTGCATTTGTACCCTAGATGGGATTTGTTTTTGGCTCGATCATAGGATCATCTCATTGATAGAGATGATCCTTGCGGATCTTTAGCCTTGGGGTCCACTCATAAAATAAAATAAAATAAGAGAGAAGGAGGGGATGTTAGACGAAGAAGAAAGAGAGGATAGAGAGAAAGGAGGGTACTTTTAACCCACCTTGAAGCTCCAAGTTCACTCTTCTTCTTCTTCTTCTTCTTCTATGCTTTTTAAGTCTTTAGTGAAGTATAAGAGTGAAGTTACATTTTTTTGTTTAAAGTGGTATGAGAGAGTAGTATAGTAGAAGAGAGGTGAGTAGATTTATTTTAAAGAGACTTGGTGAAACTTGGTAATCCCTTTTGGAAGGAGGGAAGGGGGTATTTATAGGAGTTGAGAGGAGATTTGGGGGTATAATGGGTAAAGAGTTGAGAGAATAAAGAATGGCATGGGTATTTGAAGTGAAAGGTGTGAAATTTAAAGTGGAATGGAGGGTAAATGTGTAATGAGTGAAAATGGGTGAGGTTTAGATCCAAATGGATTGGATCCTACCCAAATCCATTTGGGTAGAATGTTTGGTGGGATGAGATGAGTGATGGTTGATGGGAGGAGTGGGGGTGTAAGAGGGTTGTTTAGAGAAGGAGTGTTAGGTTGGTTGATGAGGTGAGGTGTGTAGATTTAGGAGAATGGGTTGTGTAAGAGGTTGTTAAATTGGTTTTTGGGAAGAGAGAGGGATGATGCCATGTGGCATATGTGATGAGAAGATGAGGTGATGAGATTGGTTGATTGGTTGATGGTGGTTGTTTGATTAGAGAGAAGGGTGTGGGTTAGTTGGTTGATGATGAGGGAGTATGGGTTGAGGTGATTTTGTTAAAGTGTTTTAAGGAAAAGTGATGAGTTGATTTGTAAGGGATATTGGTGAAGATGTGGGTGGTTGATGATGTTAGAGAATGGTGATGGATTAGGGTATGGGTTGAGGTATGGGTGGTTGATGATGTTAGAGAATGGGGATAGGGTAGGTTAGGGTAGGTGATGAGTGTTTCCAAACACTCAATTATACGCACATTTTCTGGATATTTATCTTGATTTTTGTACTTATTTCTCTATATTAAGATAATAATCATGATAAGCCTCAAACCACCACGTTGCATGTGAATTAGGCTTAATTATATATAAATAAATTCATTTACTAGATAAATCTAATTACGTGTGTTTCTTGTGCAGAAAATCAACAATTTGGAATCAAAATCTCAAGGCAAAAGCATTTGGGCCCACTTTGGAATGCCCTAATCCTTTGGAATGCCCTAATCCTTAACTCATATTCTCCTCTTTTATCTTTTTGTGCAAAGAAAAGTGGAGGCTACTTTTAAACTCTTCTACACACATTTTTCTCTATAAATAGAGCCTTCATTTCTAGAGAAAGGGTCTCATCTTGGTTCTCTTATCCAAGACTCCTTTAATCTAAGGCTCTTTGCCTATTCTCTTATTTTTTGTATTTTCATTTTCTAGTTATTTTCTTTTGGTTAACTAGTCTTGTAATAAGTAGAAGAAGAAGAAGTTGTAATTTTCTCCATGAAATGAAGAAAAGTTCTTTCATCTCTTGTCTTCCCTCTCTTGCAATGACATTAGGCTAAGTTCCCCTCCATTAGAGAGTGAAAAAGCCTAGAGCAAGTTCTTGTGTTATTTCTAATTTTATGCCTTTCTTTTATTTAAAATGCTTATGAATTCTCTTTAAGTTTCTTGCACATTTTATTCTTAATATAGATACTTTATGCTTAGATTAGATCAAGATAAAGTATGCTTAAATTAGATAATTTGTAGTAAGAAGTTCTCAAGAAATTCTACTTTGTTTTTGTTCCTTTATTTCATTTTAATTGCAAAACTTTCCGATCTAAGGAGCTAACACCAAGCCCTTATGATTGAGTTATAAAAAGGCTAGAGACTAGAAATTGCTCATTAACATATTTTAGTTAGATCCACCTCCAATGGTGTTTTAATTCATAAGTTTACTTGCTTTTAATTTCATTACTTTAGTTTATTTTCTAGCAATTTTACATCTTCTTATAAGTTCAAAAATACAAAGAAAAACAATTTTAATTCCTTTTAGTTAATTTGAATTTTATCTTCTTAGCTTAGCTCTATTCCTCCTTTCTCTTTGGTTCGATCCCCTACTTGTCCCACAAGTAAGGTAAAACTAAGATTATTATTAACTCCGGTGAGAAGAACAACGATAGTCTCATCAGAATTTTGGGTGGTTGATGGATTAGGGTATGGGTTGAGGTATGGGTGGTTGATGATGTTAGAGAATGGGGATAGGGTAGGTTAGGGTAGGGTATGGGTTGAGGTGATTTTGGAGAGAGATGATGTGGGTTAGATGAGTTGTTTAGAGAATGGTGATGGGGGTAGGTGATTAGATGAGGGAGGTGAATGGTGGTGATGACAGGTGTCATCTTTTGATGTTGAGGGGTTGATTGGTTGATGTGGGTAATGGGTAATGGGTTAAGGTTATGGGTTAAGGTAATGAGTTGGATATGGGTAATAGTTAGTGGGCTTTTAATGTATTGGGCTTAGGTTTAGGAGGGTTATGGGTTATTTCGGGTTTGGATAAAGTTTGATTTGGATGGTATTTTTGAAGGTTTGTTTTACGGTTTAGGTAACATGGGATTGATTTTGGGTTAAGGGTAAGAGTGGAAATGGATTTAGGAAATGAGTGAAGGTTTGTGGGCCTCAAAGGGGCTTAGGGTGTTTGCGGATCTCGAGGTAGGACGGCGGGAGGTAGATGAGGGGTAGGTATCCCAAGTCTCACATTTTTATTTTTTTATTTTTTTTTTGAAATTTTTGAAATCATTGATTTGATCAAAATCCGCGTGTCGGCGAATCGGGCTTTTAGGTCCCATTTAAAGGATTTTATAGATTTTTGGATGTAAGCGTTGAGCGGTAATGTTGAACACGTGTGGGATGGGTCACAACCCTTCTTGTGGGTCCCTTAGACCATTGGGTGGTCTTAGGGACCTCGGTTCAATTCAAAATGTCATTTTTAGCATTTTGGGCCTTAGAGGCCCGTTGGCCTTTTTGTTGGAAAACCAACATTTTTCATGGAGCGGGGTAGATGTGAGTTTGTCGGGTCCCTTTGGCGGACCTACTAACCCATTGAGAGGTGTTAGAGGCTTGGATTTTGGGCTAGAACGTCACATTTTAATGCTTCGGACCTTCGAGGCCCGCTGGCCAAATTTATCGGGAAATCACTATTTTTGGGCCTTTTTGAGTGAGGGCCCGTTCAAATTGGAGTGTCTACAGCTGCCTTCTTTGGAGGAATTGCGTGCAAAGAACTGCAAAGAATAGACTAAACCCCTATTTGTACGGGCCAGCCGAAATTTTGCGAAACACGACTTTGAATTACCGGTTGAAGTGATGTCTTTTGTAGAAAATGGTTACTCAAGCACGGGGTCTGACAGAGTTACCTTATTGATTCCTTGGTCTCGATGGCGCGGAGCTCGTGTGAGACCTTGGATTTGATAAATATTGGTGAATTTTGACATTTTGGTATTTCTCGGTCGAGTTTTAACAAATCGAAATTGAGTTCAACTCGAAAGATTTTTAAACTTCTTTTTTTTTTTTTTTTAATTTTTTAATTTTTTGATTTTTTGATTTTTTTTTTGTATATATATTTCTTTGATTTTTTGTATTTTTTGATTGATTTTTTTTTTGGTTGTATTATTGATTTTTTTTTTGTAAGGAGATTTAATGGGGTTTAAACAAACTGGTGCTCATACTCTCCTTGCCTAAGGTCCCGTTGTGATGAGGCTTGATCGAGGTTATGTTGACTTGTTGGGTTCCCGAACCCAACCTTTTCCAATTTGGGGAACACGATATGACTCCCACCATTGAGGAATTTGAAGTGTTGTTGGGGCTTGAGATATGGTGCCCAGTTGTGATTCCACCATTGCGTGATGGGTAATGAAGTGAGGCTTCCGATTTCTTGGGGATAAGCCGCAAGTTTTTGAAGACAATATCCAAAGTCTTTCTTGATTAAACGCCTCATGGATCCCTCGAAGCCTTTGATTCGCTTTAATGCTCTCACTTTGAAGGTGGTGAGTCAACTCCTGTTTCCGGGTGGTGGAGACATCGTAAATCTTTCTATCATTCACATGATTCAACAAATCTGAGAAGGACGTCGACTAGCATCGATGCTTTTGAGCGAGATGTTCCAATCTCTCACGGCTTGTTCGTCCGGTCGTGATCGAATTTTTCGAGGATGTGCCCCACTCCTGCAGGTAAATTTCAAACTTACCTTAGTTTTTAAATTTAACCTTGAATTTACTAGTTTCAAAAGTTTAGAATGTTCCTGTTATTGTAGCTTTGGTTTATGGATCATCTGGCTTCGACTGAAGTGGTTAATTGCCCATTTTGCGTTAATGCAGATCTTGTACTCATGATGTAGAGGCGAGTTGCTCCCTTTGTAGCAAAGAAGAATGGTATTTCTTTATTGGTAACCTTGATGATGATGAAGTGAGGTGGGTTGGTGCCTTCCAAACTCAAGGGTCCCCTGTGATTGCTTTTGATGGTGCCCGTTTTCTTGTTTTGATTGGTCTTCACGAGGCGACACATTATGTACCTCTTCGGGTTCTTCGCCAATTTGGTTATGATCAGGGTGTGCTCATTCCCGAGAATTTCAATGAGTTGGTTGGCCATTTATCGACTGCACTTTTGAGTCGACTCGTGAAAGAATGGGGTCGAGTTGAGGTTCTGAGTTTACCCATCTTTGCGGCACACCAATTCCCCGCATACTTGCATTGGATTCGAGAGCTCGTATCTGGGAGACCCTCGGTGTCGATAGTTTCCTGAACATGTCCTGGTGCTTCATCCTTCTTTGATTATCGAGATCGAGTGGAGGAGTCTCAGATTGATCATCGTCGAATTCAGGCTATCTGGCTCAAATCCGAGAAGAAGATGTAGAAAGAGATCGTTCGGTTGACATCTGCCCTTGTCCAGTCTGGATCTAGTGATGGTGGTGAAGTGGCTAGGCTTCCAGCTGAAGTTGCTGAGTTGAGGGATCGACTTGCCCAATGTCTTCACTTTGAGGACTTTGCAGCATACTTGGTGAATCGTGATGCCTCGGATGCTGAGAAGGTGATGGCGAGTCAGGCTGCCCGGATTCGTACCTTGGAAGAACGCCTTGACTCCTTTTTCATTTCTCACCATGACGTTTGATTGACTGCGTTGTATTTGCTCTTTTTTGTATTTTCTTTTCATTATCTGAATGTATGCAAAATGTTGAAAGATTAATGCAAAGAAAATAGGTTTTGTATTTACTTGGCCTCAGGTATATCTATTATTCATGAAATTTGAATAAGTCCTAGATTTTTCATCATCGGCCAAAATAGTAGTTTTGAAATGCAATTTTGTGAAATGTCTTTCTCAAATGAATACGATAAATCCAGAGTTTGTAAAAATCTTTGGTTATGACAATTTTGGTGCTTTTGCCAAACACAGGGGATACAAGTATCAATTATCTTTTGGTTCCTTTAGAGTCATCCCCAGTGCCCTACTATCGCAAGATTGTCATCTGTTTGGACCACAGGTTTTGGAAAGGATTTTGCCGTTCACAGTTTATACTGTTGCTGGCCAGGAGTTTTTTTTTTTTTTTTTTTTTGTATATGGTTCACCCTTATTGCCCATGGTGCCAGTTACGATTTTCACCAGATCCGGTTTCCACATTTTTGTGCCTCGACGTCCTTTTTGGGATTTTCATTGTGCCGGTGGCTTTGATCTTGCCATAATCTGATTCTTTTACTCATAGCGCCCTTTCAGGTTTTCACTATGCCCTTTCAGACTACGCTTGTATTTTTTTGATTTTTACATTTTAGTTCTGTTCGAAGTCTCTGTGGCTTGGTGACTGAAGTTGAGCTGCGAGATCGACGATTCTACTCTTGTAGTGGCACTCTTTCTTGAGTAATCGATCTGGATTTCCCTCTCGAGTTTTCCGATGACTATTCGTGGTTCGGCAACTCAAGTTGAGCCGTGAGATCGGCTACTCTACACTTCGAGTACTCTTTTTTTTTCGAATATCCGACCTGGATTCCCCTCTCGAGTCTTCCAACGACTAATAAGACTTTGGAGATCCGGACCAAGTCGCAAGATCATTGATGCTGCCGTTGTCATTGTATTGCCCTAGAACGTTCCCTGATCAAAAATGACTTTTGTTGGGACGAAACGTTGACTTAGGCTAATGGTGGTGGAAGGTTACAAAAAGGTTAAGGTCTGGATAGAGTGGGTTGGACTTGGGGTTCGTCTATTTTTGTTTCGAAAAGGTGATCTGTGTCTCCTCCCAGCGTCTCTCGAACTTGTTTAAGCTGGAGATTTGGGTCGAGCTCAGATCAAGTGTCCGAGTTTTTTGACTTTTTTGATTTTTTTGTATTTTTAGCGGTTCACAGTTTATCCTCATGCGGGCCAGGAGTATTTTGGTACTTCTGATTTTCTCTTTGATCTTCTTTTCTTTTCTCTTTTTTTTATTATTATTTTTTTTATTTTTTTTTGTTTTTGTTTTTGTTTTTTTGTTGACTTACCCCGGTCTTAGGTTATGAAATGAACGTGATGGCTCAAAAGGGTTGACTAGGGTTAGATAGTTTGTTTAGGATAGCAAAGATGGCCTTTCGTCGTCTCAGGGTCAGATTTCAGACATAATATTTCTTGACAGTGTCAGCATTGATCGGTTGCGGGAATACTTGTCCGTCCATCTCCGAAAGGATCAGAGCTCCTCCCGTCATCACCTTCTTTACGATGAATGGTCCCTCATAGTTTGGTCTGAATTTTCCTCTGGCATCTTCTTGGATCGGCAAGATTTTCTTCAGTACCAGGTCTCCTAGTGAGAAATCCCTGGGTTTGACTTTCTTATTATAGGCACGAGCTATTCGTCGCTGATAGATCTGTCCATGGTAGATGGCTGCATGGCGCTTCTCTTCAATCAAATTTAGTTTATCAAACCGGGCTTGGATCCATTCTGCTTCATCTAGCTCTACTTCTTTTAAGATCCTGAGGGAGGGAATCTCGACCTCTACAGGTAAAACTACTTCCATTCCGTAGACCAATGAATATGTAGTTGCCCCAGTTTAGGTTTGAAATGAAGTTCGATAGGCGTGGAGTGCAAAAGGCAACATGTCATGCCAGTCTTTGTACGTAACTGCCATCTTCTCGATTATCTTCTTGATGTTCTTGTTAGCTGCCTCGACTGTTCTGTTCATCTTAGGTCTGTATGGTACAGAGTTGTGATGACTAATCTGAAAATCTTCGCACATCTTGATCATATTTCTATTCTTGAAATTCTTGGCATTATCTGTCACTAGCCCACTGGGAAGCCCATATCTGCAGACAATGTTGTTCTTGACAAACTTTAGGACATTGCTTTTCGTGACGTTGGCGTATGAAGCAGCTTCTACCCACTTGGTGACCTAGTCGATGGCCAGTAAGATAAAGCGATGCCCATTTGCAACTTTAGGTGAGATTGGTCCGATGACATCCATTCCCCAGAACGAGAAAGGCCAATGTGTGGTCATGTTATGCAATTCTGATGGCGGAGCATTGATCTTGTTGGCGTAGATTTGGCATAGATGGCATTTGCAAACATGCTGATAGTAGTCATTCTCCATTGTCGACCAATAGTACCCCATCCGCATAATTTTCTTTGCTAGCATATGACCGTTCATGTGAGGTCCACAGACTCCATCATGTACAGTCTCAATTATTCGTTTTGCTTCTGCTTCTGCCACGCATCGGATCAAGACCTTGTGGTGTGACTTCTTGAACAGAATGCCATTGCTGATGAAGAATTGCCCTGCCAATTTCTGAATAGTCCTTCTGTCATTAGAAGTTGTATTTGGGGGAAGGGTTCAATCCTCGAGATATGCCCTGATGTCTGAGTACCAAGGCTTTTCTTTTTGATTCTTCTACTTCGACGAGGAGGCAGTAAGTCGGCTCATTGTGAATTCCAATCTCAATTGGGTCGATGATCAGATCTTCTGAAATACTAATCATGGAAGCAAGTGTAGCTAGTGCACCGACGAACTGGCTCTTAGCTCTTGGCATGTATACGAATGAGATCCTGTCAAAGTGTGAGCTTAGTTCCTCTAGATACTCGTGGTAAGGGACCAGTCTTTATTCTCGAGTCTTCCATTCCCCAGTCGTCTGATAGACTACTAGGCTTGAATATCCGAAAACGTCAATCTCATCTACTTCGAGATCCAATGCTGCTTTCAGCCCTACTATGCATTCTTCGTATTCAGCATCGTTGTTAGAGCATTGGAACTTCAATCTGATTGCGATTGGTACATGGGACCCATCTGGTTTAATCAAGATTGCTCCTATCCCGTTTCCTTTCTGATTGGTTGCTCTGTCGAAGTACATTTTCCAGCCTGATTTTTCGTCATCATCGTCGTTTTCAATCTCGATAAATAGTATGGCTTCATCCGGGAAGTTTGTCTTTAACGGTTCGTAATCAGGCAACGGGTGCTCAGTGAGGTGATTAGCGATGGCTTGCCCTTTGATGGATTTTTGAGTGACATAGGTGATGTCAAACTCAGATAATAATAACTGTTATCTTGCTGTGCGGCCTGTTAATGTTGGTTTTTCGAATAGGTACTTCAGGGGGTCCATCTTGGTGATAAGCATAGTTGAGTAGCTGAGCAAATAATGACGTAGTCGTTGAGATGCCCAGTCTAACGCACATCAAGTCTTCTCAAGTGTCGAATATTTTGCCTCATACTCGGTGAATTTCTTGTTGAGATAATAGATGGCCTGTTCCTTCCGTCCTGATTCTTCGTGTTGTCCTAGCACACACCCCATAGATGTTTCTTGTACCGAGATGTACATCAACAGAGGTCGTCCTAGAGTAAGAAGGACTAAGACTAGTGGATTGAGCAGATATTGCTTGATTTTGTCGAATGCTTCCTGACAGTCTTTGTTCCACTTCTTCGACGTATCTTTCCTCAGTAACTTGAATACCGGTTCGCAGATAGGCGTCAATTGTGCTATAAACTGACTGATATACTGTATTCTCCCCAGAAAGTCCCGAACATCCATTTCTGAAACTGGTGTCTTCATTTCGAGGATATACTTAGTTTTTGCCGGATTTATCTCAATACGTCTTCTACTGACTATAAACCCCAGTAGCTTGCCCGACGTCGCCCAGAACACGCATTTGGCCGGATTGAGCCTTAAACTGTACTTTCTAAGTTTGTCAAACAGCTTCTTCAGATTCACCAGATGGTCCTCTTCTATGCCGGATTTAACGATCATGTCATCTACGTAGACCTCTATTTCTTTATGGATCATATCGTGGAATAAGGCGGTCATTGCCCGTTGGTAAGTCGCCCCTGCGTTCTTCAGCCCGAATCGCATGACTTTGTAGTGGAACATACCCCATGATATGATGAACGATGTCTTTTCTTGGTCTTCTTCTACCATTTTTATCTGGTTATAGCCTGAGAAACCATCCATGAACGAGAACATGCCGTACCCTTCTGTATTATCAATCAGAGTGTCGATGTGTGGAAGTGGAAAATCATCCTTAGGACTGGCCTTGTTCAAGTCTCGATAGTCAACACACATGCGTACTTTCCCGTCCTTCTTTGGTACTGGAACGATGTTAACTAGCCATTCCGGGTACGTAGAGACTACAAGAAATCCTGCTTCAAACTACTTCATGACCTTATCTTTGACCTTGAGGGTCCATTCTGGCTTTAGTCTTCTCAGTTTCTGCTTGATTGGCTTACTTCCGAAGTAATGGATAGCTAGTGTACAACGAGATCTGTACCTAGCCCCGGCATATCTCTGTACGACCATGCGAAGACATCCTGATAATTCCATAGGAACTCAACCATTTCTTCTTTCTGTTGTGACGTTAGTAAAGCTCCAATCTTGACAATTTGTGGGTCTTCTTCGGTACCAAGATTAATTGAGTCTGTATCTTCGATGTTTGGCTGAACACCTCTCTCGTGACGTTCTACCAAGTCTTTGATTTCTTTGGGGGGTATTCCATTTCGTCCTCAGACTCTTCTTCTATCCCCATTGAGGTCGAAGTCAAGTTCGAGATTGAAATCATACTCATCCCTTTCAAATTCTATTTTATCTAAGTATTCATTTGATGGAGACAGATCCCTTGAAAATTCTTTTTTGGGTTTTTGGAAAATATCTATTTTTTTTGTAATTTTGAAAGCTTTTTTGATTTTTTTGATTTTTGAGAAATTTTTGATTTTTCTGATTTTTGAGAAATATTTTTTTTGTGATTTTCTGAATACTTGAAATAAGAAGAACAATCATGCAAATTTGTTAATAAAGATAGGGAGCCCCCAAAACAGTCTTTACCCGAGGACGAGGGCTCGTTACGATCCTCGGGCAAATTGATGTCGCCTAACCGCATTTTTTTTTGAGGCCTCAGCAGCCTCAAGTGTCAATGGGAATTCTTCCCAATTGTGCAATGTTTCCCCTTCTCTGAGGGGACGGATGAGGTGAGCTAGTGATTAATTGGATGATTTGAATGGTGGTTCGGAGATGACCATGATCTCCGATTGGTTGTTATTAGATTGGGACATAGTCCCTCCCAAGCTTGGCGGGATGACGACTGATGCCCAATCAATGCCTGACGAAAATGGTGAGTTGTTCTCTCGGTTGGTACTGACCTCTACTTTAGTGGATTTTGGAACAGTTTCTGATGGATTTTCATCAGAATCCCCATTGAATAGAACATCAATGCCTTCTTCGAAGGATGATTAGGACTCTACGATTGGGTATTCTTGAATGTACACTGGTTTGGGATTTACCCTTTTTGGCTTTTTTGCTGATGGTGATAAGCTGTCGGGTCTGGCATGTGATCTTGGGAAGCTAACACTGATGTGAGGGACTCGACCCAGATTCCAGATGTTCGGTTCACGGTTTTGCCTTCTTGCTAGTCGAAGCTCCTTTTTCTTTTCATTCATTTCTGTTATATCCCTTTTTGTATGCCTAAACCCCAGACCAAAATAAGGAGTATGCTTTTTTGCTTCAATCGGTGTAGCTTTACCCTTTTCTCTTGGTCCTAACCCTTATCTGGGTCGGTAACCTGACCTTTTCATAACCCGACCTATCATCAGACTTGTTCTTGATAGCTTTGCCTTTATCTTCTCTTTTCCTTTCTCGATGTGATTGACGGCAGCGAATTGGTATGAATGGTAAAGTGCCTTGTCCTTCGTCATTTCGATGTCAATGAATGGTACGTCTGGAACTCTGCCAGCTGGGATCAAGTTTTCTGCCAGTATTGATATCATTCTCTGCCCCATGATGAATTTGACTCTCTGGTGTAGAGAAGAAGGTACAGCCCCTGCGATATGAATCCACGGCCTGCCCAGCAGCAAATTGAAGGTTGTCGATATCTCCATAACTTCAAACATTACTTCGAAGGTGCAAGGACCTATTGTGATCAGTAGGTCTACTTCTCTAGAAAATCCCTTCTTGAGCTATCAAAACCTCGGACAACTTTGTTGTTGGATTTCACATGCGACCAATCAGCGTTGAGTTTCCGAAAGGTTTCAAGCGAACAGACGTTAAGCGCTGAGCCATTATCAATCAATACTTTGGCGACCATCATGCCCTTGCATATGACCATGATATTTAGTGGTTCGACATGCCTTGTCCCCTCAGGCGTAAATTCATTCTCTGTGAAAATAATAAGATTGGGGGCCATGATCTGGCCGACCGTTTGTTCCAACTGTGCTGGTGACGTGGTCGCGGGTACATGTGATCTCCCCAGAACTCTCAGTAGCGCCTCTTGGTACTCTTCTGATTTCTGCATCAGTCCCAAGATACTGATTTGAGCTGGCTGCTTGTTCAATCTGTCCACTATATTATGCTCACTCTTGAGAAAGAGCTTAACAAAGTCTACAGCTTCCTTGTCTGTCACCTTCATCTTTTCTTCCTCCTTCTCCTCCTTATACAGCTTACCCTTTCCCTTAACGTGCCTTTTTTCTTCATCTGTCCCCTCTTTTGTTGTCTCTTTGACTTCTTCCCTGATGTTTACCCCATTTTCTGGCAATTTCTGACATTTTCCTACCCTTGTCATATGGCCAATATCAGCCATTATTGTTTTCTTCATTATTTCGACCCCCGTGGTTGTGGTGATAGTGATCTCATAACTCTAGAGAACTGCCTGATCGGAGCTATAAGGGAATGGTTTAGGCGAACGTATGGTTATGGGAGGTGGATTGGGTTTCATGTTGAGGATGAGGGGTGGTGGTGATGGTTTGGAGGTAGTGGTAGTAGGAGGAGTTGTGTGAAGAGTTGATGGAATGACGAGCGGTGGATATGGAGACGAAGTGTGTGGTATGTGGAGGGGGGGTCGAGTGATCCTTGATTCCTGGGTTAAGTGGACCCTGACTTTTACCCTGATAGGTGCTATCAGATCCGAAGGATTGAAGTCGAGTTCTCTGCAAACGACATTTACCCTATGCCCACTCCCCTCTCCATTGTGAGTAGATAGGGGGTTTTGATTGATGTTCTGTTGTTGGGGCGGGTTGGCAGGCCCATCTAGGATGAAAGTCTTTTTATCAATCAGGTTCTGTACTTGGTGCTTGAGCTGCCAGCATTGGTCTATAGAGTACCCTGGTGTACCCATGTGGAATTCACAAAATAGGTTGGGATTGTATCCTGGCCCTTTGGCAACCTTAGGATTTGGCGGACGTTTTGCAAGATACTCACCCCTGAGTAAGATTGGCAGTAATTCCGACAGTGTCATGGGTAACCTGGTAAATACTCTATTTACTCTGTTGGGTCGTGCCTGCCGGTTCTGCCCATACAGTGGTGCCTGCTGTGCAATTGGTGGAGGATTTGCTCGAAACGGATTCTGAGGTAGAGGGTTCCATGTCGGCGGTGTTGGTGCCCATGAAGTGGATGGCGCTTGTGGTCTTGGTGCTAGTGAAGGGATGAAGAAGGGTCGATTTGACTGTACGTTATTGACCTGAGTTTCTTTCCTCTTCTTTCTTGGTGAAAGTGCCCTCGATCCGCGGGGTGCGCGGATCCGCTTTTGACACTTGAGGTTTGGGAGTCGCCACCTAGTTATTACGGTCTAGGAACCGATTAATGACTCTAAACAGATAAAGGACTAATCTAGAACAGAAAAAACTGAATTCGGGGATCATGTTACGGGGTTGGAAGGTGTTAGGCACCAACCCCGCCCGGCCAAAGCCGGTCTCTACTAACTTCCCAAATAAGGTACATTGCTAAAAAAACCTAGATAATAAAATAAATAAAAAAAATAAAATTTTATACCTTTCCGATAGTAAAGACTTTGTTCCCTCAGATCCGACAAAAGTTGCTCCTTGTACCGTACTCCCTTGCTTCGTTCTGTCTCTGAATTTGATTTCCGATCTCCGAGGCAAGGTATCTCTTCTTTCTTGGATCTGAATTCTTCACGTTTGTTGTGGATTTTGGGATATTTTTGGAGGGCTTTTAGGTGTTTTTTAGGCTAAAATCGAAGAAGGGATGTTAGGTAAGGAGTTGGGGCTCCAAAACTAGGGCTTATGGGAGGCTAGGGGGCATTTAGACCTACTTCTCTTAGGATTTTTGATTTTATACGAAAATAGGGTGTGGGGACCTCTATTTATAGAATTTTTTAAGGGTTGATTTGGATAGAGTTAGTATTTAATTAGAGTTATTTTAGTTAGAGTTGTGTTTTAGTTAGACTTGTTTTAGGTAGAATTGTATTTTAATTAGAATTGTTTTAGGTAGAATTATTTTTTAGTTAGAACTCTATTAGATAGAGTTATTTTTTAATTAGAACTCTATTATGATTTTGACTTTTGGTCTTATTTGATTGACTTTTAATATTTTGACTTTAGTCTTACTCGATTGACTTTTAATATTTTGACTTCAGTCTTACTTAATTGACTTTAATTTTTACTTTAGTCTCACTTGATTGACTTTAATACCTTGAATTTAGTCTTACTTGATTTACTTTTAATTTTTGGAGACCCCTCCTCCATTATTTCTTTAATTCTTTGGACCCCCAAATGGAGGGGTCCTTAAAGAAATATCCCACGAACCCTCAACAATTTTACTTGAAAGCCCGATTGATCAATTTTTTTAATTCAAAATTTTAAATTAATTTCATCAATGTTTCACTTTAATTATTTAATGTTTTATTTATTAATTTCGAATTTTTTAATTATGAAAATTTTGAAATTATCGTTTTACCCCTAGAGAGGACTTTTCACGTTTTAAGTCGATTTTTAATGTTCTAGGATGTTTTAGAATCTATTTTTTGTAAGGAATTCAATGTGTGAAATGGTCATGAACTTTATGAGGGGCATTTTCGTAATTTTATCTAATTCTGTTAAAATTGGTGAAATGATTTATTTGGTTTCGATTTGTTGTTTTATGTGTTTGAAAAAGTTTTCCTAATCGTAACTTAGGCTCTAGGGATGTTTTGATGTTAGGGGTATTTTGGTAATTTGATCAATTTTTAGTGATTTTTATCGTGAAACTTCTTTTTGGTCTGCAAGATGATGGTTTCTATGTTTCTAGGGTCATATTTTTCTAGCGTAGCGTGGTTTCTAAGGTTTTGTCAGTTCGAGATACCTTATCCGGATTTCTGAAACACATCTGGTAACAAAATAAAGCAATGGAATACACATCCATCATTGGGAATCATTGCGATCGGGTTAACGAGTTGATTAATCAGGCGAGTACAAAAATGGGGTATCTACAGATGCCCCTCTTTGGCAGAGGGTTGAAGCAAACTAGATAACAAATCTATTTTGGTAGATAGTGCGATATCTGAATGCCAAAGCTAGTGACAGTTCATTTTGCAGCCTGATTTAGCAATTTGTCAGGGTGTTCGGATCCTTGAGGGTAAAGCTATCCCCGAATTAAAAGATTGTTAGGTCCTTGAGCGTGAGCTCTCACTTACAGTGTAAGATTCTTGAATTGTAGAGAATTCTCCCTGACTAAAAGAACAAAACTCGAGAAAATTTGAATGATATTTGAGACAAATCTGAGCAAAAGTTGGGAGAAAGTTAAATGTCCTACTCTACCTACTCTAGGTGAAAGAGTAATGCACTATATTTTTTTGGGAAGTTCTACTCTTCCTACCCGGAGTGAAAGAGTAATGAATTATTTTTTTTTTTTTTTGAAGTTCTACTCTACCTACTCGGACTGAAAGAGTAATGAACTAAGCTTTTTAGAAGTCCTACTCTACCTGCCCAGGGTGAAAGAGTAATGAACTAAATTTTTTTGGGAAGTTCTACTCTACCTACCCGGAGTGAAAGAGTAATGAACTATTATTATTATTTTTTTTTTTTGGAAGTTCTACTCTACCTACTCGGAGTGAGAGAGTAATGAACTAATTTTTTTGGGAAGTTCTACTCTACCTACTCGGAGTGAAAGAGTAATGAACTAATTTTTTAGGAGTCCTACTCTACCTGCCCAGGGTGAAAGAGTAATGAACTAATTTTTTAGGAGTCCTACTCTACCTGCCCAGGGTGAAAGAGTAATGAACTAATTTTTTTTTTTGGAAAGTTCTACTTTACCTACTCGGAGTGAAAGAGTAATGAACTAAGCTTTTTGAGAGTCCTACTCTACCTGCCCAGGGTGAAAGAGTAATGAACTAATTTTTTTTTTTTGGAAAGTTCTACTCTACCTACTCGGAGTGAAAGAGTAATGAACTAAGCTTTTTGAGAGTCCTACTCTACCTGCCCAGGGTGAAAGAGTAATGAACTAATTATTTTGGGAAGTTCTACTCTACCTACTCGGAGTGAAAAAGTAATGAACCAATTGTTTTGGAGTCCTACTCTACCTACCCAGGGTGAAAGAGTAATGAACTAATTATTTTGGGAAGTTCTACTCTACCTACTCGGAGTGAAAGAGTAATGAACTAATTTTTTTGGGAGTCCTACTCTACCTGCCCAGGGTGAAAGAGTAATGAACTAATTTTTTTTTGAAGTTCTACTCTACCTACTCTGAGTGAAAGAATAATGAACTAATTTTTTTTTGGAAGTTCTACTCTACCTACTCAGAGTGAAAGAGTAATGAACTAATTTTTTTGGGAAGTTCTACTCTACCTACTCGGAGTGAAAGAGTAATGAACTAATTTTTTTTTGGAAGTTCTACTCTACCTACTCGGAGTGAAAGAGTAATGAACTAATTTTTTTGGGAAGTTCTACTCTACCTACTCGGAGTGAAAGAGTAATGAACTAATTTTTTTCTTTTTTAGGAAGTTCTAATCTACCTGCCCATGGTGCAAGAATAATGAACTAAGCTTTGAGGGAACAAACGGGGGATTAACCTCGCATTTGATTTATTTTTTTTTTATAATAAAAAGTTGGATTTTACGAAGGTCCAGTAAACATTTTAACTCTCTTTGAATCTGAGGAGTTTTCAAAATTGCTATCAAGAGGGTAACCTTTAATTCAAAGTTAACCTTATCCTTTGGGGTTGAAATTGACCAGGCATTAGAACAAAAATGCCCCTAGTTTGACAAGGAACATTGCACTGGGGATAATTGAACATAATTTGAAAATACGTGCCCCTAGTGTAAGGGGGAAACTGTACTCTTTAGAAAAAGGAAGTGCCCTTGTTATGAAAGTTTGAAATCCTTGATTATCGCAAGCGCAATAAAGGTTTAACTTTTAATTTTGACTTTTTATATTGAAGATTTTGAGTCAGGCTCAAAGACATTGGAACAAAATATTTCTTTCTGAAATTCATCATAGAATTTGTTCTTTCTCCCCGTCAGTTCGCTTAGGGACATGAAACTCTTCAGATCAATCATAGACGAGATATTTGTATCCACTGAGTCTATATTTAGTTCAAACTGGGTATTGAAACTTGATCATTCGGACTTCTGATATTTCAACACGGGCTACTTTTTCAGCTTCTCAACACAACGAAGATTTTCTTTTATTTTTTGATAGCTCTAAGTTTTGCCTAGATTGCCTATTCAGGTTTTCAATCTAGCGAGCATGCTCTAGTTTTTGCCTAGATCGTCTTTTTAGGTTTTCGATCTAACGAGCTTACAATTTTTTCTTTTTTTCTTTGCTCTGATTGTTGCCAACGTCGTCTTTTCAGATTTTTAACCTTGCGAGCTTGCCTTAAATTTTTTCCTAAGTTGTCCTTTTCGGATTTTCAACTTAGTAGGCTTCATCATTTTTTTATCTTTTTATCTTTTCTTCTCTTCTGATATTCTAGAGTTACTGTCTGATCATGCTTTATTATTTTCCTTGACTTTTCGTGCGGTATTTAGGAGGACTTTTATAGGTAAGCTTATGACTAGGTATAAGAAGAAAAGGATTTTGAGGCTCAAAAACCCGAATGCCCCTTGTGTGGCATTTCTTTTACTTTGCCTCAAATTTTCTTCCCCATTTTGAAGATATTTTTTCTTTTCTTTTGAATTTTTTTTCTTGATTCTTTATTGGGTGGGGAAATAGATTTTTTTATTTTGATGTGGTCGGGCCTGAAGTGACTTCTCAGGTTGCCTACGTACCCCAGAATTTTGGGATCAGACCAAAACGTAGTTCGAACTTCCCTTCCCTAGGTTAGGTGATCGGGCTGAAAAAGAAAAAAGCATAATTTTTCTTTTTGAAAAGGCTGCAAAGGGGGTGAGAAAGTGATGAGTGTCTCCAAACACTCAATTATACGCACATTTTCTGGATATTTATCTTGATTTTTGTACCTATTTCTCTATATTAAGATAATAATCATGATAAGCTTCAAACCACCACGTTGCATGTTAATTAGGCATAATTATATATAAATAAATTCATTTACTAGATAAATCTAATTACGTGTGTTTCTTGTGCAGAAAACCAATAATTTGGAATCAAAATCTCAAGGCAAAAGCATTTGGGCCCACTTTGGAATGCCCTAACACTTTGGAATGCCCTAATCCTTAACTCATATTCTCCTCTTTTGTCTTTTTGTGCAAAGAAAAGTGGAGGCTACTTTTAGACTCTTCTACACACATTTTTCTCTATAAATAGAGCCTTCATTTCTAGAGAAAGGGTCCCATCTTGGTTCTCTTATCCAAGACTCCTTTAATCTAAGGCTCTTTGCCTATTCTCTTATTTTTTGTATTTTCATTTTCTAGTTATTTTCTTTTGGTTAACTAGTCTTGTAAGAAGTAGAAGAAGAAGAAGTTGTAATTTTCTCCATGAAATGAAGAAAAGTTCTTTCATCTCTTGTCTTCCCTCTCTTGCAATGACATTAGGCTAAGTTCCCCTCCATTGGAGAGTGGAAAAGCCTAGAGCAAGTTCTTGTGTTATTTCTAATTTTATGCCTTTCTTTTATTTAAAATGCTTATGAATTCTCTTTAAGTTTCTTGCACATTTTATTCTTAATATAGATACTTTATGCTTAGATTAGATCAAGATAAAGTATGCTTAAATTAGATAATTTGTAGTAAGAAGTTCTCAAGAAATTCTACTTTGTTTTTGTTCCTTTATTTCATTTTAATTGCAAAACTTTCCGATCTAAGGAGCTAACACCAAGCCCTTATGATTGAGTTATAAAAAGGCTAGAGACTAGAAATTGCTCATTAACATGTTTTAGGTAGATCCACCTCCAATGGTGTTTTAATTCATAAGTTTACTTGCTTTTAATTTCATTTACTTTAGTTTATTTTCTAGCAATTTTACATCTTCTTATAAGTTCAAAAATACAAAGAAAAACAGTTTTAATTCCTTTTAGTTAATTTGAATTTTATCTTCTTAGCTTAGCTCTATTCCTCCTTTCTCTTGGGTTCGATCCCCTACTTGCCCCACAAGTAAGGTAAAACTAAGATTATTATTAACTCCGGTGAGAAGAACAACGATAGTCTCATCAGAATTTTGGCGCCGCTGCCGGGGAAAGGTAAAGGTAGTAGTGGTAAGTTTTGATTTAAATTTTTTTTTTTTTCATTTTTATTTTATTTTCTTTTTTCTTTTGGTTTCTTTCTATAAGTTCAAGTGTTCTTGAGATTTTAAGAGAGAAGAAAGAAGAAAAAAACATTGAAAAAAAAAAAAAAGTCATTCTCGTTTTCTTTTTCACCCTTGACAGCAGAACTTAAACTGACTGTAACTTTCTACTCCGATCTCCGATTATCTATTAGTGTATATCGATTTGGGGTAGAACGAAATTTTCTATAAAATGTGACAAAGTCAGCAAGATAGCGGTAAGTCAGATTCTGTTTTTGAGTCCATTTACTATCATTTCTGCTAACATTTCTGTTTTGCTTCTTGTAGGTGAACATTTTTTTTTCTTTTTTTCTTCTTTTCTTTCAATTTCCTTTAATCTTTAGTTAGGTTTATTTTTCTGTTTTAGAAACTCTTGTATAGGATTTCTTGTAATTTTTATTAATTATCCAAGAAGGCTTGGATTGTAATAGACTAAGGAAGGACGACGGGTGGACAATACCGTCACGGCTCCTTAGGTTCGCACACCAAAATTGGAGTTGGTGGCCTAAGTCGACTCAAACCGTCTTCACCCCGTCTAGCACGGGAGGTAATCCCGAAACACCCACGCCTCTCTTTGCTAGTGGGTTACTCCTTGCCTTTGTATGTTATTTTTCCAATTTGCACACACTTGGAATAGTTAATTAGGTAGTAAAGAGCACCCCTCTCCTAGGGATGGCATGATAAGATAAGGATTGGAAGTCATTACCAATTCCTTGCTCTAATTAGGATAATCAATTCACTAGTCATCCAATCAAATTAATTAAAATCAATTAGACTTGACTATAGGGCCCACGAGCTCAATAGGAGAAATTTCGCTTCAAGTTGTGCCAATTGCGCTTCTTGGTCATTTTTGTATCTAGTAAGATCTTGCCCTTTGAGGGGATAGACTCAGTCTATTCAAGAAAGGAAGGTATTTAAGCGTGCTCTTGCTTATGCATTATGCGCCTCCTCCGATCTGGAGATCCGAATGATTCAAACTTGATTTCATAGAACCGAGTTGGAAGGCTAGTTGCGCTATTTCTACCCAGTTAGGAGCTGTCTAGCTTTAGGCAACCTATCTAGGTCCAGTCTTTTCTTTTCGTGATTGTTTGATCGACTGTGTGATTTGTATGCTTGGTAGACGTTCACAAAATAACGTGTTAGAACCATTTGATCCTGAGATCGAACGTACCATCAGTAGGATACGCAAGACACCATCAGTAGTTATGATGGGTGATCGAGAGCGAACTCTCAATGAGCTCTTCGCTCCAGCTTCCGCATCTCCTCCCACATGCATTGTTTTACCATTGAACAATGCACCTCAGTTTGAAATTAGGGCTGCCACCATCAATATGCTCCCTAAGTTCCACGGTTTAGAGCGTGAACAACCTTACACCCATCTTAATCGATTCTTGACTATATGTCAAACTTTTAGAAATCAGAATCTAGATGAGGAGAGTATCAAGCTTATTCTGTTCCCGTTATCCTTGGAAGACCACGCAGCTGCGTGGTTGAACTCCCTAACACCCAATTCCATATCTACCTGGGATGTTCTATCCAAGAAATTTATGGCCAAATTCTACCCCGTGGCCAAAACTGAGAAAATGAAGGACTCTATTAGAAATTTTAGAGCCCGTCCTGATGATGAATTTTCCCAAACTTGGGAAAGATTCAATGATTTATTGGTCAAATGCCCACACCATGGCATTGACAAAGCACAGTTGGTGCAAAGTTTTTATAGAGGATTAACAATGAATCAACGTACCTTAGTTGAGTCAATGCATAAGGGTCAGTTCATGAACCAGACTCCCAACCAAGCGTATGATTTCCTCGTAGAGTTAGCTGAGAGTGCTCAAAATTGGAGCACTAACCAAGAAGAATTTGATAGAGACGATCCGGTTAGGAAGACAGGCATGTATGAGATGAAGGCAGACCCTGATCTCAAAAATGTCATGTGTAGTCTAGTAAGTGGGATGAATAATCTCACGAAGAAGTTAGATGCCTTTGCCATCTCAGCATCCAAACCTCACCTAGACCCTCGTACAATTTCGCAAGTGACTGTCGAACCGAGTTCTTTGTGTGTCATATGCGACGGCAACGACCATTTGGTCGAGTGTTGTCCCACCTTGCCTCAAATCAAAGCTGAACAAGCAAATGCGATTAATGGCTATAGTACTTTTAGGAAGCCAACTCCAAACTCTTTTAGCCAAACGTATCACCCAGATAATAGGTTCCATCCTAATTTCTCATACAGACAGAATGAACCTATTCAATCTAGTGGTCCGTCAGGTTACAATAGGAGTTTTCCTAGGCAATCTGGTTCTTCCACAAACCAAGCTATTGTTCCTCAAGTCCCTTATCAACCCCAACAATCTACCGATTGCAGAGCCATCATACCAGATCCCATGACCAATTACCAGCAGCCTGCCCAACAACAGTCGTCTTTAGAATCTATGATTGCCGAGTTGATGAGGCAGCAACAGCAGTTCATCCAAACTCAACAGCAAACCCATCAAAATCAAACTCAGATTAACCAGGTCACTGCGCAATCCATAGCTAAGATGGAAGTTCAGTTGGGGCAGTTAGCTCTTTCCTTGAGTGGGAGAGAGAAAGGTCAATTTCCTAGTCAGACTATCCCTAACCCTAGAGGTCAACCTTTGATTCCAAACGGATCAAAAGGTCAATACGAAGTAGGAAGCCATTCTGGAGCTCCACAAGACTCAGTCCAGGCTATCCACACCTTGCGTTCGGGAAAGAAGGTGGACAACAAGGTCCAACCTATTGACACGGGAGAAAAGGTCTTAGAAAAGGACAAAGTTCAAAAAGAAGCCATAGAGTCTCCAACAGAGAAGAAGAAAGATTTGGAAAATCCTCCTATCATTTTGCCAATTCCAAAAGCTCCATTTCCCCATCGCCTTAGAGATTCTAAAAAGGTAAGCAGTTTGAGGGTGTCTTAGAAGTCTTCCAAAATGTGCATATCAATATCCCATTCCTAGATGCCATTAAGCAGATACCTTCTTATGCGAAATTCTTAAAGGATTTGACCACAGCTAAAAGGAAAACACCATTTCCTCGGGAAGCTATTATGGCAGCCCAAGCTTCGTCACTCATCCAACAAACGATTGCACCAAAATTTAAGGATCCTGGATGTCCGACAATTTCTATTCATATTGGAAATCAAGTGGTCGAAAAATGTCTCTTAGACTTAGGGGCCAGTGTGAACCTTTTACCATATTCGGTTTATAAACAATTAGGTTTGGGGGTTTTGAAACCCACAGATATCACGTTGAGTCTAGCCGATAGGTCCATAAAAATTCCAAAGGGTATAGTTGAGGACGTGATAGTTAAAGTCAAAGATTTCTATTTTCCTGTTGACTTTGTTGTCTTAGACACAGAGCCAGTCATCAATTCGAACAGTCATATTCCTATCATCTTAGGACGTCCATTCTTAGCCACGTCTGACGCAGTCATTCGTTGTAGAAACGGAATTATGACTTTAGCATTTGGGGATATGAAAGTGAAACTGAACGTCTTCCACAATTTCCAAGGAATTGATGTAGATGATGGTATGGAGGAAGTGAACATGATAGATACGCTAGTCAATCAAACGTATCAAGAATTAGGGTACTCTGATCCCCTAACGAAATGTTTGGCTCACTTTGGCCTTGACTTGGACGTAGAAGAGTCTATAAGCGAAGTCAATGCTTTGCTTGAATCCGTTCCACTCTTAGATTCTGTGCGGTGGCACGCAAAAGCTGAAAGTCTTCCTGTGCGCACATCCAATCTTGTTCCTTCTCATGTCGAGCCTCCAAAATTGGAACTCAAGTCTCTTCCAGAGACCTTGAGATATGCATTTCTTGGCAAGAATCAAACCTTGCCTGTGATCATTTCCTCTCACCTCAATGAAGTCCAAGAGGGAAAGTTGTTAGGAGTATTAAGGGAACATCAAGAAGCTATTGGTTGGAGCATAGCTGACATCAAGGGAATTAGTCCATCTGTGGTGATGCACCACATTCGTTTAGAGGATTTTGCTAAACCTTCCTTAGAACCTCAGAGACGACTAAATCCTGTCATGAAAGACGTGGTTCGGATGGAAGTGATGAAATTGCTAGATGCGGGTATTATCTATCCTATCTCTGACAGTCGTTGGGTGAGTCCTATACAAGTAGTTCCTAAGAAATCTGGTATCACTGTGGTAGTGAACCAAGACAATGAATTAATCCCCACTCGAGTCCAAAATGGATGGAGAGTGTGTATTGACTATAGGAAACTCAACTCGATGACTCCTAAGGATCATTTTCCCTTACCTTTCATTGATCAAATGTTAGAGCGTCTGGCAGGACATTCTTACTATTGCTTCTTAGATGGTTATTCCGGGTACAACCAGATACCTGTTGCTCCAATCGATCAAGAGAAAACAACGTTCACCTGTCCCTTTGGAACTTTCGCGTATCGTCGCATGCCTTTTGGATTATGCAATGCACCCGCTACTTTTCAACGGTGCATGATGAGTATATTTTCCGACATGCTAGAAAGATATCTCGAAGTGTTCATGGACGATTTTTCAATTTTCGGACCAAGTTTTGAGGAATGTCTCCATCACTTGACTTTGGTCCTTCAACGTTGCAAAGAGGTCAATCTAGTCCTCAATTGGGAAAAATGCCATTTCATGGTAACATCGGGGATTGTGCTAGGGCACATTGTTTCTCTAAAGGGATTGAGGTAGATAAGGCAAAGGTAGGTCTAATTGAAAAATTACCACCTCCTAGAACGGTCAAAGAAATTAGGTCATTCCTAGGCCATGCGGGTTTTTATCGTAGATTCATTAAAGATTTCGGGAAAATCTCGAAGCCTTTATGTGAGCTATTGGGAAAGGATGTTCCTTTCGACTTTTCAGAGTCATGTCTCTCTGCGTTCAACAAGCTCAAGTCCGAGTTAACCTCGGCACCCATTATTCAACCTCCAAACTGGAGCATTCCATTCGAAGTTATGTGCGACGCTTCAGATTATGCAATAGGCGCTGTTTTGGGTCAGCGAATTGAAAAACAACCTCATGTTATCCAATATGCTAGTAAAACCCTAAACGATGCTCAGCTTAATTACTCTACAACAGAGAAGGAAATGCTAGCAGTGGTCTATGCCATTGAAAAATTCCGCCCCTACCTCATAGGATCTAAAGTCGTGATCTACACAGACCACGCAGCATTGAAGTACCTTCTATCAAAGAAAGATGCTAAAGCAAGGTTAATCCGTTGGATTCTACTTCTACAAGAGTTTGATCTCGAGATCCGAGATAAAAAAGGGGCAGAAAATGTCGTAGCTGATCACTTGTCTAGGATAGTTAACAAGCCATCCGAGGAATCCTTACCCATCTCTGAATCCTTTCCCGATGAGCAACTTATGCAAATCTCTCAAGCCAATGTTCCATGGTATGCGGACATTGTCAACTACCTAGTTACAGGTCAATTCCCAGTCGAAATGACTAGTCAAGAGAAACTTCGTCTTCTGTCAAAAACAAAATGGTATTTCTGGGATGAGCCATACTTATTTAAGTATTGTCCTGATCAAATCATTAGACGTTGTATTCCAACCTGTGAGCAAGTCAGTATCCTAGAGTTTTGCCATAATCATGCCTGCGGAGGGCACTTCAGTGGTAAGAAAACCGCCATGAAAATCCTACAATGCGGTTTTTTCTGGCCTAGTATTTTTCGTGATGCCCACGAGTTTAGCAAATCTTGTGATAGATGTCAGAGATTAGGAAAAATCTCTAAGAGAAATGAAATGCCTCAAAATCCTATACTGATCATCGAAATTTTTGACGTGTGGGGTATAGACTTCATGGGACCTTTTCCTATCTCCCAGGGTTATCAATACATCCTAGTTGCCGTTGACTATGTGTCAAAATGGGTCGAAGCTGTGGCATGTAGAACTAACGATCACAAGGTTGTGATAAAATTCATCAAGGAGACGATTTTTTCAAGATTTGGTACTCCGCGAGCTATCATAAGTGATGGTGGCTCGCATTTTTGCAACAAGATCTTTGCTGCGTTGATGAAGAAATACCTCATAACGCATAAGGTTGCCACACCTTACCACCCACAAACAAGTGGACAAGTGGAGATTTCTAACAGGGAAATAAAGACTATCTTAGAAAAAACAGTCAATCCTTCAAGGAAAGATTGGTCTTTGAGATTGAGTGATTCACTCTGGGCCTATAGGACTGCATTCAAGACACCCATAGGGATGTCTCCCTACCGGTTAGTTTTTGGCAAGGCCTGCCATCTCCCTGTAGAACTAGAACATCGTGCATATTGGGCGATCAAACGCCTCAACTTTGATTTTGATAAAGCCGGTGAGAAGCGAAAGTTACAACTAGACGAGTTAGAAGAGATTAGAAATGACTCGTATGATTGTGCCAAAAGGTACAAAGAGCGTACCAAATTCTTTCACGATAGGCACATTCTTAGGAGGAATTTCATTCCTAATCAAAAAGTTTTGTTGTATGATAATAGACTCCACCTTTTTCCTGGAAAACTTAAGTCTCGATGGACTGGCCCATATATTATCCAAACAGTTTACCCCCATGGTGCTGTTGAAGTCCTTAATCCTAAGGACGGATCCACTTTCAAAGTGAATGGCCAACGTCTCAAACCGTTTCTCGAGTATGTTCCGCAGGAGGAAGTTCTTTTTCTCGATGATCCCGTCTATCAAAATTAACTATGTTTTCGTCTAGCTAAAGACGTTAAACTTAGCGCTTCTGGGAGGCAATCCATGCACTTCAAGGGACATTGTGTTAAATATCAACAGGACTATAAGGTCTTTCTCAGGTGCTATCTAACCCACTTCATTTCATTTTGTCAATTTCAATTTTACCTTTGCATGTATTTGTTGAAATATTGAGGACAATATAATGTTTAAGTTTGGGGGTGTATGGGTTGGATTTCCACTTATTATTTTCTTCTTTTATACAAAAAAAAAAAAAATTGAAAAATATTTGGTTGGCAACTTTGTTGTATTTTTCTCAAAGTCTTAGCTTGTATCTTTTAAGCACTTAGTGAAAATATTTAATCAGTCTTTCATTGGAAGCTATGATCTGGAGTCCCCATTTATGTTTCTCTTAGGCAAAAATTAGAGCAAAGTTATCTTTTGGTTTATAGTCACTTCTAATAAGGTTACCAAGAGTCTAGATTGTATTAAAAGAGCTTGTTACCTTCTTTCTACCTAGAGTTTAAGGAAAAACTAGGTTTGATGAACTTTGACTTCCTTGTTCAATTGGTTGGTTGATTAGAAGAAAAACAGAACTGGATTGTATACACCTTGTACAGCAACCATTGAATTAGACTGGGTACCTTGAAAAGGGCTGCCTACTTTTCTTAGAAAAATAGTGAAGAAGTAATATAAAAAAAAAAAAAAAAAGAAAAAGTAAAGATCCAAAAGTTTATGTAAAGTTTTAGTAGGGTGAAAGCCATCAAGTGTAAAAATGTGAGTATACTGGAATATCACAGATAAAGCCCCTTAGAGGTATTAAAGTGAATATCCACACTTCTCACTACCCCAGACAGGATGCTAAGTTTAGAATTAAACCCTAAGTTACTCCAGTTATTCTTGAGTAGTTAGAAGGTTGAAACTCATTTTGGGAAATCGAATCTCTTAAATTTCTAAGTTAGAATCACTATCGCTCAAAGGTCAATTTAAGTCTAAGTTTTGTCGTAGAGAAATAAGGGTTGGGACTCTATACCAAGCAGTACTTCTAATTGATTGACAAAAAAAAAAAAAAAGACTTGTGCTTTTCAATATAAGTTTTGATTTTGACTATTTTTACTTCAAAGTTGTTTTCAAATTTTGTGGGTATATTTTCTGCAAACCCTCACGAGTCAAACTCGTCCACTAGGGGTAACCTAGCGGTTCAAGGGCTTGCTGCATTCGCTAAATGCAGTCGAGGTGCCTGCGAAAGTGGCAGTTTTATTTTCTAGGGACTAGAAAAAGGTAAGTTTGGGGGTGTGATGAGTGTCTCCAAACACTCAATTATACGCACATTTTCTGGATATTTATCTTGATTTTTGTACCTATTTCTCTATATTAAGATAATAATCATGATAAGCCTCAAACCACCACGTTGCATGTTAATTAGGCTTAATTATATATAAATAAATTCATTTACTAGATAAATCTAATTACGTGTGTTTCTTGTGCAGAAAATCAACAATTTGGAATCAAAATCTCAAGGCAAAAGCATTTGGGCCCACTTTGGAATGCCCTAACACTTTGGAATGCCCTAATCCTTTGGAATGCCCTAATCCTTAACTCATATTCTCCTCTTTTGTCTTTTTGTGCAAAGAAAAGTGGAGGCTACTTTTAGACTCTTCTACACACATTTTTCTCTATAAATAGAGCCTTCATTTCTAGAGAAAGGGTCCCATCTTGGTTCTCTTATCCAAGACTCCTTTAATCTAAGGCTCTTTGCCTATTCTCTTATTTTTTGTATTTTCATTTTCTAGTTATTTTCTTTTGGTTAACTAGTCTTGTAAGAAGTAGAAGAAGAAGAAGTTGTAATTTTCTCCATGAAATGAAGAAAAGTTCTTTCATCTCTTGTCTTCCCTCTCTTGCAATGACATTAGGCTAAGTTCCCCTCCATTGGAGAGTGGAAAAGCCTAGAGCAAGTTCTTGTGTTATTTCTAATTTTATGCCTTTCTTTTATTTAAAATGCTTATGAATTCTCTTTAAGTTTCTTGCACATTTTATTCTTAATATAGATACTTTATGCTTAGATTAGATCAAGATAAAGTATGCTTAAATTAGATAATTTGTAGTAAGAAGTTCTCAAGAAATTCTACTTTGTTTTTGTTCCTTTATTTCATTTTAATTGCAAAACTTTCCGATCTAAGGAGCTAACACCAAGCCCTTATGATTGAGTTATAAAAAGGCTAGAGACTAGAAATTGCTCATTAACATGTTTTAGGTAGATCCACCTCCAATGGTGTTTTAATTCATAAGTTTACTTGCTTTTAATTTCATTTACTTTAGTTTATTTTCTAGCAATTTTACATCTTCTTATAAGTTCAAAAATACAAAGAAAAACAGTTTTAATTCCTTTTAGTTAATTTGAATTTTATCTTCTTAGCTTAGCTCTATTCCTCCTTTCTCTTGGGTTCGATCCCCTACTTGCCCCACAAGTAAGGTAAAACTAAGATTATTATTAACTCCGGTGAGAAGAACAACGATAGTCTCATCAGAAAGGATATGTTGAACTGGGTAACTGGGTAATATGAGGATTGATTCTGCCAAAGATGGCCTCCTTAAATGTAGTACCGTTTGATTTGGTCAAGGTTGGTTGGTTCTGGTAACTCGATTCCATCATGATCTTGAAGCCTGACAGCTTTTCCTGGTAATATTTCCTTGACGATGAACGGATTTAACCAATTAGGTTTGAACTTCTCTCTAAGGTCAAAGATAGGTGCTCGATTTTCTTTGAAATCTGATGGTTTTCCAAAGTAGTGTTTTCTTGTTGATAGATGAATTTCTCCAATTAAGTTCAGACTTCCTCCTATGGTCGAGGAGGAGTACTTAGTTTTCTTTGAAGTCTGATAGTTAAATCCTTGACTTGTAAGTAGCGAACTTTAACCTTCTTGTCTAACGTGTGAGCGATTCTTCTTTGATAAGTTTGCACCCAAAGTTGTTTTTCTTTAATCAAGTTTAACTCTTCGTACCCAATGACGAGTCTAGTCTGTTTCTAGCAATTGACTTTCCATCAAGACCTTGAAATACAGGATTTCCAATTTAACTAGAAAAACTACTTCCATATCATATACTAGAGAGTAGGGAATAACTCCAATAGAGGACTGCATTGAAGTATGATGTGCCCCTAGTGTGAATGGTAATTTTTCTAACTAATCCCAGTGTGATTAACACATTTTCTTGATGATTATCTTGAAACTCTTACGAGCTGCTTCAACTGCTCCATTAATCTGAGGACGGTAAGGTGATGATTTGCGATGTCGGATTTTGAACTTTGTACACAGAATAATGACTTATGCTTTGAAGTACGACCCATTATCAAAAATCAGTCCAAAGGATATCCACATATCGACTGATAATATGTGATTTGCAACTCAAGATGTAGTGAGGATAGCACTGATACATTTTATAACATCTTCTTTGATTCCATCGATATAGACGAGTATTTATTCCATGTTGAACAACACCCAAGCTTGTACCTAGCATACCTTCATATGATCACACGAACAAGTCTTTTGAAATTTCTAAGTAAATTCATTATCCCTCGTGTTCCTCTAGGGATAAGATGATTTCTATTTGAATCTCTTTAGGAATTATTTTCTGTTCTGAGGTCAAAGACCTTTCCTTTCTCAATTAAAGGTTGAGCCCTACTCTTATCTTCTTGTTCAGAAAAGAAATCTATCAAACTATTAGTTAATTCGTTAATGCGCTCGAGGTATTCAAAAATTTCCTTTATCCGATCAATTTCAGATGGGCAACAGACACCTCTATAGACTCGATGAACTAACTTGATTCAATAGGACAGAGTAGACTCAATCTAAGGAAGACATGACCTTGCTGGAAAAAAGACTCATGAAAACTCAAGACAAGTACCTACACGAGTTTGATGAAGACTGAGATATGGCTTATAACCGGTAGGATTGGAACACTATGATCTTTAAAGAACAACTGGATGATCTTGAGAAATTTTGAGATCATTTCTGACTGTTGACTTTATATTGACGTTTACTCTAACTGACCGGATTTACAACCCTAGCTAAACGATGGACGATTGAGCTTAGATACAATAATAACCCTTAAACCTCTTTGAAGGTAAATTTAACCAATTTCAGTGTTACCCCCTTGATAACATTTTAAATGAACCTTGAGATTTTATTGAATTTTGTGCACCAATCCATCAAACAATTCATCCATTCAATGATTATTCAGAAGGAAAATAATTTTATTGCACTCTTGAAAATAATGTTTTTATTGAATAACAATTTTCACAATTCTGATTATTTTTTGCAATCATTTTCTTTTTAGAAAAATACATTTTAGTAATTTTTCAAAGTTCATGCAAAAAAGAAAATTTTCAAGGTTCCTGGAAAAATACATCTTTTGTAATTCATTTTTCCTTCCTTCTCTTTTCTTTTAGAATCTTTTTTTTTTTTTTGAAAAATACTTTTCTAATGAAAATATTTCTTTTCTTTTTAAAATGGTTCGGAATCCGAATTTAGAAAAGAATTTGATTTCCATTTTGACCTAAATGGTCCAGCCTATAATGATTGTTGGATCGAGATGGACTGGGTCATTATGAATTATTGCAAGAAATAGATTCTTTATTGGGTCGGTGCAACCATGTTAATTTCCAAAAGCAAATTTTTTTATTCTTGAGGACAATCATACACTCTGATCTCATCATTCACATCATTCACATACATTCATCAATCAAAATGTTTCATTCAACAAACAACCCGGAAACACCCACGATAAGTTCGAGTCGTGACCTATTGGGAAGGTTTCTAGACTCTAAGCTTACTATATGCAATGCATTTTTATCTGGCCACCTTTGCCCAAGCACACCTATATACCTTTCGATATGTGGTGACTTGGTTTGATATACCGTATAGGTGATAATCTAAAATCTTAACTCACTTCTCTGAAGTCAAAAACAGCCAGTTTGATCTCTAGTTAAGAAGTGGCGCACAATGCTGAGCAAGGGCCCACTTAAATACCTCTCGTCTAGAATAGACGTAGTCTATCCCCCTCGTACAGTAGGGTACAGCGAGGCAAGATCTCGTTTAGGCACTGGTTTTGACCAAGAAGTGCAATTGATATACTTAGATTATCTTTTATACCTACGGGTACGAGTCAAGAGTTATAGCTTTCATAAATGGTTTGGCATCCCACGAGGGGATCGACCACGTACTAGTACTATGTTGGCAATAGGGACATGTGACTGTGTGGCTCACAATAGGTCAAAGGCTCAGGTCGCTCCAGCCTGGGTGCATCAATATATCTCTCAGAATCACCTGATCAGACGGTATTAATGTCCCCAGTTTGATATACCCTAAGGTACGTGACTAGAGTTATGGTTTTCATGAATGACGTCGCATCTCCGAAGAGATTGGACCACGCACTAGTGCCACGTTGGCTATATGGGACGTGTAAGTGGATAAAATAGTAAACGTGCTTGTGGTGTGTGCAAAACAGGGTGGGGTGTGCCCGGGATTTTTTTCAAACACATGGGCCCATAGGCCAGATTATGTCATCACATATGGATATCAAATAAATATTGATCAAGAAAATAATACAAAACCCATCACATCGAAATTAAGATGAAATCAAACACATCACAAATATATCTGTCAAGATCATGGCAAATCAATTAATGAGCATGGCATATAATAATTGATCAAACAACATTGCAATAGGCATAATTTTTATAATTTTTAAGGTCCAATCAATGATCACTTTTGGGTGATCTAAAATAAATCGAGATTCCAATAGATGTTACATTGATGATAGAATGACAATGGTTGAGATGAGCTCACTCTCAAGAACATTAATTGTGCCAACATTAGATAAATTCAGATTTTCTGTGAATTAGGAAAATACAATCTGAACTTGCATCGATGATATCTAAGGCTCCCGATAACGAAATCGAGTGAACTCAAGTTCTACATTAATCTACTAAATGAGATCTACATTTTATTAATAAGTGCCCAGACTTAGTTCTTACTAGAATATTCTATAAAAACGTTTTAACATTGCTGTCCCAACCTTCATTCAGAAACAATTCCAGATTTACAGATTGAACTTGCATCGATGATATCTAAGGCTTCCAATAACAAAATTGAGTGAACTCAGATTCTAAATTAATTTACTCGATGAGATCTACGTTTTATTAAAGGTTCCCAACTTAATTCTCACTAGAATGTTTTGTAAAAACGTTTTACCATTACTGTCCCAACCTTCATTCAACAACAATTTCAGATTTACAGATTGAACTTGCATCGATGATATCTAAGGCTTCTGATTACAAAATTGAGTGAACTTAGATTCTAAATTAATCTACTCGATGAGATCTACGTTTTATTAAGAGGTTCCCAGACTTAATTCTCACTAGAATATTTTGTAAAAACGTTTTAACATTACTGTCCCAACCTTCATTCAACAACAATTCCAGATTTATAGATTGAACTTGCATCGATGATATCTAAGGCTTCCGATAACGAAATTGAGTGAAATCAGATTCTAAATTAATTTACTCGATGAGATCTACGTTTTATTAATAGGTTCGTAGACTTAATTCTTACTAAAATATTTTGTGAAAACGTTTTAACATTACTGTCCTAACCTTCATCATTCCATCATTTTCATATGTCAATTTGAATATTTCATTAATTAGGGGTCATCAAAAAGTGATCCTTAATTGGGAAAAAAAATGCAATACCCAAGATCATCTACAATCAAATCACAAAAATAAATAAACAGAAAAAAAATATATAAAATAAATCAAACTAAATAATTAAAAAAAAACTAGGTCATCTTGGCAATGCTCCCATACTTGGGGTTTTTCAAGTTTCATCCTCAATAGTCCCCAGTGGAGTCGTCACTAAAAGCGCCCTCGATCCGCGGGGTGCGCGGATCCACTTTTGACACTTGATGTTTGGGAGTCGCCACCTTGTTATTACGGTCTAGGAACCGATCAATGACTCTAAACAGATAAAGGACTAATCTAGAACAAAAAAAACTGAATTCGGGGATCATGTTACGGGGTTGGAAGGTGTTAGGCACCAACCCCGCCCGGCCAAAATCGGTCTCTACTAACTTCCCAAATAAGTTACATTGCTAAAAAAATCTAGATAATAAAAAAAATAAAAAAAATAAAAAGTTATACCTTTCCGATAGCAATGACATTGTTCCCTCAGATCCGACAAAAGTTGCTCCTTGTACCGTACTCCCTTGCTTCGTTCTATCTTCGGATTTGATTTTCGATCTCCGAGGTAAGGTATCTCTTCTTTCTTGGATCTGAATTCTTCACGTTTGTTGTGAATTTTGGGATATTTTTGAAGGGCTTTTAGGTGTTTTTTAGGCTAAAATCGAAGAAGGGATGTTAGGTAAGGAGTTGGGGCTCCAAAACTAGGGTTTATGGGAGGCTAGGGGGGCTTTTAGACCTACTTCTCTTAGGGTTTTTGATTTTATACGAAAATAGGATGTGAGGACCTCTATTTATAGAATTTTTTAAGGGTTGATTTGGATAGAGTTAGTATTTAATTAGAGTTATTTTAGTTAGAGTTGTGTTTTACTTAGACTTGTTTTAGGTAGAATTATATTTTAATTAGAATTGTTTTAGGTAGAATTATTTTTTAGTTAGAATTCTATTAGATAGAGTTATTTTTTAATTAGAACTCTATTATGATTTTGACTTTTGGTCTTATTTGATTGACTTTTAATATTTTGACTTTAGTCTTACTCGATTGACTTTTAATATTTTGACTTCAATCTTACTTAATTGACTTTAATTTTGACTTTAGTCTCACTTGATTGACTTTAATACCTTGACTTTAGTCTTGCTTGATTTACTTTTAATTTTTGGAGACCCCTCCTCCATTATTTCTTTAATTCTTTGGACCCCCAAATGGAGGGGTCCTTAAAGAAATATCCCACGAACCCTCAACAATTTTACTTGAAAGCCCAATTGATCGATTTTTTTAATTCAAAATTTTAAATTAATTTCATCAATGTTTCACTTTAATTATTTAATGTTTTATTTATTAATTTCAAATTTTTTAATTATGAAAATTGTGAAATTACCGTTTTACCCCCATAGAGGACTTTTCACGTTGTAAGTCGATTTTTAATGTTCTAGGATGTTTTAGAATCGATTTTTTGTAAGGAATTCAATGTGAATGTTGGTTTGTGTCATTTGTGAATTTTTTTATGTGAAATGATCATGAACTTTATGAGGGGCATTTTGTAATTTTATCGAATTCTGTTAAAATTGGTGAAATGATTTATTTGGTTTCGATTTATTATTTTATGTGTTTGAAAAGATTTTCCTAATCGTAACTTAGGCTCTAGGGTTATTTTGATGTTAGGGGTATTTTGGTAATTTGGTCAATGTTTAGTGATTTTTATCGTAAAGCTTCTTTTTGATTTGCAAGATGATGGTTTCTATGTTTCTGGGGTCATATTGTTCTAGCGTAGCGTGGTCTCTAAGGTTTTTTCAGTTCGAGATACCTCATCCGAATTTCTGAAACACAGCTGGTAACAAAATAAAACAATGGAATACACATCCATCATTGGGAATCATTGCGATCGGGTTGACGAGTTGATTAATCAGGCGAGTGCAAAAATGGGGTGTCTACACTTGGAGGCACTGGCTTTCTCTGAGAAGGGATTCCTGTTGTTGCCCCTAGGCTCGTGAAATCAAATATTAGGCCGGTTCGGATCCCGTCCTCGACCTGGTCTGCTACTTGTACCAGATTCGAGAATGTGCCCGTGGTGTGCCCCACCAGATGATTATAGAAGGCGTGCCTTAGTGTCGAGATAAACTTAGTGTTCATCTCTTGCTCTGTCATTGCGGGCCTCACTTGTGAGGCGGACTCTCACAATCTCTGCGCATACTCTTTCACCGTTTCCCTCTGCTTTCTTGTCATTTTGGCCATGTCGTTTCGATCTAGTCCCACATCCGTATTGAACCGGTAATTTTGCCAAAACCTAAGTCCTGCTAGTTCTTAATGAGTGAGTGATCCAACCCAGAAAACCATTTGAGTGCCGGCCCTGTTAAGCTCCTCTAAAACAATTGCACCAATAACCTGTCATCCTTGCCATACTGACACATGGATCCACAATACAATTTCAGATGCGACAGCGGACACCCTACTCCGTTATACTTTTCAAACATCGGACAATTGAACTTGGCCGGTAATTGAGCATTGGGGTAAAAACACAGATCCTTGAATCGGGTTCCGCTCATAGTGTTGAGGCCCTTCATCCTCCTCATCTCTTCCTGTAGAGATTCAATCTGTTGAGCCAGTTTTTCATCTGTTGCGTTTTTGGTTTCTGTAGCCCTATACTAGCATTCATCATCGGGAATGACCATAGGGGGTGGTCAATTTTGTGGAATATAGAGCGGAGGCCCCTGGTATTCAGGCACTGCAGGTGGCATTGTGGTCTGTGGTCCCTATAGGGATTGCTCGGGTAACTCTTGATTTGACCCGAATGCTTGTTGTTGTATCGTTTGAGCTTGCAGGATGTTGGCATTGGCTAACACGGTACTCACTATCTTTTTTTTGCCTCTCAATTATCTTTAGTAGTGTCGTTATCTACGGGTCGATACCTGATGCTTCAGTCACTGGAGGTTGTGTCGGTTCGAAAGAACTCATGGTGACGGTAGACGATCTGAGAAAATAGGGAGGCACTCCTGGCTGCTTGTATTTCTTTCGTTTGGCCACCTGTGTGTACAGACGACCAAGTGTTACTATCTTGTTTACAAAAATAAAGATGCATGATGTTTTATTAAGTCGGGTAAACTTGTTTATTATGAGTTTTAGTGGAAAAGTAATTTCTCGACGCGGAGCCGGCATCAACACGGAGTTGGTAAACTATTTTACAAACGAATTACATCAGCACGGAGCTGGCATCGACACGAGTCGGCATCAACACGGAGTTGGCATCAGCACGGAGCCGGCATCGACACGGAGTCGGTAAGATTTTTTTTTTGGAAAGGTAATTTCATCAACACGGAGCTGGCATCGACACAGAGTCGGGAAATCATTTTTCAAGCAGAGTTATCTCAACACAGAGCTGGCATCGACACGGAGTCAGCATCAACACGGAGTTGGCATCAGCACAGAGCTGGCATCGACACGAGGTCGGGAAAACATTTTGAAAAAGTAATTCCTTCAACACGGAGCTGGCATCGACACGGAGTCGGGAAAATATTTTTGAAAAGGTAATCTCATCAGCACGGAGCTGGCATCGACACGGAGTCGGTAAAACATTTCGAAAAAGGTAGTTTCATCAGCACAGGGCTGGCATCGACACGGAGTCGGAAAAACATTTTGAAAAAGTAATTTCATCAGCACGGAGCTGGCATCGACACGGAGTCGGGAAAATATTTTGAAAAAGAAATTTCATCAGCACGGAGCTAGCATCGACACGGAGTCGGGAAAACATTTTGCAAGTAGAGTTATCTCAGCACGGAGCTGGCATCGACACGGAGTCAGCATCAACATGGAGTTGGCATCAGCACAGAGCTAGCATCGACACGGGGTCGGGAAAACATTTTGAAAAATTAATTCCTTCAACACGGAGCTGGCATCGACACGGAGTCGGGAAAATATTTTTGAAAAAGTAATCTCATCAGTACGGAGCTGGCATCGACACGGAGTCGGTAAAATATTTTGAAAAAGGTAGTTTCATCAACACGGGACTGGCATCGACACGGAGTCGAGAAAACATTTTGAAAAAGTAATTTCATCAGCACGGAGCTGGCATCGACACGGAGTTTGGAAAACATTTTGAAAAAGTAATTTCATCAGCACGGAGCTGGCATCAACACAGAGTCGGGAAAACATTTTGAAAAAGTAATTTCATCAGCACGGAGCTGGCATCGACACGGAGTCGGGAAAAAATTTAAAAAAGTAATTTTTGAGATAAATCGATTTGGAATAACCCATGACTTTAGTAGCCTCCAATTCAGTTCTCTGAAATCATCGCCGGCCAGGCAGATCTCCAAGGAAGAGGCGGCACTCTTAAATCACCTTGTTCCCTGAATAGACGTCGTCTATCCCCCTCGTATCAACAGGGCAAGTTCTTTCTAGGCACCGACTTTGATCAAGGACTGCAATTGGTACTTTTTAAAATCTGGTTTTATTTTTTATTTTTTTTTGTTGAAAAGTTGAATGCATTTGAATCGATCGATTGGTTGTTATCTTTGTTAGATCGAGGACATGGTTCAAAATTGGATCTGGATCTGGGTTGCTGTCCCAGTTGAAAGTAGATCTGGGTTGTAAACCCAGTTGAAATGAGTTGGATCTAGGTTGTGGACCCAGTGGGATTGGGTATGGGTCGTAAACCCAGTTGAGATGGATCTGGGTCGTGGGCCCAGTTGGATTGGATCTGGGTCGTGGACCCAGTTGGAACTAGATTTGGGTTATGGATCCAGTTGGATTGGATTTGGATCTGGGTTGTGAACCCAGTTGAATTGGTTCTGGGTCGTGGACCCAGTTGTGATAAATCTGGGTCGTGAACCCAATTTGAATAGATCTGGGTCGTGGACCCAGTTGTGATGGATCTGGCGTGGACCCAGCTTGAATGGATCTGGGTCGTGAACCCAGTTTAACTGGTTCTGGGTCGTGGACCCAGTTTGAATGGATCTGGGTCGTGGACCCAGTTGTGATGGATCTAGGTCGTGGACCCAGTTGTGATGGATCTGGGTCGTGGACCCAGTTGTGATAGATCTGGGTCGTGGACCCAGTTGAAATGGATCTAGGTCGTGGACCCAATTGAATGGATTTGGGTCGTGGACCCAGTTTGAATGGATCTGGGTCGTGGACCCAGTTGAAATTGATCTAGGTCGTGGACCTAGTTGAAATGGATCTGAGTGGGGACCCGGTTCACAAAATCATTTTGAGTCGAAAAATCCGCAAATTCCACCCCTTTCCTTTTTATATATATATGGAAACATTAATTAACAAAATCCACCTTACTTAATTTGTCCTAAAACTTGAGATTTTTTTAAGGATGCATCAACGTTGGATCGATTAGTAAGTGGCCCCCTTAAAAAATGTCGAGTTCACTTTATAGGGTCAAGTTCACTCTGGTCCGTGTTAATGGCACGAATGTAATGCTTAGTCTGTTATCCGTGTCTTGAGCACGGATGAGACATTCACTGTTTCAACCGTGCTCAAAACACTGTTAAAGTAGTCATTGTTTCAACCGTGTTACCAACACGGATGAAGTACATTTTGGTCCATCCGTGCCATGGACACGGACCAGAATGAAATCCAGTTTCTAGAATTTTCACATAACTGCTTCTTTGCCCCTAGTTTCCATGTCTCCCCTGTTTTTGTGCTCACTTTTTTTTTGAACATGATGCACCATGAATTCCTCCATCACAACTGGGTGAGGTTTAGATCCAAATGGGTTGGATCCTACCCAAATCCATTTGGGTAGAGTGTTTGGTGGGATGAGATGAGTGATGGTTGATGGAGGAGTGGGGGAGTAAGAGGGTTGTTTAGAGAATGAGTGCTAGGTTGGTTGATGAGGTAAGGTGTGTAGATTTAGGAGAATGGGTTGTGTAAGAGGTTGTTAAATTGATTTTTGAGAGGAGAGAGGGATGATGCCATGTGGCATATGTGATGAGAAGATGAGGTGATGAGATTGGTTGATTGGTTGATGGTGGTTGTTTGATAAGAGAGAAGGGTGTGGGTTAGTTGGTTGATGATTAGGGACTATGGGTTGAGGTGATTTTGTTGGAGTATTTTAAGGGAAAGTGATGGGTTAATTTGTAAGAGATATGGGTGGAGATGTGGGTGGTTGATGATGTTAGAGAATGGTGATGGATTAGGGTATGGGTTGAGGTATGGGTGGTTGATGATGTTAGAGAATGGGGATAGGGTAGGTTAGGGTAGGGTATGGGTTGAGGTGATTTTGGAGAGAGATGATGTGGGTTAGATGAGTTGTTTAGAGAATGGTGATGGGGGTGGGTGATTAGATGAGGGAGGTGAATGGTGGTGATGACATGTGTCATCTTTTGATGTTGAGGGGTTGATTGGTTGATGTGGGTAATGGGTAATGGGTTAAGGTTATGGGTTAGGTAATGAGTTGGATATGGGTAATAGTTAGTGGGCTTTTAATGTATTGGGCTTGGGTTTATGAGGGTTATGGGTTATTTCGGGTTTGGATAAGGTTTGATTTGGATGGGATTTTTGAAGGTGGGTTTGTTTTACGGTTTAGGTAACATGGGATTGATTTTGGGTTAAGGGTAAGGTTGGAAATGGATTTAGGAAAGGAGTGAAGGTTTGTGGGCCTCAAAGGGGCTTAGGGTGTTTGCGGATCTCGAGGTAGGACAGCGGGAGGTAGATGAGGGGTAGATATCCCAAGTCTCACATTTTTATTTTTTTGATTTTTTTTTTGAAAATTTTGAAATCATTGATTTGATCAAAATACCGCGTGTTGGCGAATCGGGCTTTTTGGGCCCGTTTGAAGGATTTTATCGATTTTTGGATGTAAACGTTGAGCGGTGATGTTGAACACGTGTGGGATGGGTCACAACCCTTCTTGTGGGTCCCTTAAACCATTAGGTGGTCTTAGGGACCTCGGTTCAATTCAAAATGTCATTTTTAGCGTTTTGGGCCTTAGAGGCCCGTTGGCCTTTTTGTTGGAAAACCGACATTTTTCATGGAGCGGGGTAGATGTGAGCTTGCCAGGTCCCTTTGGCGGACCTACTAACCCATTAAGAGGTGTTAGAGGCTCGGATTTTCGGCTAGACCGTCACATTTTAATGCTTCAGGCCTTCGAGGCCCGCTGGCCAAATTTATCGGGAAATCACTGTTTTTGGGCCCTTTCGAGTGAGGGCCCGTTCAAATTGGGGTGTCTACATTCATTGTATTTCTTTTTGACATTATATTCATCCGATATTGACAAATTTTGGATCTATTATTGATAATTTGGAAGGTTTTTACACATGATAACTATATAACTAAACATACATTACATGATGATAGACATTTAATGTAGACTTGACAAAACAAGAACATTACATTGATGAATTTTGAGCAACACGTTGACAAACCTGTAATATGAGCATTGATCAATTATGTTTCCCTTTATAGGTTGGACTTAGATATGAAGTCAGAAATGAACTTGGTTTTGTTGTATTTTTATGATGGAACAATAAAGTATAATGATGGGGAATGAATCTATGAAAGAGGTTATAAGAATATCTGAAATTGTTCTAGTTCAATCAATTTTTATGATTTTATGAAGTTTCTTGAAGAAGCTAGTCAAAATGATTTGGAAAAAACTAGTATAACCTTCAAAATTATGTTTTTGATTATCAATGTGATATTGGTTGGGGGGCACAACTATATCATAATGATGAATAGGTACCGAAAGAGCCCTAACATTTCTATAATTATATGGATTCTAAAATATGAAAAATAATGTTCTCTCGTCCAATGACTAACTTTTCTCCATTTTTGAATCAACTACAAATATATATTGTGAATGAAGTATACACATTACTATTTGACTTAACAGGTGATATGTACACAAGAGAGAATATTGATATTAAAGAAGTTGAGGTAAAAAATAAAAGACTTATTAATAATAAAGAAGTTCATCATACCCTTTCTTTGAGTTGTGATTGTGAATCTAATGACACTTATGAGATGGGAAAAGATGCCAATCCATTTTTTGAATCGATGGACATAAATTTAAAAATTTAGATCTTAGAGGAGGATAGGGAAGAAGAAATGTATGTGCCCATAGAAATTAAAGATGATGAGTTTGAAAGGATTGACTTCTAATTTATATACGGAAAATCTCAACAACAAGGACATAAAATTTCACATCGATCAATACTTTTTGAATAGGCAAGTATTTAAAAAGGATTTGAGGATAATTTTCATTCATAATACTTTTTATCTCGAGCATGATCCCAACTTACTGGACCATCTTGTTTGTTCATGCAAAAAAAAATGATTATAATAACACAATGTCTGATATTAAAAAATCTCATAGAATTGATATCTGCTACAAGGTAACATGAAAGGCAAAGGATATGTGTCTAAATATAATATGGATTTTAACATGTTCTTTACATATAATTAAACTTTTGTTACCAGACATTTTACTCAGTTTTGACAAACGTGTAGATAAGTGTTGTCATATATTTACAAAGTTGACATTATGCATTGACATATTATTTTTATTGTGTTGATAATGTATACATATAGTTTTAACATCACCTTTGTATAATGTTGACATGTTTTAAATAAATGTATCTCAAGTCGTCGATAGAACATTCATAACATTTAAATGTTGACATATCATCCTTATTATGTTGAGAATGTATGCATAATGTGTTGTTTTAACCTATATATAATGTTAACAGACCTTAAATAATTGTGATCAATCTTATCACTTGCTAATGGGATATTTTACTAAGCTGAAGCATTTCGATCTTGATCCATTTACCGATATTATAATTGTCGGGAGATATGCATTTCCAAATATTTTATTGAATATTTGGATATTCTATTAAAATTTACAAGAGTACAATTCGTCCAATGATGTTAATTGAGGGTACATTTCTAAAGGGTCGATATGGTGGAATACTCATTTTCGCTATAGGTATAAATGGGGATAATTCAGTTTTTCCCCTAGCATTTGCAATTGTGGAATCTAAAAACACTAAGAGTTGTAGTTTGTTTTTAAAGAATTTTGGAGATAGTGTCATAGGTTACAAGTTTCTGTTCGTCCTTCAATCAGATAGGAATTCTAGAATGCTACATGCAGTTCCTCGCACTCTTCCCAATGCAATTCTAGTACCCCCAAATTCTAACACGAATCCTCATGATTTATTGCTAGAATTCATGGCACTAAAATAAAACTCTTCAAAGATGATAAAACAAAAATAGATAATACAATGATAAGATGATAATATAGGAGCGAATATGTTAGTTAATAACAAAAAAAAATCAGATAATGGAAGTTAAATACAAATCACAACTATTATCTAATTACAATTTTCCAAATACATAATCTTCACAAAGTAACATAAATAGCTAAATATTAAGATCATCGCCAAGTAGACAGGGGTTGTAACTCATCATCATAATGAACCTCAAGTACCTCCTTGTAAATTGGCTCTTCAAAGACTAACTCCTTAATAGTTGACAAGTCTGAAATAGTACATGATAGGGTGAGTAACGGGGAGTAACTCAACATGATATATACCGTTCTAACATCTAGTCACTGTAGACACCCAAATTTGGAAGGGACATCCATGCAAAGTACCCTAAAATCTATAAAAATTGGAATAGGTCCCAAAGCCCAAACCTTTAAAAATTAATCTTTTTTCCAAATAAATGGCTTAGGATCCCTTGCTACATGGCCTATGGCCTAAGATCTACTCATCTCTCCTTTGCACCATCATCTATTCTCAACTCAACCCATTATTATGCCTACTCAACCTATCACCTAAGCCTATTGGACTTAAAACCCAACATCATACTTGTAGACACCCCAATTTGAATGGGCCACTACTTGAAAGGGCCCAAAAATATCGTTTTTTCAACAAAGGTTGCCAACGGAACTCAAAGGCTCAAATTATTAAAAAAAGAACATTTTGATCAAACCAAGGTTCCTAAGACCCCCTGAGGGTCTAGGGGGCCCATCCAAAAAGACTTGGTGTACCCTCACCTTCACAGCTCCGCTCCCGAGACCAAAAATAACATGTTGGCAATAAAAT
Source organism: Akebia trifoliata (assembly GCF_017979445.1). NCBI lineage: Eukaryota > Viridiplantae > Streptophyta > Magnoliopsida > Ranunculales > Lardizabalaceae > Akebia > Akebia trifoliata. Next base: position 6,948,051 of record NC_141383.1, on the reverse strand, counting down.
TCACTAACAGGCCTCTATAGCCCAATTTGCCAACACGTGGCATTTTGATCAATCCGATGATCCCCAAAATCCCTTAAAAGGTGAATAAAGTTAGAATGAGACTTGTGATACCCACTATCTTCCATAACCCTCACCACTCCACCTTTGAATCCAGAAAAATCCCTAAGCCCACCTAAGGCCCACAAACCTTCTACCCTCCAAAATTAATTTCTCATCTTATCTCCTAACATAAACTCAATCCCACACCACCAAAAACCTAAAACATACCCACTCTCAAAAATCCAATCCAAAACAAACCTTATCCAATCCAAAATAACCTACAATCTTCCCAAAACCCAAGCCTAATACACTAAAACCCACAAATCATTATCCATATCCAATCCATAATCCATAACCCATTAACCACAACCCACATCAACCAATCACCCTTTTATCATTAAAAATGACACATGTCATCCTCCCCTCTCACTTCCCTTATCCCTACCTAACCCTATTACCTTTCTCTAACTATCCATCTACCCACATCACTTCTCTCCAAAATCACTTCAACCCATACCCTTCCCTAACCTACCCACCTCACTTTTCTTTAACACAACTAACAACCTACATCACAACCCATATCCCTTACCCATCACCTTTCTCTAATCACTCTACCAACTCACATCACAACCCATACCTCTCCTCATTATTTCTTACAAAACCATTGTTACAAACCTAACTAACAATGTTCCTCTCCAATCAAACACCTACTCCCACCAATCAATTCATCTAATCACCCAATCTCCCCATCCTTTTAACACATGTCATCATCTCATCAGTCCTCCCAAAAATTCAAACACCTAACCTCTTACATAACTCATTCTCTTAAATCTAAATACCTTACCTTTTCAATCAACCTAACATTCAATCAAACACCTAACAACTTACACCCACATTCTTTCCATCACACATCATTCATCTCACCTCACCAAACACTTTATCCAAATGGATTGGGTAAGATCCAAACCATTTGGATCCAAACACTACCCATTTTCACTCATTACACAATCACCCTCTCTCCACTCTAAATTTCATACCCTTCACTTTCAAAACCTATGCTATTCTCTACTCTCCCAACAATTCACCCCATTATAACCTCTAAAATATCCTCCCAACACTTATAAATAAGCCCCATCCCCTTCCAAAAATGGTGACCAATTCTTCCTTCAAGTCTCATACAAAAATACTACACTCAACTCAATTATCTCATCATCTCTTCTTTACTCCTTCGATTACATAAAAAAAAGAACATTCTCCTAAATTACTAAGAACTCAAGAAGACATAAAAGAAGAAGAAAAAGGAAGAAAGAAAAGATTAAAGTTTCAAGGAGGGTCAAAGGATCAATCCCTCTCTCTCTCTTTCTCTCTCTCTCTCTCTCTTTACCCTCTCCTTATCCCTCTTCTATAATCTCCCTCATCTCTTTATTTTATTTTTAGAAGGACTTAGGGTGTAATACTCCCCCTCCCCAATCTCCTGTAGATCAGATTTTGATTTGGTAAAAAATATAGGGATTGTAATCACTTTCAAAATAAAATCAATTTTAAATCCTTAAACTATGTGAGACAATCGGTATGTGATTTCTTCTCAACTCATGAGAATGAACCCTCATCCTTAGCCCATTTGTTTTTCAAATCACATGTAGTTCTCAAGGCAAAAGTTTATAAAGATCATTTCCATCAATGGGAAGATCTTCTAATCAAGCCAAAAATAAATTCCTACTTAGGGTACAAGTTATCGATACGTGGCACTTTGTCTTTATTTTGTATTTTCGATCAAAATGATCGAGTTGAGTTGAGGTTACTACCACTTGGCAGGGAGAAAATGGTGCCTAATACCTTCCATTTTCTCCATTCAAATCATTTACCCCGATCTCAAGGTTAGATTGGTACCTTCTCCATCAAGAGTCACTAAACGCCAAAAATGGTAATTTTTCTAAAAATGTGCATCGGGTGACTATTCACACCCATTTACAATATGAATAGTGACAACTCCAAACCTTAGTAGAAGTGGCCCTCATAATCGAGAATCACGTATCTACAGCTTGGCAACTCCACTAGGGATGAAGGCTCTACCCTCGTGTCAACTTGGCCATTTTGAAAAAAAATAATACAAAATAAAAAATACTTTTATTTGCAAGCTAACATTGTTTGTTGTGTTTGTTGTTTATATTTTTTTATTTTTGTGCATGACATGTAATGTTTACTTACTTACTTTTGTTTATTTGCAAGCTAACATTGTTTGTTGTGTTCGTTGTCAATGTGTGTTTCTTTTCATTTATTTATTCCCCTGGGTAAAAAGGAGAAATCCATTTTTTTTTCTTTAGTTATCCAATTTTTAGTCATGCATATCATAAAAAAACAAAAAAAATGAAAAAAAAAATATTGGCTCCAGAGGCGATGTACCTTTAGTTTGGACTAAAAAAAATATTTTTTTTTTTTTGCAAAGTAGACAACAAAACTTAAATTCATTGTAACTTTCTGGTCCGATCTCCGATTAACTATTATAATATCGATTTGGGATATAAAGAAATTTTCTTTCAAATGTGACAAAGTTAGCGAGATTTTGATAAGTCAAAATCAATTTTTTAGTTCGTTTACTATCATTTTTGCTAACATTTATGTTTTATCATTTCCGTGTTTATTTTTTACCCTAAATAGCAGAACTTAAATTGACTATAACTTTCTACTCCGATCTCTGATTAACTATTATACTATATCAATTTGGGGTAGAACGAATTTTTTTTTCAATTGTGACATAGTTAGCAAGATTTTGGTAAGTCAGAATCAGTTTTTGAGTCCGTTTGCTATCATTTCTATTAATATTTCTTTTCTACTCCTTGTAGGGATATAAAATGAGTATAAAAAAAAATTTGTGGCCCAAGCCAAAAACCAAAGGGAATGTGCCTAAAAAGTTTTTTTGCTCATTTTGTTTCTTACGTCAGTCCTGAAAACTTTCCTCTTGGATTTTATTTTTCTTTTGAGTTTTAAGGCTTCAAAAGAATCAAATGGATCGCTTTTTCATTAAGCTTAGGGCGTATTACTCGCCACTTTTTGTTTGATCAAAATGGAAATTCAAAAATTAAAAAAAAAATATCTCTCCATCTCAATAATTATCATTCTATCCTCAAGTCAATATTCGTTAAAGGCTAGATTTTATTTGGGTCACTCAAAGCGATCCTCGGTTGGACCATAAATAAAAAAATAAGTCATTTTGTTCTAGTTCATTCATTTTTTTAATTCAAAAAATTGAAAAAAAAAATTGGTGATTGGTCGATGCTTAATTATGGATGTACTATCTTTGTTGATTAATTATCTGAAATACCATGGTCTCTATAGATATATTTTCAATGTTCTTATTTGATCTTAATGTTAATGTGATGGATTTTGTATTCTTTGATCTATGTGGCATCCATATATTGATGGTTTGATTTGGCCCACGGGCCCATTGATCTGAAAAATGCCCCGGGTACACCCCATCCTATTTGCACACACCACTAGCACATTTACTTTATTGCATTGAACGCTTGCATATTCCTAATAGCAACGTGACACTAATGCGTGGCCCGGTCTCCTCGGAGATGCAATGTCATTTATGAAAACGACAACTCTAGTTAGGTACCTTAAGGTATATAAAACTAGGGTATCAGTACTGTTTAATCAAGTGATTCTGAAAGGTATATCGATGCATCCATGCTAGAGCGACCTGAGCCTTTGTCCTATTATAAGTCGTACAGTCACATGTCCCAATTGCCAACGTTGTACAAGTATGTGGTTGGTCCCCTCACGGGAAGCTAAACCATTTATAAAAGCTACAACCTTAGACGTGTACCTATACAGTATATCAAAGTAATCTAAGTTCACCAATTGCATTTCTTGGTCAAAATCAGTGCCTAAGCGAGATCCTGCCCCGCTGTAATACGGTACTTGGGGGATAAATGACGTCTATTCTAGACGAGATGTGACTTAAAAGTGCCCTTGCTCAGTATCGTGCACCACCTCTCAACTGGGGATTAAACTAGTTGCTTTTGACTTCATAGATTTGAGTTGAAGTCTTAGATTATTAAATATGCATTATATCAAACCAAGTCACCATGTACCATCTGATTAAGTATACTTGAGAGGTAAATAAATAGGTGCACTTGGGCAAGGGTGGCCAAATAAATTGTATTGCACGTAGTAAACCTAGAGTCTAAGAACCTCCTTATTGGTCACGACTCCAACTTATCATGGGTATTCCCGAGTTGCTTTTCGAAAATAGACATTACAAATTGTTGAGATCAGGAAGTTATAATTTTGTCCTCAAGATAATCAAGATATTTGTTTAACTTGATTCAAAGCTAGTATATCAATGGGTGCATCAACCCAATAAATAATCCATTTTAAATATGACAGTGATTCATAATGACCCAGTTCATCTCGATTTATCGATCACGATGGGCCGGACCATTTAAGTCGAAATGACATTCAAATTTCTTTTTTTTCTCTAATTCAGGTCCCAACCCATTTCAAAAGAAGAAAAATATTTTCCAAAAGAAAGAAAAAAAAGAATTTTAAAACACCAATTTCAATTCTTGATCAAAGTCGATGCCTAACAACGATCTTGCCCTATTAATACGAGGGGGATAAACTATGTTTATTAAAGGAAATGAGGTGATTTAAGAGTGCCTTGTACGCCACCTCTTCTCTGGGGATCTGACTGGCTGGCGTTGATTTCAGAGAATTGGATTAGGGGCTAACAAAAAAAGATGTTTTTCTAACTCGACTTGTTTGTAGTAATCAATTTTTTCAAAATATTATGTCGACTTTGTGTCGATGCCAGCTCCGTGCTAATGAAATTACTTTTTCAAAATATTTTACTGACTCCGTGTTGATGACAGCTCCGTGCTGATGAAATTAATTTTTCAAAATATTTTACCGACTCCGTGTCGATATCAATTCCGTGCTTATGAAATTACTTTTTCAAAATATTTTATCGACTCCGTGTCGATGCCAGCTCTGTGCTGATGAAATTATTTTTTCAAAAGGTTTTATCGTCTCTATGTCGATGTTAGCTCCATACTGATGAAATTACTTTTTCAAAATGTTCCACCAACTCCGTGTCAATGCTAGCTCTGTGTTGATGCCAACTCCGTGTTAATGTCATCTTCGTGCTGATGTAATTATTTTCAAAAGTACACAACCCAGTTCTGTGTACTGATGCCAACTCTGTATTGATACCAGCTCCGTGCTAATGCTAGCTTTGTGCTGATGTAATTATTTTCAAAAATACACAACCCAACTTCGTGCCAGCTCCGTGTTGATGCCAACTCCATGCTGATGTAATTATTTTAAAAAATACACAATCTAGCTCCGTGTTGATGCTGGCTCCGCTCCGAGATATTACATTTTCTTTAAAACTCATTACCTTATGGTAAATAACTTTACCCGACCTAATAAAACATCATGTATCTTTTTTTTTTTGTAAACAAAACAAATAAACGCTTGGTCTTCTGTACCCACAGATGGCCAAACGTAAGAAGTATAAGTAGCCAAAAGTGCCTCCGTATTTCCTTAGATCTTCAATCGTTACCATAAGTACTTCCGAAGTAGTACAGCCCACAGTAGCCGAAACATCAGATGTTGATGCAAGTATAACAACACTATTGAAAATGATTGAGAGGCAAGAAAAGATGCTGAGTACCGTATTAGCCAACGCCAACATCATACATGCCCAGACAATACATCTTCATGGATCAGGGTCGAATCAGGATTTACCAGACCAACCTTCACAAAGGCCATAGACCACCTTGCCACCAGTAGTTCTAGAGTACCAGGGATCCCCGTTCTATATTCCATAGAATCGACCACCCCCTATAGTCATTCATGATGACGAATGCGAGTACAGGGCCATAGAGGCCAAAAGTACGACGGATGAAAATTTTACTCAACAAATCGAATCTTTACAAGAAGAAATGAGGAGAATTAAAGGCCTCAACACCATAAGAGAAATTCGGGTTAAGGACTTCTGCTTTTATCCTAATGCACAGTTGCTGGCCAAGTTCAAGTATCCAGAGTTCAAAAAGTATAATAGAGTGGGGTGTTTGTTGTCACATTTGAAATTATATTGTGGATCTATGTGCCAATATGGCGAAAATGACAGACTACTGGTACAATTATTCCAAAAAAGCTTAATGGGACTGGCCCTCAAGTGATTTTCAGAGCTAGTTAACACGCTTATCAAGAACTAGCAAGACCTGATTGAAATGTTCTGGCATAATTATCGGTTCAACACAGATGTGGGTCTAGACCAGAATGAAATGGCTAAAATGACATGAAAATATAAGGAAATAGTAAAAGAGTATGCCCAGAAGTGGCGAGAGTCTACTTCACAAGCAAGGCATGCAATGACTGAACAAAAGATGAACACCACGTTTATCTCGATACTAGGACACCCCTTTTATACCCATCTAGTGGGACACATTACAGACACTTTTTCAAATCTAGTACAAGTAACAAATAGGGTCGAAGATGGGATCTGAACCGATCTGATATTTAATTTCACAAGCCTAGGGGCAACAACAGGGATCCCCTCTCTGAGAAAGCCAATTCCTGAGACAAAAAAGAGAGAAGAAACACAAGTTAACAATGTACAACCAAATCGACCCCTCTTCATCCCGGCACCAGCATCAAGACAGCAAGCTCCGTCAACTTCTTGGGCTTTGGCACCTCACTAGTTTGGACCCCTGCAACTTAGAACCCATTTCGAGCAAATCCTCCACCAGTTGCACAGCAGGCATCACAGTACGGGCAGGGTCAACAAGCATAGCCTAACAGGGTCAACAGAGTATTTACCAGGTTGCCAATAGCATCATCAGAATTACTCTTGATCCTACTCAGGGGAGAATATCTCGTTAAAAGGCCACCAAATCCAAAAGTTGAGAAAAGACTTGGGTACAATCCTAACTTAGTTTTTGAATTTCACATGGGTGCTCCAGGGCACTCTACAAATTAGTGATGGCAACTCAAGCACCAGGTACAAAATTTGATAGATAAGAAGGCTTTTATACTGGATAGACCTGCAAACTCACCCCAATAACCAAACATCAACCAAAACCCCCTACTTACTCACAATAGAAGGGGAAGTGGGCACAGGGTAAATTTCATTCTCGGGGAACTCGATTTCAATCTATCAACTTTGATAGGTCCCATGGGATCAAAAATTAGGATCCATCTAACAAGGGAACCAGAGATACCAATAGTTCATGCCATCAACAAATACACAACAAATCCACCTCAAAACTCGCAACTACCACTCAAAATGGCTGACCTAACCATCCATCCCACTCATCAAAATATTGTTACCCGACCGCTTCTCATTATTGCCAAGTTGCCAAAATACCACTCGACCGCCTCTTCACATATCATACATACCATCCGCACGACCACCACTTGTCATCCCTTATACTCCATCATCTCCTCAAGTAACTCCCCCCATCAACACCACAAATCATTGCCACCACCCCTCATCCTCAACGTAAAACCCAACCCATCTCTAATGACCATACATTCACCAAAGCCATTTCCATATGACTCTAACCAAACTATCCCTTGGAGCTACGAGACAACTATCACCACATCGACAGGGTCGAGACAATGAAAAAAGCGATGGTGGCCGACATTGGTTACATGAAATAGGCAGAAAGGTGCTAAAGAGTATCAAGAAGCACTGTTGAGAATTTTAAGAAAGTTACATGTACCTACAACTACCTTACCAGCACAGTCAGAACAAATAGTTAGTCAAATCATGGCCCCCAATCCCATCATCTTCACAAAAAGTGAGTTCGTGTTGGAGGGACGGGGACACGTTGAACCGCTAAATATCATGGTCATGTGTAAGGACATGAAGGTAGCTAGACTACTGATTGATAATGGCTCAGCCCTCAATGTCTGGTCTCTCAAAACCTTTCGAAAGCTCAATGCTGATTAGTCGCATGTCAAACCCAATAATAAGGTTGTCCGAGGTTTCAACAGTTCAAGACATGATTCTTTTGGAGAAGTGGACTTGCCAATTACTATAGGTCCTTGCACATTTGAGGTAACATTCGAGGTCATGGAGACACCAACGACATTCAACTTGCTGCTGTGCAGGCCATGGATCCACATTGATGGCCAATGCCCTCCTCTTTATGCCAAAGAGTCAAGTTTATCATGGGGCAGAGGATGATATCGGTCTTACTAGAAAATCTTATCCCAACTGGGAGAGCTCCGGACGTGCCATTTATTGATATATAAATGATCAAGGACAAAGCATTATACCAATCCTATCAATTCGCTGTCTTTAATCATGTTGACAAAATGAAAGAAAATGTAAAGGCAGAATTATCAAAGACAAATCTAATTATTGGCCGGGTCTTGGAGAAAGTAGGTTATGAACCTAGACAAGGGTTGGGACAAGGAGGAAAAAGGAAAGCTACGCCAGTTGAAGTAAAGAAGCACACTCTTTATTTCGGTTTGGGGTTCAGGTCCACAAAAAAGGATATATCAGATATGAACGACAAGAGAAGGGAACTTCTGTTAGCTAGATAACAAAATCGTGAACCAAATGTTTGGAATCTAAGCAAGGTCCCTCATATCAGCGTTAGTATCCCGAAATCACAAGCCAGACCTGACAGTCTATCAGAACCACTACCAACAAGGTAAGCCAGAAAATAAGAAAATAATGAGTTTCAAACCCCAGCACATTCAAGAAGACTCAGTTGTTGAGTCCTAATCATCCCTCGTGGAGGGTATTGATGTCTTATTCAATGGGGATTCCAACGAAACTATAAGAAACAATGGGAGAACCGACACCCGCTGAATCCATTGTAAGCAAAGGAAATGAGTTACCTTTCCCCACCCATTGGCATCGACTAGGCATCAGTCGTCATCCCACCAAGCTTGGAAGGAACTATGCCCAACTCTAACAACATTCAATCAGAGATCATGGTCATCTTCGAACCATCAAATCAACCATTTTCTCATCTCATCCGTCCCCTCAACAAAAGGGAAGTCTTGAACAACTGGGAAGAATTTCCATTGACACTTGAGGCTGTTAAGTCCTCAAAAAATATCGTTAAACAAATCTAGTTTGTCTGGGTATCATAACGAGTCCTCATCCTCGGGTAAAAATTGTTTTGAGGGCTCCCTATCTTTATTAATGAATTTGCATGATTGTTCTTTTTATTTCAGATATCCATAAAATCACAAAAAAATAAATATTACTTAAAAATTAAAAAAATTAAAAATAAAAAAAGATAAAAAAAAAACTTTCAAAATAACAAAAAAATAGGTATTTTCCAAAAACCAAAAAAAAAACAAAGTTTGAAAAGGATGAGTATGATTTTGATCTCGAACTCAACTTTGACCTCATGGGGATCGAAAAAGAGTCTGAGAAAAAAATGAAATACCCACCTAAAGAAGTCAAAGACTTGGTAGAACGTCACGAGAAAGGTATTCAACAAAATATTGAGAATACAGATTTAATCAATCTTCGTACTAAAGAGGACCCACGAATCTTCAAAATTGGAGCTTTACTAACACAACAACAAAAGAAAGAAATGGTCGAACTTTTACAGAACTATCAAGACGTCTTTGCATAGTCATTCAGAGATATGCCTGGGTTAGACATAGATCTGGTCATTCATAAGCCATCCATTACTTTCAAAAATAAGCCGATCAAGAAAAAATTGAAAATGTTAAAACTAAAATGGACCCTTAAGGTCAAGGATGAGGTCATGAAGTAGTTCGAAGTAGGATTCCTCGTAGTTTCTACTTATCCCGAGTGGTTAGCTAACGTTGTCCCAGTATCTAAGAAAGATGAAAAGGTACGCATGTGTTTTGACTACCGAAACTTGAACAAAGCCAGTCCTAAGGATGATTTCCCATTACCTCACATCGACATTCTAGTCGATAGTATAGTAGAGCACGACATGTTCTCATTTATGGACGGCTTCTCATACTATAACTAGATAAAAATGATAAAAAAAAAGATCAAGAAAAGACTGCATTCATCACACCATGGGATACTTTTCACTACTAAGTCATGTCATTTGGGCTGAAGAACATAAAGGCAACTTACCAACGGGCAATGACCGTTTTATTTCATAGCATGATTCATAAGGAAATGTAAGTCTATGTGACGACATGATCGCTAAATCCGGCATTAAAGAAGACCATCTGATAAATCTCAAGAAGTTGTTCGATAGGGTGAGGAAGTACAGTTTAAGGTTAAACCCAACAAAATGTGTATTCGAGGTAATATCAGGCAAGCAGTATCGTCAACAGAAGAGGTATCGAGATAGATTCGGCAAAAACTAAATATATCCTTGAGATGAAGGCACCCGTTTCAAAGATAGATGTTCGGGCATTGTTGGGGATAATATAATACATAAGTCGATTCATTGCTCAACTCACGCCTATTTGTGAGCCAATATTTAAGCTACTTAGAAAAGATACACCAAAGAAATGGAACAAAGACTGTTAGGAAGCATTTGATAAGATCAAGAAATTTACCGAATACGAAGTAAAATATTCAACACTTGAGAAGATTTGCTACGTATTAGTCTGGGCATCTCAACGATTGCGTCACTATTTGCTTAGTTACTTGACTATGCTTATTGACAGGATGGACTCCTTGAAGTACCTTTTCGAGATACCAGCGCTAACAGATCGCACTACAAAATGACAACTATTATTATCTGAGTTTGACATCACCTATGTTACTCAAAAAGCCATCAAAGGGCAAGCCATTGCAGACAATTTAACCGAGCACCCATTGTCCGATTACGAGCCATTGAAGACGAATTTTCCTGATGAAATCATATTACTTGCTGAGATTGAGAACGATGACAAAGAACCAGGCTGGAAAATGTACTTCGACGGAGCAACTAATAAGAACGGAAACAGAATAGAGGCAGTCTTGATCAAATCAGACGGGTCCTATGTACCAATCGCCATCAAATTAAAGTTCCAATGCCTTAACAACGAGGCTGAATACGAAGTATGCATAGCAGGGTTGAAAGCAGTATTAGATCTTTAGGTAGATGAAATCGATGTGTTCGGAGATTCAAACTTAGTAGTCTATCAGATGACCGAAGAATGGAATACCCGAGAGCAGAGATTGATCCCTTACCACGAATACCTCGAAGAATTAAGCTTAAGTTTTAACAGGATTTCATTCACATATATGCCAAGAGCTAAGAATCAATTTGCAAATGCACTAGCTACACTCACTTCTATGATTAGTATTGTAAACACCCAAATTTGACCAGGCCCTCGACGTAAAATGCCCCAAAAATCATAAAAATTGGAATGGATTCCGAGGTTCAAACCTACAAAAATCAAATGTATTTTGTCATTCTTTTTTAATAAACTGCCCAAGGCTACTCATGTGGCCCATGTACTCAAACACCTTACTACCTTCCTACATTCTTAAACTCAACCCAATATAAGCCCAAACCTATTATTATTCTACACTTCCCAACCCAACCTAAACCCATCACCTAAGCCCATTCAAATTAACTCTATCCATCACTACACCCAAGCCCAACCCAACCATTCTTTAATCTAATCCATTACCCTAGCCCAACTCAACCCAACCCAACATCACAACCAATCAACATAATCATCAAGGTGGGACACATGTCACTACCTCAATTCACCTCCCTCATCCCCCTAACCTACCCTATCCATTCTCTCAAATCAAACACTTACAACCTACACCTCCCCCTAATCTACCCTCATCATTCTCTACAAAACCCACATGTACAATCTAAACCCACACCCTTCCTCTCAAATCAAACACTCATCCTCTCCCATCAACTCATCTTCACCTATTTTGACACATGTTACCATCTCCCTCACCCTCCAAACAACCTAATTAATTACCCTCTTACACAATCCATTCTCTTAAACTAAACAGTACTCCATTTTCACCTTACCAATTAATTACTCTCTTACACAACCCCATCCTCTCAACAACTCTCATTCATTTCATTATACCTAACACTTAACCCAAATGAGTTGAAAGATCCAACCCATTTGGGTGGAAAATAACCCATTTAACCCCCTTACACAAATACCTTTCTACCACCCTCAATTTACATACTCTCTCTCTTAAATCCCATACCATTCTACCATTTCTTATCATTTCACCCAACTTTACCCCTAAAAATAACTCCCAAACTCTATAAAACCCCCCTCATTCTCAACTCTAAAAACCTAATAAAAATTTAAGAAAAATACCTTCTAAAACTACAACTCTCTCAACTCTCTACTCACCAATTACCCTCACTTCTCCCAACTTATCAACTCAACCCTCAACTATCAAAAGTCTAACTCCTTATCATATCAAAATTAAGAAAAGAAGACTGATATTTTGGTGGATAAAGAAGATCAAATCAAGTTCAAGGTAGGACATGGACTAAGAAAGAGGAGAAAAATTGTTTCTTCCTCCTCTCACCCCTCCAACTTCCCCTCTTCTACTTATTTCCTTTCTCTACACTTATACACACACCACAAATGACTTGAATCATCAAAGGGCCCCTTTTCAATGAGGGTGCCCTCAATGGGTTGAACTAACATCAAAGTTCCTCATACTTGAGGGTACACATCAGATATTTTTGATTTTTTTTCATTTTAATTTTATTTTCAAAAATGGACCGAATCCGAGGTTACCACCAATGGTGGATAGAATAGGATGCTTATCACTTTCCCTACTCCATAAATAGATCCCCTTAGAATTAAAGGTTAGACCAAATGTACTTTATTCGTACAAGAGTCATCAAATGCTAAAAAAATATGATTTTTCTAAAAAATGCAATCTAGGTGACCATTCACACCCATTTCAAATATAAATGGTGGCGACTCCAAAACCTCCCAAAGTGGTCGATATATTCAAAAATGAATAAATCTCGTCTCCACAACTTGGCAACTCCATTGGGAATACAAGGCTTTACCCTCGTGTCAACTTGACCATTTTGAAAAAAAAAATATACAAAATATTCTTATTTGTAAGCTAACATTGTTTGTTGTATTTGTTGTGTTTGTTATTTAGCTGGGTTTCTTTTTCTTTATTTACTCCCTTGGGTAAAAGGGAAAAATCGATTTTTTTTCTTTAGTTATCCGATTATTTTTTCAATCATGCATATCATCAAAAAATTAAAAAAAATGAAAAAATGTGTTTTTGTTTTTTGCTCAAGCCAAAAACCAGAGCCAACGTACCTTTATTTTGGACTAACAAATAAAAAAAATATATTTTTTTCTTTTTTTTGCCAAGTAGATAGCCGAACTTAAACTGACTATAACTTTCTGATCTAATCTCCGTTTACTGTCATTTCTACTAATATTTCTATTCTACTTCTTGTAGGGATACAAAATGAGTATAAAAAATATGTATATATATATATATATATATATATATATAGATATATATATATATATATATATAAATTTGTCCCAAGCCAAAAACCAGAGGCAATGTGCCTAAAAATAAATAAATTGTTTGCTCATTTTGTTCCTTACGTTAGTCCTGACAACTTTCCTCTTGACTCTATTTTTGTTTTGAGTTCTAAAGCTTTAAAAGATCAAATAGATCACTTTTTCGTTAGACTTAGGGCGTACCGCTTGCCACTTCTTGGTTGATCAAAATGGAAATTCAAAGCGATCCTCCGTTAGACCATAAAAAATAAAATAAAAAAGAAGTCCTTTTAGTTCATTCATTTTTTTTTAAAAAAATTATTAAAAAATCAAAAAATTAAAAAAAAATTGAAAAAAAAATAAAAAGAGTCTTTTTTTTGTGATTGGTCGATGCTTAACTATGGATGTGATATCTTTGTTGATTGATTATCTGAAATGCATTGGTCTCTATAGATATATTTTCAATGTTCTTACATGATCTTAATGTTGATGTGATGGATTTTGTATTTTTTTGATCTATGTGGCATCCATAAATTGATGGTTTGATGGGTTGATTTACCCAACGGGCCCATTCATCTAGAAAATGCCTTGAGCACAACCCACCATATTTGTACACACCATTACAACGTTTACTTTATTGCATTGCACACTTGCATGTCCCTAATAGCCAACGTGACACTAGTGTGTGGCCTGGTCTCCTCGGAGATGCGTTGTCATTCATGAAAATCACAACTCCAGTAACGTACCTTAAGGTATATAAAACTAGAGTGTCAATATAGTTTGATCGGGTGATTCTGAAAGGTATATCAATGCACCCATGCTGGCGTGACCTGAGCCTTTATCTTATTGTAAGCCGCACAGTCATATGTCCCAATTGCAAACGTAATATTAGCACATGGTCTGTCCCCCTCGCAGGATGCTAAAATCATTTATGAAAGCTACAACCTTAGACTCGTACCTATACGGTATATCAAAGTAATATAAGTTCACCAAGTGCATTTCTTGATCAAAATTAGTACTTAAGTTAGATCATGCCCTGTTGTACTACAGTACTAGGGGGATAGACGACATCTAATCTAGACGGGAAGTGAATAAAGAGTGTCATTACTCAGCATCGTGCGCCACTTCTTAACTAGAGATTAAACTGGTTATTTTTTACTTCAGAGATTTGAGTTGGAGTCTTAGATTATCACTTATACGGTATATCAAACCAAGTCACCACGTAGCATCTGATTGAGTACGCTCGAGAGGTATATAGGTGCATTTGGGAAATGGTAGCCAGACAAATTGCATTGCACATATTAAACGTAGAGTCTAGAAACCTCCTCATAGGTCATGACTTGAACTTATCGTGGGTGTTCCAGGGTTATTTTTTTAAAATAGACATTACAAATTGTTGAGATCAGGAAGTTATAATTTTGCCCTTAAGATAATCATACTATTTGTTTAACCTAATTCAAATCAATTATATCAATAGGTACACCAACCCAATAAAGAATTCATTTTAAATATGGCAGTGATTCATAATGACCCAATTCATCTTGATTTAACGATCACGATGGGCCGGATCATTTAAGTCGAAATGGCATTCAAGTTTTTTTTCTTCGGGTCCCAACCAATTTCAAAAAAAGAAAAATATTTTTCAAAGGAAAAGAAAAGAAAAAATGATTTACAAAAGATTTATTGTTGCAAAAAAAATGACTTATAAAGATATGTTTTGCATGGGCTTTGGAAATGTACTGAGATATCATTTTCTGTCAATTCAGGACGCTAGCTTTAAACAATAACCTAATCGACCAGTTGGTCAAAACAACCATCACGAGGATGTACACTGTAAAGAAAATCAACTTTGGGAAATTCATGTTGAGATATGCCCTGTACTTCTACAAGTTTGAGATAGATTGAAACCTTTTGCGCGTTATGACTAATCGTTGGAACCCTTATTTTCATATCTTCCACATTAGGCATATACACTTGTGTCTTACTCATGAAGATTATTATGACATCATGGGGATATCTACTTCAGGTCCTCTAGTAAGGCCCTCATTGAAGACAGGATATTCTAGTGACTTCACCACAGGCCTAAACATTTCAAAAGAAGAAGCCAAGACCCTGGTCCATAACGGGAAATTAGATTTACTACCCTTATTGAGTCCATACCACTCCCGTAGTCATCCCATCAATATAAAACCAGAAGCCTGACGGACCACTAGAGATTACCGGTTGTGTTTAGGAATCTTAGCGAAATACATACTGACCTCCAAAAATGATGGTCAAACTGTCCTTGAGTCTTTCATAGACATAGCTTCCCAACTCTCCAAAAAAGTCAACATTGTACCTCTCATTCTAATTGAAACCTTCTCAGGTCTAGATGCCATAAAAATGGTAAGGGAAGAGGTTTCAAAGGAAACCCTCACTTACATTATATGTGACTTTACGACCGTCTTAAATTGTGGACATTCCTTCAACAGTTGAGTACGGGCCATAGTATTTTTCCAAAAAAAACATGTTAGTATGTCACAACGCAGTCAAGGCTTGAAGTAAATGGTTGGATTCTCGCCTTGCCTGTCATGTTGATTTGAGATGCCCTTTGTGGATGGTTGACTACCCTGTTCTAGGTACCAAAGGATCCTATTATGTCCGTTTGATAGAGTTGGAAGAGACATATTTTTACAAACCTGACTTAATTCCAGAACAGTACGGAGTGCCTATAGAGTTTTCGCTGCCTCAACATAAATATTTCGTTCTTCCCGAACCATTGACTGAAAAGTTAGTGCATCTCATTGAGAAGACTTGGAACAAGCGCACCTTAGGATATCCAGATGGACCAGCAGAGTTCAAAGAATCGATCATTAGAACCAAGAGAAGTAAGTCTAATTGCCATAGCAATCTTGATAACGATCAAAATAAAGCTAAGCGTCCATGTAAAAAATAGTCTAAGTCAGAGTTATTGAAAGTAGTTACTCAATGAAAATATTATTTGTCAATAATTTTCAATAGTTCAATAAATTTATTTTACTTTATTTTTGAATAAATCATTGGATAAATGAATTATTTAATGGGTTGATATACAAAATTCAATAAAATCTCAAGATTTACTAAAATGTTATCAAGGGGGTAACACTGAAATTGATAATCCACCTCAAATGGGTCCACAACCCATATCTACTTCGAAATGGGTCCATGACCCATATCCACCTCAAAGGGGTCCACAACCTATATCCACTCAAACCGGGTTCATGACCCATATCCATTCGAACCAGGTCCATGACCCATATCCATTCAAAATGGGTCCACGACCCATATCCATCTCAGATTGGGTCTATAACCCATATCCGATTTCGAATCAAGTCCATGATCCATCAGTTATCTAACAAGGATGACAACCAATCAAACAACTAAATGAATTCAATCTTTTTCCAATATATATATAGATATATATATATATATAATTATATATATATATATATATATTATATATATATATATATATATATATATATATATAGATATATATATATATTATATTTAAAAAAGATATTTTTCCAACTCAACTTGTTTCAGTTAATCTATTTTTACAAAATGTCATACCGACTTCGTGTCGATGCTAGCTCCGTGCTGATGTAATCCTCTTTTTTCAAAATATTTTACCGACTCCGTGTCGATGCCAGCTCCATGCTGATGTAATTATTTTTTCAAAATATTTTACCGAATCTATGTCGATGCCAGCTCAGTGCTGATGTAATTATTTTTTCAAAACGTTATACCGACTCCGTGTCGATGCAAACTCCGTGCTGATATAATCTTCTTTTTCAAAATGTTTTACCAACTCCATGTCGATGCCAGTTTCGGCTGATGTAATTTCTTTTCAAAAGGTTTTATCGATTATGTGTCGATGACAGCTCTGCTGATGTAATTACTTTTTCAAAATATTTTATCGACTCCGTGTCGATGCCAACTCCATGCTGATGAAATTACATTTTCAAAATATTTTGTCAACTCCGTGTTGATGCCAGTTCCGTGCTGATGCCAACTCCGTTTTAATGCCAGTTCTGTGCTGATGAAATTCTTTTCAAAATCCAACTCTGTGTTGATGTACTCATTTTCAAAAACACACAATCCAGCTCTGTGATGATGCCAACTCCGTGTTGATGCCGGCTCCGCCCCAAAAAAACATTTTCCTTTAAAATTCGTTTACTTATAATAAATAACTTGACCCGCACTACTAAAAACATCATGCATTTTCTTTTTTGTAAATAAGATAGTAATGCTTGGTCTTCTGTACCCACAGGTGGCCAAACGAAAGAAATACAAATAGACAAAGGTACCTTCATACTTCCTTAGATCATCAACCGCTACCATGAGTACTTCAGAAGCAACACAGCCTACAGCAACCGCAAGATCAGAGATTGATACAAGGATAACAGTATTATTGAAAAAAATTGACAGGCAAGAAAAGATGTTTAGTGCCGTGTTTGCCAATACCAGTATCATACAGGCCCAGACAATGCAGCACCATGCATCATGATCAAACCAGGACTTACCTGAACAACCTCCACAAGGGCCATAGACTACACTACCACCCACAATGTCAGAATACCAAGGGCCCCCACTCTATATTCCTCAAAATTGACTACCCCCTTGAGGTTATTCTTGATAACGAGTGTGAGTATAGGGTCACGGATGCCAAAAGTGCGACAAACAAAAAGATGGCCCAACAAATCGAGTCCCTTCAAGAGGAAATGAGAAGAATGAAAGGCCTCAATACCATGAGTGTAACTGGATTTAAGGACCTCTGCTTTTATCCCAACGCACAATTGCCGGTCAAGTTCAAGTGTCCGGAGTTCGAAAAGTACAATGGACTGGAGTGTCTGCTGTCACACTTGAAATTATACTGTAGATCTATGTGCCAATATGGAGAAGATGATAGGTTACTAATATAGTTATTCCAAAGAAGCTTAACAAGGCCGACCCTCAAGTGGTTCTTAGGACTAGATCACACACTCATCAAGAACTGGCAAGACCTGGCTGAAATGTTCTAGCACAACTATTGATTCAACACAGATGTGGGTTTAGACCGAAACGACATGGCGAAAATGACGCGAAAGTAGAGGGAAACAGTAAAAGAGTATGCCTAAAGGTGGCAAAAGTATGCTTCACAAGTAAGGCCTGCAATGACTAAACAAGAGATGAACACTACATTTATCGCAACACTAGGGTATGCCTTTTATACTCATCTGGTGGGACACACTACGGGCACCTTTTCAAATCTAGTACAAATAGCAGATAGGGTCGAGGATGGGATCCAAACTGGTCTGATATTTGATTTTACAAGCTTTTGGGTAACAGCAGGGATTCCCCCTCAGAGAAAGCCAGTGTCTGCAGCAAAGAAGAGAGAAGAGACACAAGTTAACAATGTACAACCAAACCGACCCCTCTTCATCCTTGCACCAGCACCGAGATCACAAGCTTCGTCAACTTCTTGGGCTCTGGTACCTCCACCATTCTGGACCCCTGCACCTCAGAACCCATTTCAAGCAAACCCTCCACCAGTTGCACATCAAGCACCACAGTACAAGCAGGGTCAGCAAGCATGGCCTAACAGGGTATTTACTAGATTGCCAATGACATTATTAGAGTTACTCTCGATCTTACTCAAGAGAGAATATCTTGTCAAAAGGCCACCAAATCCAGAAGCTGAGAAAAGACCTGGGTACAATCCTAACTTGTTTTGTGAATTTCACATGGGTGTTCCAAGGCACCCTACAGATCAGTCCTGGCAACTCAAGCCCCAGGTACAGAATCTGATAAACAAGAAGGCTCTCGTACTGGACGGACCTGCAAACCCACTCTAAAAACAGAACATCAATCAAAACCCCCTACCTACTTACAATGGAAGGGGAAGTGGGCATAGGGTAAATATCATTCTCAGGGAACTCGATTTTAATCCATCAGCTTTGATAGCTCCTATTGGATCGAAAATCAGGATCCACTTAACAAAAGAACCAGAGATGTCAACAATTAGCACTATCAACTAGTACACGACAAACTCACATAAAAATCCCCGACTACCACTCAGAATGGATGACCTCACCATCCATCCCACTCATCAAAATACTGCTAACCAACCACTTCTCATTATACCCTACACCTCGCCAAGTTCTCAATATACAACTCGACCCCCTCTTCACATGCCATACACTCCATTTGCACAACCATCACTCATCATCCCTTATACTCCATCATCCCTTCAAGTAGCTCCCTCAATCACCACCTACAAACCATCGCCATCGCCCCTCATCCTTTACATAAAACCCAATCCAACCCCGATAACCATACGCTCACCTAAACCCTTTCCATTAGCTCTAACCAAGTAGTTCCCTAGAGTTACAAGACCACCAATACTACAACCACAGGAGTCGAAACAATGAAAAAGGCAATAGTGGTTGACATTAGTCACATGACGAAAATAGGGATGTGCCAGAAAGTGTCGATAAAAGGGGTTAGCATCAGGAAAGAGACGAGAAAAATAGAAAAAATGAATGATAAAAGATAAAGAAAAAATGAAAGAAAAATGAAAAGACAAGATAGACGAAAGTGACAAGATAGAGGAGAATGTGAAAATATCAAACAAGGAGGCAACAGACTTCATCAAGCTCATTCGTAAGAGTGAACATAATATCGTGGACTAATTGAACAAGCAGTCGGCTCAGATTAGTATTCTGAGTCTTCTACAGAAATCAAAGGAGCATCAAGAAACACTGCTGAGAGTCCTAGGAAAATCATACGTACTTGCAATCACTTCGCTGGTACAATTGGAGTAAACAATAGGTCAGATCAAGGCCCCCAACCCCATTATCTTCACAGAGAGCGAGTTTGTGCTAGAGAGATGAGGGCATGTTGAACCTTTGAATATCATGGTTGTGTGTAAGGGCATGCTGGCTACCAAGATGTTAATTGACAATGGCTCAGCTATCAATATTTGTCCTCTCGAAACTTTTTGAAAATTTAATGCTGACTTGTCGCATGTCAAACCCAACAACAAGGTCGTCCAAGGTTTCGACAGTTCAAGAATGGATTCTCTAGGATAAGTAGACCTACCAATTACGATAGGCCCGTGTACGTTCGAAATAACATTTGAGGTCATGGAAATACTGACAACCTTCAACTTGCTACTAGGTAAGCCATGGATCCATATCGTTGGGACAGTGCCTTCCTTTTTGCACCAGAGAGTCAAGTTTATCATGGGGCAGAGGATGATTTACATCTTAGCAGAAAACCTGATATCGACTGAGAAAGCTCCGGACATGCTATTTATTGATATAGAAATGACCAAGAACAAGGTATTATACTACTCATATCAATTTATTGCCTCTAATCATGTCGAAAAGGAGAAGAAAAAGGTAAAAGCAGAGTTATCAATGGCAAATCTGATGGTTGGCCGTGTCTTGAAGAAAGTGAGTTATCGACCTAAACAAGAACTAAGATCGAGAGAAAAAGGAAAAGCTACGCCAGTTGAAGCAAAAAAACACACTCCTTATTTCGGTTTGGGGTTCAAGCCTACGAAAAAGGATATATCAGATATGAACAACAAGAAGAGAGAACTTCGGCTACTAAGAAGTAAAATCGTGAACCAAACATTTGGAATCTGAGCAAGGTTCCTCATATCAGTATCAACTTTCTGAAATCACAAGTCAGATCCGATAATTTATCAAAACCATTGCCAACAAAACCAGTAAGAAAGTCAAAAGCGGTAAATTTCAAATCTGTGCACATTCAAGAAGACTTAGTTGTAAAGTCCCAACCATCCTTCGTAGAAGGCATTGATGTCTTATTCAATGGTGATTTCGATGAAAATCTACAAGAAACAATGGGGGAACCTACAAGCAAGGAAGCCACTGAAAGCAAGGAAAAAGAATCACCTTTTCCTATTAGCATCGACTGGGCATCGGTCGTTATCCCACCAAGCTTGGGGGGACTATGCCCAACTCTGACCAAAATCAACCAGAAGTAATGACCATCTCCGAACCATCAAAAGACCCACTCTCTTATCTCATTCGCCCCCTAAGAAAAGGAGAAGTCTTAAATAATTGGAAATAATTCTCTTTAACCCTTAAGGCTACTAAAGCCTAAAAAAATGCCATTAGACAAATCCAATTTGCCCAAGGATCATAACGAGCCCTCGTCCTCGGGTAAAAATTGTTTTGAGTGCTCCCTATCTTTATTAATAAATTTGCATGATTGTTCTTCTTATTTCAGATATCTAGAAAATCACAAAAAACAAATATTACTCAAAAATTAAAAAATTAAAAACTTTTCAAAAATAAAAAACTTTTCAAAATTACAAAAAAATAGATATTTTTCAAAAACAAAAAAAAAGTTTTCAAGGGATTTGTGTCAATCAAATGAGTACCCAGATAAAATAGAGTTTGAAAAAGACGAGTATGATTTCGATCTTGAACTCGACTTTGACCTCATGGGGATTGAAGAAGAGTCTGAGGATGAAATAGAGTACCCACCCAAAGAAATCAAAGACTTGGTAGAACATCACGAGAAAGGTATTAAGCCAAACATTGAGGATACAGACTCAATCAATCTTGGTATCGAATAAGACCCATGAATCATTAAAATCAGAGCTTTATTAACGTCACAACAAAAAAAATGGTCAAACTTTTACAAAACTATCAGGACATCTTCGCATAGCCATACAGAGATATGTCAGGGTTAGATACAGATCTTGTTGTACACAAACTACCAATCACTCCCAAAAGTAAGTCAATCAAGCAAAAATTAAGGAGATTGAAGTCAAAATGGATCCTCAAGGTCAAGGATGAGTTCATGAAGCAATTCGAAGCAGGATTCCTTGCAGTCTCTACGTACCCTGAATGGCTAGCTAATGTCATCCCAATACTTAAGAAAGATGGGAAGGTACGCATGTGTGTTGACTACCAAGACTTGAACAAAGTCTTAAAGATGATTTTTCACTTCCACACATCGACACTCTAATCGATAGTACAACAGGGCACGACATTTTCTCGTTCATGGACGACTTCTCAGGCTATAACCAGATAAAAATGACAGAAGAAGACCAGGAAAAAAACTGTATTTATCACACCATGGGACACGTTCCACTACAAAGTCATGCCATTCAGGTTAAAGAATACAGGGTGACTTATCAGCGTGCAATGACTGCCTTATTTCACGATATGATTCATAAGGAAATGGAGGTTTACGTAGATGAAATATCGCTAAATCTAGTATAGAAGAAGATCATCTGGTAAATATGAAGAAGTTATTCGATAGGCTCAAAAAAGACAATTTGAGGCTCAACCCAGCAAAATGTGTATTCGGGACAACATCGGATAAGCTATTGGGGTTCATCATTAGTAGAAAAGGCATCGAGATAGATCCAGCAAAAACAAAATACATCCTCAAGATGAAGGCACCCATTTTAGAGAGAGATGTCCAGGCATTCTTGGGAAGAATACAGTACATCAGTCTATTCATTGCTCAGCTCACACCTATCTGTGAGCCAGTCTTCAAGCTACTGAGAAAATATACGTCGAAGAAGTAGAACAAGGACTATCAGGAAATATTCGACAAAATCAAGTAATATCTGCTCAAGTCACCAGTCCTAGTCCCTCCTACTCCAAGGCGACCTCTACTGATGTACATCTCAATGCAAGAAACGTCCATGTAGTGTGTGCTAGGGCAACACGATGAATTAGGATGGAAGAAACAGGTCATCTATTAACTCAGCAAGCAGTTTACTGAGTATGAGGTGAAATATTCGATGCTTGAGAAGATTTGTTGTGCATTAGTCTGGGCATCTCAACGATTACGTCATTTTTTGCTTAGTTACTCAACTATGCTTATCACCAGAATGGATCCATTGAAGTACTTTTTTGAAAAGTCGACACTAACAGGTCACACAGTAATATGGCAACTACTGTTATCTGAGTTCGACATTACCTATGTCACTCAAAAAGCCATCAAAGGGCAAGTCATCGCTTACCATTTAGTCAAGCACCCGTTGCCTGACTATGAGCCACTAAAAACGAACTTTCTTGATGAAGCCATATTAATCACAGAGATCGATAACGATAATGAGGAAGAGCCGGGTTAGAAGATGTACTTCGACGGGACAGTCAATCAAAAAGGGAACGGAATAGGGGCAGTTTTGACCAAGCCAAATGGATTCCACGTGCCGATCGCCATCAAATTGAAATTCTAATGTTCCAACAACGAGGCTGAATATGAAGCATGTATAGCAGGGTGGAAAGCAACATTGAATCTTGAGGTAGATGAAATCGATGTCTTCGAAGATTCAAGCCTAGTAATCTATCAGACAACTGGAGAATGGAAGACTCGAGAGTAAAGATTGGTCATTTATCACGAGTATCTCGAGGAATTAAGCTCATGCTTTGACAAGATTTCATTCACATACATGCCAAGAGCTAAGAATCAATTTGCGGATGCACTAGCTACACTCGTTTCTATGATCAGTATTTCAGAACATCTAATCATCAACCCTATTAAGATTGGAATTCAAGATGAGCCAGCATATTGTCTACCAATCGAAGTAAAAGAGCCTGAAGAAAAACCATGGTACTCGAACATCAAGGCATACCTCGAAGATCGAACCCTCTCATCAGATGCAATGCCAAATGATCGAAGGACTATTCAAAGATTGGCAGGCCAATTCTTCTTGAGCAATAGTATTTTAAACAAGAAATCACATCACAAGATCTTACTCCGGTGCGTAGCAGAAGTAGAAGCAAAACGACTAATCGAGACCATACATGGTAGAGTCTGCGGGCCCCACATTAATTGTCATATGCTAGTCAAGAAGATCATGAGGATGGGATATTATTGGTCTACAATAGAGAGTGACTGCTATCAGTACGTTCGCAAATGCCATCTATGCCAGATTTATGCCAACAAGATCAACGTTCCGCCGTCAGAGTTACGTAACATGACCACCTCTTAGCCCTTCTCACTCGGGGGCTTGGACATTATTGAACAGATCTCCCCGAAAAATTCAAATGGAAATCACTTCATACTAGTTGCTATCGACTACTTTACGAAATAGGTAGAAGCAGTATCTTATGTTAATATCACGAAGAACAACGTCTTGAAGTTTGTCAAGAATAACATCATCTGTCGATAAGGATTTCCTAGTGGATTGATAACTAACAACGTCAAGAATTTCAAGAATAAGGATATGATCAAGATGTGCGAAGACTTCCAGATTACTCATCATAACTATGTACCTTACATACTTAAAATGAATGGAGCAGTAGAGGCTGCCAACAAGAATCATCAAGAAGATGGCAGTCACCTACAAGGATTGGCACGACATATTGCCTTTTACACTTCATGCCTATCGAACCTCGTTCAGGACTTCAACTGGGGAAACTCCGTATTCATTGGTATACGGAATGGGAGCAGTTTTACCCATCAAGGTTGAGATTCCCTCCCTCTGGATCGTAAAAGAAGAAGAGTTAGATGAAACTGAATGGATTTAAACTCGATTTGATTAACTAAATCTGATTGAAGAAAAATGCCTTGCAGCTATTTACCATTGATAGATCTATCAGCGATGAATAGCCTGTGCCTACAATAAAAAAGTCAAGCCTAGGGATTTCTCACCAGGAGACCTTGTTTTGAAGAAAATTTTGCCAATCCAAGAAAACGCCAAGGAAAAGTTTCGACCAAACTATGAGGGACCATTTATCGTGCAAAATGTAATGACGGGAGGAGCTTTGATCCTTACAGAAATAAACGAACAAGTATTTCCTCAATCGATCAATGCTGACACTGTCAAGAAATATTACACCTAAAAAACTGATCTTGAGATGACGAAAAGCTATCTTCGCTATCATAAACCAACTATCTACCCTAATCAACCCTTTTGAGCCATCATGTTCATTTCTTAACCCAAGACTGGGGCACTTCAATAATTATAAAACGAAACAAAAATAAAAAGAAACTCCTGGCTCGCATGAGGATAAACTGTGAACTGCTAAAAATACAAAAAAAAATTAAAAAGGTCAAAAACCTGGACACTCGATCTTGAGTTCGACCCAAATCTCCAGCCTAAATAAGTTTGGAAGACGTGGAAAAATACATAGATTACCTTTTCGAAACAAAAATGGACGCGCCCCATGTCTAACCTACTTAAGACAAACTCAAACCTTAACTTTTTGTACCTTTCCACTACCTAAGCGAACGTTTCATCCCATCAAAAATCCTTTTTGATCAGGGAATGTACTAAGGCAACATAGTGACGGTGGCAGCACCAATGATCTTGTAACTTGATCCAGTCCTCCGATCTTATTAGTCGTTGGAAAACTCGAGAGGGGCATCTAAATAAGATATTCGAAAAAAAAGAGTGTCTTGATGCGTAGAGTAGTCGATTGGACAGCTCAACTTGAGTTACCAAGCTACGAAAATTTGTCAGAAAACTCGAGAGGAGAATCTAGAACGATTACTCAAGAAAGATTACCACTATAAGAGCAGAATCGCCGATCTCGTAGCTCAACTTGAATCACCAAGTCACAAAGACAAAGAGACTCCGAACAAGATTTGTAATGAAAAAATCAAAAAAATACAAGCATAATCTGAAAAAGCATAGTGAAAACCTGAAAGGGTGCTACGAGTAAAAGAATCAGATTATGACAAGATCAAAGCCACCGGCACGATGAAAACCCCAAAAAAGGGGCGTCGAAGCACAAAAACGTGGAAACCGGATCTGGTGAAAATCGTAATTGGCACTAGGGGCAAAATGGTAAACAAAAAAAAAAAACCTCCTGGCCGTAAGAGTATAAATTGTGTGAATGGCAAAATCTTTCTAAATGTCGAGGCCCAAACAGATAACAATCTTCCAATACCAGGGCACTGGGGATGACTCTAAAGGAACCAAAAAAGTAATTGATATTTATATCCTCTACGGTTGGCAAAAACACCAAGATCGTCACAACCAAAAATTTTACAAACTCTGAATCTATCGTACTCATCTAATAAAGACATTTCATAAAATTTCATAAGAAAAATTATTATTTTCGCCAATGACGACAAATCTAAGACTTGTTTAACAAAAACTTCATGTTTTCAAGAACAATAGATATACTTGAGGCCAAGTAAATAAAAAAACCTATTTTCTTTTCATTTAAAAAAGTGTCATGTTACATTTTTTATTAACAAAATAAAATACAAAAATACATTGTGTCAATCCCACGTCTCGACGAGAAATGAAAAAATAATCAAGTCTCTCTTTCAAGGCAGAAATTCGAAC
This sequence comes from Akebia trifoliata, assembly GCF_017979445.1. Classification (NCBI taxonomy): domain Eukaryota; kingdom Viridiplantae; phylum Streptophyta; class Magnoliopsida; order Ranunculales; family Lardizabalaceae; genus Akebia; species Akebia trifoliata. The sequence goes on along the minus strand of NC_141383.1, from coordinate 6,921,281 downwards.
AACTTGTCACGTCATCACCACCTCAACGTCTGAAGCATCATGACTCACCAGGTAAGATGTGAGAGCATCAAAATAGGGACCTGAAGCAAGCCTCTCCTGCAGATTATCAATCTCAACCCTCAAGATGGAAGATTTCTCACTCCTCAAAGACTCAAGATGAGTTATATGAGTCTCTAGATCATTTTCAGAATGTAGCCAAAACATCTCAATCCACTTATGAGACACCCTTGTCTCTTCCATTCGATCACGATAGTCAAAGAAACGACCTAGGCCGACCTCCTGATATTGTGATAAGTGCAGTTACTTCCTTCTGGTTTCCTGTTTCACCAAAGAAAGTCTTTGATTTCATGTGAAATGAGAATTCTCGTGATGGGTAGGATATCCTTTCTAACGGTGGTGTTGTTCAATAGCCAAGATCCTAGTTTCACTATACTTCCTGATAGGCCAACAATTCATTGAAGTGGAATTACTGAAGTCGGGTCAGGGGGATTTCTCCGGACTGTTGCATTTCAAATCTTAGTTGATCAACTCCAATAGCAAATCTCTATGTTGGATCTGTAGCAACCGTTAACAACCTTATTGTTTTCACTCTTGAAAGGATCTAAGGCGACATTACAGGGGACAATGCATGAATTGAGAGGATTAACTTATGGTAAAAGTAAAGTAAGATCAACAAAATAAGGAAATGAAGAGTGGATATTATGTTGGAAAAGAAAGAAAGTAAAGAAGTTAAGAACGTACTATACATCATCATTGCCTTGTGATTTTTTTTTTTTTTGAGAAAATACGACTTGGGGAGCAATTCACTACCTTGTAAGGGTATTGGTTCAGGCCTAAAATCAAAAGGATTTATAAAAAAAACCTTTTTGAAATACATTGAAAGCACCCTCGATCCACGAGGTGCGCGGATCCGCTTTTGACCCTTGAGGTTTGGGAGTCGCCACCTAGTTATTATGGTCTAGGAACCAAACTGACTCTAAAACGGATAAAAAGCTAATCTACTACTCAAAAAACTGAATCCGGAAATCATATTACGGGGTTGAAAGGTGTTAGGCACTAACCCCGCCTGGCCAATGCTGGTCTCTACTTATCCCAAATAAGACTACATTGCTAATGACAAAACCTAGATAATAAAAAATAATGAAAATCTTACCTTCGATCTGCAAAGATTATACTCCCTCAGATCTGGTGAAACTGCTCCTTGTACCGTACTCCTTACTTCGTTCTATCTCTGGATCTGATTTCTGATCTTCGAGACAAGGTATCTCCTTCTTGGATCTGGATACATCGAATTTGTTATGGATTTTGGGGTGTTTTTGGAAGGCTTCTAGGTATTTTTCTGGCTAAAATCAAAGCATGGATGTTAGGTAAGGAGTTGGGGCTCCAAAATTAGGGTTTTGGAGAGGTTGTGGAGGCTTCTTCACCTACTTTTTCTAGGATTTTTTCTTTAATACGAAAATAGGATGTAGAGGCTCCTATTTATAAAGTTTTTTAGAAGCATTAGGGTTTGATTAGGGCTTCTTTTAGAATTTTAATTAGGGTTTTGACTTTAGTCTTATGAGATTGACTTAGTCTTTAGGGTTTCAATTTAGGGTTTTGACTTTAGTCTTATGAGATTGACTTGATTAATTAAGATTAGGGTTTTGATTTACGATTTTGACTTTGTTCTTATGAGATTGACTTGATTAGGGTTTGATTTAGGGTTTTGACTTTAGTCTTATGAGATTAACTTTAATACTTTGACTTTAGTCTTTCTTGGTTGACTTTTAATATCTTGACATTAGTCTGACTTGATTGACTTTAAGATTGACTTTATTCTTACTTGATTGACTAGATTTTTGGAGAACCCCCTTTTATTATATATTTAATTCTTTAGGCCCCCAGATGGAGGGGTCCTTGAATAAATATCTTGGCAACCATTAACACTTTTGCTTGAAAGCTTGATTGATCGATTTTTTTGTTCAAAATTTTAAATTAATTTTATTAATGTTTCACTTTACATTATTTAATGATTTATTTATTAATTTCAAAAAATTTAATTATTAAAATTATGAAATTACCGTTTTACCCTCGGAGAGGATTTTACGTTTTAAGTCGTTTTTCAATGTTTCAGGATGTTTTGCAATCGGTTTTTCATGAGGAATTTAATGAGAATGTTGGTTTTTATCATTTATGAAGTTTTTTGTATGAAATGGTCGTGAACTTTATGAGGGGTATTTTCATAATTTTGTCGAATTATGTTAAAATTGGCGAAATGATTTATTTGGTTTCAATTTGTTATTTTATGTGTTTGAATGAGTTTTCCTAATCGTAACGTAGGCTCTAGGGTTGTTCTGATGTTAGGGGTATTTTAGTAATTTGGTCATTTTTAGTGATTTTTATCGTGAAGCTTCTTTTTGGTCTGCAAGATGATGATTTCTATGTTTCTAGGGTCATATTTTCCTAGCGTAGCGTGGTTTCAAGTTTTGTCAGTTCGAGATATCTCATCCGGATTTCTGAAACATATCTGGAAACAAAATAAAGCATTGGAATAGAAATCCATCATTGGGAACCGTTGCGATCAGGTTGACGAGTTGATTAATCAGGCGAGTGCAAAAATGGGGTGTCTACAGATGCCCCACTTTGGTAGAGGGTGGAAGCAAACTAGATAGCAAATCTATTTTGGTAGATAGTGCGATATCCGAATGCCAAAGCTAGTGACAGTTCATTTTGCAGTCTGATTTACCAATTCGTCGGGGTGTTCTGATCCTCGAGGGTAAAACTCTCTCCGAACTAAAAAACTGTCAGGTCCTTGAGCGCGAGCTCTCACTAGCAGTGTCAGATCCTTAAATTTTAGAAAATTGTCCTTGACTGATGTAACAACTGTGCAAGTGTGTGGACTTAAAATCTGAGATAGATTTCAAAGAATTTGAGTAAAATCTGAGCACAAAATGAATATAAATTGAGCTAAACTTAGCATAAACCGAGTATAATTCTGAGAAACCCTCGGCGGTATATGAGTATAGTTCCGAGAAAACCCTCGGCGGTATCTGAGCATAGTTCCGAGAAGACCCTCGACGGCATCTGAGCATAGTTCCGAGAAAACCCTTGGTGGCATCTGAGCATAATTCTGAGAAAACCCTCGGCGGTAACTGAGTATAATTCCAAGAAAACCCTTGGCGGTATCTGAGCATAGTTCTGAGAAAACCCTCGGCGGCAACTGAGCATAGTTCTAAGAAAACCCTCGGCGGCAACTGAGCATAATTCCTAGAAAACCCTCGGCGGCATCTGAGCATAGTTCCGAGAAAACCCTCGACAGCATCTGAGCATAATTCCAAGAAAATCCTTAGCAGCATCTGAGCATAATTCCGAGAAAGCCCTCGGTGGCAACTGAGCATAATTCTGAGAAAGCCCTCGGTGGCAATTGAGCATAATTCCAAGAAAACCCTTGGTGGCATCTGAGCATAATTTCGAGAAAACCCTCGGCGGTAACTGAGCATAGTTCTGAGAAAACCCTCGGCGGCATCTGAGCATAATTCCAAGAAAATCCTTGGCGGCATCTGAGCATAATTCTGAGAAAACCCTTGGCGGCATCTGAGCATAGTTCCGAGAAAACCCTCGGCGGCATCTGAGCATAATTCCAAGAAAAACCTTGGTGGTATCTGAGCATAGTTCCAAGAAAACCCTTGGCGGCATCTGAGCATAATTCCGAGAAAACCCTCGACGGCATCTGAGCATAATTCCGAGAAAACCCTTGACGGTAAATGAACATAATTCCAAGAAAACCCTTGGCGGCATTTGAGCATAATTCTGAGAAAACCCTCGACGACATCTGAGCATAGTTCCGAGAAAACCCTCGGTGGCAACTGAGCAAAATCCAAGATAACCCTTGGCGGCATCTGAGTAATATTCTGAGAAAACCCTCGTCGATAACTGACTAAGTAAAACTAAGAATAAAGGTATAGATCTAGGAAAGAAACGATTGAAAATGAACCTGATCGAATCTGGGAATGCCCAATCTCCGATTCCAAATGCGAGATCCAAAATGCTTTTGTTTGAACCTCAAGTTTTATCCAAAAGTTTTATGAATTTAAAACCTGAGTTTTTATTTCTTTTGAACCTCAAGGGTTTTTCGAAAAACTTTTATCAAGAGGGTAACCTTAAGTTTGGGGTTCCCATTATCTTTTAGGATTTACATTGCTCAAAAACAAAATATCCCTATTTTGACAATAAACATGGCATTGAAGATAATTGAACGCATCATTAAAAAATACCCCTGGTATAAGGGGGGAAATTACATATTTAGAGGAAAAAGAAAATGCCCCTTGTATGAAGGTTTAAAATATTTGATTACCACAAGCGCAATAAATATCCAACTTTTAATTTTGATTAATTTTATTGAAGATTTTGAGTCAGGCTCAAGAGAACAAAATATTTCCTTTTGAGACTCATCATAGAATTCACCCTTCTCTCCATTGGTTCACTTGGGGAAGTAATAATTTTCAGATCGACCATAGACAAGATACTTGTGGCTTCTGAATCTAAGCCTGGTTTAAGCTAAGTATTGAACTTGATTATTTGGACTTCTGATGTTTCAGCTCCGATCGCTCTCAGCTTAGGATTTTCTTTTATTTTTCTTTATTGCTCTAACTTTTGCTTAGATCGCCTTTTCGGGTTTTTAATCTATCGAGCTTGCTCTAGCTTTTGCCTAGATTTCCTTTTCAGGTTTTCGATCTAGCGAGCTTTTTCTTTTTTTTCTTCGCTCTGATTGTTGCCAACGTTGTCCTTTCAGATTTTCAACTTTGCGAGCTTACCTTAATTTTTGCCTAAGTCGCCCTTTTCGGATTTTCAACTTAGCAAGCTTTATTTTTTTTTTCTTTTTCTTCTTCTCTGAACTTCTAGAGTTACTGTCAGATCAAGCTTTGCTACCCTCCTTGACTTTTTCACACGGTACTTAGGAGGACTTTTATAGGTATGCTTGGGACTAGGCATAAAAAGAAAGGAATTTTGAGGCTCAAAAACCCAAATGCCCCTTGTGTGGCATTTCATTTAAAAAAAATTCTTGAATTTTCTTCCCCATTTTAGATGATATTTCTTTTTCTTTTGAATTTTTTCTTTTTAGATTTTTTTTTCGGAGAATCTATTTTTTTTATTTTGATGTGGTCGGGCCTGAAGTAACTTCTCAGGTTGCCTACGTACCCCAGAATTTTGGGATCAGACTAAAATGTAATTCGAATTTTTTCCTCCCCTGGGTAAGGTAATCAGGCTAAGAAATAAAAGGCGTATTTTTTTCTCGTTTTGAACAGGCTACAAATGGGTTGAGAAAGAAGATAATGAACTAGGTAGTAGGAAAATTGATTCGGCCAAAAAGGCCTCCTTAAATGTAGTACCGTTTATTTGGTCAAGGTTGGTTGGTTCTGGTAACTCGATTCCATCGTGATCTTGAAGCTTGACAGCTTTTCCTGGTAATATTTCCTTGATGATGTACTGACCTCCCCAATTTGGTTTGAACTTCCCGCTAGGGTCAGAGATAGGTGTTCGATTCTCTTTGAGTACTAAATCCCCGACTTGTAAGTGACGGGCCTTGATCTATTGGTCAAATGCACGGGCGACTCTTCTTTGATAAGCTTGCATGTGATACAAAGCTCTCAGTCATTTTTCTTCAATCAAATTCAATTCTTCATACCGCTGGCAAACCTAATCTATTTCTGACAACTGACTTTCCAACAAGACCCTGAGAGATGGAATTTCCATTTCAACTGGCAAGACCGCTTCCATGCCTACACTAAGTAGTAGGGAGTACTCCAGTAGAGGATCGAATTGAAGTTCGATATGCCCATAGTGCAAATGGTAGTTTTTCAGACCAATCTCGATGTGATTGACACATTTTTCTTATGATAGTCTTAAGATTCTTATTAGCTGTTTCGACTGCTCCATTAGTCTGAGGGTGGTAAGGAGATGATTTGTGATGTGAGATTTTGAACTTTGAACACAAAGTAATAACCTCAGCTTTGAAATGTGACCCGTTATCGGAAATCAGTTCTGAAGGTACCCCGTACCGGCTGATGATGTTCGTTAGGATAAACTTTGCAACTCGAGACGCAGTGAGGATAGCATAAGAGGCAGCTTCGACCCACTTAGTAAAATAATTGATAGCAACTAAAATGTATTCATGTCCGTTTGATGCTTTAGGCGATATTTTACCAATAATGTCAATTCCCCAAACTGAGAATGGCCATGGTGACGTCAGACCAACTAATCGAGAATGTGGCACATGTATGAGATTTGCATGTATTTGGCATTTGTGGCAGGTCTTGACCATGTGATGACAATCTATTTCCATCGTAGGCCAGTAGTACCCTTGTCTCATAATTTTCTTAGCTAACATTTTCCCACTCATGTGAGGGCCGCATTCTCTTGAATGTAGTTCAACCATTATCTGTTCAACTTGATCTTCATCGACGTACGAAAAATGAATCCCATCATAAGACATTTTGTATAAACTTCCTGCGCACAGGATGAATTGAGATGCTAATCTTAGTAAGGCTTGTCGTTCCTTCCTCGATGCTTCTTCTGGGAATTCTTGTTTTTCTAACACCTTTTTAATGTCTGTGTACCACGACTTTCCATCATGTAGTCAAGTAGCAATATTAATCTGACAGCAATATGCAGGTTTGTCTTAGATTTCAACAGTAATCAGCCTCAATTCCATGCTAGGGGGTAAATGGATCATTGAAGATAGAGTAGTTAACGAGTCAGCAAATCAATTATCTTCCCTTGAAACATGTTGGAATAGAATACCTTCAAACTTACTCAATAAGTTTAACAAATACTCATGATAAGGCTTCAGCTTTTCGTCCCTAGTCTTCCATTCTTCCAATGACTGGTGTATGACCAAAGTTGAATCCCCAAAAACTTTGGTTTCTGTAATGCCCAGATTCAAAGCAGCTTCAAGTCCAGCGATGCATGCCTCATATTCGGCTGTGTTATTGGTGTTAGAGAAGGCTAACTTAATAGTGATCGGAATGTGCATCCTTCCGGAGAAAACAGGACTGCCCCTATTCCATACCCATTCTGATTAGCGGCTCCATCAAAATACAACTGCCACGTTTGATTCTGAGGCTCTTCTTCCACATGCAAGATATTTTCATCTGGAAACTGATCAATAGGCCTTATTCCCTCTACTACCGGGTGATCTGCCAAGTATTCTACTACAACTCTCCCCTTGATGGATTTCTGTATAACGTGCGTGATGTCAAACTCTGATAACAGCAATAACCATCGTGCGATTCTCCCTGTCAGTGATGGTTTCTCGAATAGATACTTGAGAGGATCCATCCGAGATAATAAGATAATTGAATGAGATAGCATATAGTGTCGAATTCTCTGAGTAGCCCATACTAGTGCCAAATAAGTTTTTTTCAGGGCTGAATACTTTCGTTCATACTCTAACATCTTCTTACTGATGTAGTAGATAGCTCTTTCTTTGCGAGTATCTTTGTAATACTGTGCAAGCATGCATCCCATAGCTTCTTCTGTGACTGACAGATAAAGAAGAAGTGGTTCACCTGGTGTGGGTGGAACCAAAATAGGTGGGTTCAAGAGATACTCCTTGACTTGGTCGAAGGCCTTTTGACATTGCTCATTCCAAACTGTTGGTTCATTCTTCTTAAGAAGCTTGAAAATAGGTTCGCAGACGTTGGTAAGTTGAGTGATGAATCTGTTGACATACTGGATTCTGCCTAAAAAACCTCAAATTTGCTTTTCTATTTCCGGCGGTGGCATCTCTTGGATAGCTTTAATCTTCACAGGATCTACTTCGATCCCTCTTTGACTGATCACAAATTCTAGCAATTTTTCAAAAGTTACTCCAAATACACATTTCTGCGAGTTGAGGCGAAGTTTGTACTTTTGAATCCTTGTGAGAAACTTTTCTAACGCAGCAACGTGCCCCAGTCGTTCTTTGGATTTGACATCATATCATCTACATAGACTTCAACTTCCTTGTGTATCATGACATGTAGTAAAGTCGTGGCTGCTCTTTGATAGGTGGCTCCAGTATTCTTCAAACCAAAAGACATAATCTTGTAGCAAAAGGTTCCCCACTGTGTGATGAACGACGTCTTTTGCATATCCTGAGGATCCATTTTTATCTGATTGTACCCCGAAAAACCGTCCATGAAGGACAATAAAGCATGTCCTGCTGTACTATCTACTAGAACATCTATGTGTGGTAAAGGAAAACTGTCTTTTGGGCTTGCTTTGTTTAGGTCTCTGAAGTCTACACACATTCTGACTTTTCCATCCTTTTTAGGCACCGGGACGACATTGGCAATCCACTCAGGGTATTCTACTACTTTCAAAAATCCAACGGTAATTTACTTCGTAACTTCTTCTTTAATTTTTAGAGTCCATTCCGGTTTCATACGTCGAAGTTTCTGTTTAATGGGTCGAGCATCCGGATATAACGAAATCCGATGTTTAACAATGTCTGTGCTTATTCCCGGCATATCCTCGTAAGACCACGGAAACACGTCTTTGAACTTTCTGAGCAAGTCTACTATCCCTTTGCGTTCATCGGGGGATAATGTGATCCCAATCCGAATCTCTTGAGGACTTTCTTTTGTTTCGAGATTGATAACCTCTACTTCCTCCATTGGAGGTTGACCCCGACGTTCATTTTCTTATTCAAGTAATTTGATTATTTCAGGGGGAGGTTCTTCATCAGAAGATTCTCCCTCCGAAGTTAGATTATTAGTTAAATTATTATTACGCTTGGGGTAATCAAAAATTTCTTTCATTTCATTAAAAGGAGATGGGGTAACAGGACTCATTGCCGACCTGACAGACTCACTTAACTTAGCAAAAATAATGGACTTACTTGACTCAGCAGAAACAAATGACTCATCTGGTATGTCAGACTGAACAGGACTAAGGGGACTGACAGACCCAGTCTTGACATGCAACACAGGACTAATTACATGATAGCTAGAGAGACACCCTACAACAAGTTTGATTACAGACTGAGGATTCGGGATCCCCTTCTCAGTTGACAACACCAGGATTCTGTGATCTTCAATGAATAACTGGTCAATGTTGAGGGAGTCTAGATTGAGCTGCCAGTTTTCAATTTTCTTCTCTTCAGCTTCTGTGCTTGCTTCCTTTTCAGGCCAATCCATACCAAAGAAGATCTCAAATCTCGACGGACGAGTACCTGTGATGTGGTCAATGAATGGCTCTGGGAACCCACAGTAATGGAAATCTTCTCTTTCCTTCACGAAATAGCCATTAAGGGTCTTACGATAGGACTTCATTTTGATGAGATCCGTAGTGTGTCTTTGCCTTTTCGCAATTGCCTTGTTTCGCTTTGTCTTCCAATATTGGGCCCAATATTCATTAGTAGGCTTATATCCTAGTCCGAATGTGTCGATGACCTCTTTAATCACTGGTGCCTCTTTAATACCTTGCTGCTTGCGACCTAAGCCCATACCAGGGAAAAATCTCATTTTCTTGAATATATTGGCCATGTAGCAGTTAGAAGTATTTTCCATTGGAAAATATTCTTTCATGGCTTGATCCCATTGGACGGAGCATATTTTTTCAAACTCGAACCTACTGAGCTCTACTCCCTGTTGTTCTGGCCGAATCTCAAGCAACGGCTCATCCTTGGCTTCAGTACTGTTTATAATCCCTACAATTTCAGCATCTCCATGGAGAGTAATCACTAGCCCATCCTTTATAAACTTGACCTTCTGGTGTAGCGTGGAAGGGATAGCTTTGATCTGGTGTAACCATGGCCTCCCTAACAGTAAATTGAAAGAGGACTGGATATCGATAACCTGAAATTCCACAGGAAATTTAGCTATACCTGTGGACAGTCGAAGGTGCAAAATTCCTAGTACATCCCTTTTGGTATTATCATAGGCCCTAACCCCTTGATTAGTGGGCTTGAGATGTGGCGTCCCGCCAAACGCTAACACAAATCCCAAGGCCAAATCCCTAGGTACTAGGTGGCACCTCGAAATTTCGGCATGGTCTCCTCTGTTTATGTTAGCGTTTCACGGAACTCAAACCTGATAAACCAATTTATAACAAAACCTATTTATAAAAATATAGATACAGGAAAATAACAGCGGAAGACTAATTACATCTAACATTTAAGTAGATCAGAGTGCAGAAGATTTAACCATATACAGGCTTACAAAATACTCTCACTCTAACATGGGCCTAAACTCTCAATCCAAAAACTACATACATCCTGGATGAAACTGACAACACTAACGAATGTAGCCCTAGTGCTCACCAGGCAATAAACTCTGATCGACCAGATACTCCTCAATTACTGACTCTACGCCTGTCTTGGTAGCTGCAAATGCTGAAACTAAAAAAAAAATAGAAAGGAAAGGGTGAGTAACAATGGTTACCCAGTAAGTCCACAGCCAATTCCTACTAATAACCCTTCCTAAGCATGATCGAATAAAGCATACTGAACATTTTAATACATGCAAGATTTTACAAGATAAAATACGATCAACTGGTACATATAGCCAGGGATGAGCAACTAAACAGTTTTAAAAATTACACATAGCATCAATCATCCATACTCATCATAGATTTTTCATTTTATGCAAATAATATTGTCAACATTGAAATAATAGACATGCTTCTCATTTATAATTCGAAATATAACAACAGGTACATAATACAAATGGTGGAGTATTGGAATTAAAGAGTTGGGATTCACGACTGGATCGCTCCCAGTCAGGACAGATATTCCTCAATAACATCGTAGTTCCTGATTTTGTGGCTGGTCGTGTCTACCACGTTTGCGGGACCATTTATCCGGCTCAAGCTGGCCGTTTGACGTGACCGTAAGCAATGGGTCTCTTTTCGATGTGTCAAAACGTTCGACTACTACTAGATTGTTAGTGATCACTGACTAATCATCTTCGTCTATGCCTATCAGGCGTGCATGTGATTCCCAAAAGACACTCCACTCGTTTACGACCACCTTTACAATACATGTTCACTGATAAAGATAAGAGAGGAATGAACCCGGATTCCAGTTGTGACTCCACTCTCATACGCGTCCCATATCACGTATGAGTTTGATGGTCCCTACCGTACATCCCAGGATAGTGCACCCCTCCGGATGATGTGACACACTATCCCTTCAGGCATTCACAAATCCTTTAACAGCTCACAAAATAGTTACATATATATATATATAGTTTTTCATTTAAAGCAAAAGAGAAATTAACAAAACAGGGTTGAGAATGGATATCCAGTTCCTACCATGCAACTGTGGCCACCCGGCCTAAAATAAACAACAGTACTCAGCGCACGCGCTAACATAATCGGAAATAAACATGCAACCCTTTCATTAATAACCTGGATATCCTTTCACCAACCTACACACAACATACAATGTAAAATGTAGACATCACCCCTCGGGTGTGATTCTGACATTTTACCGTTCATTCCCTTTTCCTATTCTCTCGACATTCTCACTTTTCATCCTTTCAAATCAACCATTCATTTTCAATCTTTCAAAGTCATTCTTTTGATCTTTCCATTGAAAACCACCGACGTTTATTCAAAAACAAGGTCCCAGCGATGCTCGGGACAAAAGCTGTTAAAAATAGAGAAAGCTGGTGAAAATTTGGCTAAGTGTCAGAAACTCAATTTTTCAAAGTTCTCGAAATTAAAAACTGATTTTTCGAAATGAAAGTCTTAATCATGAGATTCGACACCATATAGTTTTTGTAATCTAATTCAAAGGAACGCGAAAGTTATTTCATTTTGAAAACTTGCCGAAAACGTCAAAAATTACGTTTTGTTCTTGAAACCAAAATTCGAATTTTGATCCTTTCAGATTTGGATCTTAAAACCATTCCCATTGTTCCGAAATGGGGGGTAAAACCTTAATTTCATTATAGAACTTAAAGTAAATGGAAAGTAAAAAGGACAAAAGTAAATGGAAACTTAAAGAGGACATTTACTTAAATGTCTTTAATGAAATAAAGGGTGAGAAATAGTGTATAAGGTGTGAGGAGGTCAAGCCAAGAGTCAAAACACTGTTCTGATCAAAACTGTGTCTATCGGTGGCTGTCGGCGGTAGAATCAGGATTCTGTCGGTGGAACCGACAGTTTACTCATCGGCAGATGTCGGTGGGACCGAGAAATGGTGTATAAGGTGTGAGGAGGTCAGGCCAAGAGTCAGAACACTGTTCTGATCAAAACTGTGTCTGTCGGTGGCTGTCGGCGGTAGAATCAGGATTCTGTCGGTGGAACCGAGAAATAGTGTATAAGGTGTGAGGAGGTCAAGCCAAGAGTCAGAACACTGTTCTGATCAAAACTGTGTCTGTCGATGGCTGTCGGCGGCAGAATCAGGATTATATCGGTGGAACCGACGGTCCTGCCGACAGAACAAAATTTTCTCGCGTTATTTTTTTTCGTCGGTGGCAGAAGCTTCATTCTGTCGGTCCGACCCTACTCGCCTACAGCCTGAACCTCACTCGAACTTTCGAGTTTTCGATCCCCTTTTCGATTTCTTCTTCCATTCTTCGAACCATTCGTCCCACCCACGATTTTGTTATCAAAATTCGATAAAACGTAAACAAAACACCTACTTCTACCATGAATTTGAAATCAAACACCAATTTCTACCATTTAAATGCAAACAATAAGTTTTGTTTCAAAACCCTAAATACACATTTGAGAAATCTAAAATTACCAATAGGAATTGAAAGTTCCCTACTTGTTTGTGGACGCCAATGGTGATGAATCAACACTAAGGATCAATGTTAGGTGGCTCGAAGTTCCGAAAGTGGTTGAACTCGGGTGCCAACGGAGTGGTTGGTTGTGAAACCCTCTTTGAAGGTGTTATCCCCACTTCCTAATGACCAACAACGACTCTCCTATGATTTGGATGAGGTTCCAAGTGATTATACAAAAACCCACTTGCTGATTCTTGTGGGGAGACCAAGAGAAAAGAAGAGTAAATGGAGGTTGGATGGGGTGAGGACGTAGAGCTCGACAACGCCGACGACTTTGCCTTCTTCGTCGAGGTTCAACTCGGACTTAATTGGGATAGATCTTGATAGGAATGGGTTCAAACCCTAGGTCTAGAAAATGGCTGAGTTGAGTTCTTTGGAGAAGAGTGAAGAAGTGAAATAAAATAAAAGAAAGTGAGTTTTCTTTTATAAGAGGGCTGAGGGTATACTTGTAATTTCCCCATCATTTCTAGTTTCGATCGTAACTTAACTATTCGGACTCGGAAAACGACAAACGAATATACCATTTCGAATAATTTTTCACTACGGATCTAATGGTATCATCAAATCTTTTCGATTCTCGCTCTAACGAAATTCTACTATTTTGGATCCCACTTAACACGAAATTCGAGGATTTGTTAACTTTTTCCTCCGAACTCGAATTCGAACTTGCTTACAAGCTAATATATATATTCTGATCCTTTTGAATCTAATGGCGAAGTCGGTTTTCCTCAAAATTAATCATAGTAATATTCGAGTATTTTACTCTAAATCTCTCCTTCGACATTTTCCTCTAAATCTCACCATTTAATTTCCTCGAGACATGAGTTGAAAATCTGAGGTGTTACATGAGATCTTCAGTTTTAAACCCAAGGCAAGTGGCGGTCTTCAAAGGGCAAACATTCAATGCACTCCCGTTATTGATCAATACCAGCAGTACCCTCATCCCATTACAGTCAACTGTGATGTGCAACGGCTAAGTGTGGCTTGCTCCTTCCTTTGGGAGATCAGAGTCTGAGAAGAATAAGATATTTTCTACATAAGTCGCCCCTACTATGTTGGCCAGCTGATTCGGAGAAGTATCAAGGGAAACTTGGGCTGTACTTAACGCTTTGAGAACAGCCTCCCTGTGGGCAGTGGAAGCCATAAGTAAACCCCAAACCGAGATATTAGCCCCTGATTTCTTCAATTGCTTGATCACGGAGTTATCTTCTTCGATATTTTCTTTGATAGGATCTTCTCTTTCTTTTCTTGTCAGGGTTGCCGGATTATCAACACAGAGTTCTTGTGGTTTAAAGACTCTTCCCCCTCAATTCATATGTCTAACTTCATCACAAGAGAGGGAGAAAGGCTCATCATCTTCAGTTAACAAGTATGGGTCTTCATTTGTAAAAGATACTGGGCTTTTTGGGTTCATCTGAGTAACAGGTAACTAGTAAATGCGGGGCTACTGTAACGAGGTGGGGATAAACAATCGTATCATCTGAGGTTAAATCAAATGGTTCATAGTTTGTGGTGAAAACCTCATCAGTGAAGGCTATCCCTGCCAAGGGATAACTAGGCGATTTTACTTGGATGGGATGGATAAGAGAGACGGGATCGAATGGCAATGGTGTGTGAGAAACCATGTTCAGGGTTGGTGGAGGTTGATAGGCGGGTAGTGGATTAGTGGTGACATTTGGTGGGTTAGGGATTGTGACCTTTTTGTTGTCAATAAGATTTTGAATGGCATGGCGCAAGGTGATACATCGATCCGTGTGATGGCCAGGGTTTTGGTGGAACTCGCAGAACAAGTTAGAATTGTGTCCAGCTGGCAGAGGATTAGGTAAAGGTCGGGGTTAGATAGGGGTAAGAAGCCCTTTTTTCACCAATTTGTGAAAAGCTACAGTGAGACTCATCCCTAGATTGGTAAATTGACGTGGAGTTCGAAGTTGACTTGGGTGAGCCTGATTATTAGTTCGGACTAGGGGTTGAGCTGGGGTAACTAACGTGTTGGCTATGTAGACATGGTTGGTGCCAGTTTTAGAAACATAGGGTTTCTTAAGCTTGTTATCTGAGGGGTTAGAGAGAATCCCAGAGGCAAAAGCGTCCTCAAGTTGGCTTCCGGCTTGTAATAATGACTCGAAAGTAGGGAGATATTGGGCCACTAAGTGCTGAGCATATCCTTGTGAGAGGTTCTTTAGGATAATTACTACTTGTTCCTTCTCTGAAGGTCTATCCCACATTTGGGCAACCTTGGCCCTCCAACGACCAATGAAATCAGTGAATGTCTCCCCATTTTTCTGCTTAGTTGCCTCCAAATCTCTTCTTGAAGTCTTAATCTTGGTACTGTACTTATACTGATGCCAGAAGGCTTTTGACATGCTCTCCCAGGTGCCCACAGTAACTGGATTTTGAGACATTAGCCAGTGTAGTGCTGATCCTCATAAAGTTCTCTGAAACAATGTCATATGTTCGTCGCTGAGCCCCATAGTCCGCATGTTAGTAACATACATCTTAAGATGTGTTTTTGCACACCCTATACCACTAAACTTGTCCATTTCCTACATCACAAACTTTCCAGGCAAATGAATTCTAAGGATGCAGTTCAGAGCTTCAATACCTGCTGCAATTTCATCGATGCCTTTTATACTTTTTATAGCCGACTCTAATTGAGACATTCTGTTAGCTAACATCGGATTTTCATCAACATATTCTTCATCTCCGTCGAGTTCAAAGACTTCACGTAGACGTCTCTCTTCTACCTTCTTTCCTTTTGGATCATTTAGGGGATTGCCCGTTGATTCCGAGGTCTGTTCTAACACTTCCACTTTGCCTTTTATACTATTGATATCATTGGCAAAGGCTACCAAGATCTTACGGATCTCTGTAAGATCAGATTCTGAAGCCATCTCTGCTTGTTGACTTGGTACTATAGCTCGTTCTAATCGACTGGACTTACGACTCCAACTAAGAGGTGGACGCTTGAGTTTGGCCGCAATGATAATCCTATATGACCCCATCAAAGGTAAATTTAGTCAATTTCCGTGTTACCCTCTTGATAACATTTTAAAGAATCATTCCATTGATGTTTGTGCACCAATCCATTAATTAATCCATTCACACAATGAACATTCAAAGAAGAAATAAATATTTATTTGAAAGAAAAATAACTTTATTGAAAATGATTGACAAATAAATGTTCTTATTAAAAACATATTTCAACAAATTTGACTTGAACTATTTTTACATGGACGCTTCGCTTTGTCTTGATGGTCATCAGGATTGCTGTCTGGCTTGACCCTCTTGGCTCTAACAATTGACTCTTTGAATTCTGCTGGTCCGTCTGGATACCCAAAGGTGCACTTGTTCCAAACTTTCTCAATGAGGTGTACTAACTTTTCAGTCAAAGGCTCGGGGGAAAGAAAGTTTTGTGCTGAGGTAAGGATAACTCTATAAGTACGTCGTACTATTCTGGATCAGATTAGGATGGTAAAAAGATGTTTCTTCTAAATCGATCAGATGAATATAGTAGGATCCTTTGGTTCCTAGAACAGGGGGATCAGTCATCCACCAAGGGCACCTAAAATCGATATGATAGGCAAGGCGAGAGTCTAACCATTTGCTCTAAGCTTTGACTGAGTTGTGATGCACTAACAGGTTTCTCTTGGAAAAGTGTTCTGGCCCATATTCGAGGTTTGAGGGAACATCTGCGATTTTGAGACGATCACAAAGCCACATATAGAGTAGGTAGGGGCTTCCTTTGAAGTTTTCCCGCTCACCATTTTTTATAGTATATAAACCTGAGAAAGTTTCAATTAGGATGAGAGGTACTGGGTTGGCTTTCCTTGAGAGTTGAGAGGCTATATCTATGAAAGACTCAGGGATAGTTTGGCCATCACTATTGGAGGTTAACATGTATTGGGCTAGGATTCCTAGGCACAATTGATAATCTCTAGTAGCTCGCCAGGCTTCGGATTTTACATTGATAGGGTGACTGCGGGAGCGATACGGGCCCAGTAAAGGTACTAAGTCCAATCTCCCGTTATGGACTAAGGCCTTGGCTTCTTCCTTGAAAATGTTCAGTCCTGTGGTGAGGTCACCAGAATATCCGATCTTCAATGAGGGCCTGACTAGAGGTCCTGAAGTGGATATCCCCATGATGCCACAATAATCCTAGTGAGTGGGGCACAAGTGCATATACCCCATATGGAATATAGGAAGATGGGGGTTCCATCGTTTAGTCATAGCACGTAAGAGGTTTCAGTCTATCTCAAACTCGTGGAAGTAAAGAGCACTCCTTAACATGAATCTCCCAAAATTGATCTTCTTTACAGGGTGCATCCCTACGACGATTGTTTTGACTAACTGATCGATTGGGTTATCGCCTGTGACTAACATCCTGGTTTGACACAAAAGGGTATTTTAGTACTCTTCCAAGGTCCATGTAAAATATCAATTTTCTCTTTATTTTCTTTTAGAAAATATTTTCCTTTTGGAAAATCTTGTTCTCATAGAAAATATTTTTTCTAAAGAACACTTCTTTTGAAAAACATTCTTTTCTAGAAAATATTTTCTTTCTATAAACTATTTTTTCTTTGAAAATTTGATTTCCATTTAAATGGCCTGGTCCATCATGATTGTTGGATCGGGATGGACTGGGTCATTATTATAAAAGAATGGATTCTTTATTGGGTCGGTGCACCCATTTTAATCAGTTAAAAGAAAAAATTTAATCCTTGAGGGCAGCCATACATTTTAATCTCATCATCCACATCATTCACATAAATCACAAAGTCTCATAAGATTCCATTCAATGAACAACCCGGGAACACCCACGATAAGTTCGAGTCGTGACCTACAGGGAAGGTTTCTAGACTTTAAGCTTACTACGTGCAATGCATTTTTATCTGGCCACCCTTGCCCAAGCACACCTATATACCTCTCGATACGTGGTAACTTGGTTTGATATACCGTATAGGTGATAATCTAAAACCTCAACTCACTTCTCTGAAGCAAAAAATAGCCAGTTTGATATCTAGTTGAGAGGTGGCGCACAATGCTGAGCAAGGGCCCAATTCAATACCTCTCGTCTAGAATAGATGTAGTCTATCCCCCTCGTACAGTAGGGTACAGCGGGGCAAGATCTTGCTTAGGCACTGGTTTTGACCAAGAAGTGCAATTGATATACTTAGATTATCTTTTACATACCTATGGGTACGAGTCAAGAGTTGTAGCTTTCATAAATGGTTTGGCATCTCACGAGGGGACCGACCACGTACTAATACTATGTTGGTAATCGGGACATGTGACTGTGTGGCTCACAATACGTCAAAGGCTCAGGTCGCTCCAGCCTGGGCGCATGAATATACCTCTCAGAATCACCTGATCAGACGGTATTGATGCCCCAGTTTGATATACCCTAAGGTACGTGACTGGAGTTGTGATTTTCATGAATGACGTCACATCTCCTAAGAGACCGGGCCACGTTGGCTATATAGGACGTGTAAGTGTGCAAAACAGTAAACGTGCATGTGGTGTGTGCAACACAGGGTGGGGTGTGCCCGGTGCCTTTTCCAAACACATGGGCCCATGGATCCAATCAAACCAATCATTATAACATGAATTACATGAATATTTAATCGAAATAAAACACTATCCCAATCACATGAATATTTAATCGAGATCAACACTATTCGAATCACATGATTGAAAATAAACATATCAATCATATATCCATGTTAGAAGCAAATATTTAATCTGAAATATTTATTCATGTATTTCAATCAAGGGTCATTTTGGACGGTCCAAAATAATTCAGAATTTTAAGGCACATTGGATCGAAGTTAAATGGATAATCACTAGCATGGAAACTTTGAAATCAACTAACCCCCCTTTTTTTTTTTTTTTTTTTTTAAACAAAGTCCTAAAAATTTGATCCATAAATGGATTGTTATTAACATATCATCTTTTACTAGTGTCACCCCAATTTCCATGTAAATAAATAAACAATCATTATAATTGAGGTGACATTAGAATCGTTGGTGTGTTAATAAAAACTCACAAAGAAAATTCGAAATCGCTCTCTATCTAGTCATAGAAAGAGAGGTGCTCACCAAACATCCATGATCTTATAGGTAAATCACATAAAACAGATATGCGAGATTTCATCTACCCATAACACGTGAAATCACATTTTTTTTTAAATTATTAAATGGACAGCAAGCAAAAATAGCAAAAAAAACTATTTAAAAAAAAAATTAAAACAAAAGGCCATTTGTTAGGAACTATCCATCATATTCAATAAAAGGGGGTGCCCTTAGTAAAATGAAGGTTTTATTTACCCTCACACCATCTTCCCCATTTGTTTTCAGCCATATTCATGTTTTTTCTCTTACAAAAACTGATCTAGACTCTCAACCCGATCGGTTGAGGTCAGTTTGATCGATTTAAAAATCTTTACTCATCACTGATCTCCTGTGATTCAAACCCAGATTAAGTTCAATAAAACACTGCCATTAAGGATTTGTTAAAGCTCAAAATCGAAGTGGAATAAGTATCCACAAACTCTACTGGCCGCGGTTTCACTTCCCCTCTTCGTTATTCGTTGAATACAACTCTTACTTCAATTTTGAAACCCAAAAACAGAGGAAGAATCCACGAACTTTTTGTAAAAAACATCTCTTTTTTCAATGCTCCAACCCAAAGATCGATTAGATCTATGGATCGAGACCGATCGGGTAAAATTGTCTCTTCAACAAGGGGAAACAAGATGTAGAGAGACAGATTTAAAATGGGTCTCTTTGTTGGGGACGATGAAATAAGATGAAAAAAAAAAACAGATTTGCGAAAGAACTCACCATTGAGGACGCTGAACTCGTGTTTAAACCATTTGGGAAGATGATGTGGGAATAGGAAAAAAAAGATTTTGTTTATTACACCCCATTTTATACTCTCAACCGCTGTTATTAAGTGCGTGTGTAAACCGAAAGCCAACGTTATTATTAATGACACACCAACCCAAATTTCTTGTTGACAGAACCTCAAAACGAAAACTTTTCTCTTTTTTTTGTTAAATTTTTTTTTTAAATTTCCCTCTTGCTGTCAATGGATAGCACTACTTTCCTAACTCAAAAAAAAATTATTTTATTTAAAAAAAAAACTAATTACATATGTTTTTTTTTAATTCTTTTTTTATTTTTAAAAAACTAAAAAAACACAACACTGTCCAATGATCAATGGCACGCACCCTGAAAAAAAATAAAAATAAAAAATAAAAAGAAAAAACCAACACACGTCAAAATTAAACGCCAATGGTCCACCAATCATCATATTATCTTCCATAAAACCAACCATTCTGAAATCCTTCATTATTTACGATCACGTTAGATGACCCTTGATTAACTCACAAGAATAGTATGTCGAAGTCAAATAATTAAAACACATGCTCAATAATCGAGAAAAAAATAATAATAAAATAACTAACAAAAAACAAATATGCAAATAATGAATAAACACATAAACAAAGAATAATAAAAAAAATCTAGGTTATTTTAGCGATGCTCCCAGACTTAGGATTTTTCAAGTTTGATCCTCAATGTCCCCAGTAGAGTCGCCACTGAAAGCGCCCTCGATCCGTGGGGTGCGCGGATCCGCTTTTGACCCTTGAGGTTTGGGAGTCGCCACTTAGTTATTATGGTCTAGGAACCAAACTGACTCTAAAACGAATAAAAAGTTAATCTACTACAGAAAAAACTGAATCCAGGGATCATATTACGGGGTTGGAAGGTGTTAGACACCAACCCCGCCCGGCCAATGCCGGTCTTTAATTATCCTAAATAAGACTACATTGCTAATGACAAAACCTAGATAAAAAAAATAACGAAAATCTTACCTTCGATCTGCAAAGGTTCTATTCCCTCAGATCTGGTGAAACTGCTCCTTGTACCGTACTCCTTACTTCGTTCTGTCTCCGGATCTGATTTCTGATCTCCTTCTTGGATCTGGATACTTCGAATTTGTTATGGATTTTAGATGTTTTTGGAAGGCTTTTAGGTATTTTTCAGGCTAAAATCAAAGCATGGGTGTTAGGAAAGAGTTGAGACTCCAAAATTAAGGTTTTGGAGAGGTTGTGGAGGCTTCTTCACCTACTTTTTCTAGGGTTTTTTCTTTGATACGAAAATAGGGTGTAGATGCTCCTATTTATAAAGTTTTTTAGAAGCATTAGGGTTTGATTAGGATTTCTTTTAGAGTTTTAATTAGGATTTTGACTTTAGTCTTATGAGATTGACTTAGTCTTTAGGGTTTCAATTTAGGGTTTTGACTTTAGTCTTATGAGATTGACTTGATTAGTTTAGATTAAGGTTTTGATTTAGGGTTTTGACTTTGTTCTTATGAGATTAACTTGATTAGGGTTTGATTTAGGATTTTGACTTTAGTCTTATGAGATTGACTTTAATACTTTGACTTTAGTCTTTCTTGGTTGACTTTTAATATTTTGACTTTAGTCTTACTTGATTGACTAGATTTTTGGAGAATCCCCTTTTATTATATCTTTAATTCTTTGGGCCCCCAAATGGAGGGGTCCTTGAATAAATATCTTGGCAACCATTAACACTTTTGCTTGAAAGCTTGATTGATCAATTTTTTTGTTCAAAATTTTATTAATGTTTCACTTTACATTATTTAATAGTTTATTTATTAATTTCTAAAATTTTAATTATTAAAATTGTGAAATTATCATTTTGCCCTCGGAGATGATTTTTTACGTTTTAAGTCATTTTTCAATGTTTCAGGATGTTTTGGAATTAGTTTTTCATGAGGAATTTAATGGGAATGTTGGTTTTTGTCATTTATGAAGTTTTTTGTATGAAATGGTCGTGAACTTTATGAGGGGCGTTTTCGTAATTTTATCGAATTATGTGAAAATTGGCGAAATGATTTATTTGATTTCGATTTATTATTTTATGTGTTTGAATGAGTTTTCCTAATCGTTACGTAGGCTCTAGGGTTGTTTTAATGTTAGGGGTATTTTAGTAATTTAGTCATTTTTAGTGATTTTTATCATGAAGCTTCTTTTTGATGTGCAAGATGATGATTTCTATGTTTCTGGGATCGTATTTTCCTAACATAGCGTGGTTTCTAAGTTTTGTTTGTTTGAAATACCTCATCCGAATTTCTGAAACATATCTGGTAACAAAATAAAGCATTGGAATAGACATCCATCATTGGGAGCCATTGCGATCGGGTTGACGAGTTGATTAATCAGGCGAGTGCAAAAATGGGGTGTCTACATATATCGCCCTCCAATTTGTCGAAACCCAACTGAAGAAACATTTAAATTTCAAAACTCATCAAATTTTCATCGAATCTGAGATCTCAAATGAGCTTTGTACCATCGAGATCAAAGAATAATAAGGAAAAAAACTCTATCAGACCCCGTGCTTGAGTAGCCATTTTCTACAAAATCATCAACCCACTCAGTATTTTCACGTTGTGTTTCGCAAAGTTTTATGACCCCTACAAATAGGGGTTTAGTCTATTCTTTGCAGTTCTTTGAATGTAATTCTTGTAAATACAGGCAAGCTATAAACACCCCAAGTTGAACGGGCCCCCACTCGAAAGGGCCCAAAAATACTAGATTTTCAATAAAATTTGTCAACGGGCATAAAAGGCCCAATTCATCGAAATGCGATGCTTTAATCGAACTAAAAACCCCTAAGACCCCCTAAGGGACTAGTGGACCCATAAAAAAGGACTTGACCTACCCCCACCTTCACCACTCCGCTCTCGAAATTAAAAACACCCGATTTTCAATAAAATTCACCAATAGGCCTAAAAAAAATCCGATTTGCTAACATGTGGCATTCTGATCAATCAAATGATTTCAAAAAATCTCAAAAAAAATGAATAAAATTTAAAAATGAGACTTGGGAATACCTACCTGAAAGCGCCCTCGATCCGCGAGGTTCGCGGATCTACTTTTTGACCCTTGAGGTTTGGGAGTCGCCACCTAGTTATTACAGTCTAGGAATCGATCAATGACTCTAAACGGATAAAAAACTAATCTATAACAGAAAAAAATTGAATTCGGGGATCACATTACGGGGTTGGAAGGTGTTAGGCACCAACCCCGCCCGGCCAAAGCCGGTCTTTACTAATTTCCCAAATAAGTTACATTGCCAAAAACCTAGATAAATAAAAAAAAGAAGAAATTATACCTTTCCGATAGTAAAGACCTTATTCCCTCAGATTCGATAAAAACTGCTCCTTGTACCGTATTCCTTACTTCGTTCTATCTCCGGATTTGGATTTCTGATCTCCGAGACAAGGTATATCCTTTTTTGATCTGGATTCTTCGAGTTTGTTATGGGTTTTGGGGTGTTTTCGAAGGGCTTTTAAGTATTTTTTTAGGCTAAAATCGAAAGAGGGATGTTAGATAAGTAGTTGGGACTCCAAAACTAGGGTTTATGGGAGGTTAGGAGGGCTTTTAGACCTACTTCTCTTAGAGTTTATGACTTGATACGAAAACAGGGTGTGAGCACCTCTATTTATAGATTTTTTTTAGGGGTTGATTTTGATAGAGTTAGTGTTTAATTAGAGTTCTTTTAATTAGAGTTGTGTTTTAGTTAGAATTATTTTAGGTAGAGTTGTGTTTTAATTAGAATTGTTTTAGATGGAGTTGTGTTTTAGTTATAACTCTATTAGATAGAGTTATTATTTAATTAGAACTCTATTATGATTTTGACTTTTGGTCTTATTTGATTGACTTTTAATATTTTGACTTTAGTCTCACTTGATTGATTTTTAATATCTTGACTTTAGTCTTGCTTAACTGACTTTAATTTTGACTTTAGTCTCACTTGTTTGACTTTAATACCTTGACTTTAGTCTTGCTTGATTGACTTTAAATTTTTGGAACACCCCCCTCTATTATATCTTTAATTCTTTGGACCCCCAAATGGAGGGGTCCTTAAAGAAATATCTCACGAACCCTCAACAATTTTACTTGAAAGCCCGATTGATCGATTTTTTTAATTAAAAATTTTAAATTAATTTCATCAATGTTTCACTTTAATTATTTAATGTTTTATTTATTAATTTCTAAATTTTTAATTATGAAAATTGTGAAATTACTATTTTGCCCCCGGAGAGGACTTTTCATGTTTTAAGTCGGTTTTTAATATTCTAGGATGTTTTAGAATCAATTTTTCGTAAGGAATTCAATGGAAATATTAGTTTGTGTTATTTATGAAATTTTTTGTGTGAAATGGTCGTGAACTTTATGAGGGGCATTTTTGTAATTTTGTCAAATTTTGTGAAAATTGACGAAATGATTTATTTGGTTTCGATTTGTTGTTTTATGTGTTCGAAAGGGTTTTCCTAATCGTAACGTAGGCTCTAGGATTGTTTTGATGTTAGGGGTATTTTGGTAATTTGGTCAATTTTAGTAATTTTATCGTGAAGTTTCTTTTTAGTCTACAAGATGATGATTTCTATGTTTTTTGGGTCGTATTTTCCTAGCGTAGCGTGGTTTCTAAGGTTTTATCAGTTCAAGATACCTCAACCGGATTTTTGAAATATTTCTGGTAACAAAATAAAGCAATGGAAATAACATCCATCATTGGGAATCATTGCAATCGGGTTGACGAGTTGATTAATCAGGCGAGTGCAAAAATGGGGTGTCTACACTACCACTTCCCATAACCTTCATCACTCCGCTCCTGAATAAAAAATACCCTAAGCTCACCTAAGACCCATAAACCTTTAACCCTCCTAAATCAATCTCTCACCTCCCCACCCCTTAACCTAAGTTTAACCCCATTTTACCTAAATCCTAAAACCTACCCACCATCAAAAATCCAATCCAATGACCCAAAACAATTCCTAAAACTCAAAATCATTTCTAAAACCCAAACCCAACACTACTAAGCCCAAACCCATATCCAATGTATATCCAACCCATACCCCTAACCCACAAACCACCACCCACATCAAACCAATCATCACTTTTTCATCAAAAATGACACATGTCATCACCCTATCTCACTTCCATCAACAAACCACCAACTCCCATCACCTTTCTCTAAAAAATTAACTACCACATTACTTTTTCCCTAAAAAATCACATCAACTCACACCTCCCCCTAACCTACCATCATCACTCCCTACAAATCACCCATCACTTTCCCCTAATCTACCATTATCATTACCTACAAACCCATATCTACAACCTAAACCTACATCCCTTCTTTTAAATCAAATACTTATTCTCTCCCATCAATTCATCTAAACCTCTAATCTCCATACATCTTGTCACATTTCACCATCTCCCTCACCCTCCCAACCACCCTCTTATACCCTTCATTCTCTTAAATTAAATACCACTCAATCACAACCACCCTCTTAAACACTCATCATTTCACCTCACCAAACACTCCACCCAAATGGGTTGGGTAGGATCCAAATCATTTGGGTAAAAATTCACCTATTTACCTTCGTTACACAACTATTCATAAATTTCATATCCCTCACCCTTAAAACCTATGTCATTCTCTACTCTCCCAATAATTCATCATATTATATCCTTAAAATATCCTCCCAACACCTATAAATACTCTCCTTCACTCCCCAAAAATAGTTACCAATTCTCCCCCTACTAAGTCTCATACTAAAAAATAAATCTTCTCTTTAAACTATCTTCTTCTATTACTCTCATATTCTCACATCATCTTCTAAAAAAATATATTCTCATAAACTACTAAGGACTCAAGAAGACATAGAAGGAGAAGAAGAAAGAAGAAAAGAAAATAAACGTTTGAAGCTTTAAGGTGGGTTCAAAGGAATCCCCCATTCTCTCTCTCCTTACCCTCTTCACCCCATTCTTCTATTATCCCTCTCATCTCTTTATTTTATGTTTAGATGGACTTAGGATGAATGTTCCCCCTCCTTTATCTCTGGTAGATTGGACCCCGATTCGATCGAAAGTATAAGGGTTGTAATCACTTTCTAAACAAAACCAATTTTGAACCCTTTAAACTGTTTTGGGGCAACGATGTTTGAATCCTTCTCAACTCATGAGAATGGATACATAACCATAGCTAACACTTTTCAAATATTATTTATGTTCAAGGCTAATGCCCCTTGGGATCGTCTCTTCTGATGAGATGACCCTTACAAGCTAAAACCACACGCAAGTCCTTACTTAGGGAACAAGCCCCCAACACATGACACTTTTTTTTCAATTCAAATAACCAGGTTGAGTTGAGGTTACCACCACTTGGTGGCGAGAAAAGGATGCCTAACACCTTCCCTTTTTCTCCAATCGATCTCGAGGTTGATCCGTATCTTATCCATCAAGAGTCACTATGTGTTAAAAATGACACATTTTTCCAAAAATGTATCCAAGTGACCATTCACACCCTTTTTCAAATATGAATGGTGGCAACTCCAAATCTTAGTAGAAGTGAACTTGGAAACCCAAGATCACGCATCTTCAAGTATTTCAAAAGACTTAGTTATCGACCCCATCGAGATAGGGATTCAAGATGAACCAGCCTACTGTCTAACTGTCGAAGTAGAAGAATCTGAAGAAAAACCATGGTAATTGGACATCAAAGCATATCTCAAATATCGAATCCTCCTCTTAAATGCAACGCCTAATGATCGAAGGATTATTCAGAAATTGGTAAGACAATTCTTCTTGAGCAACGGTATCCTGTACAAGAAATTGCATCACTAGGTTTTGATACGATGCTTAGTAGAAATAAAAGCAAAATGATTAATCGGGACTGTACATGGGGGAGTCTGCAGACCCCATATCAATGGTTATATGCTAGTCAAGAAGATTATGCGGATGGGATATTATTGGACAACAATGGAGAGTGACTGCTATCAATATGTTCGCAAATGTCATCTATGTCAGATTTCTGCCAACAAGATCAACACCCCGCCATCAAAATTGCATAATATGACTACCCCTTGGCCCTTCTCACTCTGGGCCATGGACGTCATCAGGTAGATCTCGCCAAAAGCTACAAACGGGTATTGTTTCATCCTCATTGCTATCGACTACTTTACCAAGTGAGTAGAAGCTGCATCATATGCTAATGTCATGAAAAGCAATGTCTTGAAGTTTGTCAAGAACAACATCATCTGTCGATATGGGCTTCCCAACGGTTTAGTAATTAATAATACAAAAAACTTCAAAAATAAAGATATGATCAAGATGTGTAAAGACTTCCAAATCATTCATCACAACTTTGTACCTTACAGACCTAAAATGAACGA
The DNA here is from genome assembly GCF_017979445.1 of Akebia trifoliata. Classification (NCBI taxonomy): domain Eukaryota; kingdom Viridiplantae; phylum Streptophyta; class Magnoliopsida; order Ranunculales; family Lardizabalaceae; genus Akebia; species Akebia trifoliata. The sequence goes on along the minus strand of NC_141383.1, from coordinate 6,894,258 downwards.
GACAATAGAGGCTGCCAACAAGAGCATCAAAAGAATCATCAAGGAAATGGTAGTCACCTACAAGGATTGGCACGATATGTTGCTCTTTGCACTTCATACCTATCGAACCTCATTCAGGACTTCAACTGGGGCAACTCCGTATTCATTGGTGTACGAAATGGAAGCAGTCTTACCCGTTGAAATTGAGATTCCCTCATTCTGGATCTTAAAAAAAGTAGAGTTAAATAAAACTGAATGGATTCAAACTTGATTTGATCAACTGAATCTGATTGAAGAGAAATGACTTGAAGTTATCTGTCATGGGCAAATTTACTAATGATGAATCGCACGTGCTTACAACAAGAAGGTCAAACCTTGAAATTTCTTACCAAGAGACCTTGTCTTAAAAAAAATTTATCGATCCAAGACAATGTTAGAGGGAAATTCAGACCAAACTACGAGGGACCATTCATTGTGCAGAAAGTAATGATAGGAGGAGCTCTGATTATTACATAAATGGATGGACAAGTCTTCCCTCAACCGATCAATGCTGACACTGTCAAGAAGTACTATGCCTGAGATTTGATCCTAAGATGACGAAAGGTCATCTTTGTTATCCTAAAAATAACTATATAACCCTGGTCAGCCTTTTTGAGCCATTACGTTCATTTCTTAACTTAAGATTGGGGCTAGTAAACATTACAAAACAAAAAGAAAAAAAATTTAGAAAAATCAAAACATCAAAGTTCTCTTGACCCGCATGAGGATAAACTGTAAACGGTTAAAAGTACAAAACAAATACAAAAAAATAAAAAAGTTAAAAATCGAACACTTGATATTATCTCGACGCAAATCTCCAGCCTAAACAAGTTCGAGAGACGCTGGGAGGATGCATAGATCACCTTTTCGAAATAAAAATAGACGAACCTCATATCTAGCCCACTTCAGATAAACTAAGACTCCAACTTTAATCTTTTTGCATCCTTCAATTACCATTAGCCTAAGCCAACGTTTCGTCCCACTAAAAGTCATTTCTAATCAGGGATGTTCTAGGGCAACACAGTGACGATGGTAGCACCAATGATCTTGCGACTTGATCCGGACCACAAAATCTTATTAGTCATTGGGAGACTGGAGAGGAGAATCCAGGTCGAACATTCGAAAAAAAAAGCGTCTTGAAGTGTAGAGTAGTTAATATCGCGGCTCAACTTGAGACAAATAGTCGTCAGCAAACTTGAGAGGAAAATCTACATCTATTACTCAAGAAAGAGCGCCACTACAAGAGTAGAGTCACCAATCTAGCAGCTCAACTTGAGTCACCAACCCACAAAGACACAGAGACTTCGAGCAAGAATTGTAATGAAAAAAAATCCAAAAATATACAAGTATAGTCTGAAAGGGCGCTATGAGTAAAAAAATCAAACTATGGCAAGATCAAAGCCACCGGCATGATGAAAATCCAAAGGGCGTCGATGGGCAAAAATGTGGAAACCGGGTCTGGTGAAAATCGTAACTGGCGCTAAGGGCAATAAGGGCAAAAAAAAAAATTCCTGGCTCGCAAGAGTATAAACTCTGAACGGAGAAATCTTTCACAAACCTAAGGCCCGAACAGAAACATTCTTTCAATACGAAGGCACTTGGAATGATTCTAAAAAAATCGAAAGAATAATTGACTCTTGTATCCCCAGTGTTTGGCAAAAATACCAAGACCATCACAACCAAAGATTTTTACAAACTCTAAATTTATCGTACTCATTAGATAAAGACATTTCACAAAATTTTAAAATAAAAACTACTATTTTGGCCAATGATGACAAATTTAGGATTCATTCAACAAAACTTCCTGTTTTCAAGAGCAATAGATATACCTGAGGCCAAGCAAGTACAAAACCTATTTTCTTTGCATTAATCTTTCAACATCTTGCATACATTTAGATAATGTCAAGAAAATATATAAAAAAAGTGGGAATACAGTGCAGTCAGTCAAACATCATGGTAAGAAAGGAAAAATGAGTCAAGGCGTTCCTCCAAAGCACAGATCCGGGCAGCTTGGCTCATCATCACTTTTTCAGCATCTGAAACATCACGAATCACAAAATATGCTGCAAAATCATCAAAATGATGACATTAGGCAAGTTTGTCCCTCAACTCAGTAACTTCGGCTCGAAGCCTAGCCACTTCACTACTATTACTAGTTCCCGATTGTGCAAGTTCGGATGTTAGTTGAGCAATCTCTCTCTGTATTTTCTTCTCGGATTTGAATCAAATAGCCTAGATTTGACGATGATCAGTTTGGGATTCCTCCACTCGATCTCAATAGTCCAAAAAGGATGACGTACTAGGATGTGTTCTGGACACTATCGACACCGATGGCCTCCCAGAGATGAGTTCTCAAATCCAATGTAAATATGACGGGAATAGGTGTGTTGCAAAAATGGGTCAACTCAGAACCACAATATCATCCTGAGCGGCCTCAGGTGTATGTATACCCGACTGATTTTGGCCCCATATCATCCTGGTCAATTGCCTCATCAAGACTGCCTGATCCTCTAGCATTTTTATCTACCTTTTTGTATTATTTCCTTATTCTTGGATATCGTAGATATGGCTTGCATCATCAATTCTATTTCTGTGGGTTGTTTAGCCTCAAATGTCCATTCATCTGTGAGTTGGGGCCTCTTGTTTAACCTACCTCTGCCAGCCATCTTATAATATCTGTAATTTAAACAATCTTTATAATTTCTCCAAATTCAAAAGATATTTCATCAACATTTAGGTAGAGTATTAATTATACATCAACTATTTCTGTATTTCAATGTATTTCATTTCATTTTACTTAGTCCGTTAATTCCTCAAATAACTATTGTCTCGTACTTAATATCCTTAAGGAATTTCTTATTATTCCTAATCTTATCTATAATATAGACTCTAACAAACCTCTAGACACAGAAGAGCTCTCATCCCATTCGGAACTAATATTGAGCTTTGATTCCAAGTTGTCATGCCCCGAAATCCCAACATGAATTTCAAAGACTCATCAGTTAGAATCTTGATGTGTGAGGTAAACATACGCACAACCTGATAGAATAAACATAAATAAATATATCTAAAAAATGAAATCATATGCAACGGAATAACAAATGTAACTAACATCTATACATATCTAGTGTGACGCCCCGCCAAATGCTAACACAAATCCCTATGTCAGATCTCGAGGTACTAGGTGGCACCTCAAAATTTTGGCATGGTCTCCTTTGTTTATGTTAGTATTCCAAGGCGATTCAACCTGCACCTAATAAACAATATACAATCCTGCATATATACATACAAAATATAATACTAACGGAAGCCTATATACATCTAATAACGTACGAAAGATCAGAGTGCGGAAGAATAACCAGAATACAAGCTTATACAAATATTTCTCACTCTAACAAAAGTCATAACGCTCAAAATAAAATCTATTACTTTTGGACAATCGATACCACTAGGGGCTATAACCCCAATACTCACCAAGTGACGAACTCTTGCTGTCTATCTGACCCACCAGATGATTCTGACTCGTGCTCTATACCTGTCTCGCCAAGCTTCGGATCTGAAACTATAAAAAAATGGAGAAGGAAAGGGTAAGTAATAATTGTTACTTAATAAGGAAGCAAAGCAATTTCTGCCAATAACCTCTCCTAACATGAACAAATAAATATATTGAATCATTTTAGCATATGCAATTTTTTTTTTATAAAAGAAATTATGATTAACTGGTACATATAATCAGGGATGAGCAACTAAACATTTTAAAACTGATATTACATCAACCAACAGTACTCACTAAAGCATTTTCTTTTTATACAAATCTAATTGATCAAATGGAAACATTAAACTTGCATTTCATTTTATATAATAAAATAAGACAACATATACATAATACACATGGTGAAGTAGTGGAATTAGAGAGTTCGGATTCATGACTGGATCGTTCCTAGTCAGGACATGATGTTACAATTATTTACTGACTTTTAGTTCTTAATTTTGTGGTCGGTCGCTGCACTTACCACACTTGGTTGACCATTTATCCAGTTCAGGCTGGCCATTTGACTTGACCGTAAGCAATGGGTTTTTTTTTATGTGTTAGAGCGTTCGACTACTATAGATTGTTAGTGATCACTAACTAATCATCTTCGTCTATGCCTATCAGGCGTGCATGTGATTCCCAAATATAAAAACCATTCGTATACGAGACCACCTTTACATTACAAGTTCACTGGTAAAGATAGAGATGAATAACTCGGATTCTAGTTGTGACTCCACTCTCATATGCTTCCCATACCATGTATGAGCTTGGTGGTCCCTACCGTACATCCTAGGATAGTACACCACTCCGGATGATATGACGCACTATCCCTTCAAGCATTCACAAATTCTTTAACAACTCACAAAATAGCTACACATATATATTATTTTCATTTGAAAATAAAAGAGAAACTAACAATACAAGATTGAGAATGGATATCCAATTTTCCACCATGTAACTATGGTCAACCGACCTAAAATAAATAATGGAACGGAAACGTAAACAACGCCTCACGCTAACAAAAAGTAAATAAACATGCAACCAGTAACATTATCCCTGGATATCCGTTCATCAACCTACACACAACACAATAATGTAAAATGAAGACATCACCCCTCGGGTGTGACTCTGACATTTTACTTTTTCATACCCTTTTTCTTTTTTTCTTTTTTCGATTTTCACAGTTTTCAATCTTTCAACAAAATATCCACTTTCTGATATTCATCAACTCAATATGAGTTCATTGAATATTAAATCATTTTTTCAACTATGAAATTCATTTTTATCAATAACATTGAAAAAGTAATACTTAGATCAAAATGGGGTCCGAGCGATGCACAGGACCCAATTGATGGAAATAACCCAATTAAATATCTTACCCGCGTATAATTTATTATAAAATACAATTAAACATATCAAACATGCAAGTTCTGGCGTGAATTTGAAATAAACAATTGAATTCTATATTTTTGGAAACACATCACAAATTTTTAATAAAATTCTAAATGCAATTTTCATAATATATAATTATCAATAGAAATTGAGGGTCCTTACTATCTTTAGACGAAAGGAATTGAAACACGTGCACGAAAATCGAGGCAATCGACACGAAAATTGAGATGGATCGGATTTCAAAGCAGTTGATTTTTAAATCTGACCCAATGATTTTGAAGATCTCGATGATGTCGTCTTTTCTCCTTTCTGCAGCGGAGGACGATTTGATCCCGAAACAGATAAAATTCGAGGTCAAATTTTGAAACCCCCGTATATAAATACGACTAATTTTTACGTTGTGGGTTGAAAAAGAAAGTGAAATGGAAAGAAGTTTGATGGATTTTGAAGAGAACACGACTGCGGACGTTTCTCCCTTCTGCGTTGGTCGACGACGGCGAGCCGTTTATCGTGAATCTGAGGTTGAAGTTTTAAGAAAAAAAAAAAAAATTTAAAATTAGTTGGCTGTTGGATGGGTTGGAGAAGATGAAGAATTATATAAATTTTGGGATGAAATCGGTATTTCGCCTATTATTTAGTTTGATGATAACTTGACCGTCCGGACTCCAAAATTGACAAATGAATATTCTATTTTATCTCATTTTTTATTCCAGATATAATGGTATGATCAATTGCTACAAATTCTGTCTCTAACAAAAATTTATATTTTTGGCCTATGGTGACCCCCTAAAATTGACATCATTTTCGTTTTTGACGATAATTCGACTTTCTATACTCCAAAAATGATAAATAAATAGTCTATGTTCAATAATTTTTCATTATGAACCCAATGGTGTAATCAAATATTAATAATTACTCAAGTAAAAAATAACTATTTTAGCCTGGTCCGACTTGGTAATCGAGGATTTTGCAATTTTTATGTTCAAACTCGCATTTGAGCGTGCTTACAGGTTAAAGTATGTTTTTGATCATTTTGAATCCAATGGTAAGATCAGATTTCATTAAAAATGATCATAAACATCCTAAAGTTTTACCCCTAAGTCCGACTTTCAAGATTTTTTCAAAATTCGACTATTTATTTTTTCTCGAGATACGAATTGAAAACTCAGAATTTTACATCTAGAGTCAGCGGAAGCTGTCATCAAACATAGACATAATCCAACCCTCAATCTCATGATATATTGGATTACAAAAATTCTTAGACTAACATATTTCTTATCTGCAATAAAAAAAATTATTAAAGAATCTTCTACTAATTCTCAAATAGACAACGGCGACAAGACATAGACCTGATCCTCTTTAGGAACCTCCTCGAATAACTCCTCAAGGAAAGATTCTTCAAAAGTTGAATAGTCTGAAATGTGAAGGATAGGGTAAGTAATAGGAGAATGTTACTCAGCGGGATGAATGTTGTTCTAACAGCGAGTCATACATGCACGAGTAAACATCTATACAATTAAATAATGCAAGTTTTCATAATGTATCATATGATAAATGTCTAAGTATATTCAATAAATAATTATAATAACTTCAATCTATCATTTAAAGTAATATATGCATTTTTTAAATAGAAAACATCTATCAACATTACAAAAGAAAATATACATAATAAGAACACGGTGATGTAGTCAATAAGAAAGTAGAAGAACACACCGATATAGTCGTCTCGGCTATGATAATTCGATATTTTAAACTTTCAATCTAACGTGGAATCCCATCACTATAATATGATTTTATTGTGGTTTAGCATACCATCGTTGGATGACCATTTATTTGACTTAGACTAGTCACTGACCAAGAACCCAATACTGAGTTCTGCTAACAGTAAAATCGACTATTTGATGACTACAAATTAATAGTGATCATTAATTAGCCCAAGAGACCCCTCGCGTCAAAGCCTATCAAGAGGTAATGCATATGAACCCCGTCCATCTCTATACTATACAGAGACCACTTTTACACACAAGGTTCCCCAGGAAATAAGTTGGAGACATTCTCGAATCTCATAAGATATAAACTACTCTAAGGTATCTCATACTACCGAAGAGCATATAACATCTAGTACTATCCTAGATTGACTTGCCACTTCCAAATACATAACAACGTGTCATTCTTTATGGGTTTTCTATGAACCTTTTTCTAGTATACAAAATAGTTTATTTTGTATACTATAAACTAGTTTCTTTTTATCAAAAATACAAGCAAAGATTCGGTAGTACTCTCCAGTGACATCAATCTGTCATTTTCATCATTCAATCATTTCATCCATCTTTCTATCTATTACGTTTTACATGACATAGTCACTACGTAGAATTGGAGGCACTACCCATCAATCAATCGAGAACATACATTCTCTATATTCATCCATCAATCAAATTGATCAATCTATTGTCTATCTTCCTACATATCTATCAAAGTATTTTTGTTTTTAAATTTATTCAAGATCCATCGAGCATAAACCAATTCCATTTCATAATTTTGATTGAGTAAAACAACTCGAAAAACATGATAAAATCACAAGATGTAAAAGTTGAAAAATTGTGAAATTTTGATTAAGTGTTGAAAAAAGTGATTTTTCAAAATTGTCGAAATTAAAAATGGGTTTTTGTAAATGAAAGACCATGATAACATGAGAAACACTATGTAATTTTTATCTCTTAATTCAAAGAAATGCTAAAGATATAAAGTTTTAAAAATCGGGCAAAAACGTCAAAATTTACGTTTTCTTTTTGAAATCATAAATCATATTTTGATACGATGAGACTTTGATCTTAAAATCATTCTCAAAGTTTTCAAATCGGGGGGTAAAACCTTAATTTTATTTAAGAACTTAAAGTAAATGGAAAGTAAAAAAAAATTAAAAGTTTTTAATGAAATGAAGGTGTCTTTATAACACGTGTGCGCTTTCACGGCATAATAAAAATTTTCTGAAAAAAAAATTTGCAAAACCGGTAGGACTTGGTGGGAGCATTACCTTGGATCGGTAGGGCCTGTGGCAAAGTGAAAATCATAATTTTGTTTGTGATTGTGCCAGTTTTTGTTGCGGGAATGAAAATTTCTTATTTTTCGCAATTTCGATGAAAATCCATGAATATTTCAAACTCTATTAATCTAAAACTTTATTAACATCTAATGAAACAAAGATCTAATCGATATAAAGCTTAGAACTACGCTCAAATTGAATCAAATATACCTGAACCTCGTCGATTCATCGAAAAATGGGAATATAATAATAATATTATCAATTAATATCCATTTCTTTGAAAATTTTCATACAACTAGAGGGTAGAAGGGAAAGCATCCTACTTCAAACTATATTCAACGGTTGAACGGAATCTAAAGATCACCTCCAGTTGATTTCAAAGGTTTTCCTCCAACAAAAATCAATGTTTATAACGTCTATGCGTAACTCAACTAGATGAACAATTTTCATTCTTCCGGTAAATCTCAAATCATTCTCGTTTGGCATAGATCTAAGTTGCAAATCTCGAGAAAAAAGGGTTGAGTTTTATTTGGAGATGAAAATAAAATAAATCAGATTTTTCTAAGAGGGACTGATATTTATAACTTAAGTTGGGACGTACGCGTTATTTTATGAGTTGTTTTTTCGAATATCGATTCAAATATTCTTATACTCTATTTCGGATGATTTTTCGATATGAACCTAATGGTATGATCGGATTCCTCAAATTATGTCTCTAAATTTTCATTTACCTATTTAGTAATTACTTAATGCAAACTCGAGGATTTGGTAACTTTTTCAATCAACTTCTGATTAAAGCGTGCTTACAGGCTAAAGTGTGTTTCTCGACCCTTCTAAATCTATTAGTGAAGTTAAATATTGGAAATTAAGGATCCATACTTTTGAATCAACATAAAAATTTAAAATTATTTTCTCGAGATACATATTAAGATTTTCAGGTCATTACAGGTTACATTTTCACGTAGGATATAAAGAGCTAACAAATGATAAATTTTGAATAGGGTAAGACTAGAAAAATACATCGACCAAATAAAGGTCTCCTTAAATGAGATATCGTGTGATCTGGTCCAGGTTGATCAATTGTTTTGGCTTTGAAGATTTCTTTGGTGATGAACGGTCTGCCCTTGATGGCACTCTACTTTTCTTGATGAATGATTTTAGTTTCATCTATCGAGTGATTGAGTAGACTTTCACTTGAAATGTTGATCTTCAATTCTGACTTTCAATAAGGGTATTTCTTCTAGAGAGAAAATCTTTGCCCCTGGTTTGTCCTAACATTTTCCTTTTTGACATCCACACTGTAATGCTTCCTTACTTGATGTCTAGGATGAGAGATTATGAACATCGTGCCTCATATTTAAGGTAATAAATTTCATATCTAGAAGTACTTGATCAATTTGATAGCCCAACTCTGAGTGCTTGAATTCATTGACACGTTATGATTTTTTTATCTCCTATTCATGGTCCACTTGAGATAAGATGTCCTTTTGAATTGAGAGGACAACCTTTATTTGATTTTACGCATTCTTGTTGTATCCAAAGGTGAAATACTTCAAAAGGATCTAGTATTGGAAAATATTGATATTTACACTTGGCATATCCTCATAGGATCATATGAAAACATGTAACACCTTGAAATTTATTAAGTACATCGAGGAATTAAAACAACTATATTGACCTATTTTCCTATTAAAATAAATAAACAAATTATTAAAAATAAATCATAATATTATTGGTCTAAAATAATAATTTCTAGAAGGAGAATTTGCTAAGTGAAATGTACAATTCAGAGAACTTTATCATGACTATGATCCAAGAATTAGAATATTTAGTCGAAGTAGATAAAACTCAAAATTTTATAAGAATCTCTTTTGATCAAATAAACATTACCGTTGAATTCAAAAGCATAAAAAAAACATAGTTTAGATTGTCAGCATACTTAAATTCGAGTTTAATATGATAAGTCATGAAAATATCAATTTTTTTAAAAAAACTTAGGGCATAAGGGGTATTTTGATCAATAGAGAAAAATTAGTAAAGAATTTCGATAATCCCATATATACAATTCGAATTAGTCTAATGTAATGGACATAATGGAAAAAAATAATATTTAATTATTTTTATATTATTAAAATATTAAAATAAATTATTTGATTAAAATTGGATTTAATTATAATTATTTAGAAAATATGATAGATTTAAAAATTTTGAAATATTAAAGGGGAAGAATGTAATTAAAATAAATATTATTATATTATATTATATATTATATTATATATATTATATATTATATTATATATTATATATTATTATATAATATAATAAAATATTATAAATTAAAAAGTGTTAGAATATGTGATATAACAGATGTATTAGCCAATATATTATAATATAAAATTTTATATTATTATAAAGTAAAAAATTAGTCGATGTTCATTATACTTGTGACATTGAAATCAAGATAGAGACAAGTGAGTTTGAAAGTGGATTCACGCACATTACGTTCAATCGAGATTTAAAACGTATTTAGGATGTAAATTAAAATCCGACACTGAAGAAGAAAATATACACGACTTTGAGATCTATTTAGTCACCAAATTATTTAATTAAATTACTAAGGGAATTACCTAGAAAAATCATTTTTATGTCGTAAGGATACGAAAAACCCAGTTGCAAAAATAGGAAATTTATAATTTCAAATTCGTAATATAGTTTTCAATAAAATCTGTTTTATTTTAATTTTGATAGTTAGTTTCAATTTGTTATGGTTTAAAATTCAAAATTCATGCATCAGACTGTAGAACAATTCGTTTTATATCTTTTCTTTGATATTTAAATATCGTGAAATAAAAATAAATGAATTCGGGGGATGTAACCAAAAAATTAATTTATTTAACAAATTGATTTTCATAGTAATTTTCGTAGAGTGTTCATTTTAAAAAATTATTAAGACATCAGATTTTGAAAATGTATTTTTATTGCATGATTATATATTAAAAAGATGAAATATTTAAGTTTAAATTTAAAATTGAGAATGGGATTATCGGCTGTATGTGCTTGTATTGATGAATTTTCAAGTTTAAAGTACTTTTGAATACTATGTAATAGAGCATGGGATGCAATCAAGACAGTACCCGTGAGACAGTGTACCTATATGTTAATATTTTATAATTTACTACTTTTGATATACTGCTACATATTTATAATTTTAAAATACTTGGGAATATCGTCATACTTGCAAATTTATTTTTATTTATTTCAAATAAATTTTAAAAAATATAATAATTATTTTTGTTATCTATTAAAGGGGTAATGAATGCCCATAAGATTAATCGATAGTTCTTTTCAGAAGCAACCAATTAATTTAGAATAATAGGGGTTTGATATTCTCTCCGATAATATGGGATATCACTTGAAAATATCTTAGTACCTACTATTCAAGAAATTCATATCTTATCTTTATTGAAAAATAATAAATTATATTATAAAGATAGTTTGTATATGACTAAAATGATTAGTAACACATACATTCTACAGAGGTACGATGAAGTTGGCTTGTCAAATGATCATTTATAGTCTATAGTAATCAAATGATTAATTTTCATTACGGATCATTGACCAACTTGAGTCAAAAAATATGATCAACTAATTATGGTAAATTGCCAGACCGACCATAAAATCAAGAACAAATAATAAGTTTTACACTGGTTAAGTACTAGATGATCGATATACAGATCGATATTTTTGTATCGATCATATACTTTATCATTCTTATCAAATACACCACAAAGATTGATATTTTTATGATATGTTTATGTTTCTTTTGTTTTATTATGAGATGGAGATATTTCGTTATTATTTTATTAAAGATTAGCTTGTTTCGAGTGTTATTCGTTTTATTTATTTATTTAAAAACCTCTATTATTTAAAATATATTAACTTATTTATTCATTCGTATTAGGACAATTAATTTGAAATGTAAGTTTACTATTGAGTAACTTCCTTGTTACTCACTCTACCAACAATACATTACAGATGTCCAAATTACCGATATGTCTATTCCTGATGAAGAATATTTTATAAAAGGATCGCAAAATTAGGATAATGAACACTATTTTTATTATTTGTAAGTTAAAATTTAAGTTTAGTGGAACTATTTTATATAGTTTTGGACTTCCTTGTATATATTAGCATCATGTGTATTGTGTGTTTTTGTATGTATATGTTCAAAGAGTAAGAGTTAATATTTATGACGTGGACAATTGTTGATCTATATGAGATGTGTAGTTGATTTATGTGTACTTTTGGGATGTAATTATAGTATGATTTTGAAATAAGATATACTCGTTATGATATGGTGGTTGGAATGTAGTCGATATATGAATTTTGATTATACAAGTATATTTCTAAAGGTGAAAATTTTTCATAAGTCTAATTTTTAGGAAAAACTCTATCGAAATTATTTGGGAGAAATCCATATCATATTTAAGTTTTGAATATCATTATTTGAATTTTTTTAATTATTTTTCGCTCTTTCCTTGAGATTTGGGAAAATCTAGATCCTAAATCAGGGACATGGCAAAACATCTTTGAACTTCTTGAGTAAATTCACTATTTTCTAATGTTCCTTTAGGGATTGGGCAATTCTCATTCATGCTTCTCAAGAATAATCCTTCAATGTTTAATAAAATTTCTTTTTAGATTTTGAAAACTTATTGCACATATAATAATTGAAAAACTTTTTTATTTTATTAGAGTAAAAGAACTTAGTTAGTAAACTAGAACGAAGACTCTTGGAAAAAAAACTACTTTTGCAACCAAGACATGACTTAGAGAATGACTTGACTCGGACCAGATAGACTATAGATGACTAAACAAGAATCAAAATGAGAGACTTAGGACAACTAAACTGGTGTTTTATCCAGAAGGCCCAACATTTCACTTAAAGATTATCTTTCCTTCATCAATGAGATCCTGAATAAAGTAACAGAGAGATATGCATATGTTGGTGTAATGACCTATAACCTGGTAAAACCTGCAGAATTGGTTGCCTTTGTGATTGTTTTGAAGGGCATTAGGTACAAATCTAAGTTGTAATGGTGAGATCAGTTTCTTCTTTGTCAACTTCTTTAGGATGGTACTCAAAGTCATCTTGAGATTATCAATCTTCTTTCTTTGTACTCATGGAGAAGAATTTGAAATGAAAAGAAAAAGTCGTAATGAAGATAGGGATAAGAGAAGATGAGAGTAATGGAAAATTTGAGTATGGGAAAAAGGATAAGTAAAGAAGAAGAATTTATTTTCTATTACAAAACCGATTAGTGTTGACAAATTTCATCGTTTTGTGTTGATAGGCTAATCATCAATCGTTGGATGCAAGTAGTTATCATCAATGATGGTATCAAGTACATCTAATTTGTTTTTTAAATTTCAAATTCTAACATTAATCTCGATAAAGTCTAATAATAGACTATAGTGTTCACCAATAAGTCACATCGAATGTCTTTCGCTTGGGTAATAAGTACCATTACAATTACTTTTTGATGGCAAAGTCATTAATATATGAAAGAGTTTTTGTGTCCTAGCATAATGAATCGAGTCGTGCTAGGGTGACACAAAAGGAGACACAAGGTGACAAAAACTTGTGGTGTCATGCACATTGTCATATATGCTTTTCCGCGAGATACAAGTAAAAAACATCTATAGTTATGTACACATCACAATATCATTTTTGTCACCTTCGTGTCTCGGTTCGTGTCATTCCAGCATTTTCCTAATGAAATAGTAAATATGAAGAAAGAGTAAACTATTTTGATAATAAATAGAAATACCAATAATTAATTGATAAATTTCCATGTATGTTATTATAATTAACAAGGGCAATGCCATTATTGTGGTCTTCGTCTCGACTTCATAAAACATTTCATAATTGTTTTTGGTGGAGCTTTCAAAATATCACAATAACATCAAACTTGCCTCCCAGCGACGGAGGGGGGTTCGCAACTACCAACCACTAACCATAAATACAAGTCCAATAAATTTTCAATACTACCTCCAATGAAAATTACAAGCCGTTCCCACAAAGATAATGAAGACAAAAGAGATTAAGAAAAAAAGGGGAGGGCATTTCGGTCAACACAGCACCAAAGACTCTTGCCCTTTAAGGCCTTGGATGTAACAACTAACAACTCCTACAATAATAGACACTACCAAGAGAACAAAGTTAAAGAGCACTCAAATTAAAACAGGATGGATAAGAATGAGACGACGACACAAACATAAACAAAAGAAAGTGTTTGAAGGATGTTGGACGAAGATTGATCCTCCAGCTGAGAAGAATCGACGGCTAAGGGCAACCCATCACTTGTTAGGCTACATGATTGAGGATCGGAACCGTCCGTGTTCATCATGAGAGCTCTTAGAACTTTAGTTACAGTAGAAATGTAAGCAGATCGGTTCTTGGAGAGAAGCCATGTCAGACCCATCAACTCACAATCTCTGTTATGCATCTTGCTCTTCCTGTCTGATGATGATTTACTCTTATTTACATTTTTATCCCCATTAAGCTGCAAAAAATAATTAATTAATTAATTAAAAAGGATAGCTAGGTTGTCAATGGATCGGATCAGATCCGAAAACCAATCCATTCCATTTGGATTCTGGTAAGGTTCCAATCCGATAAAATTTCTAGATCAACAATGTCCTATCCAATAAAATGTGAAAAAGTATATCAAATATCCAGTAAACCGGGTTTGATTCAATTCAAACCCAATTTGATGGTTATTGGGTCGGATTTTGATCATAACATTGAGAACCAATTAAAACCCAATCTGACCAAAATCCGTCGGATTGGTTCCAGACCAACTCAATATGATCCGGCCCCTATCCAGTGACAGCTGTAGATCCGGCAAGGTCCTTTTTTTATGGGTCCACACTCATTGAAAGTTTGATCCACCATTTGGTGGACCTATAGAATAGGAATCCTGTTGTGTGTGAAAGATCGTGAGTAGTGTAGCTAATTAACTGCAGGTAGTACATTAACACGCCTTCAAAGTTAATATCCATAATTACTACACTTTGACTACAACTGGAGTTGCATTGCATTGATGACTTAAAGTCTTAAATTCAAGTTTAACTTTGTTTATTGAAATTATTCTGACTTTTTCCATAAAAAAAGAATAAAGGGAGATTTAGAATTTAGACATCCGCCTCTATGTTTAGTTGAATATTTGAAATACCCCAGAGTTTTCAAACTAATAACATGTCCCTTACCCTGCTCGTTTTCATATGATTTAGAACAAATTACTTAATGGTCCCTGACGCTAATTTTTCTTTTTGATTAGTCCTTGACTTTTAGGGGTGAGCTAAATAATCCATTAAATAAATCCATCTTTTCTAATCAATCCCTCGACCCTATTCCAGACGTTTCTCATGTCTTAAATTGTATAATTATTCAAACTCACCATTTTTGTCCAAAAAATTAAATTTTCAACATCCTAGTCTACTCTTGGAGACTCCATTCCAATGAAAGAGATTTGAGACGGAAGAAGAAGCAATTTTCAAACATTTTAAAAATGTAAATAAAAAACTAAGATTTTTCAATTCTTTTGCTTCATTTTTTTTATAAAAAACGATGAAGATTGATTCTTTTGATTTGAAATTATCTACATATATCGTTATATCAAGTTTTAAATCAATCTTCCCATGTATTGTAGTTGGGAAAACTCGAAAAAATGAAAACGAATGGATTTTGCAACGTCGAATCAACAATGTTTAATTTTGAGTTCAATATTTTTATCGTCAACATCAACAATAATTATTGTCGACCTCACCAATTTTATTTATTATCAACCTCACTAGTTCTAATTAAAAATATTGAACTCAAAATGAAAATTGTCAACCTCAACATTGTAATACCCACCCGTTTCCTTTTTCTTTTTCTTTTTTTTGAATTTTTCCAATAATAAAGTGGGGTTGTGACTACTTCGCTACATTATCACAACACAATCATGATCCTAATAGATTCATTCTTTGAGAAAAAGTCATATGTCACCTTTTGTTGAACAAACAAGATCTCATTGAACAAGCAGTAGTCATAGGATAGGCCCAATACAAGTAATCATGAATAAAACAATGGTCAGGCAAGCAAGAGTATGACAACAAGAATACGATTATCCAGTCTTAAGTCATTCGGTAGCCAAAAGAATCGATCAAGTAGTAGTTTCAGGTAGATAGGTTCCAACTAAAATACATGGAAAGATCGACTTAAAACTTGACGTAACGACCATATAGATGATTTCAAACCAAAAGAACTACCCTTGATTGATTTTCATCCAAAAATGAATTAAAAGAATTGAAAATTTTTACATATATTTTTAAAATACTTGAAAATGACTTGTTCTTCCTTCTCAAATCCTTTTCATCAAAATGAGATCTCCAAAACTCGATCGGAATGCAGGAAATTCAATTTTTTAATACGAAAATGGTGAGTTTTAATGGTTAGAGTAATTTCGACATTTCAATCGTGAGAAATGTCTAGAATGTGGTTCAGGGACTAATTAGAGAAGAGATATTTATTAAATGAATTATTTAGCTAACCCCCAAAAATCAGGGACTAAATAAAAAAGAAAACTTCTTGTCACGGACCACTAAGTAAGTTTTCTATAATCTAACAAAGATTGATCTAAAATATCATCGTCTTCGTCTTCGACCCATAACCAAAGATCTTGATTTTTCCTCTCTAAAATCAATCATTTCCAAATCTTCAATCACTATAATAAATTACTTTTAATCTATTAAACTTTATCTTGAATCTATCATTCTCAATTTCATCTTTAATTCCTTATAGAAAATGCTTGACTTTTCTACCAAAAATTTCATTGCCATTTACATCAAAAATCATTCTTCATGTTTGAAGGTTGATATAAGTAGAACATAAAAGTTGAAGAGGACATTAAAACATTTAAAGAATCTTAACAGGGGTGAAAATTTTAACAGTTAAGAATAATAGATCGGGAAGGGTTTGGTTGTAGGTTGAAGACAAGGGCACTTAAGCCATTTTATCCTTCAGAGAAGACCAAGGTCAAAGGGTGCATCTTATTAGTTTGAAAACACGGGATTCCTTCAAATATTCACCAAAATAAAACAGCCGTGCTAGGTGGTTATGTCTAAATCACCCTAAAAATAAACACTTAACAGGACAATTATTGCCGCACCAATCTTTTGTTATAAAACGCCAAAAGGGACCGAGTTGACTCACCTGAATCATCTCATTCGTGGGTGACAAATCATTTAACACGATTTAAAAACATTTATTAATATTTTTTTATATTCAAATACTAATAATTTATTTTATTTCAACAGATTAAAAGATGTTGAGCCCAAAAATCATATTTTTAATAATAATGAATATTTAATTATTAAAAAGTAATTATCTTTACCAAAAAAAAAAAAAAAAAAAGAAATACAGAATCCATTTTTTTATCAAAACATATATATATATATATATACAAAACCCACCCAATTGTGTCAGAAAAGTTTGTAAACCATGAGAGAGTTCTCTATTATTAGTGTGTCATAATAAAAAGTTGGTGCGGTGATATTCGTTCTCAAACATAACTTCTCTATTATTTTTTTTGGTGGGACTTCTCTTTCCACAAACGACATTTGAGACTCAACATCAAACGTACGGTTGAGGTGGGAGTTAAAAAAAAGTTATCCTAAAAATTAGACAATGAAGTCTAGAGATCAGTTTGAGAATCCATAAGAATATCTTCCCATCTCAGCCTTCTGTTTGATGAACAAAAAGCAAAAAAGTGAAAAACTTTCCCAATTACCATTAGAGAGTAGAGATTATGGATCTTGTATTTTCCTCTCTAATCAAAAAAAAAAAAAAAAACAAGCAAACAATATAAATTTGTCTAAAATCCTTACCTCATAGAGACTCTTTAAGCATTTAGAACATCCAGCAAGACTTGAATAACCCTTCTTATTATTCTCTTTCTCATTCAAGCAATCTCTCTCAAGTTTCTCCACATTTTCATCTCCAGCTAATTTCCCCTCTTTAGAAACCCAAAACGCTTCTGTACAACTTAATGGATGCAACCTTATCCCACAATAACAGTAAACCAAATCACAAGTCTCATTAGGTTTCCTCAACTCCACACCTTTACCCTTCAATGATTTTTCGAAATTAGCCACACATGTCTCCGAATCATCAGGCAGAACGGGCAGGTCGTATGGAACAGCAGCCATCCTGCCCGCTCTGCCCAAAGCTATAGAAGAATAAGAGGAGTATAGCCATGCGGCAAGTACAGGGCAGCATCTGCTTCGTTTTAACTTGCTTTGTTTATTGTTTCCACCACAAGCGTTGTTTATGCTGTGGAAGAGGTCTTTGGGTAGGTCTAATGGGCATTCTGTGAGGTCTGATTGTTCTGGGAAAGCTGGGATTGTTGCGGGTGGGGTTGGGTTCGGGTAAAATGTTTGGATCGAAGCTGGGTCTGGTTCGGGTAGGATGGGTGGAGCGGGCAGGAGGGGCAGATGGAGGAGCAGAAGGAAGAATGTAGCGGAGACGCCGTAGCAGAGAAGAGGGTTTTGGGACATTTCTTTGAGAGAGAGAGAGAGAGAGTGAGGGTTTCGCTTTTTGAGGCCAAACGATAAGACTTGAGGTTAGGGAAGAAAGAAGTTGTACAGTAGGAAAGAAGTGGGGTCGGGCGCTTGGTTGGCTTAATTTGTTTGTTTCTTTTATGGATCATGTTAGTGGGGTTAATATGAATGTATATGATGGACATATCATTGAAAAGGAAAGCTTTGTTTTGTGTACTAGCAACTATTAAACACTTTTAGTTAGTACAATAACAACTGTTTGAGATTGACTAATAAGTTGGTGGTAATTGGTGCTATCCTAATGTGTTTGCTCCACTATTAAGTGCATTCAGTTATCGAGCCTAGTCTTATGTTGGTTTATGATTTTTGCTATAAATTGGCATTGTATGCATTCAAAAAAGAATGAGAAAGGTTCATAGATGCGAAGGAATAAATTCCTTAGCCACTGAGATAGTGAAATAGGTTGGAAGTTCGTTTGATATCTTACCTGATTTATTGAGTCTAACCTGTACAATGTATAGATCGGGTAGTTCAAGTTTCTATCTTAGGACTCGAGGTTTAGGGAATGATCAAGGGGAAGGAGATCTCGGAAGAAAAGGCGCGTAAATTCCTAGCCTCTTGGGATTTCAATGTGATATTCTAGGAAAGGTTTTATTGTTAAGAGATCCCATGTTTCTTATCCAAAATAGAATGAGATAAGATTAGAAATGTAAAAAATGGAAGTTCCTTCACTATAAATAGAGGAGAATGGTCATACCAAAAGGTACGCAATTTTATCTCATTAAAATTCTATCAAATTTTTTGTGAGATCTAACTTAGGCATTGGAAGCTTTGTGTACTAGGGAACAAAGATGATCCATAGGAGATTTAGCACACAGAAAACCTCAGATTCCGAGGTGATCACGAAAATCGCCTCTACAATTGGCACCGTCTATGGGAACAAATAGAAAAAACATGACATACAAATGGCAAACACCAGAAATACTGGCATGAGGACTGCAACGAGAGCAAAAGCGGTAGGAGTAGTGGAGACCACTGATTTTGCGGCAAAAGTGGAGCAACAAGCTAAAGCAGGCAAAAAAAATCAGCCTGCCTTAGGCGTCCAATAGTTGTTGACACATATTAAAGCAGATCTACAATGAAACATGGAGCATCAATTGAAAGAAATCCAAACACTTAGGAGGGAGAACGAGCATCTAAGGCAACAGAGGGGAAAGGAGTCGGAGAACCATAGAGGAACTAATAAAGATGGGGGTCAACATTTCGGGAATCACAATCCAGAGGGAAGGAGTGAGGGAAATTGAACTAGTACAGAACAGTATGTACTGTCAAATCCCCTTACCTTAGGGGAAGTAGAAGATCTCTTAAGATGAAGAGAGGAGGAGGAGGATGCTGCGAAAGGAGGACAGGTCAGTGAACTTACTCGGTCAGTCATCAAAGATTTGATAACCTTCCCATTTATTACAGCAATTCGAAACGCAGAGCCGCCAAGGAAGTTCCACATGCTGAAGTTCGACTCTTTCGATGGAACAAAGGGATCCTATGAAGCATGTGATGCATTACAAGAACATGATGATCTTGTACCAAGGAGACGACGTACTGATCTGCAACTTATTCCTGTCTACCCTTACTTCGGGAGCCCTTTCTCGGTTCCAGGGTCTTCTGCCTAGGTAGGTTAGAAATTTCCAACAATTAGAAAAACTCTTCGTGGCCCAATACATTCATAACAGGTAAAGAAAAGTCAAAGTCAACGTTTTGTTTTATTTACGACAAGAAAAGAAAGAGAGTATCCGAGATTTCACGACTCGATTTCGATTACAGTTCCTCTCAATCGAAAATCCAAACGACAGCATAGTGGTTCAGGTGTATGTCAACGCGATCATACCAGGTACCAAACTGCATGAGGAGCTAATCACAAATCCTCTAGAGAGAATGGAAGACCTTTACGTAGTGGCTGAGAATTTCATTACCCGGAAAGAAACTCTGAAGGGTAGATCTTGGGAAACGATAGCTATGGCAAGCACTACACCCCCGGTCGGCACAAGTCAAGGTAGCAAAAGAAAAGAAGTGGGTAAAGAATAATAAAAAAAAAGGTGAAAGAGTTGGTGAATCAGAATTCATAGAATTCAACGTGAATCCTCACACTGCTGACTATAAGGCCTTTCGAGATATTGAGGCATATCAAAGATGATCCGAGTTTCCCGCAAGCCCTATCAAATTATAAAGAACAGCTAGGGATGCTTTACTGCGAGTATCACAAAGCGAAGGACCATTCGACTGATAGCTATTAGAGATTGAAACATGTCATTCAGGACATGATCGATCAGGACAAGCTTAGGAGATATATGGTAGCAACCATAGAAGAGCTAAGGAGATGGGATTTGCCAGCCCCACCTCCACGAGACCTTCCAATTTAGGAAGACAAAGGTCGGAGGGTGGTGAATATAATACTGGCTGAATTGGGATCTAACAAGTTTTCTGGGGTTTCACACCATTCTAAGGTCAGGAAGTCACAGTATGAGCAAGAAGTCTATTAGGTCACGGAAGGAACAATAGTAGCTCGGATACCAAAATTTGTTTGGGAGATCAAGGTGACGATTTTCACCCTTGAAGACTTGAAAGGGGTGTCAAGCCCATATAATGACGTTCTTGTCGTTACCTTGGAAGTAGGCTTAGTAGATCTAAGGAGGATACTTATTGACGTTGGAAGTGCAGCCGACATTTTGTTCCTATCAGCTATTGAGCGTATGGGTGTGCTCGGGAGTTTAGAACGGTCAGACATCAGTATCTACAGGTTTAATAGAAGCCCAGTGCCACCCGCATGAGAGATTACCCTTCCTGTGGTGGTCGTTTCTAAGGTCATCATGACCAAGTTTATTGTGGTCAACGCTAGCTCAGCATACAATGCCATTCTGGAAATAAGGTGGATTCATTCCATGCTAGCCGTACCTTCCACGTTCCACCAGCTTGTACACTTCCTAACCTGACAGGGTCCAATGGAGATACGATGGGATCAAGCAGTGGCTCGGCAATATTTCTCCTGCATAGTAAAGGAAGCAAGAAAGATGGAGCATAAAAAAAAATCAAGGAAATAAAGGCTACCCCTTTCGGCTCGAGAGAGCAATAGCAATTACAAGATGCATTATTGCCAAGCCAAGTGTTAGTGTGGAATAGGTTGTAGAGGTAGACTTAGGAGAGGACGACATGCACCAAACCTTTATTGAGATGGAGATGGAAGATGAGGGAGTCAAATAAGATTATCAAATTCTTAAAGAAGAACAAAAAATGTTTTTGCTTAGTCGTTAAAAGATATGCCCGACATCAATCCTCAGGTAGTGAGCTATCAGTTGTACATGGAGCTCAGGTTCTGACTTGTATAGCAAAAGCCATGGAGATTGGAACCAAGGTTAATGCAAGCAGTCAATGAAGAGGTAGCAAAGTTATTGAAGGTCAGGTTTATAAGAAAAGTACAATTTCTAACATGGATCACGAACATCGTGGCTGTACCAAAAAAAGATGGTCGGGTGAGGGTCTACATTAACTTCACCAATTTCAACAAAACATGCCCAAAGAACGGATTCCCTCTTTCGAGAATCGACCAGTTGGTAAATGCCACGGCAGGGCATGAAAGATTCTTCTTCATGGACGAATACTCGGGTTATAACAAGATCTCGTTAGATCCCCAAAGCCAAGTAAAAACCCCATTTATCATAAAACAAAGACATTTCTATTACACAGTGATGTCGTTTGGACTGAAAAAGACAGGGGATACGTACCAGAAGCTGGTCACATAGATGTTTGAGGACAAGCTCAGAGATATTATGGAAGTTTACATCGACGACATGCTGGTAAAGAGAAAATGATCAAAAGACCATATGGCCCATTTGGAAGACACTTTCACTCGCCTGAGAAAGTACAAGATGCACCTCAACCCTAAGAAGTTCACATTCAAGGTATCTTCTGGAAGGTTCCTGGGGTACATGGTGATGAGGAGGGAAATAGAAGTCAACCCAGACCAGATAAAGGCACTGACAGAAATGCCTTCAACAACTAATGTGAAGCAAGTACAAAAGCTACTAGGTCAGATAACTGCAGTCAACAGGTTCGTGTCAAGGTCTTGGGATAAGTACCGACCCTTGGTCACCATACTGAAGAAGGGGATAGGGTCTGTATGGTCAGAAGATTGCGAGAAGGCATTCTTGAATCTTAAAACTTAACTCGGGACACCCCCCCCCAATCTTGAGTAAGTCAGTGGAAGAGGAAACCTTTGGCATATACTTGGTAACTACACCTACGGCGATCAGTTCCATCTTGTTCAGAATGGAAGAGAAAAAGGAACTGCCTATCTATGTCATAAGCAAGATGTTGGGGGACCTCGAAAAAAAAATACAATAGAACAGAGAAAATCGGGTTCACTTTGGTGTAATCAGCCCAAAAGCTCAGACTATAGTTCCAAGCTCACAAGGTTAGGGTCATTACAGACTACCCATTAAGGGAAATATTGCACAAAGTCAAAAAATCCTAGAAGATAGCAAAGTGGGTAGTTACGCTAAGAAAGTTCGATTTCATTTTTTAGTTGAGGAATACGCAAAAAAGGTCAAGTAGTTGCTGACCTTCTGGTGAATTTCCCAGTAGAAAACCCTTACTAGAAGGAAGAGGAAAAGGCAGACCCACTAGAAGAAGATAAACTTAACCCTATAAGTCTTGAGATAAACTGGAGGTTGTTCACTGATGAGTTGGCTAATTTCCATGGGTCAAGTGTAGGCATGGTATTGGTTATTCCCAACAACGACCATGTAAAAAATATAGTGAAGCTTGGGTTTGAAGCATCGATCAACAAAATAGAATATGAAGTAGTACTCGATAGATTGATGATGGCCCGAGATCTAAAAATTTGGGAATTGTGGGTTTACTCAGACTCCTAGCTCATTGTCGAATAGTGCGGAGGAGCATACCAAGTTAAGGATTGCAAAATGGCCAAGTATGTGAAACTCATTCGAAAGGAAATGGCCTAGTTTGAAAAAGTGAAAATATCTAGGATATTTAGAGATGACAATTGCCATGCAGATTCGCTAGTATACGTAGCATCAATGCACAGTGATATAGAGGTCTGCACCATTCCCGTACAGTTTCAGGCTCGTGCAAGCATTGATCCTGAAAATAAGGAAGAGTGCATGCAGGTAGACCCACATCCAAATTGAAGAGGTGAGATAATAAGTTATCTTGGGTCAAGAATACTACTAGAAGATAAGACAACAACTTGGAAAGTAAAACAGAAGGTAGAACAGTATGTTATCATAGAAGAAGAGCCTTTCTGATGTTCTATGGGGGACCACACCTAAAGTACATAAGTTCAGATGAAGCGTAGTTGATCTTCGAGGAAATACACGAAGGGGTCTGTGAAAACCATTAAGGATGAAGGTCGTTGGCTCACAAGGTTCTTTCACAAGGACATTACTGGCCCTACATGTAGGAGGACACTAAGAAATATGTTCCGAAATGCAATAAGTGCTAAAGACATGCTCGCATGATACGCTAAACCTCGAAAGAACTCCACTAGATCCTCAGTCCCTGGCCCTTTACCATTTGGGGACTAGATATTATGGGACCGTTCCCCCGAGCGATTAGGAAAAGGGAGTTCTTGCTTGTTGGAACTGATTATTTCACCAAATGGATAGAAGCCATCCCTTTAGCTCGAATTCGAGAAAAAGAAGTTGTAAAGTTCCTATGGGAACACGTCATAACTAGGTTCAAAATATCGTACACCATCATCACTGATAATAGGAAGCAATTCAAGGATAAATAAGTCCTCGCTTACTATCAAAAATACAGAATTCGAAGATTGAATTCAACTCTGAGGTATCCCTAAGGGAACGAACAAATGGAAACATCCAATAAGGCAATACTTGAAGACTTGAAGAAGAGATTGGATGGAAAAAAAGGTCAGTGGGCAGATAAACTACACAGCCTGTTATGGGTATACCGGACTACCGTGCATAGAGGCACATGAATGTCTCATTTCTCCCTAACTTACGAGACATAAACTATGATCCCAACAAAGATTCATGCACCTACCGGTCGAACTCGGATAGTCGGGGACATAGTAAACAAGGAATTGTTGGCGCGGAACCTAGATTGGATAGATGAAACAAAGGAAAGAGTATTAGAAAGGCTCGGAAGATATCACCAGGATCTAAAAGGTCCTACGATCAAAATATGTGCATGAAAGTGTTTAGGCTAGGGGATCTTATGTTGAAGAAAGTCTTCCAGAACACACAAGTGCCGAATAGTAGAAAACTTGGGGAGAATTGGGAAGGACCATACATGATCGACAAGCTTGAACAAGCAGGGATGTATTACTTGAATAAGATGGCTGGGGATTCACTAGAGTCACCATGGAATGCATTCAACCTTAAGAAGTATTTTCAATAGGGGTAGGATTTGTCAAGTAAATAGGATTATTTTTCAAATGTTGTCGTTCAAAATAACTTAGTTTAAATTTTATTCTGTTAACATCTTGTATAAGTTTCAAGGAATTCACTGGTACCATTTCTTATCTTAATTTCTTTATAAAAGTTTCCCATTTCCTATTCCAATTCTTAAAAAGGCAATAAGGTCGGTTCCTATTGGATCCGAGTATCACTTTATGAGGTGAGTGATGTAAAAACCCAATAAGGACAATTCATCTTGGACTCAAGCATCACTTTATGAGATGAGTGATGCGAAAACCAAATAGGGTCGATCCCTCTTGGACCTGAGCATCACTATATGAGGTAAGTTGTGCAATCTTAAGACAAGGCAATAAGGTCGATTTTGGATCCAGTCAAATTTTACAACAAGGAAAGTAAAAAAGAATTCTAATGAAGATGACTATTGTAAATCGAAAAAGAAAGGGGGCTAGTTGCTTGTTATTATAAAAATCGACAAATCCATAAGACATAACGAAACTAGCTTTCAGTGATATAAGGTTCATTATAAAATGATAAAAAAAAGATAAGAATTACATGAGGGACTATTTTTCTATAAGGTTGGCATCCTCGACTACTGAGGAAGAAAGATCAGTGTCAGTAGGTTTCGGGGCTAAAGAGGAAACAATTGGGGGATGGGAAGTCGTCTGGAGCTCAAGAAGGCTGTAGACACCCCATTTTTGCACTCATCTGATTAATCAACTCGTCAATCCGATCGCAATGATTCCCAATGATGGATGTGTATTCCATTGCTTTATTTTGTTACCAGATGTGTTTTAGAAATCCGGATGAGGTATCTCGAACTGACAAAATCTTAGAAATCACGCTACGCTAGGAAAATACGATTTTAGAAACATAGAAATCATCATCTTGCAAACCAAAAAGAAGCTTCACGATAAAAATCACTAAAAATTGACGAAATTATCAAAATACCCCTAACATCAAAACAACCCTAGAGCCTACATTACGTTTAGGAAAACCCATTCAAACACATAAAACAACAAATAGGAATCAAATAAATCATTTCACCAATTTTCACAAAATTTGATAAAATTACGAAAATACCCCTCATAAAGTTCATGATCATTTCACACAAAAAATTCCATAAATGACACAAACTAATATTTCCATTGAATTCCTTACGAAAAATTGATTTTAAAACATCCTAGAACATTAAAAATCGACTTAAAACGTGAAAAATCCTCTCCGGGGGCAAAACGGTAATTTCACAATTTTTATAATTAAAAAATTTTAAATTAATAAATAAAACATTAAATAATTAAAGTGAAACATTAATGAAATTAATTTAAAATTTTGAACTAAAAAAATCGATCAATCGGGCTCTCATGAAAAATTGTTGAGGGTTCGTGAGATATTTCTTTAAGGACCCCTCCATTTGGGGGTCCAAAGAATTAAAGAAATAATGGAGGAGGCTTCTCCAAAAATTTAAAGTCAATCAAGCAAGACTAAGGTCAAGGTATTAAAGTCAATCAAGTGAGACTAAAATCAAAATTAAAGTCAATTAAGCAAGACTAAAGTCAAGATATTAAAAATCAATCAATTAAGACTAAAGTTAAAATATTAAAAGTCAATCAAATAAGATCAAAAGTCAAAATCATAATAGAGTTCTAATTAAATAATAACTCAATCTAATAGAGTTATAACTAAAACACAACTCCACCTAAAACAATTCTAATTAAAACACAATTCTACCTAAAACAATTCTAACTAAAACACACCTCTAATTAAAAGAACTCTAATTAAACACTAACTCTATCAAAATTGATTCTTATATTTTAGCAATTATTTCACAAGATATCGTTTGTTTGACTTCTCTTTCTTTTGTAGCTTTGGTTCATTGACCACATATCTTCTATCGAAGCTGTAGATACGTGGTTTAGTCATTACGATGACCACATCTACTAAGGTTAGGAGTCGCCACCATTCATTTTTGTAAGTGGGTGTGAATGGTCACCCGATGTGCATTTTTTAGAAAATTACTTTTTTGGCGTTTAGTGACTCTCGATGGATAAAGTACGGATCAAATCTTGAGATTCGGGGTAAGCGGCTCGATTGGAGAAAAGGAAAGGTGTTAGGCAGCATTTTCTCCCCACTAAATAGTGGTAACCTCAACTCAACTCGGTCATTTCGATTGAAAATACAAGAATAAAAATAAAGTGCCACGTGTGTGTCTTTGTACCCTAAGTAGAAATTTACTTTCGGCTCAATCATAGGATCATCTCATTGAAGGAGATGATCCTAATGAATCATTTGCCTTGAGGTCCATTCATCCTAAATCCATTTGAAATAAAACAAAGAGAGGAGGGAATAATAGAAAAGGGAAGAGGAGAGGGTAGAGAGAGAGGGGGGGATATTTTGTTGCACCCACCTTGAAGCTTCAATATTTCTTTTCTTCTTCTTCTTCAATGTCTTCTAAGGTCCTTAGTAGTTTAGGAAAATATTATTTTTTGTGTAATCGAAGGAGTAGAGAAGAGATGATGAGAGAGATGAGTGGAGTATAATAAATTTTTTTTTGAGACTTGGGGGAGAGAATTGGTAGTATTTTTTTTTGTAGTGAGAATTGGAAATAGTGGTTGGTAGTGAGAGTTGGGGAAAAAAAATTTGTAGTGAAAGTTGGGGGTTTTTTGGGAAGAGGAGGAGGGTATTTATAGATGTTGAGGGTTTTTTTTAGAGATATAATGGGGTGAAATGAAGAGAAGTGGTAGAATGGTGTGGGATTTAAGAGAAAAGTGGGGATAAATTATAGATGATTAAAGGGAATTTATATAAGAAGGGTAAATGGGTTGTTTTACAACTCAAATGGGTTGGATATTTCAACCCATTTGGGTTGAGTATTAGATGGAATAAAATAAATGAGAGTGGTTGAGAGGAAGGGATTGTGTAAGAGAGTAATTAATTGGTGAAGTGAGTTGAGGGGATGTGATTTTAATTAAAAGAAGGATTGTGTAGAGAGTGGTTGATGATATTTTGGGAGGGTGTGGGAGATGATGCCATGTGTTAAAATGGGTGGAAATGAAGGGTTGAGATGGGTTGATAGGAGAGGTTGAGTGTTTGACTTGAGAGGATGGGTGTAGGTTTAGGTTATAGATGTGGGTTTTATAGGGAATGATGAGGGTAGATTAGGGGGAGGTATAGGTTAGGGGTATGGGTAGATTAGATTTTTTTAGAGAAAAGATGATGGGTTGATGTGGGTAGATTAGGGGAGGTATAGGTTAGGGGTGTGAGTAGATGTGTTTGATTTGAGAGAAAAGGTGATGGGTTGATGTGTGGGTAGATGAGGTTTAAAGAAAATTAATGGGGGTAGGTAGTTGGATGAGGGAGGTGAGATGGGATGATGACATATGTCATATTTGATTATCAAGATGGTGATTGGTTGATGTGGGTAGTGGTTGATGGGTTAGGGTTTTGGGTTGTGTGTTGTGGGTTGGATAATGAATTGGGTATGGATAGTGGTTTGTGGACTTTTATTATATTGGACTTGGGTTTTAGGAAGGTTGTGGGTTATTTTGGCTTGGATGGGGTTTGTTTTGGGTTAGATTTTCGAGGGTAGGTTCATTTTAGGGTTTAGGTGATATGGGATCGATTTTAGGTTGAGGACAAGGTTAGAAATTGATTTTAGAGAGATGAAGGTTAGTGGGCCGTAAATGGGCTTAGAGTATTTTTAGTTTCGACGATGGAGCGGTGAGGGTAGAGGAAGTGATAGATGTCCCAAGTCTCACATTTTTAGTTTTATCCATTTTTTTTAGATTTTGAAATTATTAAATTAATCAAAATGCCACGTGTTGGCAAATCGGGTTTTTTAGGCCCGTTGGTAAACTTTATCGAAAATTTGGCATTTTTGGTTTTGGAAGCGGAGCGGTGAATATTGGGAAAGCGGAGGGTTGGCCGAGTCTTTTTGGCGGCTCCCAAACCATTAGGAGGTCTTAGGGACCTTGGTTCGATCAAAATGTCACTTTTCAATGACTTGGGCCCTTGAGGCCCGTTGGCCCATTTATTTGAAAAATCTGTATTTTTGGGCTCTTTCGAGTAGTGGTCCGTTCAAATTGAGGTGTCTACAACTGCCCTTCTTTGCAGGAATTGCATGCAAAGAATAGACTAAACCCCTATTTGTACGGACCAGAAAAATTCTGTAAAAACGCGATCTTGAATTACCGATTGTATTGAAGATTTTTGTAGAAAATGGCTACTCAAACACGGGGTCTGACAGAGTTTTGCCTTATTAACTCTTTAATCTCGATGGGGCGGAGCTCGTGTGAGATCTTGGATTTTAAGAAATTTTGATGAGTTTAGAAATTCAGATATTTCTTCAGTCGCGTTTTAACAAATTGGAATTGAGTGCAACTCGAAAGGTTTTTGAAGTTCTTTTTTTTTTTTTAAATCCCTCTTCATTACCTTTTTTTGTTGATTTTGCCCTATTTTTATCATAAGTTAACCTTTTCAATTCATGCATTGTCCATTGTAATGATACCTTTGATCCTTTTAACGGTGCAAGCACTGAGGTTGTTTAGCAGTTGCCACAAATCCAAGAGAGAGTTTTGTAGTTAGAACCGAATCGACCAAGATCTGGAATGCAACAGTCAATAGAGATCCACCAGACCCAACTTCAGTAATTCTACCTCTATTTACTGTTAGCCCATCGAGGAGTATAGCAAAACCGATGAGAATGGGTGCTACATAGTCTGGGTCTCCCCCATTTAGAATCACGTTCATTGCAACAATATCAACAGGAGCATAGATTACAAAAGAGCTCGTTGAATCGGTGCTACTCTCTTGTAATATCAACATGTTGCTCTAATTGGAATTTGGAGTATTAACTCGCAGTAGAGAGACACAGTTACCAAGATCTCTGCCATTAGTAATATGTGTTATTTCTTCAACAACACCGCCATTAAAAAGAATGTCCCACTCACTTTTAAAGTTCTCATCGCGAAGAAAATTGAAAACTCTCTTTGGTGGGACTTGAAATTCTGCTGTCATCACTTGAAGGACTCCTTTATAGTTTTCTGCTAGCCTGTTGATACGATCTCAAGAGTCATTGCTTTTGAAACAATGCTATAAAACACGGTGGACCACTGATTCACATCCATAAGGATCTCAACAAGGTTAATGTGATTCATGATAACAATGGTAGTTTCTCGAGAAGCTTCTGACTTCAATCCAAATGATTTTGGTCCAATTCCCCTCGGGAATGTTTGCATATACTCATCTTCACTTAGAATCCCATAAGCATGATCAAGACTATGCACTCACAACGGTTTCCCTAGTTGGGCCATTCTTATAAACTCTTCCATTGCTGCAACTACGAGTTCGATGATCAATAGTTTATCTGCCTTAGTAGGCCCGAAGAGTGATCTCAGGAGGGGCTTCCTAAGGGTTCCTGCTTCGATGCCTTCACGTTTTATCTAGTGAGTTGTGATGCTTCGGACGCTGAAAAATTGATGATAAGTCAGACTGCCCGGATCCGTGCTTTGTAGGAACGCCTTGACTCTTTTTTCATTATGTTTGATTGATTGCGTTGTATTCACTTTTTTTGTATTTTCTTTTCATTATCTGAATGTATGCAAAATGTTGAAAGATTAATGCAAAGAAAATAGATTTTATACTTACTTAGCCTCAGGTGTATCTAATGCTTTGAAAACTTGATGTTTGAATAAGTCCTAGATTCTTCATCATCGACCAAAATAGTAATTTTTCTTTTTGAAATTTTATGAAATATCTTTATCAAACGAGTACGATAAATTCGGAGTTTGTAAAATCTTTGGTTGCGACGATCTTGGTGTTTTTGCCAACCACAAAGGAAATAAACGTCAATTGCTCTTTTGATTCCTTTAAAGTCATTCCCAGTGCCCTGGTATTGGAAGACTACTATCTGTTTGGGTCTCGGGATTTTGGAGAGATTTTGCCTTTCACATTTTATACTCTTGCGGGCCAAGAGTTTTTTTTTAAACCTTTATTGCCCTTGATGCCAATTACGATTTTCATCATACCCGATTTCTACATTTTTACGCATCGACGTCCTTTTTGGGATTTTCATCGTGCCGGTGGCTTTGATCTTGCCATAGTATGATTCTTTTACCTATAGTGCACTTTCATGTTTCACTATACCCGTTTAGATTATGTTTTGTATTTTTTTTTTCATTACAATTCTACTCGGAGTCTCTGTATCTTTGTGGCTTGGTGACTCAAGTTGAGTTGTGAAATCGACGACTTTACTCTTGTAGTCGCACTCTTTCTTGAGTAATAGACCTAGATTCCCCTCTCGAGTTTGCTGACGACTATTTGTGGTTCTGCAACTCAAGTTAAGCTGCGAGATCGGCTACTCTACACTTCGAGTATTCTTTTTTTTTCGAATATCCGATCTGGATTTCCCTCTCGAGTCTTCCAAAGACTAGCAAGACTTTGAGGTCCGAACCAAGTCGCAAGATCATTGGTGCTGCCACTGTCATTATGTTGCCCTAGAATATTTTCTCATCAAAAAGGACTTTAAGTAGGACGAAACGCTGGCTTAGGCTTATGGTAGTGGAAGGTTACAAAAAGGTTAAGGTCTAGGTTTATCTAGAGTGGGTTAGACCTGGGATTTGTTTATTTTTGCTTCGAAAATGTGATCTATGTCTCCTCCCAACGTCTCTCGAACTTGTTAAGGCTGGAGATTTGGGTCGAGCTTAGATCAAGTGTCCGAATTTTTGACTTTTTTTATTTTTTTATTTTTTTAGCCGTTCACAGTTTATCCTCATGCGGGCTAGGAGTATTTCGATGCTTTTATCTTTCTGATTTTCCTTTCTTTTATTTATTTTTTTTGTATCATTTTGTAGTTTTTGACTTGTCCCAGTCTTAAGTTAAGAAATGAACGTGATGGCTCAAAAGGGTTGACTAAGGTTGATAATTGGTTTAGAATAGCAAAGATGGCCTTTGGTCGTCTTAAGATCAGTTTTAGGCGTAGTATTTCTTGACAGTGTCAGCATTGATCGGTTGCGGGAAGACTTGTCCATCCATTTTTGTAAGGATCAGAGCTCCTCCCGTCATCACCTTTTGCACAATGAAGGGTCCCTCATAATTTGGTCGAAACTTTCCCCTAGCGTCTTCTTGGATTGACAGATTTTTTTTAGAACAAGGTCCCCTGGCGTGAAATCTCTAGGCTTAACTTTCTTGTTATAGGCACGAGCTATTTGTCATTGATAGATCTGTCCATGGCAAATGACTGCAAGGCGTTTCTCTTCAATCAGATTCAGCTGATCAAATTGAGCTTGAATCCATTCAGTTTCATTTAACTCTACTTCTTTTAAGATTCGGAGGGAGGGAATCTCAACCTCTACGGGTAAGACTGCTTCCATTCCGTAGATCAATGAATACAGAGTTGTCCCAGTCGAAGTCCTGAACAAGGTTCGGTAAGCGTGTAGTGCAAATGGCAACATGTCGTGCCAATCTTTGTATGTAACTGTCATCTTCTCGATTATTTTCTTGATGTTCTTGTTGGCTACCTCGACTGCTCCATTCATCTTAGGTCTGTAGGGTACAGAGTTGTGATAAGTGATCTGGAAGTCTTCGCACATTTTGATCATATCTTTGTTCTTGAAGTTTTTAGCATTGTCAGTTATCAATCCACTTGGAAGTCCATACCGGCAAATGATATTGTTCTTGACAAACTTCATGACATTGCTCTTAGTGACATTAGCGTATGAAGTCGCTTCTACCCATTTGGTGAAGTAATCGATAACAACAAGGATGAAACGATGCTCATTTGCAGCTTTTGGCGAGATCTGTCCAATGACGTCCATGCCCCAGAGTGAGAAGGGCCAAGGAGTGGTCATATTATGTAGTTCTGAATGTGGGGCATTGATCTTGTTGGCGTAGATCTGACATAGATGGCATTTGCGGACATGCTGATAGCAGTCACTCTCCATTGTCGACCAATAGTATCCCATCCTCATGATTTTCTTGGCCAACATATAACCATTCATGTGGGGTCCACATACTTCCCCATGTATAGTCTCAATTAGTCATTTTGCTTTTGTTTCTGCCACACACCTGAATAAGATCTCATGGTGCGACTTCTTGTACAGAATACCGTTGCTCAAGAAAAATTGCCCTGCTAGCTTCTGAATAGTCCTTATATCATTTGGCGTTGCATCTGAGGGGAGCGTTCGATCTTCAAGATATGCCTTGATGTCTGAGTACCATGGCTTTTCCTCGGATTCTTCTACTTCGATAGGTAGACAATAAGCCGGTTCATCTTGAATTCCAATCTTGATAGGGTCGATGATTAAGTCTTCTGAGATACTGATCATAGAAGCAAGTGTAGCTAGTGCATCTACAAACTGATTCTTAGCTTTCGGCATGTATGTGAATGAAATTCTATCAAAGCATGAGCTTAGTTCCTCCAAATACTCATGGTAAGGGACTAGTCTCTGTTCTCGAGTTTTTCATTCTCTAGTCGTCTGATAGACTACTAAGCTTGAATATCCGAAAACATCGATCTCATCTACCTTGAGATCCAGTGCTGTTTTCAACCCTGCTATGCATGCTTCGTATTCAGCCTCGTTATTAGAACATTGGAATTTCAATCTGATTGCAATTGGTACGTGGGATCCATCTGGCTTGATCAAAACTGCCCCTATTCCGTTTCCTTTCTAATTGGTTGCTCCGTCGAAGTACATTTTTCAGCCTGATTCATCATTATCGTCCTCAATCTTGATGAGTAGTATGGCTTCATCGGGAAAGTTCATCTTTAGTGGTTCGTAGTTAGGCAATGGGTGCTCGACGAGGTGGTCGGTGATGGCTTGCCCTTTAATGGCTTTTTGAATGACATAGGTGATGTCAAACTCAGATAACAATAGTTGTCATTTTGCAGTGCGACCTGTTAATGCTAGTTTCTCGAATAGGTATTTCAGGGGGTCCATCCTGGCGATTAACAAAGTTGAGTAACTCAGCAAATAGTGACGTAGTCGTTGAGATGTCCAGACTAATGCGCAGCAAATCTTCTCAAGCGTTGAATATTTTGCTTCGTACTCAGTAAATTTCTTGCTAAGATAATAGATGGCCTGTTCCTTCCGTCCTGATTCATCATGTTGCCCTAGCACATATCCCATTGACGTTTCTAGCACCGAGATGTACATCAGCAAAGGTCGCCCTAGAGTAGGAGGGACTAGAACTGGTGGATTGAGCAAATATTGCTTAATCTTGTCGAACGCTTCTTGACAGTCCTTGTTCCACTTCTTTGGAGTGTCTTTCCTCAGTAGCTTGAAGACTGGCTCACAGATAGGCGTGAATTGAGCTATAAACCGATTGATATATTGTATCCTCCCCAGAAGTCCCGAACATCTTTTTCTGAAACAGGTGCCTTCATTTTGAGGATATACTTAGTTTTTGCTGGATCTATCTCGATGCCTCTTCTGCTGACGATGAAACCCAATAGTTTGCCTGATGTTGCTCCGAATACACATTTTGTAGGATTTAGCCTTAAATTGTACTTCCTCAGCCTGTCAAACAACTTCTTTATATTCACCGGATAGTCTTCTTCAATGTCAGATTTAGCAATCATGTCGTCTACATAGACCTCCATTTACTTATGGATCATATCGTGGAATAATGCGGTCATTGCCCGTTGATAAGTCGTTCCTACGTTTTTCAGTCCGAATGGCATGACTTTGTAGTGGAAAGTACCCCATGGTGTGATAAATGCAGTCTTTTCTTGGTCTTCTTCTGCCATTTTGATCTGATTATAGCCTGAGAAGCCGTCCATGAACAAGAACATGTTGTGTCCTGCTGTACTATCGATTAGAATGTCGATATGTGGTAGTGGGAAATCATCTTTAGGACTGGTCTTGTTCAAGTCTCGATAGTCAACACACATGCGTACCTTTCCATCTTTCTTGGGTATTGGGACGACATTAGCCAACCATTCTGGGTACGTAGAGACTGCAAGAAATCCGGCTTCGAACTGTTTCATGACCTCATCCTTAACCTTGGGTCCATTCTGATTTTAGCCTTCTCAGTTTCTGATTGATCGGCTTGCTTCCTGAAGTAATTGGTAGCTTGTGTACAACAAGATCTGTGTCTAACCCAGGCATATCCTTGTATGACCATGCGAAGACATCTTGATAATCTTGTAAGAGTTTGATCATTTCTTCCTTTTGTTGCGACGTTAATAAGGCTCCGATCTTGACAATTCGTGGGTCCTCTTCGGTACCAAGATTGATTGAATCTATATCCTCAATGTTTGGCTGAACACCTTTCTCGTGACGTTCTTTCAAGTCTTTGATTTCTTTAGGCGGGTATTCCATTTCGTCCTCAGACTCTCCTTCGATCCCCATGAGGTCAAAGTCGAGTTCAAGATCGAAATCATACTCGTCCCTTTCAAATTCAATGTTATCTGGATCCTCATTTGATTGAGACAAATCCCTTGAAAACTCTTTTTTTGGCTTTTGGAAAATATCTATTTTTTTTTGTAATTTTGAAAGTTTTTTGATTTTTTTGTCTTTTGAGAAATTTTTGATTTTTTTATTTTTTGAGGAATATTTATTTTTTTGTTACTTTTCGAATACCTGAAATAAGAAGAACAATCATGCAAATTCGTTAATAAAAATGGGGAGCCCTCAAAACAGTCTTTACCCGAGGACGAGGGCTCGTTATGATCCTCGGGCAAACTAGATTCGTTTAACGGCATTTTTTTTAGACCTCAATAGGCTCAAGGGTTAATGGGAATTCCTCCCAGTTGTTCAGAACTTTCCCTTCTCTGATGGGGCGAATGAGATGCGAAAGTGATTTGTTGGGTGATTTGGTCGGTGGTTCGGAGATGACCATGATCTCTGATTGACCTTTGTCAAGTTGGGGCATAGTCCCTCCCAAGCTTGGTGGGATGACGACTGATGCCCAGTCGATGCCAGTAGGGAAGGGTGATTTTTTCTCTTGGCTCGTGGTGGTTTCCATGTTGGTGGATTCTGAAGCCATTTCTGATAGACTTTCTTTGGAATTCCCATTGAATAGAACACCAATGCCTTCTACGAAGGATGATTGGGACTCAACAACTGAGTCTTCATAAATGTGCACCGGTACGAAATTTACCGTTTTTGACTTTTTTGGTGGTGATGGTTCTGATAAGCTGTCGGGTCTGATATGTGATTTTGGGAAGCTAACGCTGATATGTGAAATTCTACCTAGATTCCAGACATTCGGTTCACGGTTTTACCTTCTTGCTAGTTGAAGGTTTTTTTTCTTGTCATTCATTTCTGCGACATCCCTTTTTGTGGGCTTAAATCCCAAACCAAAATAAGGATCGTGTTTTTTCGCTTCGACCGGTGTAGCTCTCCCTCTTCCTCCCGGCCCCAACCCTTGTCTGGGTCGATAACCTATTTTTTTCATAACCCGACCAACCATTAGATTTGTTCTCGATAGCTTTGCCTTTATCTTCTCTTGTCCTTTCTCAATATGATTGACAGCAGTGAATTGATAAGAGTGATAGAGTGTTTTGTCCTTCGTCATCTCTATATCGATAAATGGCACGTCTAGAGCTCTGCCAGTCGGGATTAAGTTCTTTGCCAAAATGGATATCATCTTCTGCCCCATAATGAATTTGACTCTTTGGTGTAGAGAAGAAGGTACAGCCCCTGCTATGTGGATCCACGGCCTACCCAGTAATAAATTGAAGGTTGTCGGTATCTCCATGACCTCACATGTCACTTCAAAGGTGCAAGGACCTATTGTGATCAGTAAATCCACTTCTCCCAAGGAATCTCTTCTTGAACTGTCGAAGCCTTGGACAACCTTGTTGTTTGGCTTGAAATGTGACCAATCAGCGTTGAGTTTCCAGAAGGTCTCAAGCGGACAAACATTAAGCGCTAAGCCATTATCAATCAGCACCCTGGCAACCATCATGCCCTTGCATATGACCATGATGTTTAGTGGCTAGACGTGTCCCGTTCCTTCCGGCATAAATTCATTTTTCAGTGAAAATAATGGGATTGGGGGCCATTATCTGTTCTAACTGTGATGGCGAAGTGGTTGCAGGTACATGCGATTTCCCAAAAACTCTTAGTAATGCCTCTTGATGTTCTTCTGACTTTTGCATCAGACTCAGAATACTGATTTGAGCTGGTTGTTTGTTTAATTGATCCACTATATTATGCTCACTCTTGCGAACGAACTTAATGAAATCTGCAGCCTCCTTATCTGACACCTTCACCTTATCTTCTTTCTGGTCACTCTCGCTCATTTTTCCTTTTCTTTTACTTTTCTTTTCTCTTCATCTGTCATGCCTTTTGTTGTTTCTTCAATCTCTTCCCTGATGCTTACCCCCTTTTTTGATATTTTTTTGTATCGTCCTGCCTTTGTCATATGACCGATATCAGTCACCATCGCTTTCTTTATGGTCTCAACTCTTGAGGTTGTGGTGATGGTGGTCTCATAGCTTCAAGGAACTGCATGGTCGGAGTTATAAGGGAATGGTTTAGGTGAGCGTATGGTCATGGGAGGTGGATCGAGTTTCACATTGAGAATGAGGGGTGGTGGTTGTGTTTTGGCTGTTGTGGTGATGGGAGAAGCTGCTTGAGGGACTGGTGAAATGTAAGGAATGACTAGTGGTGGTCGTGGAATGTAAGGTATATGAAGGGGTGGTCGAGTCATATATTGAAAACTTTGCGATGCATATGGTATAATGAGAGGCGGTCGAGTAGCAGTATTGGGAGTTTGATGAGTGGGATGGATGGTGAGGTCAGACAATCTGAAAGGTGGTAGTGAATTTTGGGATGAGTTTGTTGTGTGGTGGTTGACTGTGTTAACCACAGGTGCTTTTGATTCCTTTGTTAAGTGGACCCTGATTTTTGCTCCGATAGACGTTATTAAATCTGAGGGATTGAAGTCGAGTTCTCCACAGAAAACATTTATCCTGTGCCCACTCCCCTCTCCATTGTGAGTAGGTAGGGGGTTTTGGTTGATGTTCTGCTGCTGAGTGGGATTCGCTGGTCCATCCAGTATGAGTGTTTTTTTATCTATCAAATTTTGCACATGGTGCTTGAGTTGCCAGCACTGATCAGTAGAGTTCCCCAGTACACCCATATGAAATTCACAAAATAAGCTGGGGTTATACCTTGGTCCTTTCACAGCCTCTGGATTTGGTGGTCGTTTTGTGAGGTACTCTCCCCTAAGCAAGAGCGGAAGTAATTCTGTCAGCGTCATAGGCAATCTGGTGAATACTTTTTTTACCCTGTTGGGTCGTGCTTGTTGATTTTGCCCATACTGTGGTGCTGGTTGTGCTTACGGAGGAACTG
Source organism: Akebia trifoliata (assembly GCF_017979445.1). Lineage (NCBI taxonomy): Eukaryota > Viridiplantae > Streptophyta > Magnoliopsida > Ranunculales > Lardizabalaceae > Akebia > Akebia trifoliata. The sequence goes on along the minus strand of NC_141383.1, from coordinate 6,855,918 downwards.
TCTGAAAGGGATTCTACGGTGCTGGAACCCAAGCAGCTCGAGGTACTGGAGCCCAAGGGACTTGTGGTGCCTACGGCCTCTCAACTGGTACCTGAATGAAAAGAGGTTGGCTGGGTTGTACATTATTGATTTGAGTTTCATCTTTCTTTTTGACAAAAGGCACTAACTTCCTCTGTGCCAATGTCCCTGCTATTGCACTCAAGGCTGTAAAGTCGAATATTATACCAGTTCGGATCTCGTCCTCGACCCGATCTGCCACTTGAACTAAATTTGAGAAGGTGCTTGTGGTATGTCCAACCAGATGAGTATAAAAGGCATGCCCTAGTGTTGAGATGAACGTGGTGTTCATCTCTTGTTCAGTCATTGCAGGCCTCACTTGTGAAGCAGACTCCCGCCATTTCTGGGCATACTCTTTTACTGTTTCCCTTGGTTTTCTCACCATCTTAGCCATGTCGTTTCGATCCAGTCCCACATCCGTATTGAACCGATAGTTGTACCAAAACATCTCAACTAGGTCCTGCCAATTCTTGATAAATGTATGGTCCAATCCGGAGAACCACTTGAGGGCCGGCCCTGTTAAACTTCTTTCGAATAATTGTACAAACAGCCTGTCGTCATCGCCATATTGGCACATAGACCCATAGTACAACTTTAGATATGATAGCGGACACCCTACCCCATTGTATTTTTCAAATTCTGGACATTTGAACTTGGCCGGTAATTGAGTATTGGGATAGAAAAAGAGGTCCTTGAACCGAGTTCCACTCATAGTGTTGATGCCCTTCATCCTCCTCATTTCTTCCTGCAGAGACTCGATTTGCTAAGTTAATTTTTCATCTGTGGCACTCTTGGCCTCTGTGGCCCTATACTCGCATTCATCATCAGGAATGACCACAGGGGGTGGTTGATTCTGTGGAATATAGAGCGGGGGCCCCTGGTATTCAGGTACTACAGGAGGCATGGTTGTCTGTGGTCCTTGTGGAGGTTGTTCGGGTAGATCCTGATTTGATTCGGACGCATGTTGTTGTATTGTTTGGGCTTGTATGATATTGGCGTTGGCTAACACGGTACTTACCATTTTTTCTTGCCTCTCAATTATTTTCAATAGTGTTGCTATTTGTGGATCGATACCTGACGTTTCAACTACTGGGGGTTGTGCTGGTTCGGAAGAACTCATGATAACGGTGGAAGATCTGAGAAAATTCGGAGGTTCCTCTGATTGCTTATATTTCTTTCGTTTGGCCACCTTTGGGTACAGAAGACCAAGCATTACTATCTTGTTTACAAAAAGAAAAATACATGACGTTTTATTAAGTCGGGTAAAGTTATTTATTTTAAAGTAAACGAGTTTTAAAGAAAAAAGTTATTTGGCTCGGAGCCGACATTAACGTGAAGTTGGCATCAACACGGGACTAGCAAAACATTTTAAAAGAAGAATTACATCAGCTGGAGCTGGCATCGACACGGAGCCGGTGAAAATTTAAATGATTACATCAGCACAGAGCTGGCATCGACATGGAGTCGGTAAAACATTTTGAAAAAGAATTACATCAGTCGGAGCTGGCATCAACATGGAGTCGATAAAATTTAAAGACGATTTCATCAGCACGGAGCTGGCATCGACACGGAGTCGGTAAAACCTTAAAAATGATTTCATCAGCACGGAGCTGGCATCGACATGGAGTCGGTAAAATTAAAAATGATTTTGAAAAAGAATTACATCAGTTGGAGCTGGCATCAACACGGAGCCGGTGAAAATTAAAATGATTACATCAGCACAGAGCTGGCATCGACACGGAGTCGGTAAAACATTTTGAAAAAGAATTACATCAGCCGGAGCTGGCATCGACACGGAGTCGATAAAATTTAAAGATGATTTCATCAGCACAGAGCTGGCATCGACACGGAGTCAATAAAACTTTAAAAATGATTTCATCAGCACGGAGCTGGCATCGACACGGAATCGGTAAAATTAAAAATAATTACATCAGCACGGAGCTGGCATCGACACGGAGCCGGTAAAAAGATTTTGAAAAAGAATTACATCAGTCGGAGCTGGCATCGACACAGAGTCAGTAAAATTAAAAAGATTTCACCAGCACGAAACTGGCATTGACATGGAGTCGGTAAAATTTAAAAATGATTTCATCAGCACGGAGTTGGCATCGACACGGAGTCAGTAAAATTTAAAAATGATTTTATCAGCATGGAGCTGGCATCGACATGGAGTCGGTAAAACATTTTGAATTTTGTACAGCAACCCATTAAACAATTCATTTATGCAATGATTATCCACAAAGAAACTAAAAGAAATTTTATTGAACTATTGAAAATTATTTGACAAATAGGATTTTCATTGAATAACAACTTTCAATAACTCTGACTTCGACTTTTTTACATGGACGCTTGGATTTGTTTTGATCGTCATCAGGATTGTTAGGACAATTAGGCTTGCGTCTCTTGGTTCTAACAACTAGCTCTTTGAACTCTGTTGGTCCCTCTGGATATCCTAAGGTGCGCTTGTTCCAAGCATTCTCAATGAGATGCACTAACTTTTCAGTCAATGGTTCGGAAGGAAAGAATTCTTTGTATTGAGGTAGCGAAAACTCTATCGGTACTCCATATTGTTCTGGGATCAAGGCAGGTTGGTAAAAAGACGTTTCCTCCAGTCCAATCAAACGGACATAATAGGATCCTTTGGTACCTAAAACAGGGTAATCCGTCATCCACCAAGGGCATCTCAAACCAATATGACGGGCAAGGCAAGAATCTAACCATTTTCTCCAAGCCTTGACTGAGTTGTGACGCACTAACATGTTTCTCTTGAAAAAATACTCTGGCCGATACTCGAGGGTTGAAGGAATGTTCACAAATTTAAGACGATCGCAAAGCCACATATAAAGTAGGTGAGGGCTTCCTTTGAAATCCCTTCCCTCACCATTTTTTATAGCATCCAAACCTGAGAAGGTTTCAGCTAGAATGAGAGGTATAGGGTTGGCTTTTCTGGAGAGCTGGGAAGCTATGTCTATGTGTAGACACCCCATTTTTGAATTCGCCTGATTAATCAACTCGTCGACCCGATCGCAAAGGTTCCCAATGATGGATGTCTATTCCAATGCTTTATTTTGTTACCAGATATGTTTCAGAAATCCGGATGAGGTATCTCGAACTGACAAAACTTAGAAACCACGCTACGCTAGGAAAATACGACCCCAGAAATATAGAAATCATCATCTTGCAAACAAAAAAGAAGCTTCACGATAAAAATCACTAAAATTACCAAATTACCCCTAACATCAAAATAACCCTAGAGCCTGCATTATGCTTAGGAAAACCCACTCAAACACATTAAACAACAAATCGAAACCAAGTAAACCACTTCGCCAATTTTCACAAAATTTGACAAAATTACGAAAATACCCCTCATAAAGTTAACAATCATTTCATACAAAAAACTTCATAAATGACAAAAACCAATATTCCCATTAAATTCCTTACGAAAAATTGATTCCAAAACATCCTAAAACATTGAAAAACGACTTAAAACGTAAAATATCCTCTCCGAGGGTAAAATGATAATTTCACAATTTTCATAATTAAAAAATTCGAAATTAATAAATAAAACATTAAATAATTAAAGTAAAACATTAAATAATTAAAGTAAAATATTAATGAAATTAATTTAAAATTTTGAACCTAAAAAATTGATCAATCGGACTTTCGGGTAAAATTGTTGATGGTTCGTGGGATATTTCTTTAAGGACCCCTCCATTTGGGGGTCCAAAGAATTAAAGATATAATAGAAGGGGTTTCTCCAAAAATTAAAAGTAAATCAAGCGAGACTGAAGTCAAGGTATTAAAGTCAATCAAGTGAAACTGAAGTCAAAATTAAAGTCAATCAAGCAAGACTGAAGTCAAGGTACTAATCGAGTCAATCTCATAAGACTAAGGTCAAAATCCTAAATCAAAACCCTAATCTAAACTAATCAAGTCAATCTCATAAGACTAAGGTCAGAACCCTAAATCCAAACCCTAATCTAAACTAATCAAGTCAATCTCATAAGACTAAAGTCAAAACCCTAAAACCCTAAAGACTAAGTCAAAACCCTAATTGAAACCCTAAAAGAAACCCTAATCAAACCCTAAATGCTTCTAAAAACTTTATAAATAGGAGCCTCCACACCCTATTTTCGTATCAAAGAAAAAACCCTAGAAAAAGTAGGTGAAGAAGCCTCCACAACCCCTCCAAAACCCTAATTTTGGAGCCCCAACTCCTTCCCAAACACCCCAACTCCGATTTTAGCCTAAAAAACACCCAAAAACATCCCAAAAATCCACCACAAATTCAAAGCATCCAGATCCAAGAAGGAGACACCTTGCCTTGGAGATCAGAAATCAGATCCGGAGACAAAACGAAGCAAGGAGTACGGTACAAGGAACTGTTTTTCAGATCTAAGGGAATAGTACTTTTGCAGATCGAAGGTAAGGCTTTTTTTTATTATTTTTTTAATCTAGGTTTTATCATTAACGATGTAGTTATATTTGGGATAAGTAGAGACCGGCATTGGCCGGGCGGGGTTGGTGCCTAACACCTTCCAACCCCGTAACATGATCCCCGGATTCAGATTTCTATAGTAGATTAGTTCTTTTTATCCATTGTAGGGTCAAATTGGTTCCTAGACCGTAATAACTAGGTGGTGACTCCCAAACCTTAAGGGTCAAAAGTGGATCCGCGCACCCCGCGGATCGAGGGCGCTTTCAGTGGCGACTCCGCTGGGGACTATTGAGGATCAAACTTGAAAAACCCCAAGTATGGGAGCATTGCCAAGGTGACCTAGTTTTTTTTTATAATTTAGTTGGATTTATTTTATTTATTTTTTCTATTTATTTATTTTTTATCTTGATTGTAGATGATTTTGGGTATTGCATTTTTTTCTCCAATTAAGGATCACTTTTTGATGACCCCTAAATAATGAAATATTCAAATTGACCTATGAAAATGATGGAATGATGAAGGTTGGACAGAAATAGTAAAATACTTTTAAAGAATATTCTAGTGAGAATTAAGTCTGGGAGCCTCTTAATAAAACATAGATCTCGTCGAGTAGATTAATTTAGAATCTGAGTTCACTCAATTTCGTTTTCGGAAGCCTTAGATATCATCGATGCAAGTTCAATCTGTAAATCTGGAATTATTTCTGAATGAAAGTTGGGACAGCAACGTTAAAACTTTTTTATAGAATATTTTAGGGAGAATTAAGTCTGGGAACCTCTTAATAAAACATAGATCTCGTCGAGTAGATTAATTTAGAATTTGAGTTCACTCAATTTCGTTATCAAAAGCCTTAGATATCATCGATGCAAGTTCAATCTGTAAATCTGAAATTATTTCTGAATGAAAGTTTGGACAACAACGTTAAAACTTTTTTACAGAATATTCTAATGAGAATTAAGTCTGGGAACCTCTTAATAAAACGTAGATCTCATCGAGTAGATTAATTTAGAACTTGAGTTCACTCAATTTCGTTATCGGAAGCCTTAGATATCATCGATGCAAGTTCAATCTATAAATCTAGAATTATTTCTGAATGAAAGTTGGGACAGCAACGTTAAAACGTTTTTACAGAACATTCTGGTTAGAACTAAGTCTGGACACCTATTAATAAAATGTAGATCTCATCGAGTAGATTAATTTAGAACTTGAGTTCACTCGATTTCGTTATCGGGAGCCTTAGATATCATCGATGCAAGTTCAGATTGTATTTTCCTAATTCACAGAAAATCTGAATTTTTCTAATGTTGGCACAATTAATGTTCTTGAGAGTGAGCTCATCTCAACCATTGTCATTCTATCATCAATGTAACACCTATTGGAATCTCGATTTATTTTGGATCACCCAAAAGTGATCATTGATTGGACCTTAAAAATTATAAAAATTATGCTTATTGCAATGTTTGTTTGATCATTATCATATGCCATATTTATTGATTAATTTACCATGATCTTGCTTGAAATACATGATTGATGTTGATCGTAATGTTAATGTGCTTATGTGCTGGGAATAATGTGATCTTAATTGAATATTCATATGATTTGAATGATTTTGATTTTGATTAAATATATGATTGGTTTGATTGGATCCATGGGCCCATTTGTTTGAAAAAGGTCCCGGGCACACCCCACCCTGTTTTGCGCACACCACATGCACGTTTACTGTTTTACTCACTTACACGTCCCATTTAGCCAACGTGGCACTAGTACGTGGCCCGGTCTCTTTGGAGATGCGACGTCATTTATGAAATCCACAACTCCAGTCACGTACCTTAGGGTATATCAAACTGGGGGCATCAATACCATCTGATCAGGTGATTCTGAGAAGTATGTTGATGCACCCAGGCTGGAGCGACTTGAGCCTTTGACCTATTGTAAGCCACACAGTCACATGTCCCGATTGTCAACGTAGTACTAGTACGTGGTCGGTCCCCTCGTGGGATGCCAAACCATTTATGAAAGTTACAACTCTTGACTCGTACCCGTAGGTATAAAAGATAGTCTAAGTATATCAATTGCACTTCTTGGTCAAAACCGGTGCCTAAGCAAGATCTTGCCCCGCTGTACCCTACTGTACGAGGGGGATAGACTACATCTATTCTAGACGAGAGGTATTTAAGTGGGCCCTTGCTCAGCATTGTGCGCCACCTCTCAACTGGAGATCAAACTGGCTGTTTTTTACTTCAGAGAAGTGAATTGAGGTTTTAGATTATCACCTACACGGTATATCAAACCAAGTCACCACGTATCGAAAGGTATATAGGTGTGCTTGGGCAAGGGTGGCTAGATAAAAATGCATTGCACGTAGTAAGCTTAGAGTCTAGAAACCTTCCCAGTAGGTCACGACTCGAACTTATCTTGGATGTTCCCGGGTTGTTTATTGAATGGAATTTTATGAGACTTTGTGATTGATATGAATGTATGTGAATGATGAGATCAGAATGCATGTGAATGATGAAATGGATGTATGTGAATGATGAGATCAGAGTGTATGATTGTCCTCAAGGATAAAAAAATGTTATTTTTGAAAATCAAAATGGGTGCACCGACCCAATAAAAAATCCATCTCTTGCAAATGACCCAGCCCAACTCGATCCAACAATCCTGATGGACCGGGCCATTTAAATCGAAATAGAAATCAAATTTTTAAATAAGAAAAATAGTTTACAAAGGGAAAGTATTTTCCAGAAAAAATATTTTCCAAAAGAAGTGTTTTCCAAAAAAAGTATTATTCTCTAAAAAAAAATGTTTTCTAAGAAAAAAACGTTTTCCAAAAAATATTTTCCAAGAGAAGATACTTTCCAAATATTAAAAACTATTTTCCAGAGAAAAAATGTTTTCCAGAAGAAAATGTTTTCCAAAAGAAAAGAAAAAGAAGGAAAAATAATTTGCAAAAGATCTATTTTTGCATGAAAAGTTTTTATGGACCTTGGAAAACTACCAAAAAATGTTGCAAAAAAATAATCAGATTTGTGAAATAAAAATATTATTTTCCAATTTTTTTCAAGAGTGCAACATAATTATTTTTCTTCTGAATAATCATTGAATGGATGAATTTTTTAATGGATTGGTGCACAAAATTCAATAAAATCTCAGGGTTCATTTAAAATGTTATCAAGGGGGTGACACTGAAATTGGTTAAATTCACCTTCAAAGAGGTTTAAGGGTTATCATTGTATCTAAGCTCAATCGTCTATCGTCTAGCTAGGGTTGTAAATCCGGTCAGTTAGAGTAAACGTCAATATCAAGTCAAACAGTCAGAAATGACCTCAAAATTCTCAACATCGTCCAGTTGTTCTTTAAAGATCATAGTGCTTCAATCCTACCGGTTATAAGCAATATCTCAGTCCTAAGCTAAAAACTCGTATGAGTACTTATCTTGAGTTTTCAAGAGTCATTTGGGTTAGCTCGAGTCCCTTTTTCCAGCAAGGTCATGTCTTCCTTAGATTGAGTCTACTCTTTCCTATTGAGTCAAGTTAGTTCATTGAGTCTATAGAGGTGTCTGTTGTCCCATCTGAAATTGATTGGATAAAGGAAATTTTTGAATACCTCGAGCGCATTAACGAATTAACTAATAATTTGATAGATTTCATTCTGAACAAGAAGATAAGAGTCGGGCTCAACCTTTAATCGAGAAAGGAAAGGTCTTTGACCTCGAAACAAAAAATAATTCCTAAAGAGATTCAAATAGAAACCATTTATCCCTAAAGGAACACGAGGGGATAATGAATTTACTCAGAAATTTCAAAAGACTTGTTCGTGTGATCATATGAGGGTATGCTAGGTACAAGCTTGGGTGTTGTTCAACACGAAATAGATACTCGTCTATATCGATGGAATTAAAGAAGATGTTATAAAATGTATCAGCACTATCCTTACTACATCTTGAGTTTCAAATCACATATTATCAGTCGATATGGAGGTACCTTTTGAACTGATCTCTGATAATGGGTCGTACTTCAAAGCATAAATCATTACTCTATGTTTAAAGTTGAAGATCCGGAAGCACAAATCATCCCCCTACCGTCCTCAGATCAATGGAACGATTGAAGTAGTTAGTAAGAGTCTCAAGACTATCATCAGGAAAATTGTGTCAATCACATCGAGATTGGTCAGAAAAATTATCATTCACGCTATGGACATATCGAGCTTCAATTCGATCCTCTACTGGAGCTACTCCCTACTCTTTAGTGTATGGCATGGAAGCAGTCTTGCCAGTTGAAATGGAAATTTCGTCTCTCAGGGTCTTGTTGGAAAATCATTTGTTAGAAACAGATTGGGTTCGTCAGCAGCATGAAGAATTAAACTTGATCAAAGAAAACGAGTTAAAGCCATGTACCATGTGCAAGCTTATCTAAGAAGAGTCACCCGTGCATTTGACAAAAAGGTCAAAGCTCATCATTTACAAGTCAAGGATTTAACTATCAGACTTCAAAGAAAATTGAACACTCCTCCTCGACTATAAGAGAAAGTCTGAACCCAATTGAAGAAATTCATTCATTAAGGAAATACTGTCTGAAAAAGTCGTCAGACTTCAAGATTATGATGGAAGTGAACTACCAGAACCAACCAACCTTGACCAGATCAAGCGGTACTACATTTAAGGAGGCCATCTTTGGCCGAATCAATTCTCCTATTACCCAGTTCAATATATCCTTTCTCAACCCTTTTGCAGTATTTTCAATAAAAAATAAAAAATAATTATGTCTTTTTCTTTCTCAGCCCGTTCACCTAACTTAGGGGAGGGAAAAATCTGAACTACGTTTTGGTCTGATCCCAAAAATTTGGGGTACGTAGGCAACCTGAGAAGTTACTTCAGGCCCGACCACATCAAAATAAAAAATAGATTCCCTGATAAAGAAAAAATCTAAAAAAAAAATGCAAAAAAATATCATCCAAAATGGGGAAGAAAATTCAAGAAAAAGTTTAAATGAAATGCCACACAAGGGGCATTTGGGTTTTTGAGCCTCAAAATCCCTTTCATTTTATGCCTAGTCCCAAGCCTACCTATAAAAGTCCTCCTAAGTACCGTGTGAAAAAGTCAAGGAGGGTAGTAGAACATGATCAGACAGTGATTCTAGAAGGTCAGAGGAAAAGAAAAAAAAGATAAAATGATGAAGCCTGCTAAGTTGAAAACCCGAAAAGGGCGACTTAGGCAAAAATTAAGGCAAGCTCGCAAAGTTGAAAATCTGAAAGGACAACTTTGACAACAATCAGAGCCAAGAAAAAAAAGAAAAAGCTCGCTAGATTGAAAACCTGAAAAGGCGATCTAGGCAAAAGTTAGAGCAAGCTCGATAGATTGAAAACCTGGAAAGGCGATCTAGGCAAAAATTAGAGCAATAAAAAAAATAGAAGAAAATCCCAAGCTGAGAGTAGTTCGAGCCGAAACGTCAGAAATCCGAATAATCAAGTTCAATACTCAGCTTAAACCAGGCATAGATTCAGAAGCCACAAGTATCTTGTCTACGATCGATCTGAAAATTCTTACTTCCCCAAGTAAACCAATGGAGAGAATGATGAATTCTATGATGAGTCTCAAAAGAAAATATTTTGTTCTCTTGAGCCTGACTCAAAATCTTTAATAAAATTAATCAAAATTAAAAGTTGAATCTTTATTGCGCTTGTGGTAATCAAATATTTCAAATCTTCATACCAGGGGCATTTTTCTTTTTCATCTAGATATGTAATTTCCTCCTTAGACAAGGGGCATCTTCTTTATGATGTGTTCAATTATTTTCAATGCCATGTTATTGTCAAACTAAGGACATTTTGTTTTTGAGCAATGTTAATCCTAAAATGAGAATTCCAAACTTAAGGTTACCCTCTTGATAGCAGTTTTTCAAAAAACTCTTGAGGTTCAAACTCGGATTTTAAATTTACAAAACTTTTTTAAAACCTTCAGGTTCAAATAAATGCATTCTGAATCTCACATAGGAGATAGGACATCCATTCTGTCCCAAATTTATTCATTCCCAGATTCAACCACTCTTCTCCAGACTCATTTTCAATCGTTTCTCTCCCAGATTTATTTCTTTGTTCTTAGTTTTACTCAGTCAGTTTCCGCCGAGGGTTATCTTGGATTTTGCTCAGTTGCCGCCAAGGGTTATCTCGGATTTTGCTCAGTTGCCGCCAAGGGTTATCTTGGATTTTGCTCAAATGCCGCCAAGGGTTATCTTAGACTTTGCTCAGTTTCCGTCAAGGGTTATCTTGGATTTTGCTCAGTTGCCGCCAAGGGTTATCTTGGATTTTGCTCAGATGCCGCCAATGGTTATCTTGGATTTTGCTCAGTTTCCGCCAAGGGTTATCTTGGATTTTGCGCAGATGCCGCCAAGGGTTATCTTGGATTTTGCTCAGTTGCCGCCAAGGGTTATCTTGGATTTTGCTCAGCCAGTTGCCGCCGAGGGTTTGCTCGGATTATAGTCAGCCAGTTACCGCCAAGGGTTATCTTGGATTCTGCTCAGCCAGTTGCCGCTGAGGGTTTGCTCGGATTATGCTCAGCCAGTTGCCGCCGAGGGTTATCTCGGATTTTGCTCAGTTGCTGCCAAGGGTTATCTTGGATTTTGCTCAGCCAGTTGCCGTCGAGGGTTTGCTCGGATTTTGCTCAGCCAGATGCCACCGAGGGTTTGCTCGGATTATGCTCCGCCAGTTGCCGCCGAGGGTTATCTCGGATTTTGCTCAGTTGCCGCCAAGGGTTATCTTGGATTTTGCTCAGCCAGTTGCCGCCGAGGGTTTGCTCGGATTATGCTCAGCCAGTTGCCGCTGAGGATTTGCTTGGATTATGCTCAGCCAGTTGCCGCCGAAGGTTATCTCGGATTTTGCTCAGTTGCCGCCAAGGGTTATCTTGGATTTTGCTCAGCCAGTTGCCGCCGAGGGTTTGCTCGGATTATGCTCAGTCAGTTACCGCCAAGGGTTATCTTGGATTATGCTCCGCCAGTTGCCGCCGAGGGTTATCTCGGATTTTGCTCAGTTGCCGCCAAGGGTTATCTTGGATTTTGCTCAGCCAGTTGCCGCCGAGGGTTTGCTCGGATTATGCTCAGCCAGAGGCCACCGAGGGTTTGCTCGGATTATGCTCAGCCAGTTGCCGCCGAGGGTTATCTCAGATTTTGCTCAGCCAGATGCCACCGAGGGTTTGCTCGGATTATGCTCCGCCAGTTGCCGCCAAGGGTTAACTTGGATTTTGCTCAGTTTCCGCCAAGGGTTATCTTGGATTTTGCTCAGTTACCGCCAAGGGTTATCTTGGATTTTGCTCAGTTGCCGCCAAGGGTTACCTTGGATTTTGCTCAGTTTCCACCAAGGGTTATCCTGGATTTTGCTCAGTTGCCGCCAAGGGTTATCTTGGATTTTGCTCAGATGCCGCCAAGGGTTATCTTGGATTTTGCTCAGTTTTCGCCGAAAGTTTTCTCAGAATTATGCTCAGATTATGCTCAAATTATACTCATATTTTACTCAAATTTATCTCAGATTTTAAATCACACACTTGCACAGTTGTTATATCAGTCAATGAGAATTTTTTAAATTCAAGGATTTGACACTGCCAGTGAGAGCTCGCGCTCAAGGACCTGACATTTTCTTTTAGTTCAGGGAGAGTTTACCCTCAAGGATCCGAACACCCCGACGAATTGCTAAATCAGGCTGCAAAATGAACTGTCACTAGCTTTGGCATTCAGATATCGCACTATCTACCAAAATAGATTTGCTATCTAGTTTGCTTCAACCCTCGCTGCCAAAGAGGGGCATCTATAGACACCCCATTTTTGCATTCGTCTGATTAATCAACTCGTCGACCCGATCGCAAAGGTTCCCAATGATGGATGTCTATTCCAATGCTTTATTTTGTTACCAGATATGTTTCAGAAATCCGGATGAGGTATCTCGAACTGACAAAACTTAGAAACCACGCTACGCTAGGAAAATACGACCCCAGAAATATAGAAATCATCATCTTGCAAACAAAAAAGAAGCTTCACGATAAAAATCACTAAAATTACCAAATTACCCCTAACATCAAAAATAACCTAGAGCCTGTATTATGCTTAGGAAAACCCACTCAAACACATTAAACAACAAATCGAAACCAAGTAAACCACTTCGCCAATTTTCACAAAATTTGACAAAATTACGAAAATACCCCTCATAAAGTTAACAATCATTCATCATACAAAAAACTTCATAAATGACAAAAACCAATATTCCCATTAAATTCCTTACGAAAAATTGATTCCAAAACATCCTGAAACATTGAAAAACGACTTAAAACGTAAAAAATCCTCTCCGAGGGTAAAATGATAATTTCACAATTTTCATAATTAAAAAATTTGAAATTAATAAATAAAACATTAAATAATTAAAGTAAAACATTAAATAATTAAAGTAAAATATTAATGAAATTAATTTAAAATTTTGAACCTAAAAATTGATCAATCGGACTTTCGGGTAAAATTGTTGATGGTTCGTGGGATATTTCTTTAAGGACCCCTCCATTTGGGGGTCCAAAGAATTAAAGATATAATAGAAGGGGTTTCTCCAAAAATTAAAAGTAAATCAAGCGAGACTGAAGTCAAGGTATTAAAGTCAATCAAGTGAAACTGAAGTCAAAATTAAAGTCAATCAAGCAAGACTGAAGTCAAGGTACTAATCGAGTCAATCTCATAAGACTAAGGTCAAAACCCTAAATCAAAACCCTAATCTAAACTAATCAAGTCAATCTCATAAGACTAAGGTCAGAACCCTAAATCCAAACCCTAATCTAAACTAATCAAGTCAATCTCATAAGACTAAAGTCAAAACCCTAAAACCCTAAAGACTAAGTCAAAACCCTAATTGAAACCCTAAACGAAACCCTAATCAAACCCTAAATGCTTCTAAAAACTTTATAAATAGGAGCCTCCACACACTATTTTCGTATCAAAGAAAAAACCCTAGAAAAAGTAGGTAAAGAAGCCTCCACAACCCCTCCAAAATCCTAATTTTGGAGCCCCAACTCCTTCCCAAACACCCCAACTCCGATTTTAGCCTAAAAAACACCCAAAAACCTCCCAAAAACATCCCAAAAATCCATCACAAATTCAAAGCATCCAGATCCAAGAAGGAGACACCTTGCCTTGGAGATCAGAAATCAGATCCGGAGACAAAACGAAGCAAGGAGTACGGTACAAGGAACTGTTTTTCATATCTGAGGGAATAGTACTTTTGCAGATCGAAGGTAAGGTTTTTTTTTTTATTTTTTTAATCTAGGTTTTATCATTAGCGATGTAGTATATTTGGGATAAGTAGAGACCGGCATTGGCCGGGCGGGGTTGGTGCCTAACACCTTCCAACCCCGTAACATGATCCCCGGATTCAGATTTCTATAGTAGATTAGTTCTTTTTATCCATTGTAGGGTCAAATTGGTTCCTAGACCGTAATAACTAGGTGGCGACTCCCAAACCTCAAGGGTCAAAAACGGATCCACGCACCCCGCGGATCGAGGGCGCTTTCACTATGAAAGACTCAGGAACAATTTGACCCTCACTTTTGGAGGTAAGTATGTATTGGGCTAAGATTCCTAAACACAATCGATAGTCTCTAGTGGTTCTCCAAGCTTCTGATTTTATATTGATGGGATGACTACGGGAATGGTATGGACTCAATAAGGGTACTAAATCCAATCTCCCGTTACGGACTAAGGCCTTGGCTTCTTCTTTTGAAATGTTTAGGCCTGTGGCGAGGTCACCAGAATATCTTGTCTTCAATTAAGGCCTGACTAGAGGACCTGAAGTAGATATCCCCATGATGCCACAATAGTCTTTATGAGTAGGACACAAGTGCATATGCCCAATGTGGAAGATGTGAAGATAAGGGTTCCAACGCTTAGCCATAGCGCGCAAAAGGTTCCAATCTATCTCAAACTTGTGAAAGTACAGAGCGCATCTCAACATGAATTTTCCAAAGTTGAATTTCTCTACAGTGTGCATCCCCGTGATAGTTGTTCTGACCAATTGGTCGATTGGGTTATTGCCTACAGCCAGCATCCTGAGTTGAAACAAAAGAATAGTTCAGTACATTTCCAAGGTCCATGTAAAATTACTTTTCTTTTGAAAAATTTTGTTCTTATGGAAAACTCTTTCTTGAAAACACTTTTTTTTAAACATTTTTTCCTAGAGAACACTTCTTTTGGAAAACATACTTTCTGAAAAATATTTTTCTTTTGTAAACCACTTTTCTTCTTTGAAAATTTGATTTCCATTTTGATTTAAATGGCACGGCCTATCATGATCGTTGGATCGAGATGGATTGGGTCATTATTGAATTTTTACAAGAAATGGATTCTTTATTGGGTTGGTGCACCCATTTTAATTTTTAAAAATCAAATTTTTGATCCTTGAGGACAATCATACACTATAATCTCATCATTCACATCATTCACATACATCAATCATCAGGTTCCACTCAATAAACAACCCAGGAACATCCACGATAATTTCGAGTCGTGACCTACAGGGAAGGTTTCTAGACTCTAAGCTTACTACGTGCAATGCATTTTTATCTAGCCACCCTTGCCCAAACACACCTATATACCTCTTGAGAGTACTCAATCAGATGGTACGTGGTGACTTGATTTGATATACCGTATAGGTGATAATCTAAAACTTCAATTCATTTCTCTGAAGTCAAAAATAGCTAGTTTGATCCCCAGTTGAGAGGTGGCACACAATACTGAGTAAGGGCCCACTTAAATACCTCTCATCTAGAATAGACATAGTCTATCCCCCTCGAACAGTAGGGTACAACGGGACAGGATGTCGCTTATGCACTGGTTTTGACCAAGAAGTACGATTGATGTACTTGGATTATCTTTTATATACCTACGGGTACGAGTCAAGAGTTGTAGCTTTCATAAATGATTTTCGCATCCCGCGAGGGGACCGACCACGTACTAGTACTATGTTGACAATCGGGACATGTGACCGTATGGCTTACAATAGGACAAAGGCTCAGGTCGCTCTAATATGGGTGTATCAATATACCTTTCAAAATCATCCAATCAAACGGTATTGATGCCCCAGTTTTATATACCTTACTGTACGTGATTGGAGTTGTGGTTTTCATGAATGACGTCGCATCTCCAAGGAGATCGGGCCACGCACTAATGCCACGTTGGCTATTAGGGATATGAAAGTGTGTAATGCAGTAAAGTAAACGTGTTAGTGGTGTGTACAAATAGGATAGGGTGTGCCCGGGGCATTTTCCAGATGAGTGAGCCCGTTGGCCAGATCAAACCATTTCTACATGAATGCCACATAGCTCAAAGACTACCAAATCTATTACATCCACATTACGATCATGTAGGCACATTAAAATATACCTATAGAGACCATGGTCTTTAGATAATCAGTCCACAAGGATAGCACATTCATGGTTACGCATCAACCAATCGATTTTTTTTTTCATCATTTTTTTTCAATTTTTTTAACGAATGAACTAATAACAAAAGGACTTCTCTTTTTATTTTTATTTTTTTATGGTCCAATTGATGATCGCTTTGAATTTTTATTTTGATCAATCAAAAAGTGGCGAGTGGCACGCTCTGAGTTTAAAAAAATGATCCGTTTGATCTTTTGAAGCTTTAAAACTTGAAACAAAAATAAATTTCAAAAGGAAAATTTTCAAGACAAACGTAAGGAAAAAGCTGAGCAAAAAAAATATTTGTTTTTTTAATTAATTTTTTTTTGTGCTCATTTTGAGGCACATTGCCTCTGGTTTTTAGCTTGGGCCAAAATTTTTATTTTTTTATGCTCTTTTTTTTCTACTCATTTTGTATCTCGACAAGACATCAAATAGAAATGCTAGCGTAAACGATCGTAAACGAGCTCAAAAATTGATTCTGACTTGACAAAATCTTACAAACTTTGTCATATTTGGAAGAAAATTTTGTTCTACCCCAAATCGATATGCACTAATAGTTAATCGGAGATCGGACGAGAAAGTTACAATCAGTTTAAGTTCTACTGTCCATTCGGCAAAAAAAAGGAAAACGATTTTTTTATTTTTTTTATTATTATTTTTTTATTTTTTATACTCATTTTGAGGCACATTGCCTCTGGTTTTTAGCTTGTGCCAAAAAAAAAGAAATTTTTTTTCATTTTTTTGATGATATGCATGCTTAAAAAGACATATAATTGGATAAATAAAGTAAAAACCAATTTTTTTTATTCTTTTTTACTCAAGGGAGTAAATAAATAAAAAGAAAACTACCTAAAAAATAAATACAATAAATAATCTTAGCTTGCAAATAAGAATATTTTGAAAAAAAATTTCAAAATGACCGAGTTGACACGAGGGTAGAGCCTTTACTCCCCAGTGGAGTCGCCAAGCTGTAGATACGTGATTTAGTCATTAAGATGACCACATCTACTAAGATTAGGAATCGCCACCATTCATTTTTGTAAGTGGGTGTAAATAGTCACCCGATGTGCATTTTTTAAAAAATTACCGTTTTGGGGTTTAGTAACTCTCGATGGATAAAGTACAGACCAAATATTGAGATTCGGGATAAGCGGCTCAATTGGAGAAAAGGGAAGGTGTTAGGCAGCCTTTTCTCCCCACTAAATAGTGGTAACCTCAACTCAACTCGATCATTTCGATTGAAAATACAAGAATAAAAATAAAGTGTCACGTGTGTGTATTTGTACCCTAAGTAGGGATTTACTTTCGACTCAATCATAGGATATCTCATTGAAGGAGATGATCCTAATGAATCATTTGCCTTGAGGTTCATTCATCCTAAATTCATTTGAAATAAAACAAAGAGAGGATGGGATAATAGAAGAGGGATGAGGAGAGGGTAGAGAGAAAGAGGGGGATATTTTGTTGCACCCACCTTGAAGCTTCAATCTTTCTTTTCTTCTTCTTCTTCAATGTCTTCTAAGGTCCTTAGTAGTTTAGGAAAATATTATTTTTTGTGTAATCGAAGGAGTAGAGAAGAGATGAGTAGAGTATAATAAATATTTTTTTTTAGACTTGGGGAAGAGAATTTGTAGTATTTTTTTTGTAGTGAGAATTAGGAATAGTGCTTAGTAGTGAGTGTTGGGGGAAGAATTTTTGTAGTGAAAGTTGGAGGTTTTTTGGGAAGAGGAGAAGGGTATTTATAAATGTTGAGGGGTTTTTTTAGAGATATAATGGGGTGAAATGAAGAGAAGTGGTAGAATGGTATGGGATTTAAGAGAAAAGTGGGGGTAAATTAGATATGATTGAAGGGCATTTATATAAGAAAGGTAAATGGGTTGTTTTACAACCCAAATGGGTTGGATATTTCAACCCATTTGGGTTGAGTATTAGATGGAATAAATAAATGAAAATGGTTGAGAGGATGGGATTGTGTAAAGAATAATTAATTGGTGAAGTGAGTTGAAGGGATGGGATTTTAATTAAAAGAAGGGTTGTGTAAGAGGGTGGTTGATGATATTTTGGGAGGGTTTGGGAGATGATGTCATGTGTTAAAATGGGTGGAAATGAAGGGTTGAGATGGGTTGATGGGAGAGGTTGAGTGTTTGACTTGAGAGGATGGGTGTAGGTTTAAGTTATAGATGTGGGTTTTGTAAGGAATGATGAGGGTAGATTAGGGGGAGGTATAGGTTAGGGGTGTGGGTATATTAGATTTTTTTAGAGAAAAGGTGATGGGTTGATGTGGGTAGATTAGGGGAGGTATAGGTTAGGGGTATGGGTAGATGTGTTTGATTTGAGAGAAAAGGTGATGGGTTGATGTGTGGGTAGATGAGGTTTAAAGAAAATTAATGGGGGTAGGTAGTTGGATGAGAGAGGTTAGATGGGGTGATGACATGTGTCATATTTGATTATCAAGATGGTGATTGGTTGATGTGGGTAGTGGTTGATGGGTTAAGGTTGTGGGTTGGATAATGAATTGGGTATGGATAGTAGTTTGTGGGCTTTTAGTGTATTAGACTTGGGTTTTAGGAGGGTTGTGGGTTATTTTGGCTTTGATAGGGTTTGTTTTGGTTGGATTTTCAAGGATAGATTTTAGGGTTTAGGTGATATGGGATCGATTTTAGGTTGAGGATAAGGTGAGAAATTGATTTTAGAGAGATGAAGGTTAGTGGGCCGTAAATGGGCTTAGAGTATTTTTTATTTCGACGATGGAGCGGTAAGGGTAGAGGAAGTGATAGATGTCCCAAGTCTCACATTTTTAGTTTTATCCATTTTTTTTATATTTTGAAATTATTAAATTAATCAAAATGCCACGTGTTGGTAAATCGGGCTTTTTAGGCCCGTTAGTGAACTTTATCGAAAATTTGGCATTTTTTATTTTGAAAGCGGAGCGGTGAATATTGGGAAAGCAGAGGGTTGGCCGAGTCCTCTTGGCGGGCCTCCCAAACCATTAGGAGGTCTTAGGGGCCTTGGTTCGATCAAAATGTCACTTTTCAATGACTTAGGCCCTTGAGGCCTGTTGACCCATTTATTTGAAAAATCTGTATTTTTGGACTCTTTCGAGTAGTGGCCCGTTCAAATTGAGGTGTCTACAGAAGCGATTAATCATCCATTCAATGCTCATGCTGATTTGGTTGCGCTGATGAACAAGAGAAAACTTCCCATCTTTACTAGTGGTAAAGTAGGTTGGTTTCATAGCTTGAAGAGTTTATCTGAGGCAGATGTACGTTAGGTGGGGGCCTTTCAACCTTTTGCATCTCCTATGATTTATTTTCATCAGAGCCACTTTATTGTGTTGATTGGCTTACGAGGTGCTACCCATTACATCTCGCTTCGAGTTTTGAAGCAATTTGGGGTGAAACAAGGCGTAATGCTACATGGAGATTTGGATGAGTTGATTGGGCCCTTTACTCCTTTTCCTTCTTCTTGGCAGTTACAGGATCGTTTGGAAAAGGCTTGGTGTAGTGTGATTATTTTTTATCATCCCATTTTCCCTAGCCACTCCTTTTCTAATTATTCATTTTGGCTGAAGAGGTAGATTTCTGAACATGCCAGCATTGTACCTCTTGTTGAGGTGAAGTCTTCATCTACTCATTTTTTTCAACCATCACGGTAAGTTGGAAAGAGTTATGGGTGTCGAACAAAAGGCGTGAAGCGATTTGACTTCGCTCCGAGAAAGAGCTACAAGCCCAAGTAACTCAACTGAAGTCCGAGATTGATGATTTATGAGAGAGACTTGCTTCGAGGATGCATGTTGATATGATTTTTGAATACTTAGTGAGTCATTACATTTCGGATGCAGAAAGGATCATTATTGACCCGACTACTTAGATCAAAGCCTTCGGGGATAGACTTGATGCCTACTATGTTTCCCATGGAAATATTTGAGTTGTTCTTCATCTGTTGTTCCCCATTTGTACCTTGCTTTTAAGAAGAATGATGTAATACTTTTTGGAATTAATAAAATGAAAAGATAGATTTTTTTAATTAGTGGCCTCAGGCATATCTACTGTTTTTGAAAACTCTTGGCTTTGAAAAAGTCATAGATTTTTCGTCACAAGCCAAAAATAATAATTTTGATAATGCATTTCTTTTTTGTTTTAGATTTTGAAATATTGCATTTGTTGAATAATTCGAGACAGACTAATATTTGATAACTCTGAACTTTGACGATCATGGTGTTTTTGCCAAATATCGAGGATGCAAGTGTCAACTAATGCTTAGCATCTTTAGAGTTATCTCCGAGACTAAGAATTTTGACTGAGTTATCTTCATTGTACTTGTTAGAATATTGAAGACTTTAAAAATTTTTATGTTTATAGTTTATACTCTTGCGAGCCAAGAGTTATTATTAATTTTTTTTTTATTCTCATTTTTGCCCTTGGAGCCAGTTACGATTTTCACCAAACCCAATTTCCATGTTTTTGCACATTGACACCCTTTTTGGGTTTTCATCGTGCCGATAGTTTTAATCTTGCCATAAATTGATTCTTTTGCTCATAGTACCCTTACGAGTTTTCACTATGCCCTTTAAGTAAATGCTCACTTTAAAACAGTAGATGGATTGCTTTTTTCGACCAATTTCATCATGTTTCCCCAATACATAGCCCATAGAATTTTTTTGCACAGAAAGGTACATCAGCAAAGGTCGACCCAGTATAGGAGGAACTAGGACTGGTGGATTAAGTAGGTATTTCTTGATCTTGTCAAAAACTTCCTAACAGTCTTCATTTCATTTCTTTCAGCTCATTTTTCTTCAGTAGTTTGAATACTGGCTCACAAATTGGCGTAAGCTGTGCAATGAACCGATTAATGTACTAAATTCTACCTAGGAATCCCCTAATCTCTTTTTCTGATTTGGGCCGCTCCATACTTATAATGTATTTCGTTTTAGCTGGATCGATTTCTATGCTTCTTCTACTGACAATGAATCCCAATAGCTTTCCTAACATTACCCAAAATACATACTTTGTTGGATTAATCCTTAGACTATACTTCCTTAAACGAACGAACAGTTTCTTCATATTTACAAGATGGTCCTTGTCGAGATTTGATTTAGCTATCATGTCATGGAATAAAGCAGTCATGGCTCGCTGATAAGTTGTACTGGCGTTCTTGAGATCGAATGGCATAACTTTATAGTGAAATGTGCTCCAAGTTATAATGAACGCAGTCTTCTCTTAATCTTCTTTCGACATTTTTATCTAATTATAACCCGAGAAGCCATACATGAACGAGAACATACCATGCCCAGCTATATTATCGATCAGAATGTCGATGTATGATAATGGAAAGTCATCTTTAAGGTTGGCTCTATTTAGATCTCGGTAATCTACACATATGCGTACTTTTCCATCCTTTTTTAGTACATGAACGACGTTAGCGAGCAAATCAGGGTAGGTGGATACCACGAGAAACTCTGCTTGAAATTGTTTCATTACTTCATCCTTGACCTTAAGTGTCCATTTGGTTTCAATCTTCGTAATTTCTACTTGACTGGCTTGTTTTCCAGCATGATAGGTAACTTGTGGACAACTAAATCTGTGTGTAAACTAGACATATCTTGATAAGACATTGCAAAGACATCTGGTACAATTGCAAAAACTCTGTCATCTCTTCTTTCTGCTCAATCGTCAATAGGACTCCGATCTTGACAATCTGTGGTTCATCTTCAGTGCTTAGGTTCACTGAGTTTGTACCCTCTATATTTGGCTAAAAACCCTTCTCGTCGCGTTCTATGAGTTCTTTGATTTCTTTTAAAGGATATTCAACCTCTTCCTCTGATTCTTCTTCAATCCCCATGAGATCAAAGTTGAACTTTAGGTCAAAATTATATTCTTCTCTTTCAAATTATGTTTTATCACGAAGCTCATTCAGTTGAGGAAATTCCTTGAAAACCTTTGTTATTTTGAAGATTTTTTTTTTTTTTGAATTTTTGAAAATATTTGATTTTTTTGAATTTTGTAAAGTTTTTAATTTTTTTGGATTTTGAAATATTTATGATTTTTTGGATTTTGTGAATTATTTGAATTCCTAAAAGAAGATAAAGAAAAATCATGTAAATTCATTAGCAATGAATGTAAGTCCCCAAAACAGTCTTACTCCAAGGACAATGGCTCATTATGGTCCTCGGGCAAATGAGATTCTTCTAATGGTGTTTATTTTTAGGTCGTAGGGATTCTAGACCCCATGGCGGCTTCGTAAATGATTAGGTATTTCTCCCAATTTTTTAGGACTTTTCTTTCCTCCGCAAGGTAGATAGATCGGGAGAGTGGCTCCCTTGATGGTTCAGATATGACCATCACTTCCGACTGATTGTCATCAAAGCCAGGTATAAACACCTGAAGGGTAGGTAGAATTACAATAGATCCCCAATCAATCTTAAAGGGCAACAATGATTTTTCTTCTTCGCATATTGTGACTTCTGCCTCGACGGTCTCTCTTTCTTCTTTTTCTTGACTCTCTTCAGAATTCCCTTTGAGCAAGATATCCATGCCATCCACGAAGGGATATGAGGACTCAACAAATGAGTCTTCTTGTACTTGAATAGGCTTGATATTTACAACACTTAACTTTCCTGCGTAGTTTGTTGATAATGGCTCTGACAGATCATTTGGCCTCTTCAATGATCGTGGGAAGCTGACGTTGTGTTGTACTTTACCTAAGTTTCATATATTGGACTCCCGATTTTTCTTTTTTGCAAGTCAAAGCTCCCTCTTTTTTATCATTCATGTCGGAGATGTCCTTCTTTGTACGCCTGAATCTTAGATCGAAATAGGGAGTACTTTTTTTGACATTGATTAATGTGGCCCGACCTCTTCCTCCGGGTCCTAGCCCTTATTTCGAACGATACCCCACCTTCTTCATTACTCGCCCGATCATCAAATTTACTTTTGACAATTTTATCCGTGTCTTCTCTTTCTTTTTGGGATATGGTTGACAGATGTGAACTGAAAGGCGTGATACCCCACTTTATCCCCAGTCATTTCCACATCAATATAAGGTACATCCAGTGATTGATCGATTGGTATGAAATTCTCTGCGATGATAGAAATCACTCTCTGCCCCATGATGAATTTGACTTGTTGGTGCAAGGAAGAAGGGATTGCCCTAGCGATATATATCCAAGTATACCTAAACGAAGATTGAATGTCGAGGGTATGTCCAAGATTTTGAATGTCACTTTGAATGTTAATGATCCGATGGTGATAGGAAGATCCAACTCCCCTAACGACTCAATTTTCCTGTTATTAAAAGTTCTAACGGTTCTTCTGGTAGACCTAATGTGAGATAGGTCGACATTTAACTTGTGCAAAATTTGTAAATGGTAGGCATTTAAAGCTGAGCCATTATCGATCAACACCCTTGCTACCATCATGCCTTTGCACATTATTACGATATACAGTAGCTCAATGTGACCACGTCCTCCATTGATAAATTCATCTTCTGTGAAAATGATCGGATTTGGGGTCATGATCAATCCTACCGTCTTCTCCAACTATTCCAATGAGGTAGTCTCAGGCACATATGCACCACTAAGAACTTTAAGTAATACTTCCTGATGTTGCTCTAAATTTAGTAGTAGGTGGAAAATACTAATCTAAGTTGGCATCTTGTTCAATTGCTCCATTATGTTATACTCACTTTTTCGAATGAGTCTGAGGAAATCAGTTGTTTCTTTGTCGATTACTCTACTCCTTTTCTTTTTTAACTCTCTATGCGGTATTTGTTCTTCTTCCATGAGCTTTTCTTTTTCCTTTTCTTTTCTTTTTTCTTTCTAATTTATCTGCTTCTTTTACTCTTTCTTCGGTACTTTGTAGAACTTCCCTGATCTAGTCATATGCCCAATGTCTGTGACTATAGCCTATTTCGACTTTTCAACCCTTGTCGATGTGACGATCATCATCTCATAACTCCATGAGACGATTTGATTTGAGCGATACGGAAAAAGTTTAGGAGATATGATGGTCATGAGTTGAGGATCGAGCTTTAGGTGAAAGATAAAAGGAGATGGACTGTGTTTGATGGTTGGTGTAGCGATGTCAAGGATTTGTGAGTTAGTAAAAGATAGGATAAGATGTGGTCGGGAGAAGAAGCTTGAAGTTTGAGAAGTCGGTGCAGTGAAGAATATGGCAAGGGATGGTTGAGTGGAAAGCTTGAAATTGGTATGGTGTAAGGTATGATGAGTCGTGGTCGTGAAGAAGAACTTGTAGTTGGTAAGGTGTGAAAGCGCCCTCGATCCGCGGGGTGCGCGGATCCGCTTTTGACCCTTGAGGTTTGGGAGTCGCCACCTAGTTATTACGGTCTAGGAACCGATCAATGACTCTAAATGGATAAAAACTAATCTAAAACCAAAAAAAAAAAACTGAATTCGGGGATCAAGTTACGGGGTTGGAAGGTGTTAGGCACCAACCCCGCCCGGCCAAGCCAGGTCTCTACTAAAGTCCCAAGTAAATTACATTGCTAAAACCTAGATAAAATAAATAAATAAAAATAAAAATTTACCTTTCCGATGGCAAGGACTTGGTTCCCTCAGATCTGACAAAAAGAGCTCCTTGTACCGTGCTCCCTTGCTTCGTTCTGTTTCCGGATTTGACTTCGGATCTCCGAGGCAAGGTATCTCCTTGTTTTTGAATCTGAACTCTTCAAGTTCGTTGCGGATTTAGGGGTGTTTTTAGAAGGCTTTTGGGTGTTTTCTAGACTAAAATTGAAGGAGGGATGTTAGTTAAGGAGTTGGGGCTCCAAAACTAGGGTTTATGGGGGCTAGGGGAGCTTCTAGACCTACTTCTCTTAGGTTTATATTTGATACGAAAATAGGGTGTGAGCACCTCTATTTATAGATGTTTTTAGGGGTTGATTTGGATAGAGTTAGTGTTTAATTAGAGATCTTTTAATTAGAGTTGTGTTTTAGTTAAAATTGTTTTAGGTAGAATTGTGTTTTAATTAGAATTATTTTAGGTAGAATTGTGTTTTAATTCAAATTGTTTTAGGAGAATTGTTTTTTAGTTAGAACTCTATTAGATAGAGTTATTATTTAATTAGATCTCTATTATGACTTTTGGTCTTATTTGATTGACTTTTAATGTTTTGACTTTAGTCTTAATTGATTGACTTTTAATATCTTGACTTCAGTCTTGCTTAATTGACTTTAATTTTGACTTCAGTCTTACTTGATCGACTTTAATACCTTGACCTTAGTCTTGCTTGATTTACTTTGATTTTTGGAGAACCCTCTTCCATTATTTCTTTAATTCTTTGGACCCCCAAATGGAGGGGTCCTTAAAGAAATATCCCACGAACCCTCAACAATTTTGCCTGAGAGCCCGATTGATCGATTTTTGAGGTTCAATTTTAAATTAATTTCATTAATGTTTAAATTTAATTATTTAATATTTTATTTATTAATTTCGAATTTTTTAATTATGAAATTACCGTTTTGCCCCCGGAGAGGACTTTTCACGTTTTAAGTTGGTTTTTAATGTTCTAGGATGTTTTAGAATCGGTTTTTCGTAAGGAATTCAATGAAAATATTGGTTTGTGTCATTTATGAAAATTTTTATGTGAAATGATTGTGAACTTTATGAGGGGCATTTTCGTAATTTTGTCAAATTCTGTTAAAATTGGTGAAATGATCTATTTGGTTTTAATTTGTTA
Organism: Akebia trifoliata; assembly: GCF_017979445.1. NCBI lineage: Eukaryota > Viridiplantae > Streptophyta > Magnoliopsida > Ranunculales > Lardizabalaceae > Akebia > Akebia trifoliata. Next base: position 6,830,287 of record NC_141383.1, on the reverse strand, counting down.
TTTTATGTGTTCGAGAGAGTTTTCCTTAGCGTAACGTAGGCTCTAGGGTTGTTTTGATGTCAGGGGTATTTTGGTAATTTGATCAATTTTTAGTGATTTTTATCGTAAAACTTCTTTTTGGTCTGCAAAATGATGATTTCTATTTTTTGGGGTTGTGTTTTCCTAGCGTAGCGTGGTTTCTAAGGTTTTGTCAGTTCGAGATACCTCATCCGGATTTCTGAAACACATCTGGTAACAAAATAAAACAACGGAATACACATCCATCATTGGGAATCCTTGCGATCGGGTTGACAAGTTGATTAATCAGGCGGATGCAAAAATGGGGTGTCTACAAGGTGTAAGGTATAATGAGTGGTGGTCGTGAAGGATTTGAGGTTGGGGGTTGGAGTGAATAATGAAATTGGCCATTCTGCTTGGGAATTAGCATGGTAATTGATTCGTTATTTCTTGAGGTACATTATTAATTCTTGAGGATGCGAGTTCCTTCTTTAGGTTGACTCTAACCTTGAAGCCAATAGGTGCTATCAGAATTCAAGGGTTAAAGCTTGGTTCATCCCTCTCTATGGCATTCACTGTAGGCCTATTGCCTCCCCCGTTGTGCATTGGTAATGGGTTCTAGTTGATGTTCTGTTAAGGTACTTGGGCTGCCAGACCATCCAAGATTATCATTTTCTTATCGATTAGATTTTGAACTTGATACTTAAGTTGCCAACATTGGTCGGTGGTATGCCTCAATACACCCATGTGAAATTCGTAATATTGATTAGGATTGTACCCTAGTCCCTTTATTACCTCTGGGTTTGGTTGTCTCTTGGTGAGATATTCTCTCCTGAGTAATGTTGGGAATAGTTCTGATAGAGTCATAGGCAGACGAGTGAAAACTCGAAGGATCATGTTGGGTTTGCGCTGCTTGGTTTGATGATTCTGGGTGAATTATGGGTTTTGACCAAATATTGGATTTTGATTGAACTGAAATGCTTGTGGAATAGGTGTCGTTTGATGAGGGTTTACCCTGAAAGGGACCTGAGGTACTGGTGGCCTCTGGTTCACTATTGGTGCTAGGATGAAGAAAGGTTGAATGAGTTATAAATTGTTAACTTGTGTTTCCTCCTTCTTCTTATTCAAAATATCAACTTTCGTTGGTAGATCCCCCGTCGATTCCCTTAAACTGGACAAGTCTTAGATCATACCTGACCGAATACCGTTTTCAATTCGATCCACCACTTAAAGAAATGATGAGAAGCTTGCAGTTGTATGACCTACAAGATGCGTGTAAAAGGAGTGGCCCAGAGTTGAAATGAATATGGTGTTCATCTCTTGTTCTATCATTGGTTGTTTTATTTTGGAGGTAGATTCCCACCACCTTTAGGCAGATTCTTTCACACTTTCCTTTGGATTTCGAATCATATTTTTCATATCATTCCTAACTAGTCCCATATTGATATTGAACCTGCACTACTCCAAAAAATTGTGGTCAGGTCTTTCCAACTCTTAATTCGAGAGTGATCCAATTGAGAGGGCTGCACCTGTTAAACTTATTTGAAAGAACTAGACTAACAACTTGTCGTCATCCCCAAACTGGCACATAGATCCACAGTAGAGCATCAAGTGAGACAAAAGGCATCCGATATTGTTTATACTTCTCCAAATCAGGACACTTGAACTTTGACGGTAATAGAGTATTTGGGTATAGGTAGAAATCTCTAAACCTCATTCCATTTGTGGAGTCCTTGCCTTTCATTCTTCTAATCTCCTTATCGATTGCCTCGAGCTTGTTGGCAAGTTTCTCCTCTGTGGTACTTCTCATTTCGGTTGCTCTAAATTCACATTCTTCCTCTTGAATGACCTCATGTCGTTGTAGGTTGCAATTGATATGAATTGGTGGTTCTTAATTGGCGGGGGCCATGGGTGGTAAGGTATTCTACGCTGGAGGTGGTTGTTGTTGTTGCGATTGTTCTGATATAGCCTGATTCGAGCTGGACGCTTGATGTTGGACAGCTTAAATGATGCTTGGATTTGCCATTAACAAATCCAGAATCTTATCATATTTTTCTAGTGCCTTCACCACCATATCTAACTTCAAGGTGAGATCTATTACTACTTTTACCACAGACTATTGAGGTTGCTCCGAAGTGCTCATGGTTGGTTACGAGCACAAAAGGTACGGAGGATTATCAGGTGGCAAGTACTTCCTTCTGGGTCATTTGGCCACCTATGGACAAGAGGTTGAGCGTTATTATATTATTTACACAATGAGGATGCATGATGATTTATTAAATCAAATTAGATTAATTGGTAAAGTTGAATTAAGAAAACCCTGGTGAAATCGCCTCGATCCTTCGTACTAAATAACGAGGAGAGGGTCCGATTTATAAATGGGGGACTTTTAAGAAATAGGAGTCGCCGCCTAGTTTAGGTCTAGGAACCATAAATAACTCCAAATGGATATGGATCGGTCCACGGATCAAAGATATGGGTAAGGGGTCAGATTACGGGTTTCGGAAGGTGTTAGGCACCGAACCCGCCCGATCAAGATGATCGGTCTCTACTACAATCCAAAATCATCATATGGTCAATATACAAAGACTACGGTCAAGGTCACAGTCCAATCATCATCATTAATTTATGTTGGGTTTGCCAAACAAATCTTATGGCCAAAATTGTCCTAACTGTTACATGATTATTCTTTGAATTCCATAAGATATGGAAGGGTTTGAAAAAGCCCTGATTAGCTCCATGATCTAAAATCAATTATCAAAATTCCACCTGCAAGTATTTTCCAAACTGTCCAAAATAGAAACTGTCAAATTAGGACTTAGGATCTCCAAATTGGAATCTGCAGTTTCCCAAATTAAAATTCAAAAATATATGTGTTGAATTCTCAAATTAGAAATTTCAAAAGATGCATTTTCCGAAATAGAAAGTTTCAAAAAATGTAAATTTCCAAATTAGAAACTCCCAACTTTCCATGAATGTGAACCTTCTAAATATAAGGATGCAGAATCTTCTAAATTGGGAAATTGATAAAATATGAAATTCCTAAAATGAAAATTTACAAATATGTGTCTTTCCCAAAATAGAAAATTATACAACCTCCTATTAGAAGGTTTCCAAATATGAATTTTCCAATAACCTGCAAATAATAATTTCTAAAAGGAGAATTGTACGAAAATGAATTCCCAAATTGGAAAGTTATGGATTTGCCAAGAATCACTAAATTGGAAATTTTCCAAAAACAAAGAATTTAGGTTATCACACTTATTAAATTGGAGATTAACACATATCATTGCATAAAATTTTTAAATTTGAAAGAAAAACTCATAAGAAAAATTCCATATTCATCAAATCCTTAAACTAACCCAACGAACATGCACATATGATTTTCAATTTTGTCAAAATAACTATCACTCAACAACATGCATATTTGTCAAGTCAAGAGGTGCTTTAATTACATGGGAAAATCTCAACCCATCTCAAATTCATCACAAAAATATTTTTTTCCAAACCTTAAATATTGCAAGGAGCCTGAATATCATCATGAATCGTACCAATCCAATCGAGCACAATGATTGTAATATTTTTTTTTTTTTAAATCTTCTAATACTGTTAACATGCAGAGATAAAAAATAAAAATAAAAATAAATAAAAAAGAAGCATAAAACTATTCTTCTAATCCTATCAATGTGCAATGAATAAATAAAACATAGAAAAGAGTATAAAAAAAAATCCTAATCTTATCAATACACAAGAATGAAAAAAACCTAGAAAATAAATAAAAAGAAAGCACACAAACAAAATATTCCTCTAATCCTACCATCATAAAAACAATAAAAAAAAAACTCTAATCCCACCGATATGCAAAGATGAAAAATAAAATATAAAAATTACCTAGACAATATTTTCCTAATTCTATTAATACATAAAAAAACAGTGTATCGTGAAGAACAAGGAAAAAACGAGAACAAAAACAAAAAATAAATAAATAAATAAATAAATAAAATATATATACATACATACCTATTGGACAGGGACAGTGAATGGGTTCCTTCAGGTATGGTCCCCAAGACTTGTGACTACCCGCTAAGGAAGGTGAAGACAACGAAGGGGAATGCTTTGATATGCGATGTAACAAGGCCGTAGCAGTAGCTTGAACAGCCCAAACCGAGAGACGACTGTACTGTGTACGAAGAAAATGATGGCTGAAAGCAGTGGCTGCTGAAGCGCTGATCAAAGATGAAGGTTGAGGCGTCCCTATAGTTGTTGTAATGGTGGAGAAGGAATGGCTGGGGGCGCTGGTATGGCAGCCACAAATAGAACATGGGCTGGGCGTTATGAGTGTTGTGAATGGTTGTGGAGGACTGTAGCAGTCATGTGAGGATGTTGCTAGGGCGTTGGTATAGCAACCAATCGAAGGAGATGAAGGCTGAGGCGTTGTGGGTGCTGTGGAGAGAAGGAATTGCAGGTTTAATGAAGATGAGGGAGGAGGGCAGCAAGAGGGTGTGTTGCAAGGGCGTTAATGGAAAAGAGAGAGGGGTTACTGGGGCATGACAGAGAGAAAGGCAGAGGCATGAGGAGAGCAAAGAGAGGAGGTTGTTAGAGAGAGAGTTGAAGGAGAGAATAAAAGATAACAGACCTTAAGGACGTTAGAGAAAGGAGCTCAAAGGAGGACGTTTTTTCTTTCCCTTGTCATTGCTGTCCAACAGAGACTCCAGGAGAGAGAGCAGAGAGTCTAGAGAGAGAGTCGAAGGAAAGAAGAAGAAGATGTGCCCAGCCATGTTCAGCCCCTTGAGCAGTCACATTGGAGAAGAAGAAGAGAAGAGGACGTCTAGGAAGAAGAAGAAGTCCTTTGAGAGAGAAACGTGTCTCTCTCTTTATAGAAGACATCTTTTTATTTTTTATTTTTAATTTGTTTCTTTATTTCTCTTTTTAACACGTATTCCTCTCCTTTGGTTTCCTTTTGGAGAATGAGGAGTAATGTTCCCACGCTACTCGTACCACGATGGTGGTCTCTTGTTGTCGAGTTACGGTTGGTCGATTTTATCAATTCAGTTAATTTTTGTTTTGAGTTTTTGTTTGTTGATTAATTTTTTATTTGATTTTAATTTTTATTAAATTAGATTTTAAATTTGATTTTTATTTTTATTACATTTTCCTAAGGATCGAGATCTCTAAGTTGAGTTTGGAGGTCGAGCGGCATTTCAGTCATTTTTATGACTTTTCCTAAATTTCTCTGTTTTCGTCAGTTTGGGTCCCGTTAGACTCGAAATCATGTTTTGAGTGTAATGGAGGTACTTTCGAGGTCTTTCGGAGGTCCAAAATTTATGAGGGGTATTTTCATCATTTTGTCGATTTTTATGGATTTTTACGAATTTTAGCGTGAGGTTTCCTTTAGTTCCAACATGATTATTTCTATGTTTCAAAGTCATATTTTCCTAGCGTGGCGAGGTCTCTAGGTTATCGAACTGTGTAGTGAATCTAAGCGTACGTGCTTGCTAAATCGGGTGTAACGTGTGGCGATCCTAAGCGTGCGTGAATTTCTATGTCGAGTCGTAACGAGTAAGGGAGATGAAAAGAGTGGAAACGGAGGGAATCAAGGATAGTACTCACAAGCCTTCGAGTTCTTTACGATCATCATTAGGAATTCACGGTAATCAGGTGACGAATTATCGAATTAGGCTGATGCAAAAATTGGGTGTCTACACCTGGATTTGGTTGGAGTCATATTTTTTTATCAGCACGAAGCTGGATGTTCGTCAGCGTGGAGTCGGATATTGGTTAGCACAAAACTATAGGTTCATCGACACGGAATTGAAAAATTATCAGCATAGAAATGGGTATTTTTTAGCATGAGGATGGAGTTTGTTAACACGAAGCTAAAGGTTTGTCAGCACGGAGCTGAGGTTGGTCAACACAGAGCTAGAAGTTCACCGGCACTTAGCCAAGGGTTTGTCAGTACAGAACTATAGGTTTATCAGTACGAAACTGGGTATTTGTCAGCACAGAGCTAGTTATTTATCAGTACGGAACTGGAGTTTGTCAACACGGAGTTAGAGGATTGTCAACACGGAGCTGGGGTTGGTCAGCAAGAAGCTGGGAGTTCACCAGCATAGAGTCAGGGTTTTGTCAACACGGAACTTTAGGTTTGTTAGCATAGAGCTGGGAATTCATTAGCACGGAGCAGAAGATTTGTCAAAACGGAGTTGTAGGTTTGTCACTACGGAGCTGGGTGGCATGTTTTTGCGAAAAAAATATTACATCAGCATGGAGCTAACATGAACACGGAATTTTGTAAATTTTGAAAAAAAAAATTACATCAACATGTGACTAGCATCAACATGGAGTTAGTAAAATATTTTGTAAAAATAGATTACTACAAACGAGTCGAATTAGAAAAATAACCTTTTTTGTTAACCCCCAATTCAATTTTTTTGAAATCAAGATCAGCTAGTCAAATCCCCAAAAAGAGGGCCGCATAATGCCTTAGCAAGGGCACTCTTAAGTCACCTCATTTTCTTGAATAGACATAGTATATTCCTCTCATATCAACAAGGCAAAATCATTCTTAGGCACCGACTTTGATCAAGAATTGCACTTGGTACTTAAAAATTTTTTTAAATTTTTTTTTTAATTTTTCAATTAAATTTTTTTTTCAAATCTGATTTGTTGGAAAATGATTGGATTCATTTGGATTGATCAGCCGATTGTTAATCTTGATGGATCACATATGGATCATAGTTCAAGTTGAAATTTGAGGAGTTCGATTTGGGTAAAATGTGGATCGTGAACCCGATTTGGGTTGAATAAGGATCATAAACCCCGTTTGGGTCAAATTTAGATCGTTAACTCGATTTGGATTGGATACAGGTCGTGAACCTGATTCAAAATGGATATGGGTCGTGGACCCAATTCGAATGGATACAAGTCGTGGACCCGATTTGGGTTGGATATGGGTCGTTGACTCAATTCAAAATAGATACGGGTCATGGACCCGGTTTGGATATGGGTCGTTGACCAAATTTGAAATAGATACAGGTCGTAGACCCAATTTGGATTAGATATGGGTCGTGGACCCCATTAAGGTCAAGAAGAAGTTAATGACCCGATTAGCGTCCATTTGATGGATGAGAACCCAATTAGAGTCGAGGGGAAGGTAGGTAACCCATATGGACCCAATTAGGGTCGAGAGAAAGTGAATAACCTAATTAGGGTCAACTTGGAGGATGTGGGACCAATTAGGATCTACGAGTAGTGAATAACCCAATTAACATCAACTTGATGATTAATTGAAAGTAAAAGTGGTATGCTCTTTGTTACCAAGTCGAGTCTCGGCTCCTATGGCAAGTTGTTGAACATAGTAAATAGGAACAAGTCTTTATGAGTAGCCATGTGAGAAGTAGGTCCTAAGAAGGACTTAAATTCTCTTTGGAAAATGAACTTCAATGTCAATGAAACATTGAGAACATCCTATAGAAAAGGATAATCCAAGTAGTCTACATTATTTTTCATGAATATGAATGTTGGTTTGGGCTTTTAGAGACTCCATGATAGAGTACCCTTGAGGCTACAACTTTAATACAAGTATGTAAGGCTAGAAACTTAGTGTTTCACCCCAACAAAAGGGTAACACATTTATTCATCGTTGCCAAACATATGTAAGTGAGTGCATTGTGTACAATACGACGCATTAGCTATGTGATAGGGAAAGAAGGCTTCAACCCCCACCCTTTCGATCGAACCTTAGTCCAACTTACTGGAGATGGGAGAAAGTGTGCATTACATCTTAAAGGATTTCTAGAATATAAAAATGAAGGGTTAAAAGTAGAAAAAAAAAAAACAAAAACAAAAACAAAATAAACCTAGTGTAGCCCACCTTATCCTTTGAGATTCCTTGAATGAGCTTGAGTCTTGAGATGACCTTGAGAATTAAGTGCTTTGATTGAGGATAGATGGTTGGAGATGGTGAAGATTGTTGGTTGAGAATGGAGAGATGAGAGAAGCTCTAGAGTTGGAGATTGGATTGAGATAGGGTTGAAGGAGTGAGTAGAAATTTTTGTAAAGTTTGGGATAGAAAAGTAGGAGGGCTTGAGAACATGGTAAATAGGAACAAGTCCTTACGGGTAGTTAGGTGAGAAGTGGGTCCTAAAAGGACTTAAATTCTCTTTGGAAAATTAACTTCAAATGGGTAAATTGGAAGGCTTAGATAATGAGGTGTGGTAGTGGGTCTTAGGGCTTGAAATTTGGTTGATGGATACCTTCAAATTCACTTAACAGTGTTTGAAATTCCTATAACTTCTGGTTCGTGCTTACAATACGGACTGAAATAAAATGCTCGATTCTGTGCTATAAGCACATACTCTTGTTGGTTTCTTCAGTCCGTGTTGTGTGCATGGACCAGTAGCTATATTTCGCAATTCGAATTACTTTGTTGACCACTGTTTGTTATATTGCTCATTGTCTTGGGGCCTAATATCCACTGTTTTGTCTCTTTTTTGACATACAATTGAATCACAAAAACAAATGAATTCTAAGAAATTTTATCTCCTTTTACCTAAGGAAAAAACAAAAGAATCCTAAGATCTATACAACTTTGCCACTTTGGATATTACAACTTTGCCTTCAAGAGTTAAAAGAAAAGGAAACTTACAAGATACTCAAGAGTCGATATATTTGTATCCTATGCCTCTAGTCGTATTGATGCATACGTCTATAGGTGGTTTAAGGTTACTCAATCTTCAAACCTCCATACACATTGAAATGTACACTTCCTAGGTAGGTGATTGAGGTGGATGTTTCCTCCCCACCTCCCCAAATGAATGATCTAAGGGGCTTGAGAATACCAGTATCCAGGGTTAGATTTTTAAAATAGGAGAATGTGCACAAGTGCATTTACAAATGTGTATCAACCCTTACATCTTTGAATCAAAACAAAATAAAGAAATAAATATTACATGTATTCCCACAATGAAAAGAAAACAACCAAGACAATAAAGGCAATCAACAAATAAATTTATTAGAAGCAAAAAAATAAGAACAAAAAACAAAGTTGGATATTTTTAAAAGAAAAAAAATGGCCAAGTAAAATCTGTTTGGACCCACTAGCATCCCCAATGGAGTCGCCAACTTGTAGACATGAGAAATTCATTGTAGAATCTCAATGCTATGATATTTGGAATCGTCACCATTCTTTTTTGAAAATGGGTGTGAATGGGCACCCGAAATGATTTTTTGAAATTGATTTTTTATTGTAGTAACTCTCATACACAGAGAAGACGTAGTCTAACTTGAAACTTGGTCATCCTTTTGTAAAGCTTAAGAAATAAGAAAAATACATGAAAATAATATTAGATATGGTGTATATAATAAGTGAAAATGTTTCCTTAGAAGGGGTTTTGATGTCAATGTGACATTGGGAACATCCTATAGAAAATGATGACCCATGTAGTATATATTATTGTTCATGAATATGAATGTTAGTTTGAGCTTGTAGAGAGATTCCATGATGGAGTTTCCTTGAGCCCACAACCTTATTGCATGTATGCGAGGCTAGAAACTTAGTATTTCAGCCCAGCAAGAGGGTGACACATTTCTTCATTATTGACAGTCATATGTAAATGAGTGCATGGTGTATAATATGATGCATGAGTTATATGATAGGAAAAGAAGGCTTCAACCCCCACCATTTCATCCAAACCTTAGTCCAACCTATCGGAGGTGGGAAAAGGTATGCATTACATCTTAAAAGATTGCTAAAATATAAAAATAGAGGGATAGAAGTAGAAGATACAAGCTAAATAAAATAAACATAGTCCAACCCACCTTGTCCCTTAAGGTTCCTTAACTGAGCTAGAGTCTTGAGATGACCTTGAGAATTGAGTGTTTTGATTGAGAATAGATGGTTGGAAATTGTGGAGATTATTGGTTGAGAATGATGAGATGGGGGGAGCTTTTGAGTTGAGATTGGGTTGAGAGAGGCTTCGAGGAATGAGTAAAAATTTTTGTAAAGTTTAGGATAGAAAAGTAGGGGGCTTGAGAACATAAATTATTCATAGAAAATGAGAATATTTATAGAGTTTTTGGAGAACTTTTGGAGATAAAGTAGTCAAACCCTAAAAATAAAGAGAATGGACATAAGGTTTAGATTATTTCTTTTAAATTGCTCATTTGTATAAAGGTAAAGAAGGAATTTGTGAAAAAACCCTAAAAATATTTCTTTGGGCTTTGGTTTTTTTATAAATAAATGTGAGAAAACAAAAATACTTTTGGGGAGATGAATAGAGGAGTAACATGTATAAAGGTGAAGTGGTAGGTAAAAAGTACACTTTAATTCATTTGTAAATAACTCATAAAGCAAAGGGTGGATGTATATTTTTGAAATGGACTAATGAGAGAGGTCCATGCATGTACTTGAAGATTCTCACATTTTGGGCGTAAAATTGAAAGTTCTCTCCATTTTATGGATTATTATCAAAGACTAAAATATATTTTTGGTTTGATCACACTTTTTGATAAGGTTATTCTTGGGTTTTGACAATGGGAAGTTGACTCTCCTATTAGGTTAAAGCATTGGTTGTTGAGGGCTTATGGGAGATCAACATATGTTATCCTTTGAAAGGGTATGAGATAATAGACTTAGAACGGGCTTGGTATTGGACTTAGGGGATGGACTTGAGCTATAGACTTTGGATTAGGAGATGGACTTGATTTTGGACTTGGGTTAACGTATGGACTTTGCTTTGAACTTGGGTTAGGTTGGAAAATGGATATGGATTCGGATTGGATCATGGATGTGGGTAGAATTGGATTGGATTATAGACAAGGTATGGGCATGCAAAATAATATGAGATGATACATGTATGCATGTATGCATGAAAATGGTGCCAAGTGGTAATACGGGCCCATTAGAGGGCTTAAGCTCTAAATTAAAATCAATTAGAGAAATTTTGGATTTTCCTAACAGATTTGTGCAAATTGAGTTGTCTACAATGATTATGCAATTTCACATTCATCTTCCAGAAGAACACTCCATGCAGTTTTGACATAAACATTGTCACGACAACCAAAGATTTATCATCAAAATCTACTAGATATTTATATCACATTATTCATCGATAGACATTTAAAAATACATAATCATGTTATACACTTAATTTTAATTACTACATATATATATATAGATGTGTCGTGAAAACTTGTCTTAATTAATGTTGGAATTCGCTAATGAAAATCAATTTATTCTTCTTCGTTTTCTGTGCCTTCTCGATTTTCTTCACCAAATAATTATATAAATAAAAATTACATGACTACAAATAGTGTCCAAACTATCTTAATAGAATTTTTAGCATCTCTCTTATCCCAAAAATCTTATTTTCTTTTAAAAAAATACAAAAAATAAAATAATACAACATTTAAGAACAAGAAAAAAGACTAGCATCACAGTCTTGCATAATAATCTGACTTCGTTGAATACAAAATTTTATTAATATTTTTCTAATATTTTTCCTGTAAAGGGGACTTCCGGATCTTTCTAGCGATATATAAATCGTCACAAACGAACGACTAATGAATTTTCGACGAATTTTACAAGTCAGCACTATTGTGTTGTCTCGAAAAATGAAAATCTACAAAATAGACATACATTGCATGACTATTTCTCTACATTAAAATATTTTATCACATTTTTTTGATATTTTTTTATATAAAATGGACTTCTTGATCTTTTCAACGATATATATATCGTCGAAAATGGATAAATAACAAGTCATCGACAGATTTTACAAGTTAATCCCACAAATTTGTTTCGAGTGACGAGAATCATGGATTCTTCAAAACGATGGGTTTTTTCCTGATTCGATTTATACGAAATAAAACCTAATCATTTTATCATACAAAATAAGGTATTAAGTTTACTAAATATTAAAATAAAAATGTTAATTAATTAAAATAGATCTTACGATTTTAAATATGAAATAGAGGCATCCAAATAAGAAAAAAATTAATATTTCTAATAATCGAAACTAACTTGAGAGCAACTAAAAATAAATTTTATCCTTATATAATGATCTTTAATCGATCTATTTCACCAAGAACATAGAAAAAATAAAATCCTAGCAATTGTTTGTGGATCAATTTGACCTAAATCAATCCACCCGAGTTGATTTTAGAATAATAATAATAAAAAACATACCTGGTATTTCCTTTTTCCAATCAATCTTGTTAAGGTAAAGTTTAAATCGTAATTTTTTTTTCTTATAGTTCTTATTTCTTCAAATCGAAAGACCAACTCTAGCTATAGTTCTCCAAAAAAATATATATATATTTTGAAAAACTTTTTTTTAATTAGTTCTTAACTAATAGAACATACGGAGACTTCTTTTCCAAGAAAAATATTTTTTTTTTTTTCATTCATGTTTCTTACGAATGAAAGACCCCATTTTTTCTCTCTCTCAAATTTTAAGCCCTAGATTTTTAATCCAAGGGTTAACTTAAGTAATAAGTATTTAAATCAACTTAGAATTCTCTCCAAGAATATCCCACACCTTACTAACATATATCTTCTCCTAAAATTTCTCATATCCTTACTTAACTAATTACCTTAAAAGCTATCATTATTTATGTACCCATGCCATCACCAGTTAATTGTAATGTAAAAAACCTAAAAATACCTTTAATTCTTACATCAAGACTTTATATATTTTTTTTCGACAGTAAATTTTAACTTTTATTAAAATTTATTATTATTATTATTATAATAAGATTTCACAATATGATTTAGACAATGTGCCTCTTTACAAATCAAGAAGAAACCTATGCAATAACTAAAGATGCAACCTTATGCAAGCAACCCAAGTGACACAAATTACAAATGGTACCCGAAGGATCCACGACCACATAACTTGACTGAGTCAACTCGAGAACTGTGTAGCCATCGAGTTAAGACGATTACACATTTATGGCCACTCTTCACATAAGTTACAAGAACCATGAGGAGTGAATCTTCATTGTCATCAATACATCATGGGCATTAACTTTCATAAATGCTAAACAACATGGGAGAGAGATTACAACTGGGATCATTACCTCCTTCAATAAATCCAACCTATAAATAGGGAGACTTATCCCACTTAAGTCATGAAGAACAAGTCATACAAAACTCTCTTATACCTGTTCTCATCTTTCTTCTCTACAATTTAATTAAAATCTAATTTGATTATCGGAGGCTCCTTGACCGACACCATATCGATGTCCTTTTAGTTGAAAGCAACACAAGACTACGATTGGAGACTTAGAACATTTACCAAAGATGCCAATCAGAACTCAAAAGCTTCATCAGAGAAGATGTTCAGAGTTTTTCATTTATTTAAATTCGGAATTCTAGCAGGATTTAATCATTCATTGTAACACGTATCTCGATGAATGGGAGATCTAAAAAGATTCCCACAATAATTTTGGTTAGATTAGAGATATCCAATTATAATGCCATGCCTCCTTCACATCAACAAGAGATTTAACATGAAATGACTAAAATGCTCAACTTAACATACTTGCTTAGCATCCATATCTTCAATCTGTTGCCTAAAATTCCAATGGGTTTCTAACACCAATTGCACTTTATCACTTAAAATTTTCCTACTGCCCTCCAAATCATTAATATATAAAATTGCACTTCATTTTCTTTTTCTTTCCCAACCATGCCACAAAGTTATTGTCTGTTGAGAAAGAAAATACTTGACCTTTTTTTATTAGTTTTCCCAAGAGATCGAGAAAGTTTTCATTAAAGAAAACTATTTTCAGTAAACAATCCCTTCATTTTAGAGAAATTAGTTGACATGTAAAAAATACTAATGGTCATGGATTCTTGTTATTACGATCATCTTCAGTACACGAAGGCAAGAGAAGAATGGGTAAAGAGTGCAAGCCACAAGATCTACATTCAAAGTTGAAATCAAACATGGACTCTCATAAATGTTTAATAAATAGTTTGGAAAATTAGTATTTTGCAATTATTGTAAAAGAGAACACGAGCAAAATCAAGAATATGAACAAGCAAGTTATCTTAGTGAAGTGCAACTTATATGTTAATAGAGATTATAAATAGAAAAACAAAAGAAAAATGATATTTTTTTTAAGATTGGGATGTAATCAACCACTAATGGTGTGCAAGTAGTCAGTCCCATTCATATCTACTCCACAATGTCCATCCATGTTCTTTTTGGCCTTTTTCTCTCTTATAATTCACTTTTGTTGAACATTTTCCCAATCGGTTTTCCCGTAGTGTTTATGGCATAGTGAAGCCTATCCCTATTTTTTTTTCAAATGAGTTTGTTTCTAATTTAATTTTTGGGAGATCCAAGATGATAACGGATTAGGAAAGATGATAAAAAACAAGGGTGTTCAGCAAGAGATTGAAGACAGATTAAAAATGGAGATGGAAGATGTTGAAAAACCATTAGATTTTTTTCAGAAAAAAATATATATAATCAAAGGTTTGATACCAAAAAACTCTTAAAGATATCACAGGGAAAAACACATTCTTATGTCCTAAAAAGGTCTCTTAACATGGGATCAAATGAAAATGGTTGATTTTGACTGAAAAAAACAGATGGAGAGGAGTTACTGCCATTGTTTCATGAAAGTAGAATAATTCACACCTAAAAATAGAGAAGGAAAAAAAGCTGCACTGATTACGTATCAGAAGCTGCAAAGAGATGCAGAGCATAAAAGAGAAGAGCTTCTATTGTCACACCAACTTCTTGGGTGCATCACCCTAAGTGTGTGTTAATTCTTTGGTGATTTACATATGAATTGGGGTGGCATTAGAAACTCTTTACAAGAAACAGCACTACTACTTGTCAGCTGGTTTCGATTTGTAAGGGGATCCCCTCTCCCTTCAGCAGAATTGTAGGAAGTTTGTTGGGTAGGACTAAACCCATCATCATCATCACCATCACCATTACCATCATCATCCCATTGCCTCTTGGTCACGTTTCTTTGGTCGCCCTTGACTCCTCTGCTGTTGCGAAGATTCCAACTTAACTGCAGCCCTAGGAAGATTGTTAGGTATGAGC